>NC_090380.1:38289434-38992185 GCF_036365525.1 Heterodontus francisci | reverse complement strand
CATAGCATCCTGAAGGAGAAGGGAGAACAGCTGGCAGTTGTGGTCCACATTGGAAACAATGACATCGGTAGAAAGAGGGATGTGATCCTGCAGTCAGAATTTAGGGAGCGAGGTAAGAAATTAGCAAGCAGGACCTCAAAAGTAGTCACCTCTGGATTACTTCCAGTGCCATGCGCAAGTGAGTATAGAAATAGAAGGATAAGACAGATGAATGCGTGGCTGGAAGAATGGTGGAGGAGGGAGGGCTTCAGATTCCTGGAACATTGGAACTTGGGGAGATGGGGCCTGCAAAAGCTGGACCGGTTGCACCTGAACAGAGCTGGGACTGTGTTCCTTGCAGGATGTTCTGCTAGTGCTGTTGGAGAGGGTTTAATCTAGTTTGGCAAGGGGATGGAGACCTGAGGGTAGACTCAGTTGGGACAAAATCAGAAATGAAAATGGAAGGCAGAAAATTAATGGATGAGTCTGGAAGACAGAGGAAACAAAGGTTAGAAAATAAAAAAAGTTTGGCAGTGCTCAAGGGTATCTATTTCAATGCAAGGAGTATAGCAAATAAAGCAGATGAGCTGAGGGCACAGGTAGACACGTGGCAGTTGATATCGCTGTTACAGAAACATGGCTGAAGGAGGGACAGGAATGGCATCTCAATGCTCCGAGTTACAGGGTTTTGAGAGGCGATAGGGAGGGGGATAAGAAAGGAGGGGGAGTGGCAATTTTGGTCCGATAAACTATTCCAGCTGTGAGAAGGGATGATATGTTGGAAGATTCATCAAATGAGACCATATGAATCGAGCTAAGGAACACAAAAGGGGCAATCACACTGCTGGGAGTGTACTATAGACCCCCAAACATAGTCATAGGGAGATAGAAGAGCAGATATGTAGGTAAATCTCTGAAAAGTGCAAAAACAATAGGGCAGTAATAGGGGATTTTAATTACCCCAATATTAACTGGGATAGTTTTAGTGTGAAAGGAATTGAGGGAGCAGAATTCTTGAGGTGCATTCAGGAGAACATTTTTGCCCAGTATGTAGCAAGTCCAACAAGAGAGGGTGCAGTTTTAGACTGAGTTTTAGGAAATGAAGATGGCCAGGTGGAAGGAGTGGCAGTGGGAGAGCATTTTGGTGGTAGTGATCATAATTCAGTCAGTTTTAACATAATTATGGAAAAGGACTGGGATAGAACAGGAGTTAGAGTTCTCAATTGGGGCAAGACAAATTTAACTAAACTGAGGAGCGATTTAGCGAAAATGGGCTGGAAACAGCTACAGACAAACATACGAATTAGGAGCAGGAGTAGGCCACACGGCCCTTGGAGCCTCCTCCACCATTCAATAAGTTCTTGGCTGAACTGATAACTCCACATTTCCACCTACCCCCGATAACCTTCCACCCCCTTGCTTATCAAGAATCTATCTACCTCTGCCTTAAAAATATTCAAAGACTCTGCTTCTACTGCCTTTTGAGGAAGCGAATTCCAAAGATTCACGACCCTCAGAGAAAGAAATTTTCCTCATCTCTGTCTTAAATGGGCAACCCCTTATTTTTAAACAGTGACCCCTAGTTCTAGATTCTCCCACAAGGGGAAACATCCTTTCCACATCCACCCTGTCAAGACCCCTCAGGATCTTATGTTTCAATCAGGTCGCTTCTTTTCTAAATTTCAGTGGATACAAGCCTAGCCTGTCCAATCTTTCCTCATAAGACAGCCCGCCCATTCCAGGTATTAGTCTAGTAAACCTTCTCTGTACTGCCTCCAACGCATTTACATCATTCCTTAAATAAGGAGACCAGTACTGTACACAGTACTCCAGATCTGGTCTCACCAATGCCCTGTATAGCTGAAGCAAAACCTCCCTACTTTTGTATTCAATTCCCCTTGCGATAAGCGATAACATTCTATTAGCTTTCCTAATTACGTGCTCTACCTGCATACTAACCTTTTGCGATTCATGCACAAGGACACCCAGATCCCTGTGCATCTCAGAGCTCTGCAATCTCTCACCATTTCAATAATATGCTTCTTTTTTATTCTTCCTGCCAAAATGGACAATTTTCCACTTTCCCATATTATACTCCATTTTCCAGGTCTTTGCTCACTCACTTAACCTATCTATATACCTTTGTAGCCTCCTTATGTCCTCTTCACAAGTTACTTTCCTACCTATCTTTCTGTCATCAGCAAATTTAGCAACCATACCTTTGGTCCCTTCATCTAAGTCATTTATATATATTGTAAAAAGTTGAGGCCCCAGCATGGATTCCTGTGGCACACCACTCGTTACATCTTGCCAACCAGAAAATGACCCATTTATGCCTACTCTCTGTTTCCTGTTAGCTAGCCAATCTTCTATCCATGCCAATATGTTACCCCCCCACACCATGAGCTTTTATTTTCTGTAATAACCTTTGATGTGGCACCTTATCAAATGCCTTCTGGAAATCTAAGTACAATACATCCATCAGTTCCCCTTTATCCACAGCACATGTAACTCCCTCAAAGAACTCCAATAAATTGGTTAAACATGATTTCCCTTTCAGAAAACCATGTTGACTCTGCCTGATTGCCTTGAATTTTTCTAAATGTCCTGCTTTACCTTCCTTTTGGCCTCCTTGACTCGAGAGACAATGGGTAAGCGCCTAGAGATGGTCAGTGGTTTGTGGAGCAGCGCCTGGAGTGACTATAAAGGCCAATTCTAGAGTAACAGAATCTTCCAAAGGGGCTGCAGGTAAAGTTGGTTGTCGGGGCTGTTATACAGTTGGCTCTCTCCTTGTACTGTTGTCTCTTTTCCTGCCAACTGCTGAGTCTCTTCAACTCGCCTCTTTTCGGCCCTGCCTTTATAGCTGTCTGCCAGCTCTGGAAATCGCTGGCAACTGGCTCCCACGACTTGTGGCCAATGTCGTAAGAATTCGTGTAGTGTTTGCAAACGTCGTTAAAGTGGAGACATGGACAGCTGGTGGGTCTGATACCAGTGACGAGCTCACTGTACAATACGTCCTTGGGGATCCTGCCATCTTCCATGCGGCTCACATGGCCAAGCCATCTCAAGCGCCGCTGGCTCAATAGGGCGTACCTGCTGGGGGTGTTGGCTGTCTCAAGGACATCTGCATTGGAGATAAGGTCCTGCCACCTGATGCCAAGGATTCTCCGGAGATAGCGAAGATGGAATGCGTTGAGACATCGCTCTTGGCTGACATACGTTGTCTAGGTCTCGCTGTCGTAGAGCAAGGTATCGAGGACACAGGCTTGAAACACTCGGACTTTTGTGTTCCGTGTCAGTGCGCCATTTTCCCACACTCTCTCGGCCAGTCTGGACATTGCAGCAGATGGCCTTTCCCATGCGCTTGTTGATTTCATCGAGAGACTGGTTGCTGGTAATGGTTGAGCCCAGGTAGGCGAACTCTTGAAACACTTCCAGGGTGTGGTCGTCAATATTGATGGATGGAGCATTTCTGTTGTCCTGTCCCATGATGTTCGTGTTTTTGAAACTAATGGTTAGGCCAAATTTGTTGCAGGCAGCCGCAAGCCTGTCGATGAGTCTCTGCAGACACTCTTCTGTGTGGGATGTTAATGCAGCATCGTCAGCAAAGAGGAGTTCCTGGATGAGGACTTTCCTTACTTTGGTCTTCGCTTGAAGACGGGCAAGGTTGAACAACCTTCCATCTGATCTTGTGTGGAGGAAAATTCCTTCTTCTGAAGATTTAAACGCATGAGAGAGCAGCAGTGAGAAGAAGATCCCAAACTGTGTGGGTGTGAGATCACAGCCCTGTACACAGTACTGCAGATGTGGAAAGTAGTCTGATAATGCACCGTTATGCTGAACTGTGCCTTTCATATTTTCATGGAACGAGGTGATGATGCTCAGTAGCTTTGGTGGACATCCGATCTTTCTAGTAGTCTGAGGAGACCATGTCTGCTGACGAGGTCTCAAAGGGTTTGGTGAAATCTATGAAGGCAACGTAGAGGGGCATCCGTTGTTCGTGGCATTTCTCCTGGTGAACGGAGAACAGCATATCAATAGTAGATCTCTCTGCTCGAAAGCCGCACTGTGCCTCAGGGTAGACATGCTCAGCCAGCTTCTGGAGTCTGTTTAACACGATTCGAGCGAAGACCTTCCCCACTATGCTGAGCAGGGAGATTCCACGGTAGTTGTTGCAGTCACCGCGGTCACCCTTGTTCTTATCGAGGTGATGATATTGGCATCGCGCATGTCCTGTGGTACTGCTCCCTCATCCCAGCACAGGCAAAGCAGTTCATTTAGTGCTGAGAGGCTTGGCACACTTGATTATTTCAGGGGTAACGCCGTCCTTTCCAGGGGCTTTTCCGCTGGCTAGAGAATCTACGGCGTTACTGAGCTCCGATTTTGTTGGGTCTTCGTCCAGCTCGATCATGACTGGCAGAGACTGGGCTGCATTGAGGGCGGTATCAGTGACATCATTTTTCCTGGAGTACAGTTCTAGGTAGTACTCCACCCAGCGGTCCATTTGCTTGCTTGGGTCAGTGATCGTTTTCCCTGATTTAGATTTGAGGAGGACAGTCTTCTTGATGGTAGGCCCAAAAGCTCTCTCAGTGCCATCATACATTCCTCTGATGTTTCCGGTGTCGGAGGCCAGCTGAATACGACTGCATAGGTGCTGCCACTAATCGTTTGCTCAGACCCTAGCTGTTCTTTGCGCGGTGCTTCTGGCGGGTTTAAGTGCTAAGGATGTTAACTCGCTGGGGGCTTTCTTGTAGTTCAGCAATGCATTGTGCTTGGCGGCTATGAATGGTTCCATCTCTTCAAAGTGAGGTTGAAACCAGTCTGCATTCTGCTTCTCACGTTTGCCAAAGGTGGTCATTGCTGAGTCATAGATGGTGTGTCGGATGTGGGCCCACTTGGTCTCTGCATCCCGTGCAGGAGTGTTTCGAAGGGTTTTTCAAGTGAATTGAGAAACTTTTGTGACAGCTGTGGGTAAGAAATTCTGGTAGTGTTGATGCGCAGGCGGCCCTTCTGCTTCGAGTGATGTAGCTTCTTTGGTTTGAGTCTAACTTTGCTGCACACCAGGGAGTGGTCAGTGTTGTAGTCCGCACTGGTGCCAATGATGTGATCTTGGGTGTCTCCATGAAGCCTGGTGACAGAGTTTAGTATGAAAGAACGAGTTGGTGATGCAGAGGTTGTGGTAGGTACACAACTCCAGCAGTCTCTGTCCATTCTCATTCATCCTTCCAATGCCATAGCGCCCGAGGCAGGAGGACCACGAATCATGGTCGGCCCCAACCCTGGCGTTAAAGTCCCCCAGCAGGAATAAGTATTCAGTATTAGGAATGTTACTAATGATATTATGGAGTTCCTCGTAGAACTGGTCTTTAACTTCAGGTGGGAAGCAGAGTGTTGGAGCATAGATACTGAGTAGGTGTACTGGACCAGAGGTGGTGAGCAGTCCAATGGACAGTATGTGTTCCAAGCCATTTGTAGGTGGCTCTATCATGCTGAGCAAAGAGTTTCTGATGGCAAAGCCCACTCCATGCTGTCTTGGTTCTTCAGGATCCCTACCCTGCCAGAAGACGGTTTAGTCTTGCTCTCTTAGTGATCCTCTCACAGGGAGGCATGTTTCCTGAAGTGCTGCAATGTCCACTTTGAATCTGCTGAGCTTGTTGTTAATGATGGCGGTCCTTTGAGACTCATTGATTTGTGTAAAATCTTCCAACAGGCCAGGACACATAGTTCTGACGTTCCAGCTTGCAAAACAAAGGGCTGGTATCTTCTTTCCTTTTTTTGTTGTGCTGTTTGGTGTGATATTATAGTCCACTTGTCAGGCAATGACCCTAAGCTCCAAGCACCCATTGAAGCAGGTGGACTGTGGCAGGACAGAACCTTTCTGACCGGGGGCTGCCTGGTTTGAGGCGGGCGGTAGCTGTCCAATGAGATGCGACGACCTCCTCCACCGACAAAGGCAACCCATGGTGCCCATTCTCTACGCCAATTGAGCTAGACTTAAAACCCATAACTGCTACCTTCTGTTGTTTTGGTCACTGTGAGGCGACTATGGAGTGACCTCTCCATGGCACATGCCTGGGCGGAATGTATGGAGGCTGTGAGTTGCCCAAGCATCAAAACCCCCTTCTCGGCCTTCCTAGTGGGGTCCAAAGGAGTGCAGAGAACAATGTTTGGCACCAGTTTGGCTGCAGGAACTGCCGGAAACATGCCAAAGTTGACACATGACCGCCTTAGGGGCTCCGCTCTGGATTTTCTGTTGGGATTTACTCCCTTAGCCTTAGTCTCTCGCGAGATGCCCTCAAGGCAGTGGGGTTGTTAGCTCGTATCCCTGAGTAGGGGCCCCAACAAGTAAAGTACACACTCTATGCTGAGATACCCTGCTATAATGTCTTTAATAATAGCTTCTAACATTTCCCGAAGCCGGATGTTAAGCTAACTGGCCTGCAGTTTCCTGCTTTCTGTCTCCCTCCATTTTTGAATAAAGGAGTTATATTTGCTATTTTCCAATCTAACGGAACCTTCCCCAAGTCTCGGGAATTTTGGAAAATTAAAACTAACGCATCAACTATCTCACTAGCCACTTCTTTTAACATCCTAGGATGAAGTCCATCAGGACCTGGGGCCTTGTCAGCCTGCAGCTTCAACAATTTGTTCCCTGGTGATTGTAATTCTCTTGAGTTTCTCCCTCTATTCCATTTCCTGACTTAGAGCTAATACTTGGATCTTACTTGTATCCTCAATAGTGAAGACCGATGCAAAATATCTGTTCAATCCATCTGCCATCTCCTTATTATCCATTATTAATTCCCCAGGCTAACTTTTTATAGGACCAATGCTCACTTTGTCAACTCTTTTCTTTTTTAAATATCTAAAGAAACTCTTACTATCTGTCTTTATATTTCTGGCTAGCTTTCTCTCGTACTCTAATTTTACCTTCCTTATCAATCTTTTAGTCATTCTTTGCTGTTTTTTATATTCTGTCCAATCTTCTGACCTGCCTCCCATCTTTGTGCAATTATAGGCTTTTTCTTTAAGCTTGATACTATCTTTAACTGTTTTAGTTAACCATGGATGGTGGGTCCCACCCTTGGAATTTTTCTTTCTCGTTGAAATATATCTATTCTGTGTATTCTGAAATATCCCCTGAAATGTCTGCCACTGCATCTCTATTGACCTATCCCTTAACTTGATTTGCCTTTTCACTTTAGCTAGCTCTGCTTTCATGCCCTCATAATTGCCCTTATTTAAGTTTAAAATACTAGTCTTTGACCCACTCTTCTCTCCCTCAAACAGAATGTAAAATTCCATCATATTATGATTGCTGCTACCAAGCGGCGCCATAACTATGAGGTCATTAATTAATCCTATCTTGTTGCACAATACTAAGTTGAGTATAGCCTGCTCTCTGGTTGGCTCCAGAACGTATTGTTTCAAGAAATTATCCTGAAAACATTCTATGTACTCCTCATCTAGGCTACCTCTGACCAGCTGATTTTTCCAGTCTATATGTAGTTCTAAATCCCCCATAATTATCACTGTACCTTTCTGACAAGCTGCCATTATTTCTTCCTTTATATCCCATCCTACAGTGTGGTTAATGTTAGGTGGCCTGTACACCACTCCCACAAATGACCTCTTGCCTTTATGATTTCTCATCTCTACCCAAACTGCTTCTACATCCTAGTCTCCTGAACTTAGATCATACCTCTCTATTGCACTAATACCATCATTAATTAACAGAGCTACCCCTCCACCTTTTCCTAGCTTCCTGTCCTTCCTAAATGTCATGTACCCTTCAATATTCAAGTCCCAATCTAAGTCATCCTGCAGCCATGTCTTTGTAATGGCTATCAGATCGTACTTATTTATTTCTATTTGTGCTCTCAGTTCATCTGTTTTGTTTCGAATGCTATGTGCATTCAGATACAGAGCATTTAGTTATGTCCTTTATTATTTTTGTAACGTCTAGCCTTATCTGTTGATTTATTCTTAGATTTGTACGCTCTGTCCCTTCCTGTCACAGTGGGTTTATCATTTCCCATATTAATACCTTTCTCTCTTGACTTGCCTCTACTCCTTGATTTACCATACCTTCCCAAATTTGATCCCTTGTCCCCACTATTCAGTTTAAAACTCTGTATACTTCCCTAGCTATGCAGCTCATTAGAACAACGGCCCCAGCACGGTTCAGGTGTGGACCATCCCAACGGTACAGCCACCACTTTCCCCTGTACTGGTGCCATTGCCCCACCAACCGGAACCCACTTCTACCACACCAGTCTTTGAGCCACGCATTAATTTCTCTATTTTTATTTGCCCTATGCCAATTTGCACATGGCTCAGGTAATAGTTTTTAAAAATTCATTCATGGGATGTGGGCATCGCTGGCCAGGCCAGCATTTATTGTCCATCTCTAATTGCCCTTGAGAAGGTGGTGGTGAGCTGCCTTCTTGAACTGCTGCAGTCCATGCGGGATAGGTACACCCACAGTGCTGTTAGGAAGGGAGTTCCAGGATTTTGACCCAGCGACTGTGAAGGAACGTCGATATAGTTCCAAGTCAGGATGGTGTGTGACTTGGAGGGGAACTTGTAGGTGGTGGTGTTCCCATGCATTTGCTGCCCTTGTCCTTCTAGTTGGTAGAGGTCGCGGGTTTGGAAGGTGCTGTCGAAGGAGCCTTGGTGCTTATTATTACCTTTCAGGTGCTGCTTCTTAATTTGGTGCCTAGTTCCTCTTACTGACTATGCAGAACCTCTTTTGTGGGATATGTCGAACATTCCTTGTTCCAGTCCTACGCAGGCCCCTTCCCCCAACACTTTTTCCAGTACATTGATGACTGTATCGGTGCCGTTACCTGCTCCAGCCCCGAACTGGAAAACTTTATCAACTTTGCTTCTAATTTCCACCCTTTTCTCAACTTTACATGGTCCATCTCCGACACTTCCCTCCACTTCCTCGACTTCTCTGTCGTCATCTCTGGGGATAGGCTGTCAACTAATATTCATTATAAGCCCACTGACTCCCATAGCTACCTTGGCTACACTTCTTCACACCCTGCCTCCTGTAAGGACTCCATTCCATTCTCCCAGTTTCTCCATCTCCAACGCATCTGCTCTGATGATGCTACCTTCCATGACGGCACTTCTGATATGTCTTCCTTTTGCCTCAACCGAGGATTCCCCCCCCCCACTGTGGTTGACAGGGTCCTAAACCGTGTTCGGCCCATTTCCCGCACCTCTGCCCTCACCCCTTCCCCTCCCTCCCAGAACCGCGACAGGGTTCCCCTTGTCCTCACTTTGAACCCAATAAGCCTCCACATTCAAAGGATCATCCTCCGCCATTTCCACCACCTCCAGCCACTACCAAAGGCATCTTCCCCTCCCCTGTCAGCATTCCAAAGGGATCGTTCCCTCCGCGACACCCTTGTCCACTCCTCCATTACCCCCACCACTTCGTCCCGTTCCCACGTCACCTTCCCCTGCAATCGCAGGAGGTGTAATACCTGCCCATTTACCTCCTCTCTCTCCTCACTATCCAAGGCCCCAAACACTCCTTTCAAGTGAAGCTGCGATTTACTTGCACATCTTTCAATGTAGTATACTGTATTCGCTGCTCACAGTGTGGTCTCGTCTACACTGGGGAAACCAAACGCAGACTGGGTGACCGCTTTGTGGAACACCTCCACTCAGTCCAAAAAAGCATGACCCCGAGCTTCCGGTTGCTGGCCATTTCAACACACACCCCTGCTCTCATGCTCACATCTCTGTCCTGGGATTGCTGCATGTTCCAGTGAACATCAACGCAAGCTCGAGGAACAGCATCTCATTTACCGATTAGGCGCGCTACAGCCTGCCGGACTGAACATTGAATTCAATAATTTCAGATCATGAAGGGCCCCCCATTTTACTTTTATTTTTAGTTATTTTTTCTTTTTTGTGTTTATTTTATTTTAGCTTGTTCAGTTTGTTTCTACTGTGCCTACCTGCTGTGCTTTTTTTCATGTATGTGCTTGTGGCTGTTCAGTTTTCAGACCATTAACACCCTATCTGTACTAATGCTTTGTCTTTCAGCACACCATTAACATATTGTTTGCCTTTTCTCCATGACCTTCTGGTCAGCTATTCTGTGACCTTGTCCTATCAACTCCTCTTTTGTTATCTCTTGCCCCACCCCCATTTTACTTGCTTCAAATCTTTTACATTTCTTATATCTGCCAGTTCTGAAGAAGGGTCACTGACCTGAAACGTTAACTCTACTTCTCTCTCCACAGATGCTGCCAGACCTGCTGAGTATTTCCAGCGCTTCTTGTTTTTATTTAATGCAGAACCTCTTTCCTTGTCCTGCCTGTATCGTTGGTACATACATGGACCACGACAACTGGATCCTCCTCCTTATAATGTAAGTTCCTCTCCAGCCTTGAGCTACTTGAAGATAAATCAGTGTCAGAGCAGTGGGAGGCATTCAAAGGGGAGATTCAAGGGGTTCAGAGTAAACATGTCCCCACAAAGAAAAAGGTGGGATGGCCAAATCTCGAGCTCCATGGATGTCAAAGAGCTTACAGGGTAAGATAAGGCAGAAAAGGAAAGCCTATGTCCAACACAGAGAACTCAAAACCACAGAAAGCTGAGAGGAGTATAGAAAGTGGAGGGGTGAAATCAAAAAGGAAATTTTGAAAGCAAAGAGAGGGCATGAATGAATATTGGAAAGCAAAACCAAGCTGAACCCAAAGAGGTTTTATCAATACATTAAAAATAAGAAGATAACTAAGGAAAGAGTAGGGCCCATAAAAGACCAAAATGGTAACCTATGTGTAGGAGCGGAAGATATTGCTTTTGGTTCTTAATAAATCTTTGCATCTGTCTTCACAAAAGAGGGGGACGATGCAGACATTGTAGTTAAGGAAGAGGGGTGTGAAGTATTGGATGTGATCAACATAGGGAAAGAGGAAGTATTAATAGGATTAGCATCCTTGAAAGTTGATAAATCACCAGGGCCATATGAAATGTACCCCAGGCTGTTAAAAGAAGCAAGAGAGGAAATAGCAGAAAGTCTGACCATCATTTTTCAATCCTCACTGGATACAGGTGTGGTGCCTGAAGATTGGAGGACTGCTAATGTTGTACCTCTGTTTAAAAAAGGAGCGAGGGATAAACCGAATAATTACAGGCTAGTCAGTCTAACCTCAGTAGTGGGAAAATTATTGGAATGTATTCTGAGAGAAAAGATGAACTGTCACTTAGAAAGGCAATTAGTCAAGGATGGTCAGCATGGATTTGTTAAGAGAAGATCTTGTTTGACCACTTGATTGAAGAGGGTGGTGGGTGTCTGGAGCTCACTGCTAGAAAAAGTAGTTGAGGCAGAAACCCTCAACTCATTCAACAGAAGTCTGAATATGCACCACAAGTGCCATAATCTGCAGGGCTACAGACCAAATGCTGGAAGGTGGGATTAGAATGGGTGGATCGTTTTTCGGACGGCACAGACATGATGGGCCAAGTGGCCTCTTTCTGTGCCCTAAATTTTCTATGAAGGCTGGAAAGCCCTAAACTGTGCTAAATGCATGGAGATCCAGCAAACGGGATTCTAATCTTCCAGACTTACCCGCCCCACATGTTCTGCTTAGCTGCTCTGATCCAGTCATCCAGAAAATTCTCATGATTGTCTTCTGTCAGTGTATGGGAGCCCTGTTTATTCAACATGACATGAATTACATATAAAACATGCAGGTTGAAAACAGAAGGTTCAGATGCTATCAGGAAAACAGGTGACCCTTTGAAGTGATGTTAGATACTTGATAATATTCCTACCTGTGGTATTCCTTATAATAGATGCATCTTCCTGTTTTAGATGTTTAGCAGGATTCCACCATTTAGTTGCTATTTTAACAATAGAATTTATTTGCCGATATGTTACGTGGAATAGCATACCACATATCAGTAATCAATCATATGATTGTGATACAAAGCATGCTCTTATGTTGCAATTTAAAAACAAAATTCCATATGTAAACATTTAAACAGTGGTCCATTTCAAAGCTAGTTCAGAGCATGCTGATTTAGTGTTAAAATGTCACTGAATTATTAATTTATTCAGCAACAACTCAGAACGTTTACGATCAATGGTAAAACTAAGATACTGCTCAAACTATTGTGTACATTAATTTCACATTTTCTTTCTTAAAATATTACACACTGATATGTTACATGTCAGAAAGAAGTAGATTTTAGAGTATTTAGTATTTACCTTCTACGAGTATTTGTTCATACTCCCTCTTAACAGAACGTAAGATTAAAAGAATAGTATATGGCAACTGTTTGGTGCAATGTCGTAGACATGGCCTTTTGCCTTTGGGGACTGCGTTCAGCTCCAATCTAGACTGATGGTTTTCATGTATACCCTGCCTGCTGTCTGTAAAGGTGAAAAGAGTTTGGGCAATCTCAATCCAATTCCCAGGGGGCATGGGCCTAGAGCATAAAGCTGTTTCTTGTTTAGCTCTCATTGGTAATGCCACTTAGGTGTGTCTAAGAAATGGTAATAGAATCATAGAATAGAAAGTTTAAGGCACAGAAAGAGGCCACTTGGCCCATCGTGTCTGTGCTGGCTGAAAAACGATCCACCTATTCTAATCCCACCTTCCTGCATTTGGTCCGTAGCTTATGGCATTTGAGATGCCTTTCCAGTTTTCTTTTGCAAAAGTTGAGGGTCTCCGCCTCAACTACCTTTTCAGGCAGTGAGTTCCAGACCACTACCGCCCTCTGGGTGAAAAAGGTTTCCTCATCTCCCCTCTAATTTTTCTACCAATCACTTTAAATCTATGCCCCTCGTCACTGACCTCTCTGCTAAGGTGAATAGACCCTTCACCTCCACTCTATCCAGGCCCCTCAAAATTTTGTACATTTCAATCAGATCTCCCCTCAGCCTTCTCTGTTCCAAGAAGAGCAACCCCAGCCTATCCAATCTTTCCTCAAAGCTGCATTTTTCCAGTCCTGGCAACATCCTCATAAATCTCCTCTGTACCCTCCATAGTGCAATTACATCCTTTCTGTGATGGGGGTGACCAGAACTGCACACAGTACTCATGTTGTGGCCTAACCAATGAGTTAAACGTTCCAGCATAACCTCCCTGCTCTTGTATTCTATACCTTGGCTAAAGAGGAATGGATTCCATATGCCTTCTTAATTACCTTTTCGACCTGTCCTGCTACCTTCAGGGATCTGTGGACATTCACTCCAAGGTCCCTTACTTACTCTACACTTTTCAGTATTTTCCTATTAATCTTATATTCCTTTGTCTTGTTTGACCTCCCAAAATGCATCACCTCACACATCTCCAGGTTGAATTCCATTTCCCACTTTTCTGCCCATCTGACCAGACCGTCAATATCTTCCTGCAGCCTACAGCTATCCTCCCCGCTATCTACTACATAGCCAATCTTTGTGTCGTCCGCAAACTATTTGATCATGTCCCCTACATTTACGTCCAAATCATTAATATATACCACAAAAAGCAGGGGACGCAGTACTGAGCCCTGAAGAACACCACTGGAAACAGCTCTCCAGTCGCGAAGAGACTTGTCAGCAATTACCCTTTGTTTCCTGCCACTGAGCCAATTTTGTATCCACCTTGCTTGCATTTCCTTGGATGCAATGGGATTTTATTTTTTATTTTATTTTTTTAACCAGTCTGCCATGTGGGACCTTGTCAAAAGCATTGTTAAAATCCATGTAGACCACATCAACTGCACTACCCTCATCTATCTTCCTTGTTACTTCTTCAAAAAATTCGATCAAGTTGGTCAAACATGATCTTCTCTTAACAAATCCATGCTGCATATCCTTGATTAATCTGTGCCTTTCTAAGTGACAGTTTATCCTGTCTCTCAGAATAGATTCCAATAATTTGCCCACACTGAGGTTAGACTGACTGGCTTGTAATTGTTCGGTCTATCCTTTGCTCCCTTTTTAAACAGAGGTACAATGCTAGCAATTCTCCAATCCTTTGGCATCACACCTGTATCCAGTGAGGACTGGAAAATGATGGCCAGACCTTCTGCTATTTCCTCTCTTGCTTCTTTTAACAGCCTAGGATACATTTCATCTGGCCCTGTAGATTTATCAACTTTCAAGGATGCTAATCCCATTAATACTTCCTCTCTCCCTATGTTTATCACATCCAATACTTCATACTCTTCTTCCTTAACTACAATATCTGCATTGTCCCCCTCTTTTGTGAAGATAGACATAAAGTATTCATTAAGAACCATACCAATATCTTCTGCTCCTACACATAGGTTACCTTTCTGGTCTTTGATGAGCCCTACTCTGTCCTTAGTTATCCTCTTACTCTTAATGTATTGATAAAACATCTTTGGATTCACCTTGAATTTGCTTGCCAATATTCTTTCATGCTCTCTCTTAGCTATCCTAATTTCCTTTTTGATTTCACCCCTCCACTTTCCATATTCCTGTAGGCTTTCTGTAATATTGAGTTCTCTGTGTCGGAAATAATCTTTCCTTATCTGCCTTATCTTACCCTGTAGACTCCTTGACATCCATGGGGCTCTAGATTTGGCCGCCACACCCTTTTTCTTTGTGGGAACATGTTTACCCTGATCCCCTTGAATCTCCCCTTTGAATGCCTCCCACTGCTCTGACACTGATTTACCTTCAAGTGGCTGTTTCTAGTCCACTTTCGCTAAATCACTCCTCAGTTTAGTAAAATTGGCCTTGCCCCGATTGAGAACTCTAACTCCTGTTCTATCTCTGTCCTTTTCCATAATTATGTTAAAACTGACTGAATTATGATCACTACCACCAAAATACTCTCCCGCTGCCATTCCTTCCACCTGGCCATCTTCATTTCCTAACACTAAGTCTAAAACTGCATCCTCTCTTGTTGGACTTGCTACATACTGGCCAAAAATGTTCTCCTGAATGCACCTCAAGAATGTTGCTCCCTTAATTCCTTTCACACTAAAACTATCCCAGTTAATATTGAGGTAATTAAAATCCCCTAATATTACTGCCCTATTGTTTTTGCACTTCTCAGAGATTTGCCTACATATCTGCTCTTCTATCTCCCTCTGACTGTTTGGGGCTCTATAGTACACTCCCAGCAATGTGATTGCCCCTTTTTTGTTCCTTAGCTCAATCCATACGGCCTCATTTGATGAATCTACCAACATATCATCCCTTCTCACAGCTGTAATAGTTTCCGTGACCAAAATTACCACTTCCCCTTCTTTCTTATCCCCCTCCCTATCGCATCTGAAAACCTTGTAACCAGGAAAGTTGAACTGCCATTCCTGTCCCTCCTTAAGCCATGTTTCTGTAATAGCTATGATATCATTCTGCCTCATGTCTATCTGTGCCCTCAGTTCATCTGCTTTATTTGCTATACTCCTTGCATTGAAATAGATACCCTTGAGAACTGCCAAACCTTTTTAAAAAAAATTTTGCCCTCAGTTCCTCTGTCTTCCAGTCTCATTCTTTAATTTTCTGTCTTCCATTTTCATTTCTGATTTTGTCCCAACTGAGTCTACCCTCAGGTCCCCATCCCCCTGCAAAACTAGTTTAAACCCTTCTCAACAGCACGAGTAAAACGTCCTGCAAGGAACTCAGTCTCGGCTCTGTTCAGGTGCAACACGTCCAGCCTTCACAGGTCCCATTTCCCTCAGAGCCGGTCCCAATGTCCCAGGATTCTGAAGCCCTCCCTCTTGCACCATCTTTCCAGTCACGCATTCATCTGTCTTATCCTTCTATTTCTATACTCACTTGCGCATGGCACTGGGAGTATTCCAGAGATTACTACTTTTGAGGTCCTGCTTGCCAATTGCTTACCTACCTCCTAAATTCTGACTGCAGGACCACATCCCTCTTTCTACCTATGTCATTGGTTCCGATGTGGACCACGTCAACTGGCTATTCGCCCTCCCCCTTCAGGATGCTCTGCAGCCGCTCAGTGACATTCTTGACCCTGGCACCAGGGAGGCAACACACCATCCTGGATTCACGTCTGCGGCCACAGAAAAGTATCAACACAGAAAACATTACCGTGGTCCAATAGGGAGCAGATACTATGGTGGGGAGAGGGGGTGGTGCTGAGCAGGGAGGGATGGGGTTGAAGCACATATTTAGAATAGGGTGAATGGAGTTCTGTTCTGTATCTGTGTTATGAAAGTACTTCCATTTTTTTATATTTTTGTGAGGACTTATGTTTTAAAATTGTGGAAATGGATTCCTTTGGAGGACTGGAGTGATTCCATAGATGCTGGACTTTGTTTTTTTTTAAAGGTCACTGGAAGGACTTTGTTTAAAAACACTTACTGGAAGTCAAGTATCTTCAGCTAAATGAACAGCAGGTGCCTTCTGACTATGGGAGTTGTTTACAAAGAAGTGACATGTCAAAATTTATGGTGTCAAGTTGTTTTCAATTTGGATATTGTTTTGATTGAGTCAGTTAGGATTATAGCCTGCTGAGAGAAACACCCAGCTCATCTTTGCTCCACCTCTCTGTGAAACCCTGCAAATCCAGTGTGTGATAGCTTAATCTCCTGACGCTGCATTTCTCCTGGAAAGCCTACCAGATTAATTCTTGGCGCTGTCTGAAAAGGACTGCTCCAGAAAGTTCCCAGTGACAGCCATCTATGCATATTTGGGATTCCAGAATAAAAGGACAGCTGTTATCATTCCATATCTTCTTTTCCTCAAAGGATTAACAAGTATTTGGCCAAAGGATTCCTTTGTCTTTTTTTGTAAAAAGATCTCTTCAGAGAAAACGTCTTTATTTTTTCTTTAACTGGTGTGTTTGTGAGTGTGTGTGTTAAAAAGGAATGTTCTATTTCAATCTGTATTTTAATGCTTTGCATCTTTACTGAATATGTCTTGTTTGGTATAAATTGATAATTTTGTTGTTTATCAAAGAAACCTGGTTGGTGGATTTTATTCTGAAGTAAAAATAGACTATATAATTCGCCATATTGGTAACTGGGTAAACATTTAAATCTATGTTGTGTCTGTGGAGATGTGGATCTAGAGAAAGACAATGCACTCCTCCCGCCTCGGTTGTAACATGTAATTGAGGCTCTGGGCAGGATAACCCAAAGCCGATGACGTGCATTGTAAGTGGGGTAATCATAACTGAAAAGGGGAAAAGGAAAACACCAGGTTTCTTATGCCTTAGAGTAAGGTTTGCACTACTGGAATGGCTTTGTAGTTGCTACGACCTTTCTGGGGAGGTAGGAATTATCCCTGAGTGATTTGAAAAATGTAACCAAGGCTCGGCTAAAAGCATTATCAGAAAGGTTGGAGCTAAAGTTAAGAAAGCAGACATAATTGAGGTAATAGCACAACATTTGAAATTGGAAGAAGGAAAAAGCAATTCAGATGATAATTCAGTTGAATTAGCTAGAATTCAGTTACAGATGAAGCAGCTTGAACAGGAAAGAGAATTTATTAGAAAATAAATAATAGGTCTTAACAACTAACAAGATAAATCATTCGGGCTAAAAAATGCCCCAGCAACTTTTCAGAGGCTAATGAACCAAGTGGTAGCCAGTATTCCTAACTGTGTGGTTTACCTTGATGATGTACTGGTATACAGTGGCATTTGGAAGGACCACTTGGAACAACTAGAACTCTATTTAGAAAATTGCAGTCCGCTGATTTGGTGATTAAACCCTGCCAAAAGTGAATTTGCAAAAGCACGGGTAACCTACCTCGGGCATATAGTAGGGCAAGGACAAGTGTTGCGAAGAACAGCAAAAGTACAAGCATTGATGGACCTCCCTGCCTCTAAAAAAAATGAGAAATCATGAGGTTTTTTGGGATGTGTGGTTTCTACTGCAAATTTGTACCTAATTATAGCACTATAGCTGCTACAAAAAAAGAAAGCCATGGTAGTGTGGTCAGGAGAGTGCCAAGCATCTTTTGAGAGGCTGAAAGCCATTTTGATTAATGAACCAGTGTTGGCTGCCCCAAATTTCACTAAGCCCTTCAAGGTAGCAATTGATGCTAATGACCTGGGGGTCGATGAAGTCCTGTTACAAGACGATGAATCAGGCATAGAAAGGCCAGTGGGATACTTTTCCAAAAAGCTACATCAACACCAAAAGAGACACTCGATGGTGGAAAAGAAACCCTGGGCTTACCACTAGCTCTTAAACATTTTGGGGTATATGTCTGCCATGTTTACAGAGAGACACTGTTATATAATGATCATAAGCCTTTGCGGAAAAATTTTAAAAAAGGAATGCCAGACTATTTCAATAGAGTTTACTATTGCAGCCCTATCACTTAAAGATTATCCACATTACGGGGAAAAAACAATGTAACTGCTGATGCTTTGTCTAGAAGTTAACCTTGTTTTGAGTTATCTGAATACAAAGATGGTACAGGGCATAACTGTATTAATTACAGGTAAAGAGTGAATGAGAATGAGTATGTAAATGTGTTTTAATATTTTTGCATATTTTGTCCCACTCTTTTTGTAATGAAATGCATTTAAAAATGGTGTTTCATTCCTCCGAGAATGGAGGCATTATGAAAGTACTTACGTTTTTTATTGTTTTTGTGAGGCTTTGTGTTTTAAAATTGTGGAAAGGGATTCCTTTGGAGGACTGGAGTGATGCCGCAGATACTGGACTTTTTTTTTAAAGGTCTTCACTTATGGTAGTCAAGAGTTGTTCTCTTGACATGGCAGTTCAGCCATGAACTTACTGAATGGTGGAGCAGGCTCAAAGGGATGAGTGGCCTACTCCTCCTCCTAATTCATACGTTTGTGTTTTCGTATTGTTTTCAGTTTGGATATTGTTTTGAGTCAGTTGAGATTATAGCCTGCTGAGAAAAACACCCAGCTCATCTTTTCTCCACCACTCTGAGAAACCCTGCAAAAAATCCTGTGTGTGATAGCTGATACGCCTGATGCCGCATTTCTCCTGGAAAGCCTGCCAGATTAATCCTCAATGCCGCCTGAAAAGAACTGCTCCAGAAAGATCACAGTGACAGCCGTCTACGCTTATTTGGGATGCCAGAATAACGGGACAACTGATATCATTCCATATCTTCTCCTTTTGCTTCAAGAATTAACAATTATTTAGCCAAAGTATTCTTTTTTGTCTTTTTTTGTAAAAAGATCTCTGCAGAGAAACAACTTTATTTTTTCTTTAACTGGTGTGTGTGTATATAATTGGCTGTGTCTGTAACTGGGTAAACATTTAAATATATGTTGTAACCTGTGGAGAAGTGGAACTAGAGAAAGGCAGTGTACTCCTCCGCCTCAGTCATAACAATCTGACTGACACCAGGAGCTAGAAATTCAGCTCCATGAGGCCTGGGTTTTCAGCATTGTGGGTGCCATTTGTGTTCTATATGGGGTCAGTGTCGTGCATGCACAATTCTTGTGTGGATCAAGCCGGACACAATTTTGATAGAGGCCAGACAAATGGCATCCTTTACTCACATCAGAATCAGGCGTTAGGCCATTGATATATGCAAATAAGGGGCCTAACACACTCTTCTGCTCACTCTTGCAACTTTGGCTTGTGCCTGAGGCAGCCAACACCAACTAATTGACTCCAAGAAAACCAACACTAAGAAGCATAGAATGATAAAAAGATTTGTACTTACCTAAATCACCACCGGTCCAGTTCCCGAGATTTCCAAACTCACTCCTGACTCTGACCTCCAGGCCCTGCACCATCTCCCCCTGGCCCTCCCCTCTCCAATCATGCTTCTGACCACCCACCAATTTTCGTTTGCGAGTGTTAACTGCGTGGTGTGATCCCTGCAACGGCAGCTGGGCTGGAGGCAGGCTACTGATCGGGCTTCCCTTTGGCCTGCGATGACTTTGGCGGGCGTCCTTTCGCTGCCTGAGGTCTGGAAGGTCCCGGCTGTCTGGGGGGGTCCCGGAATGGTGCAGGACCTGCCTCAGGCGTTGCGGCTGCTAGAGCTGGACTCACTGGCGAAGGAGCTGAGGAGCCGATGTCCACACTTGGAGTAGCCCGAGGGGAGCCCCCTGATGTGGCAGCCTCTCCTCCTCCCTTTGAAGGCTCACTTGAACCTGCTCACCAGAGAAGGACAAGGAGTGTCAAACTCATGGCCAAGGCGATGGTGTGCAAGTGTGCGCACATCTGTGGGATCTGGCTGTCCATGAGGGTCGCCAACCTCTTGATGGAGGAAGCCGTGCACTCACACGCCTGAGACATTGTAGCAGTCATGGCATGGATGGACTCCTCCATCATCTGCTCATGGCTGTGCTTGGCATCTGGCATCTACGCCATATCTCCGCTATATGTGGCCTTACCTCTCTTTGCAACTCCAGCATGTCCTGTCCTGTCAACACCAGAGGCTTGTCATGAGCCTGTGGCTCAACATGAGCTTGGCCATCCACAGTCCTCCAACTGTCAGAGGCCTCGGCTGTCTCAGCTTCAGCCAGCTGCTCGGGCATATGCGTGGTGCTATCACCAGCTTGTGACCCTGATTCTAAAGCCATTCGGAAACCCGCCTAGGTGAAAGTCTCTATGCTGGTGGAAGGTGCAGGGGTCTCCTGCGCTCACCAAATTGCATGAGAGAACACAAGCATGTGTGGGTTAGGCTGTGCAGATCTCGTCATGTCAACTATGTGTGATGTGGTTCACTATAATTAATGAGTACGGTGATGGAAGCCAATCCTCACTCTTGCGCAGTGTCTCCAGTCTTCCCATCCAAAATTGCACAGCTGCCCCGGCTCCCTGCCAATTCCAAGGCTGCTTCTTTGGCGATGGTGAGAGGACACAGATCAGGGACTCCTCCACCAGTCTCCTTTCTATTGTGTGCCGTCTTGTCCTGCAAGAGAAAGGATGGAGATAGTAGAGATTGGCAGAGAGATCAACATGACATTTCTGCTAGTGTCAGCCTCTCATCCCCGACCTAGGGATCTGACATCTCTCATGCTGACACACGCTTTCAGGAAGTTAACGGGATGAGCTATGAAGGATGGTGTCCTGTGACCGAGATGCAGCCATGCATCTGTCAGTATAAGGTCCTAACCTCGCCCCTCTGCCATCACCATAATGCCACCCTGCTCATGTTGTGGACCCTCCTGCGTATCACATGCAATCCCCAAAAAGGCATGTGATATGGAGCACTCACCTTGGCAGAACGCAGGAGGTCATTGACCCTCTTCCTGCACTGGGCCCAGTAATATTGGGTGACCCCACGCTGCTAACCTCCTCTGCGATCTCCACCCCGGCTTTCTTGATCAAACGGGAGGACCTCTTGTTGCAATAGCTGAAGAAGAGAATCTCCTACCTTTCCCTAGCAGAATGTAGGAGAATATGCAGGGAGGCATTACTGAACTGTGAGGCCATGCTTTGTCTTGCTGTGGCCATCATCTTTTGCCTTCCTTGGGAGGTGGGAAGGCGGGGTGGGGGGCGGCGGTCCAGGAACCAGTCACGCTAAGTTTAAAGCTGCACCAAGCTGCAGATGACTCTAAGGCAGGGGTGAATGCAATGTTGGTGGGCTTTTATAAATGGCACCAGCACCAGCTCCAGAGTCATCTGATGCCATAATCAGCAACTCTCATCCCGCCCCCACCACATGATTGGGGGGGGGGGGGGGCGTGGTGGGGGGGGGCTGGTGTCTCCAATATGCAAAATGGCTGTCTGCCGCATGATTGATTGGAACGGCCACCCACGTGACAGATGGGAGTGGCGCCCATTTCCAGGCCCACTGCCAAGACTGGCATTGAGATCATTAAATTCAGCCCTATTCTATTCAACACAAATAAGACAGTTTATTAAGTAGGGCTGAGATGTGGTGAGCCTCCACTGGAGGCCGACGACTTCCTCCTAAGTATTTGTTCAAGATCCAATCCTCTCCCCTCCCAACATTGCTGTTCCAGAGTCAGCAAATTTGAGGGATCGAAGTTAGCGAAATATTGGACCTGTTCAGGTGTGCAGCCCAGACCTTTCTATTTCTGTTTACTTGTGTTATTTGGAAAGAAAATGCAAGCATGCAGTTGGACTTTTATTCAAGCATTGCTACCAGGTTTTCTGGTGCTGATGTGTTGAGCTAAGTTTGACCGATGTGCATACTTCTGAGCCTTTTGATTCTTTTAGTTTGTGGTTTAGTCAAAAAGAATCCATAACATTTTATTTAATAAAAAAGTATAGTTCTTACCACAGTACCAGCTTAAAACTGTTCATTACTTGCTCAAAACCTGCTGAAATCAGTTAATCTGTTGAATTACTTTGAATTGGTATCAGTTGAAATGTGGAGCAGGGTGACTTTAATTCCATAATACCATTGTTAAATTTTTAACTTAACGTTGCTTGTCTTTCATTTGGTTATCATTGCATTAAGCCTTAATGTAAACCAAAATGGGACAAGTCCCTTTGAACTGTGCTGGTTTCAGTTCAATCACAGTGAATTCCTGAATGAAGTGAAAAAGTGTCTTCTTCTGACAACCCATTTCAACCACTTCAAAAGCAATTGTTTCAACTGGTACCAATTTAAACCAAAACAAACCAATGCAGCTATGATTAGAGCAGATGTGATTTACAGCAAAGAGGTGATTTATCAGCCACATGACATTTCAGAACATATATAATTACATATTTAATTTTATTGGGTACACGGCAACCAATTGAGGTCCCACAAACAGTGGGACACAAATTTGTGTCAAATTACTTTGTTCACTGTTTTAGTTTTTAGAGACATGAACCTCTTCATCTTAAAATAGTAGGGAGAGGAAACTGAACCAAGTAATTGCCCAGTCAATATGAACAAATATACCTCTGAATCCGTGCTCAATGTGTTGAGACATTTGTGGCTGGATTTTTAGTCCTGCTGGGATGGGTGGAAGTGGGCAGGTGATGAAAATACCGGTACAGGCTAGCCTGCCAGTTTCTCATCATTGTTCACGGTGCGAGCAGCTTTCACCAGGCAGGGGAAGGGCAGCCCTTAAAACCCATCCAATCTGTTAATAGGTGCAAATAAGATTGTTAAAGAGCTCATTGAGGGCCATGTTGAGATTTTGCTGGGGCCGCACAGGCGGCACACTGGGTCAGGGGCAGACCAGGTGCGAGGAGAAGGATACACAGCACTGACTCCAGGAGAACCTCCAGGTCGGCATCTGCAAAGCAAAGGTCAGCCCTGCCCTGGGTTCCAGCCTTCTGCCTTTCCTGCTCCATGTTTAATCCTGCAAGTAAATTTGTATAATGGCAGCCACAATAATGGCTGCAGTGGTGGGTTAAATCGGGCCTGCTGTCCTTCAGTACCACCTCCATTTCTGCCCCAAGACTGCTAAATGGCTACCCAACCCATCCTCCAGCCAATTAATGTTCGCCTCCATCAAAATCGGGTCTGTAACTGCTTCCCCCCACTCCCCCCCCCCACTGCACCCCCCCCCCCCCCACCCAACCACGCACTGGGGGCGAGATCAGGACCTGGAAACAGTCCCAACCTCCATTTCCCGCCCCCGGAAGGAAAATTCTGCCCTTGATGTCGGATGAAAGGAATCTATATCAAGATGTTTCACAACAAAAAAGAAAGGCTTGCATTGATATAGCGCCTTTCACAACCTCATGACATCCCAAAGCTCTTTACAGTCAATGAAGTATTGTTGGAGTCTAGTCATGGTGTAATGTAGGAACTGGGTCGAATGCAACTGGGAATTAGGTATAGACAGGCTTTGGCGCCCAAGAGTTTTGTTTGAGACGCTGGGATGAGGCTGTTCCCACCTTGGAACAATAGGGATGATTCTGTGATCTGACCTCCTCAGCAGCAAGTACTGGACATTGTAGGAAATTGTGAGCTGCAGCTTGATTTTTTTTTTTGTCTATTTCAGATATGCTATATCGTACAAATGCATGTGCCTCAAATTATACTGCTCACATATTTCCCTTTGAAAATAGTCAAGGGTCACATTTGAGTTGAATGATTACCAAGATTATAGCTCTCTCCAGTAGTGAGAACACTCAACCTGATTTTTGTGGGTACTTGTTGTGAAGTATTTTGAAATCCTAAATGAAATGGTGCTCTATTAGCGAAAGTATTATTAAAGGTGCAAAAGTATCAATGTTTCATTTTGCGCTTTCCCGTTGTCTACCAACGGACTTGTATAAATTACATCCATGAGGGCAGACTGTTAGGTGATCTACTCCCAGGTTTGCTACAGTTGAGACTGGGAACACTGCAGGATGTGAGAAAATAAACAAAACCAAGAGTTTCAAATGAATAATTTCCTAAAAATGTGAGTTCAGGCATATAGAGTCATAAAAAAGGCTCACAATATTTTGGTATTATAATTAGGGGGATAGAATATTAGAGTTAAGATTTTTTAAATTATCAAGGGTTTTGATAGAGTGAAGAGGGAAGGACTATTTCCTTTGGTTGGTGGTGATTAGTGACAAAAGAGTCATCAATTTAAAATTGTCACGAAGAGGGTGAGGCGTGCTAGTAGGAGAAATTCATTTTTACACAGGGTTGTTAGAGTATGGAATGCTGTACCTCAGGCAAAGCAGAAACTATTGGATTTTAAGGATCAATATTTGAAGCAGGGGAAGATACGGGGTTGCAGAAAGAATGCGAGGCAGTGAGATTAACTTTTAATTGCTCTAAGAAAGAGTTCGCACAGATACTGTGGGCAGGATTTTCCAGCAGGTCTCGGGACCCCAAAGTTGGGACTAAATGGGGGTCCTGAGCCTGCAGTTTATGGCAGCCTGAACGGGGAGCTATTTTCCTAGAGGCGGCTTTCTGATTGGCCACCTCCGCTCTTGCCGTCCTATTAAAAATGGAAGGTGGGCTCCTGATGTTGCTGGCCCAATCACAGGGCTGGCAGCTCTAGAGCTTTGGCAGCCCCACAGAGAGAGGTGGGCACTCCTGGAGCAGTTAGGAGAACACCAAGGCGTCTCAAAATGGAGGCACCCTTGGAGCCTCAAAATGAATAATTATTTAAGTGGGGGAAGGTGATAGGGCCCTCCAATCCAAAGGAAACGCCTACGCTTAGATCATTGGGGCTGCGAGCACGTCCTTTGCTGCTGATGGCCCCCACTTTAGGAGATGGAGCCTCTGGCTCCAATGGCACCGTAGTTTACTGCAGAGAGGCCACCTCCATTAAGCTGGGCCCTGTAAATTGCCTTAATTGTGGCCTTAATTATTTAAACTGGCTGCCCGCTGCCTTGCAACAGTCAGCTGATCCACATTCCTGCCTGCCTCTGGGAAGCTTCCCTGGCAGTGGGAATGTATAAGGCCTGATGTGGCTCCCTTCTATTTTCCTGAACTCCCTTATCTCCAAGCCTGCCACCCCAGGGTGAGGAAAATTCTTCCCTGTATGAAACTTAGCAGTGTGGGAATCAAAAGGTGTAAACCTATATAAACCTAGAGTGGTGCTACAGCAGTTTAATGGGGAACAAAGAAGACCTTGCATTTATAGAACTCCTTGAATTCCCCTTGAAATGCAGTATTGAAAATGGCATGAAACATTTTGCTATTTGAAAATCATTGGCAAATGTATAAAAAGTTTAATTGAATGTCACATTCTATCCGATAGGATAATATACATCTTGAGATTCAGCTCACAGTTTTCTCACCCATATCTAATTTGCAGGGGATTAATCCTCATTAGAGAAGGTGAGTGATGGTTGCAAGCACAGAGTGCATATTCAACCAATTTCTGCATCAGTACCTGCCAATTATAGGTTGTGATTTACCTGCTGTCAATGCAATGGACATCAATCCAAGCCAAAAAGTTTCTCATGATTTAACAGATTGAAATGAATATGATTCCAATCATTAATGTTACTAAACCGGCCTTACCTCTGGGCCAGTTGACCACATGAATGTTATACAAGCAGCTCCATTTGAGTCAGTGCCTCCAGTCTACGTAGATAGAAAAAAATACTTTCCCAATGTATTTTACAAGCTTTTGGGATTCTTGGACTCAGTACTGCACCATTTTTCTGTGTTTAAGGGTGCTTAATAAATGCAAATTGTAGTCATTCTGGCCCAAAGATCATCCTGGGGAGGGGCGGAAATAAAGACTTGGCAACTACCACCATTGATCTTTGAACTGTTGCTGGGACCTCTGCAAATTCTCTAATCTATAAAGAGTCTTGACACAATGCCCAACACCAGCTTCTGTTAGGCACCCCTCCAAAGGGCACAGCATAGCCAGATGCAGTAGAAACTGAGGCAGGAGGCCAGGACTATCCCCTTGTACTTCATTACAATGCTTACAATGGTCCTGCACCTACTTCAGGTACAGGCCGAGTTAAGTAATTTTGGGTTTTCCCAGGAAGAACTGGGGCAGCTAAGACCTGGCATAATGAGTCTCTGCCCCTTTTCCTCTTAGCTACATCTGGGAATTGAGCCTAATATGTCTTTCAAAGTAGTATTGTCTTGGTTTTCTTCTGCCTGTTCCAGTTAATTTATTTTTTTAAATAGTGTGTTCTGATGGCATCTCTTCGGCATGAGCAAAGAAGTATCAATAAAGTTTGATGTTATGAGAGAATTGTATTAGCATATTTACAGCTTTTGCTGAAAGATCCTGGACTTTTACTTACTCATAGTCAGGCTCAGTGTATCCCATTGATTTTATCCCTGTAAAAACGTGAGAAATGAACAAAACATAAAATATTCATCATAATTCTTATTTTTTTTAAAAAGAGGCTCTGATAATGATCTTCCCTCTTTAGGTGCAATAGACTAGCACAGTACATTATTGAAGCAGATTTTGCACCTGGGGTCAGTGCACAGAGGAATCTCAGTGGGGAGGGTTCCATGCCAATATTAGAGCCAGCCCAAATTTCTATCCATGTAAATCTTCCCTATCCTGTTTCGGTATCCTTACTGTTGTGAAACACCTTGGGTATATTCTCCTCCAATCACTACTGTTAGAGGAAACAAATGACAAGAGGATGAAGCAAATGTCCTTGTTTCTTTGCTAACAGCAAAGGGAGAAAAATGTACCTTTTGGCACACATCATAATGAAATGATTGTGTTATATATATACCCTCATACACCCCCACTCACCCTTCACCCACCACTTCAAGCCATCCTTCCAGTCCTAAAACTGCACCTTTAATATTGCACACAAGTAGATTAGAAAATGCCTTCATCTGGAACACCAAAAGCTGCGTGAAACAGTTCTTTCCATAAATTGACTGGTTTCTTTTTAATCCTCAAAATACACAGTAGCATCTGAAAATTGAATAAAAACAATTTCTGAAAAATGCTTAAAATTTGATGTAAGTGATTTTTTTTATTTTCTTGAAACAGTTGAAAAAAAACGCCTGTGTTCCTCTGAGCATTGAGGAGCACTGTAGCTGCAGCTTCTGGAAATGTTGCTAAGACAGTCATATTTATTCACCATAGATTGCAGTACCACCTCCTGATCACAGACACAACGCACATCTTCCACCTTCTGCCTTTCCTGTGTGCAGTTAAATTTTCACCTGACAGCTGTGTCAGACTATGATCGCATCCTCTCTGTCACAATGGATTAGAAATTGCCCATAACAGCACTGTTTCTTGTGATTTGTGTCTGACATTGACCAAAAAGGTAAGATTTGTGTTCTGTGCAAATGTGTTAGTAAATGCCTCAAATAATTATTCTTTCTCCAACATGTCTGCCATCCTGTTCTGCTGAGCCTCTTTCTTTTAGTGTCGTAGTAGCGTGCACTTGAATTTTTATTAGGCACTTGCTGCAAATGTATATATTTTCATTTTGTGTTGGAAGGGCTATTCTGTCAGTCAGAAACTGGGGCTCTCCTCTTTGATTCCTGTGGGCACAGCTTGGAATTCCTGAGACTGCCTGATGCTCAAATCCTTCAACTATGCATTTAATAAGTTTGTTAGCCGGGTTGCTCAGTGGGATGTACAGTGGAAGAGATGGAACCTTATTGCCAGAGTGCCAAATGCAATGTTAATTTAAGAGGTCTGCTATTTCTTTAAAAAATGTTTTATTTTCATTGAGTCTCGGCACTGACAAAACCGGCTTTTATTGCACATGCCTTATAGGTGGTGAGCCACGTTCTTGAACTGTTGTAGTGCATGTAGTTAAGGTGCTCTCCGAAAGTTCTTAGGTAGAGAGTTCCAGGAATTCGACCCAATGACAATGAAGGAACAGCCACCTCTGCCCAAATCAGTAAGGTTTGTGACTTGGAGGGGAATCTAGAGGTACTGGTGTTCCCATGCACCTGATGCCCTTGTCCTACAAGGTGTTAGAGGTAGTGGGCTTGGGAAGCAGCCTCGACAAGTTGCTGCAGTGCATCATGTAGATAATACACACTGCAGCCATGGTATTCCAATGATGGAGTGATTGGAAGTTTAGGCTAGTGGATGAGGTGCTGATAACATGAACTGCTTTGCCCAAGATAGCATTGAGATAATTGTTGCATTTGAACCCATCCAGACAGTGGAGAGCATTTCATCTCACACCTGTCTTGTGCTTTCTCTATGTTAGAGAGGCTTTAGGGAGTCTGGAGGTGAGCCACTCATTGCAGAATATCCAGCCTCTGACCTGCTGTAGTAGCAACAGCATTAATGTGGCTGGTCCAGTTGAATTTCTGGTTGGGATAATGGTGGTGGAGGACTCAGCAGTGGTAATACCATTGAATGTCAAGGAGAGGTAATCAAGTGTTCTCTTTTTGGAGATGGTGTTTCTGATTATGATCTGAGGAATTGTAAATGGAACTGAGCACTGCACAATTATCAGCACTTCTGACCTTATGATTGAAAAAAGGTCATTAATGAACCAACTAAAGATAGTTGGGTCCAGTTCCCTGCCCTGAGGAACTCCTGCAGCAATATCCTGACATAGTCACAATAATGTTCCTTTGTGCCAGGTATGATTTCAACCACTGGACATTTTTCCCTTGATCCTCATTGACTTCCATTTTACCAGGGCTCCTTAATGCTACACTTGGTTGAATGTTGCCTTGATGTAAAGGGCAGGTACTCTTACCTTTAGAATTCAGCTCTGTAGTCCATATTTGGACCAAGGCTGTAATGAGTTCCTGGAACTTTTGTGACTGAGCTACCCTACATTGCTTGCCTGCCCATTAGTAAATCCAGCCTGTTCCACGCATTACAGAATCACAGAAATTACCAAAAGCAGGCCATTTGGCCCATTGTGACTTTGCTCCCCGAGCACTTTAATATTTTCTCTTCAAGCGTTCTTCTGATTCACTTGTTCAGTATTCAAATTTAAGCTGAAAGTGCACATCCTCCTCTCTTTGACTGAGGGAACCCATGAAGGATATGTATTATAAAAGCAAAGTACTGCAGATGCTGGAAATCTGAAATAAAAACAAGAAATGCTGGAAATACTCAGCAGATCTGGCAGCATCTGTGGAGAGAGAAGCAGAGTTAACGTTTCAGGTCAGTGACCCTTCTTTAGAACTGGCAAATATTAGAAATGTAAAAGGTTATAAGCAAGTAAAGTGGGGGTGGGGCAAGAGATAACAAAGGAGAAGGTGTAGATAGGACAAGGTCACAGAATAGCTGACCAGAAGGTCGTGGAGCAAAGGCAAACAAAGGATATGTATTACTTCTGGCTGAACGTAAAGTGATGGCGATCATGTCTACAGATTCCCCCAGTGCACAGAGGGAATTATACTAAGAAGCTGACTACTATAGGCCAATGTTTCTGTGTAGTTTTTAAAAGTTATTTAAAATTGGGTTACTCACAGGTGCTGGACTAGATACTAAGTTAACACTTTTAAATCTATCAAGGAATATTTTTAAAGCAACTCTTTTTAGAAATTACATCCCGAAACACTGCCCGATTGTACTGGTCCTTTCTATATCAATGCTTTTACTCTGGTAGGATGTCCAGTTATATATGAATGTAATCTTGCTGTTCTCACAGTTTATATAGAATTTTCAGCACAAAAACAACTCATTCCAATTTTGAGAAGTGTTTTTTTTTTCCCTCAAGTTTCCACTCAGTCAGTTGCATATTGTCTTACACAAAATTTGCTAAGCAATAGAAAATCATTTGAACTGGACAGGTGAGAGGATGGGAAGGAGAGAGGTCATTGGACGATAGGCAGTCAACAGGTAAATATGAATACAAAAAACAAAGAGAGATACATGAAGCCCCCCAGAATAGAACATTGGTGGAAATGAGAGGGAAAATAAGATGTATGCATGAACGTTAGAAGCATTAGAAATAGGTTAGCAGAACTAGAAGCTGTTGTGGAGTTGATAACTCTGATGTGGTGGGAATATTAGAAACATGGTTTAATCCAGAGATTAGAAATGAATATAAAATTCAGGGATGTAGAAGGGATGATTTTGATATGGGTGTCCACTGCCTGCCTGATGTTGCTGGTGTGAGTCCTGAGTCATTGGAAATCTGGGCCCCATTTACCTGACATTGGTGAGTAGTGGATGCCACAAGGGCACCCTATTGCAGTTGGCTCCCACGCTGAGCCTGCTGATGGTTGTACCCTGGGAGCACTTCTGCTCGACCTGGCCATTTCTAAAACTAAAATTAAACATTGCCTGAGCTGTTACTTGATTGGCCTGCAGCAGTCCCTTTAAGGATTACTAATTATACCGCTTAAAATCTGGTTCAAATGGGCAGATTTGTACCTCATAGTTGCAAATGGGGTCCTATGCACATCATATGATCCCAATTTGCATATTGATGAGAGACTATTAGTGCATAGGTACACTAAGTAACTGAAAAGGCTAATAGAATATTGGCCTATTTCTCAAGGGAGTTGGAATATGAAAGTGTGGACATGTTGCTTCAGTTGTACAGAATCTTGGTCAGACACCATCTGGAGTACTGCATTTGCTTTTGGGTACCAAACCTCAGAAAGATATATTGGCCTTGGTTTGACGAGAGCGCAGATTCACCAGAACGATACCAGGGCTTAAAGGATTACATTGTAAGGATAAGTTACAAAAACGTAGTTTGTATTCCCTTAAGTTTAGAAAGTTAAAGAGTGATCTAATTAAGGGCTGGAATTTTACCCCCGACCCCCCAACCAGGAGTGGCAGGGGTTGCCATACCTGTCGCCTCCCCACCTGCTCTTGGGTTAATTGAGGCCCTTAAGTGGCTAACTAATCACCACTTAAGGGCCTCTTCCCTCTGCCACTGGTATTTTATCAGCAGCCCATGCCACAAGGCACAAGCTTGCCCCACTTACCTTTACTCCAGGTCTCTTGTACTGCTCCTGGTCCTGTGCCTACTGCAGTCCCAGCAGTGGCCACTACTTCCCAGCCAGTGGACGGGGCCATCGCCAGTGCGTTAAATCCAGGCCAAGGTGTTTAAAATGATAAAATTAGATACAGAGAAACAATTTCCTCTGGTGGGGGAATCCACAACAAGACGGCATAATCTTAAAATTAGAGCGAGGCCATGTAACAGTGAAATCAGGAAGCACGTTTTCACAAAAAGAGCAGTTGAATTCTCAGACTCTCTCTCGAAAAAGTTTGCAGATATTGGGTCAGTTCAGATTTTCTAGTCTGCGCTTGATAAATTTTTATCTGCTAAGGATACCGCGGGATATAGAGCAAAGATGAGTAAGTGGAGTTAATGTACAGATTAGCAATTATATAATCGTCGCTTGGTAGTACAGAGCTTCAGTATTGCTGAAAAGGAGACATGCTGTCAAAACTTTTCATCTAGCACTCATCAGGACAGATGCACGAATGCCAAATTTCAAAGGGAGCAACAATTTTTACCGCATGAGAAAAGGGTGCGAACAGCTGAAGGGATGCCAGTTACATAGACTGGTGGATCGTATCAAACAGCACGTCCCTTCGGCTGTTCGCAATAGGCAGAGTATGGACTGTACACAACCAGCTGGCACTTGCAAAACTCAGAGCACAATATCTAAAGTTAGATGTGATTTTGCGATTGGACAGCACTTACTGAACAATCCTGAGTGTGCTAAAAATTACATTAACAATTTAAGATTATCAATCGGGCTTGCAATGTGAGTCACTTACACTTGCTAGAAGATACCTATATTCATACACAGGAACCTGTCCACTGCAAGCAAAAGGAACGTGTCTAGGTGTTGCGCCTTTTTTGAAATAAACAAAAGTGTGGGGGATAATAGTTCCATGATGCATTCGCTATGGCAACGCCTCGACCAATCAGAGTCAACTTGCCAACCAATCAGCACCCTTTTCTCATGCTGTATAAATTATTGCTCCCTTTGAAATTTGGTATTCTTGCGTCCGTCCTGATGAATGCAAGATGAAAAGCTTTGCCAGCATGCCTCTTTTTTCAGCAATACTTATATATATATATATATTTCCGGATTTAAAGTGATTGGTGAAAGAAGGAACAGCAACATGAGGAGAAACATTTTTATGCAGCAAGTGGTTAGGATCTGGAATGCACTGCCTGAGAGTGTGGTGGAGTCAGCAGTCTCAATTGAGGCCTTCAAAAGAGAACTGGATAATTATCTGAAGAGAAAAACATTTCAGGGCTACAGGGATAAGGCAGGGGAGTGGGACCAGATGCGTTTCTTGCAGAGAACCAGCACGGACGTGACAGGCTGAATGGCTTCCTTCTGTGCTGTAACCCATTCTATGATTCTATGAATTGAATGGCAGAAGGCTTGCAGGGACGAAGGGCCTATTCCTGTTCCTATTAAGGTGGCCTCCTATTTGAAGCTTCAGCCACCCATTTCAGGTTCCTACCCAAAATGGCGGGGTCTAGAACATGGAGTTAAATGGGGCAGTAAGTGACTCCAAAATATTTTTGGACCACTACCGCCCCATTTCTGTTGGGAGGAACAAGTTAAAATGGGCACAAGTGTGGTTAGAAAGCATGACAACAACCAGAGACTGTTAAAGTTTAACATGATCTGGGGGTCAAAAATGCATATGACCAGGAGCCAGATACATAACTTTAAAAGATGGAATGAGGGAACAACTAAAGCAAATAAAGTTGGGCGGGGATGCATCAGCAACATTTAAAAAGAAGGCAAATAGAACATCTTTAACTGTGCAGGAAACTAAACACTCCTAAACCAACAAGCTCAGACTAAAAAATGTGACCCTGGCTGGATCAGAAATCAAATAAAGAGATGAAAAATGGCATGTATAAATCCTGCAGGAAGAAAGGTGAAGGGGCTGGCTAGGATGAATACAAAAACTTCAAAAACAGGTTAGAAAGTTCAACTGAGAAATATTGGAGACCTAGAACAAAGCACAGTAGGTGAAGCTAAGCACAACAGTACAAAAATTCTTTCCATTTCATAACAAGAGCATGAGAAGCTAAGACTAAGCACAAAATGGTAAATATTCTGAGCATAAAACAGTAAATACTTTGGGCATAAAATACTAAAATATGCTGAATGAGACATCCCCAAATGTTCGCAGGGGAAGACATGAGCAACACGTCCTCCCCAAAGATAGCGCAAGTAAAATCCATGCTTGACTTTGTTATAAATTAGATGGAAATCCCAGATATAGTGCTTTCTTCTTGTGCTGACTAACAAATATCAAGGTACCAACCACGCATAAGTGATTGGTTAACACACAAATATGTAGGTTTATTTGTTGAAGAGTTGGGAGCAGCATTACAAAGTAGAACAACTTCCACACATGTCTGACCTGGTTGCTCCCTCACAGCAGACTGAGACAAAGTCTGAGGTACATGATATTTTGCATCATTTCCTCTCTAGTAATGTATACAGAAAACATAACCACACCCACTTAAGGACAGGCTAATCAGGCTCCAAACAAATACATCCCCACAGATAGATGGTAATTATCCCAGGCTGCTGAAAGAGATGAGATTTGTGAGGCATTGACAATTGTCAGGAGGGATACATTGAACACTGGGGAGGTACCAGAAGATTGGAAACAGGCTAGTGTCCTCATATTCAGAAAGGTTGGCATAAGAGACGCAAGCAACTACAGAACCCATTAGTGTAACTGCAATTCCATGAAAATAATGGAATTGATTATCAGGAGTGAACGTGAAGATTATCTACAGATTAACAATCTTGTAAACAACTGTCAATCTGGATTCAGGAATGACTGATCCTGCCTGATTAATTTTCTTGATTTCTTTTAGAAAGTGATAGCACAAATGGACTGAGGTCAACCACCACTTTAAAAGACTTTACAAATTTCCACTTGAAAGTCTATGAAACTCCAACCTCTGGGCATTCTGACTAAACTCTGAGAATGGGTAACTAGTTGAAATGTGAAAAATATGTGGTACTCATGACAGGAGTTGGGGAAAATACTGCGTGTGTTCCTTTGAGCTCAGAACTGAGATCACTACTGTTCCTAATTTACATAATTGACCTGGATTCAACCCTATTTCCATCAAATTACTGACCACCCAACTTCCCTTCCTGGCCCTCATGTTAGCTGATATTGTTAACCGTTCCCCCTACTCAGGCAGTCTCCCACTCCCTTTCAAATCTGCTGTCATCACCCCACTTCTCCAAAAACCCACTCTTGACCCCTCTGTCCTTGCCAGCTACCGCCCCATCTCTATTTTTGTTTTCCTTTCCAAGGTCCATGAAAATGTTGTCACTTCTCAACTCCGTGCCCATCTTTCTTGCAACTCCATGTTTGAAGCCCTGCAATCAGTTTTCCACCCCTGGACATATGACTGTGACCATGGTAAACTATCCCTCTTCATCCTTCTCGGCCTGTCTGCAGCCTTTAACATGCTTGAGAACAACATACTTCTCCAATGTATCTCCTCCATTGTCAAGCTTGCACTTGCCTGGTTTTATTTCTATCTATCCAGTAGTAGCCCCAGAGAATTATTTATAATGGTTTCACTTCCTGCTCCCACATCATTACCTCTGGAATCCACCAAGGATGTATCCTTGTCCCCCTCCTGTTTCCCATTTACATGCTGCCCTCGGCGACATCGGGTTTCACATTACAATGATGACACCTAGCTCTACCTCAGCAACTCCTCTCTCAACACTTCCACTTCCTCTGATTTGCCGCACTGTTTGTCTGACAGCCAGTATTGGATAAGCAGAAATTTCCTCCAGTTACAGCCTGGGCTGAGCAACACCATTGTTTACAGTCCTCGCCACAAACTCCATTCCCTAGTCACTGACTAATTCCCTCTCCCTGACCACTGCCAGAAGCCAAACCAGACCATTTGCAACCTTGGTGTCATATTTGATCCTGATTTAGGCTTCTGACCCCATATCCTCTCCAACACCAAGAAAATTTACGTCCGTCTCTGTACCATTGCCCATCTCCACCCCTGCCACAGGTCATTGGCTGCTGAAACCCTCATACATTTATGAAGGACTCAGTATTCTAATGCTTTCCAGGCCAACCTTTTACCCAGCACCCTCCATAAACTTGTTGTATCCAAAACTCAGCTGGCCCTATGCTATCACGCACCAAGTACTGTTCACCAATCTCCACTATGCTCACTGAACTACATTGGCTCCTGGTCTGGCAACACCTCAATTTTAAAATCCTTGGTTTTAAATCCTTCCATGGCATTGTCACTTCTTATCTCGGTAACCTCCTCCAGCCCTACAACCTCCCAAGATCTCTGCACTCCTCCAGTTCTGGCCTCTTGTGCACTCTGATTATCATCACTGCACCATGGGCTGTGCCATTAGCTGCCGAGGCCCTCATGCCTCTATACCCCACTCTTTAAAGTGTTCCTTAAAACCTACCTCTTCAACCAAAGTTTTGGGCACTATCCTAATATCTCCTTATGTGGCTCAGAATTAAATTTTGTCTGATTATGCTCCTTTTTTTTTATTCATTCATGGGATGTGGGTGTCACTGGCCAGGCCAGCATTTATTGCCCATCCCTAATTGCCCTTGAGGAGGTGGTGGTGAGCTGCCTTCTTGAATCGCTGCAGTCCATTTGGGGTAGGTATACCCACAGTGCTGTTAGGAAGGGAGTTCCAGGATTTTGACCCAGCGACAGTGAAGGAACGGCGATATAGTTCCAAGTCAGGATGGTGTGTGACTTGGAGGGGAACTTGCACATGGTGGTGTTTTCATGTATTTGCTGCCCTTTTCCTTCTAGTTGGTAGAGGTCGCGGGTTTGGAAGGTGCTGTCTAAGGAGCCTTGGTGCATTACTGCTGTGCATCTTGTATATGGTACACACTGCTGCCACTGTGCATTTGTGGTGGAGAGAGTGAATGTTTGTAGATGGGGTGCCAATCAAGCAGGCTGCTTTGTCCTGGATGGTGTAGAGCTTCTTGAGTGTTGTTGGAGCTGCACCCATCCAGGCAAGTGGAGAGTATTCCATCACACTCCTGACTTGTGCCTTGTAGATGGTGGACAGGCTTTGGGGAGTCAGGAGGTGAGTTAATCACCTCAGGATTCCTCGCCTCTGACCTGCTCTTGTAGCCATGGTATTTATATGGCTACTCCAGTTCAGTTTCTGGTCAATGGTAACCCCTAGGATGCTGATAGTGGGGGATTCAGCAATCGTAATGCCATTGAATGTCAAGGGAAGATGGTTAGATTCTCTCTTGTTGGAGATGGTCATTGCCTGGCACTTGTGTGGCCCGAATGTTACTTGCCACTTATCAGCCCAAGCCTGGATATTGTCCAGGTCTTGCTGCATTTCTACACGGACTGCTTCAGTTTCTGAGGAGTCACGAATGGTGCTGAACATTGTGCAATCATCAGCAAACATCCCCGCTTCTGACCTTATGATTGAAGGAAGGTCATTGATGAAGCAGCTGAAGATGGTTGGGCCTAGGACACTACCCTGAGGAACTCCTGCAGTGATGTCCTGGAGCTGAGATGATTGTCCTGCAACAACCACAACCATCTTACTTTGCGCTAGGTATGACTCCAGCCAGCGGAGGGTTGTCCCCCTGATTCCCATTGACCTCAGTTTTGCCAGGGCTCCTTGATGCCATACTTGGTCAAATGCTGCCTTGCTGTCAAGGGCAGTCACTCTCACCTCACCTGTGAAGCAGCTTGGGATGTTTTACTATGTTAAAGGTGCTATGTAAATGCAAGTTGTTAATATAGCAAATCCCTGCAAAGTGATCAAATTGGAAGATAATAGCACACGAGTCAGGTCAATGGAATTGGAAAAAGCAGCTCTGAAATTACAGATTGAAATGGACGAGTTTTATAGGTGGGCTGAACAATGAGAAATGAAATTTAATGCAGGGAAGTGAATGACACAATTCCTCATCTATAATTATCTGGTGTTAGCAATAGAGCACATTAATGCTTTGTGCAGCCTAGATACTCTCAAACAGAAAAACAGAGCCCACTATTCATCAGATTTTAAACTGACTGTATACATTAATCTTGGAGTTGAGTACAGGGTAGCCTTGTTCCAAAAACAATGCTGTAAGAGCATGTGGATCATTTGTATTTTGAATACCAAGGTGCCAGCCACTTGGGTGATATATTACATCTCTATTTTCTAGTGGTTTTTATATATGTATTAATGACTTTGACAAGAGTACAGTGAGCAGAATCTCCAAATTTTCACATGATATAAAAATAGGGAGCGTGACAAATCATGTGTAAAGTACAACTAGATTCAGAGAACTTTTCAATTTTCCGGTAATTGGCCCAAAAAATGGCAGAAGTTATTCAATGTGGATAAGTGTAGCATAACTAATCTGGAGTAAGAAATGAGTAAGTAGGAGTATATGTTAAATGGAACTGTTCAGGCAGGAGATCTGGGGCCTATGAAATTATCAGCATGGTGCTAAACTGCAGTAAATAATGGCAAATAAGGTACTAGTTTGCATTGACAGAGGAAAAGCATACAAAACAAGTTGCATTGGTCAGACCCCATCTGAAGTACAGGGTGCCATTCACTTATTCACAGCAACAATATTAGTGCCCATGAGAGGGTTTAGAGATGAAAAACAAATATGATTATTGGTATCAGGAATTTTACAGTATGTGGAAAAATTAAGGAAGTTGGACTTGTTTTGTTGGGAAAAAGGAGTAAGTGATGTGATCTAATTGACATTTTCAAAGTTATGAATAGAATTGGTAACACAGATCCAGATAAAAGAACTCAGTATTAGGAAGTTCTGCCACACTTTCATTCCTACTCCTACAGTTAGCAAGAGTTATGGTATGAGTTACTAGGTAAGGTAATTAAAGGGGACAGGAACAAATTGGTTCAGAAAATGACTAGAAAGGGACAAAAATAAATATCATGCCAGACTTAGATGCAACTGTGCAGAGCAATAAGTGGAATTAAAATCTTTTAGTAATATTTATTTAACTATATAAAGTCATGCAGGTGAGTCAGAATGGGCCCTGTCACACTGCTCCTCATGGCTGAAACACGAAGAAAATTGTTTAACGCTGTTTCAGGATCAGCATGTGGCATGGAGATCTAGTGAAGCCCAGCTAATAAATTATTGAAACAGATTGCTGGGGAAGGTGTCAGCACTGAGCCGACAAATCTCTAGAGCCAACTTTCAAGTAAGGAAAAGCTAAGAACTTTTAAAGAATAAACAATAATCTATTCCGCATGCAATTGATATACTCTACAGAATACAGGTTATGTCCTGAATTTTCTCAGGCCTTGTGACGCACTCCCGAGGACTGCTGGGAGTGCAATGGAAGGCCAGGGTAATAGGTGGAACAAAGATACTCTGGACCCCGATCTCCACTGCCAGTTTCCAGGGCCTTGTTTGGGACAGGATGTCTAGGGCAGCACTTTACAGCCCTGATGGGAGTGAGCAGGGAAGCGGGCAGATGCGAAAGTTTGCATTGCCAGCCAGCATACCAATTTGACATTGCTATTCTGACCGCTGGCAATTTTGCTCAGGAGTGGGTAAGGAAGGACCTGGAAACACACCCAATTCAGATGATAGATCAATTGATCTTGCTTTCAAGCTTGCTGTCAGCTCATCAAGAGTCAATTTAGAATTTTTGTGTGGACACACTATTTACAGGATGCATCAGGAACAGTCCAGATGCCAAGAAGGCGGCAACATAGCAAGGAGCCAGTTATGGCTGCAACGTGCAATTACTTGGGCCCATAAAAGGGTAAATGACTGAGAGGGGCACTCAGCCATTGACACACAGGTTAATGGAGCAAGTGGTCTGCACGTGCTCAGTCAGTTGGGGGGGGGGGGGTTGTGACCCTCCGGGGATCATGAGTGGGCCTTGGGCCACTAAGCATTGTGAGTGCAGCTGACCCAAGCAAGGCAACAGCTTGACGTGAGATTAAGCTATTCGGAGATAGGGTCAAGTAGCGATGAAGATCAACATCCTCAGGAGCAGATGCAGAGTGTAAGGCATGAGGAGGACAGAGGTGAGGAACAAGGGGCAGGAAACCAACGGAGGCCGTGCCCTCAGCATCGAGTGTACCACTGAAGAAAAAGCTGCCTGGACATATCAGAGAATCAGTGCCACAGGAGACTGTGCCTGTCTAGGCAGATGGTCATTGAGATTTGCGCCCTCGTTGAGGAAGACCTCACATCTCACAGTACTGCACACCATGTCCTGCTAGTAGCCGTTAAAATCACTATGATCTTGAACTTCTTTGCCCCTGGCTCCTTCTAAGGATCAACAGCAGATCGTGGTGGCATCTCTCAAGCAGCAGCAACCATTGCATCTCGCAGGTCACTGACGCCCTCTTTGTGAGAGTTGGGCAGACATACAATTTTAAACAGATGGGGCCCCGCAGGAACAAATGGCAGTGGGATTGGCCTTCATCGCTGGATTCTCACAGTTGCAGGGCATCATCAATTGCACTCATGTGGCTATCAAGGCGTCAAATGAGCGTCCAGTAAGATTCATCATCAGGAAGGGCTTCCACTCCCTGAACATTCAGCTGTTCTTCTACCACAACAAGAGCTTTATGCATGTGTACACTCAGTATCCTGGCAGTTGCCATGATGTTTTCATCCTCTGGCAGTCCAGGGTGCCACAGCTCTTCATATCACCACCGAAGCTCCATGGATGGATTCTAGTGAACAAGGGGTATCCCTTAAAGAATTGGATATTTACCCCTTTACGTGACCCCGAGACGGAGACACACAAGTGCTACAACTAAAGTCATCTGCTCACAAGGATGTCCTTTGAGCAGGCCATCGGACTTCTGAAGATGCGCTTCCGGTGTCTGAGCCAGACGGGTGGCGCCCTGCAGTACGCTCCTGCGAGGTTCTCGCGCATTGTGGTGGTCTGCTGTGCTCTCCATAACATGGCCCCTGTAGAGAGGAGTGGACCATGAAGAGGGTGAGGCGCGAGAACGACATAGCTCATTGGAGGAGGAAGAGGAGGAGGAGTAGCAGGTGGAAGATGCAGAGCAGAACGGTGTCCATGCTGAGCAGGGAGGTGGCCGGGACTGGCTCAAGAGTCAAAGCTCTCATCAGGATGGCGTGCACACCAGGGAACATTTGATCCAGGCAGGTTTCACCTGAGCGTTTCTTACTCAGTAAGATGATATGCTCTAAAACTCACTTTGATCTGCCTGTGAGAACACTTTCACTGAAGATGCAACCTTGATTAGATCCACCATTACCACCAATGCATGGTGCTCATCTGTCCAGCAATCTCACTATCCCCATGCCAAGACCATTGCTTCCCTTCACCACTTCATCCAACAACAACAACTTATATTTATGTAGTGCCTTTAACCTAATAAAACGTGCCAAGGTGCTTGACAGGAGCATTATAAAACAAAATATGGCACCGAGACACATAAGGAGATGTCAGGTCACATGACCAAAAGCTTGGTCAGAGAGATAGGTTTTAAGGAATGTCTTAAAGGAGGAAATCGAGGTAAAGCGAGGCAGAGAGGTGTATGGAGGGTATTCGAGAGCTTAGAGCCTCGGCAACTGAAGACAAGGTCACCAATGTTGGAGCGATTAAAATCGGGGATGCACAAGAGACCAGAATTAGAGGGGCGCAGGTATCTCAGATGGTTGTGAGGCTGGAAGTATTACAGAGATGGGGGGGGCGAGTCCATGGAGGGATTTGAAAACAAGGATGAGAATTTTAAATAAAAACAGATTGCAAAAATGCTCAGCAAGTCTGGCAGTATCTGTAGTGAGGGAAACAGAGTTAACGTTTCAGGTTTGTGACCTTTCATCAGAACTGATTTTTGCCCTTCAAATCTTTACATATATTGTTGGCCTTTAGTATTTTCTTATTATTTATTCATTTAGGTTCCTGACTCTGGCATTAAGAAACACAAGCATTTCCATGCCATTGGTAATGCTACTCAGCCCTCAATACAAAGGTGTATTCATGCCTCTCTCCCTGTTTTAACCAGCTTCTTCTCCCATGAAGAGGCATCCTCTGCTGCATGTATCCGAAGGTCTGACTAAAGACTGACAAAGTATTTATTTTTTCTTTTTTCTTTCCTGGCTTCCCTCCTTCCACTCATTTTGTCCCCTCCTTTCATTCCTCAGCTAAGTGTCTTCCTCCTTTATTGCTCCCACTTTCTTGAGCTCAGATTTTCTGAGGTGGGAGGGAACTTCCACCTGGACAATTGATCCAGTACTGACTTGAGCAAATTTCCCAGAATCAGTCAGTCTCATTTAATATTTTTAGGTGAGCTTCCAGTGTTATTCCCATTTGCACTTGGGAGGTTGGCGAGGGTTAGGAACTGGCTGCTGCTACAAAAATTGGGTGCCTACACTAACTTAAAGGCTAGGCAGCCACATTAACTGGTACTATGTGGCTGGCTCCACTACTGTCATAAGGAAATGTTAAGTCCCTCATTCCATTATAGTACCTGATATTTGATAAAACTGGACGTTTGCTGACTGTTGATCTGAGTAGAATTCAACATTACTGAGGCAAATGATAGAAACTAATATCACTGCCTCGTTGTTGTCTCATTCAAAAGTTTTGTTTGGCTGGACATAGTTACAATCTAACACTTGAAAATATATCCAGCGCACAAATTGGGTAACAGGTTGCTGACCCATTTTCCACATGCACTCACCCAATGCTTAGTAGAAAGCAGTAGAAAAAAAGAGCAAAACCTTGCCCTTCACATCTTTTGTTCTGTCAGAAGGGTCTACCTTCTTCATTCCATTCCTGAGAATATTCTAGATATTTTCTTTTCCACTTCAACAAACTTAGTTGTACATTTTGACTTTGTCCTTTGAAGATAATGCTGTAGCCTCAAACTGAATTCAAAATGAGGCCACTTGATTAATTCAGAGTTAACCTTGTTCCAAAATCGTGGGACAGAGGCAGCGAAATGGACTAAAGAAAAAAATCTAGCAGTACTGGTATTTGCAGATAATGCCTGAATGCACAATGCAATTAATAGAGTATTTATGCAAAGGGAAAAGGTACATGGCACGGAGGATGATTTTGAAGTAAATACTGGTGTGTATTGGTATTTGTGGCTTGAGTAATATTCTCCATGAGCTAAAGCTGGACAATGCAGGTTTGAATCAGAATGTTTTGCCTCATTCACCAAACAAAGAAAGGGGGATTGTCATTGTTGGATTCAAACCAATTCCCAACTGTGAAATATCACAAGTGTAAATGATTGTCATTACACTGTTTGTGCACGAATCTAGCAACTAAACTGATACTGAGCTCTTGCAGGCTCTTTCCTTTAGGGAGCCTCTCTATATTGAAAAGTTATATGTGTTTTTCTTTTGAGTGGTATTAAGTAATACAGGTGATATTAAAGAGAGAGATCAGTCAACAGTTTCTTTTTAGCACCAATTTATCCAAATCTCATTTTATCCACATTGCTTTAGCTCCCTCACCATCCCCAACCGGATGAACAGGTAAGCAATCTGCTGCTGGACTTCTTTCAACCTTTCTCCTAAGCTAGGGCACTAGGGCAGCTCAGGGTGACCTATCCTTTCTGTAAGTGTGGAAGTGACTGGCTTCTGTGTACCCCGCCCCCCCCCCCCCCAACCATCTCATTACAGCAGCAGAACCTTATCATGTGGGGAAAAATGGCATGCCTCATGCTCTGCCACTTTGAAGCCCACCATTATGGTATGTCATCTGATCAATACCCCTTTGAAAATCAAAACTTCTTGTAAAAATTTCAAAAGTAACTTAGTTTTTTTAACCTGTTTATTTTGTTCTAAAGGGCAATTAACTGGCAAAGGTCCCCATCATTCTGTCAAGAGTAAAGCATGCCTCATAAATGCTCACCACTTCGCTGCACACTTCGCTGATATACAAAAGTGTTTATGGACACCAATAGGAATGGTCCAAATAATTCCTGGTGAACATGTGCCTGCGCTCTGTTCTAGTTGTTAAGTTTCAATATGTGTGTGTGTGTGTGTGCGCATGCACGCATGCACGCATGCGTGTGTTCCATCTTTGTATTCAACAAGGTCAATGATGACAGCCCTGGCAAATGGGAGATCTTCCTCAATCTACTCATCTTAAAACCAGTTCTGGTGCAGCATAGGTCAAGTGAAGTTCAAAGCTTCCTTGAGATTGGTCCAATCATGGCAGAAATGCTAATTTTCATTTTGCATGTTCTGCAACTTGCTTTGCTCTTGTGCTTGGATGCAAATCCTATATGTTCAGTTTAGGAGTAGATCAAGTTTGCTGCCTCCCATGAAATCCTGCATGCTGATTCTGAGAATGTGAATGTCAGTGACATGCCGATGGCCTCATTTAAATCTGCTCCACTGACAATATCCTAAAATAGCTGCCAGTATAGAAGTAAGGGTGGATAGGTGACCTATAGCATACTTGTATGATGCAGAAATAAAAACAGAAAATGCTGGAAATACTCAGCAGGCCTGGCAGCATCTGTGGAGAGAGAAGCAGAGTTAATGTTTCAGGTCAATGACTTTTCATCAGAACTGGCAAAGGTTAGAAATGTGATAGGTTTTAAGCAAATGAAGAGGGGTGGGGGTGGGGTGGGGGGGGGGTGTGGAAGAGAACAAAAGGGAAGGCGTGTGAAAGGACAGAGGGCCAGAGAGATTAACTGATGAGGTCATGAGGCAGAGAGTGTGCTAATAATTTGGTGAAAGACAAAGAGTATTAATGACAGAATAATGAGCAGCCCCAGCCAAAAGCAAAAACATGAAAAAAACAGTAGGCAGTATGATGCAGAAGTTGACCTCACTGAGCAGACCTTTTTTTTAAAAAAAAACTAAGATTTTCTACAAGGGTCTTAATCCAGGAGAGAAATGAAAATACTGCTGAACAAACTTTAGTTCAAGTTAATATGTCCTTTCTGATTAATGGGACAAAGAACTTTAAAAGACTTTGTGGCATCTTAAAGCCTGATTAAAAAGAAACTTGCTTCTAAAAGGAGGACCAGCTGAAGAACTTGTTAGAGTCTTTCTTACAGGTTGATATGTTACTTTACAAAATAATTGAGTTCAAAACATTTATTGTTGATAATAGAAATTAACCGTACAGGAATAATTATTATTGACAATAATTGCACAGACACTTAAAAGCACACTTACAGAAAAACCTTGTGAGTTCACTGGTAAATCTAAACCACATTACAATTCAGGGCTTGAAGTTTTCATCTGATCAGACCTTTGTGAATCCCAAGGTATCTCCCCTCACCTCCATGCTTTTATTCTTGTTCCGCAATCTTGCTAAATTAGAATCTACATGTTCATTCAATTAGCTGTTTTCCTTTATCAAAAACTTCAGTTTTAACAGGAATGACCCACTCTGTCAATCAAATTCACTTGAAGACAGCTACAGAGATGTTAATGACCAAAGGGTCCCTCCAGACAGCATTATAGCTTGACCACAATGTGTCCTTAATAACACCAGCTATCCTACATGACTACTAGTCCTCAAGAATGACTTGAAATTATAATTTCTCAAATGGATAGCCAAAGCGTGTATCTTGAGAAGACATTTAACTGCCGTAAAGATGTCATCTAGCTCATGTTTCCCGCACAGCTGAGAGATCTATGAGGCTAGAAGCTGCCATCCTACAACAAAGGAAGCCTGTTTGTCTCCACTCAAACTTTTATTAGCTAAAGACTGTCTCTGTCTGTTCTGTGTAATAACTTTTAATTCCCATCGACACACTGAACATTGCTAACAGAAGCTCACTTTAAAAGCTAAAGAAATTAATCTAAAATAGATCAGTAGCAGTACCATCTGACAAACCTTTTTCTTACAAACTCTCACCCACTAGAAGATTTGACCCAGTTCTCATTGTTTTCTGGGAGATGCATAATTATTAGTATCGAGCAGTTAAATACAAGTCTGTAACTTATATTCATAAACAATAATTTGAACAGATTTTTCTTTTTTTTAATATTTCAATGTAAATTTTGAATCAACTCATGTATACGTAAATGCGTTGGAGGCAGTACAAAGAAGGTTTACTAGACTAATACGTGGAATGGGGGTTGCTTCTTATGACGAAAGATTGGACAGGCTAGGCTTGTATCCACTGGAATTTAGAAGAGTAAGAGGTGACTTGATTGCAACATATAAGATCCTGAGGGGTCTTAACAGGGTGGATGTGGAAAGGATGTTTCCCCTTGTGGGAGAATCTGGAACTGGGAGTCACCGTTTAAAAATAAGGGGCTGCCCATTTAAGAGAGAGATGAGGAGAAATTATTTCTCTCAGAGGATCATGAGTCTTTGGAATTCTCTTCCTCAAAAGGCGGTGGAAAATGTCTTTGAATATTTTTAAGGCAGAGGGAGATAGGTTCTTGATAAGCAAGGAGGTGGAAGGTTATCAGGGGGTAGGTGGAAATGTGGAGTAATCAGTTCAGCCATGCACTTATTGAATGGCGGAGCAGGCTCGAAGGGCTGAGTGGCCTACTCCTGCTCCTAATTCATATGGTCGTACGTTCGAATCAGAACAAGCCCTCTCGATCCCCAACTTGCCTCAGCAGCGCCCACCTCTACCAGTGGGGCTGCCGAGGCTTCAGACCTGCTGGCCCTCTGATTGGGCTGTCAACATCTACATCCAGCCCGCCATCCTTAATTGGATGGCAAGCCTGGAGACGGCCAATTATGAGGCCTCCTCCAGTAAAATTGCCTAGCCGGTCCTGCTGCCATCAAGTCCAGGCTTGGGACCCCCACAGTCCCAACATCGGGGTCCCAAAGTCCGCATTAATCTGCTGCCCATTACCTCTGTTTGTCCCTCCATAGATGCAGCCTAACCTACTGAGTGTTTCACTGTTTTTCTACATTTTCTGTTTTGTTTCAGATTTGCAGCAGCTGCATTATTTTAGTGAAATGAACAAACTCCACTAATACTCCCGAAGTTAGTTTTTACCAGAGCTCTGGTTTTGATCATCAGTTTGACTGTCCTGACCATACATTTGGCCGTCCCATTCAAATGAGGATATCAGGGTGATGATGTGACATGGCTGATGGATCATTGTTCACACATATCCTGGTGTGGTTTTCTGGTGTATTGTGGGCAGTTGTCTGACTCCACTTCTACTGGAAGCCCGAAAAGACTAAAGATGGCAGTAACAGTGTTGGCCACTAGTGTACTCGATGTGTCTCCAAGCTTCTGCACAATGGAAAATTTGAAGTGATAGTCAGTCCCTAGTAGATAGTCATCTCTGGTCACAGAGCACAGATTGGTTGCTATCTTGATCCATGGTGATGATGGTAAGTCATGCGGTTGGAGAGACTCTTTTTGTTGACTAGCCTGGTGTTCCTGACAGACATCACAAGATGTCACCATCTGGTCAATGACCTTGCTGATGCCGGGCCAGAATATTGACTCGTGGGCGAGTTGTCTCTTTCTTTCTATTCCCATGTACCTTGGTGGAGCTGTCCAGGTATGTCAGACTGAAGTGTCACTGGGATGAGTACTTGGAGTCCTTTGAATAATACTGCACAGGATATACCAATTTCATCTCTGTATGGCCAATACATTCTTAGATCCATAGAAATCTCCTGAATGGTCTCAGGCCAACCCTTTACAATGATTTTCCATCGAGCTTGGAGTTTGGGTCTTGAGAAGTCTCTGTCTGGAGCTTCTCTCTCTTGTTTTGACCGAAGCACATGAGATCTACATTGTTGACATTCTCCAAGCTTGCACAGACTTCGTCCACCTAGAAGTCAAATGGCATTTCTTGCACCTTCCCAGGGTTGGGCCGTCTACTTAGAGTGTCCAATAGGATCATTTGACTACTGGGTTTGTATCTGATGTCACAGTTGTAGCCCTGAATCTTGATGAGTAACCTGTGGAATCGAGGCGGTGCACTCATGCACAGTTTTTTCCAGATCATCTCCAGTGGCTTATGATCTGTCTCGAACATGAACTCTTTTCCTAATAAGTATGTGTGGAACCTGGTGATCCCAAAGACAAGAGTGAGAGTTTCTCATTCTATATTGGAGTAATTTGCTTGTGCTGGTGACAGACGTTTTGAACCAAATGCGAAAGGCTTGCCATCTTGAAGAAGACATGCACTGAGGCCTTTCTGCGATGCGTCCACATCTAGTGTTGTTGCCTTTTGAAGGTCCTAGTATTGAAGACATGACTTGGCTGACGGTGCTTGTTTCAACACACTGAACGCGTGATGGTGATCGTCCTGCCATAGGAATGGCGTGTCTTTCTTCAGCAATTCTTTTAGTGGGGATGCCTTCTCTGAGAAGCTCGGTATGTATCCAGCAAGGAAGTTGAATAAACCTAGACACCTTTGTAGGTCATCCTTGTCCTGCGGTGTCGGCATTGAATGGATGTCTTCGATCATCCCAGGATCTGGATGAATACCTGAACTTGAGTAAATGGCACCAAAAAATTAATGGGATCAGCCTTAATGGATCACATTTTTCTGTTGAAAACCAAACCTTCACGCTGGCGGTCTCCATTAACAAGTGTAGGTTTCTGTCATGCTCTACTTCCGTATGTCCACCTGCAGCGATGTCAGCCTGGGACCCATTCTGTTGTTTGGTCCATATGCTGTTGAAATATATCCTGGCTGACTGACATCCCAAATGGTAAACCGAGAAAACAGTACCTGCCAAAAGGAGTTCTGAACGTTGTTAGCTGTTGTGACTCTTGACAGGTTTATGGACCAAATATCTGTTTTTTGCATATAATTTGGAAAAGTGTTTCGCTCCAGCAAATGTTGGGTTAAACTCTTTTAGCATTGGTTTCTTATGAGGTCGTCTCTTTAAGGCTATGTTTCGCCTCCTTACGTCTAAACATAGTTGAATTGAACCGTCCTTCTCGATTGTGGTGGTGATGGAACTGCACCAGTTCGTGTGATGTTGCACTCGTCGAATGACGACTTATTTTTACATTCCATCCAGTTCTATCTTTAACGTTTCTCGAATGCACGTGCTGCATTTTTGCAGCTGGTCGATTGACGGCAATGCACCTTCTTTAAGGTCTAGGACTGCTGTGGTCTTCTGACTGGATTAGCTAATAGTTGGTGACCATGTTAAGTTTATTACACTCTGGCAGCCCTGCTATTATTATCCTGACACATCCACTATGTAGAATATCTGATTAGACCATGTTGAATCTTTGTACCTGCATTCCAGGTGTAGGGAAACTTAGTACGTTGTTATCAAGCCATTGTATGCTTAAGTTTCACACTTGTGGGTTGGACCAGAGACTTCCATGCCTTGTGATACATGTCCTTGAGAATACGGAAAGGTGGAGTGTTGGCACTTGCACCTGTGTTAATCTTCACCCTTAGTCGATGCTGTCCAGCCTTATCGGGGCAGACGATCTGGAGTGTTGTAAAAGCTTCTGCTTCAGTAACGGAATGGACCTGTTCTGCTGAGGTGATCATGTGAAACAGTTGTGCTCCTACAGTGTCTTCACCTCGATCCACCTCATTCATTTTGATCAGACGTTCACCTAATTTGTGAATGGGTCGATGTTTTTGGCAATGCATGCAAGTGTTGCACCTCCCTTCACCTCTGGGTGGCGTACTTCTGAAGTTTGAGTGCTGCCAGCTCTGGCTTCTCCTCACATTCCTGCTGCTGGACTCAATTTGGTCCAGTGCCTTCTAAGTCCACATACCTTGCACGTGTCTGCATATGCCAGGCATCTCTGTGGTTGGTGGGAGAGCCTACAGTTACTGCATACCTTGTTCTGCCTGGGTGCCTTAGTTATTGTACTAACCGGTGTCTTGGACCCTAAGGTTTGCAAACACTGTCTCCCTGTGATAATCACCTCGTATATGTGGCCGTCCTGTAGCATACTCTCCACGCCCTGTTCCTTCGGCTTTTCCAGGAGGTTTCTCTGGAACGACTCAATAGGAGTAGAAGCGATACTGAACTCTCAGAATGAATTATGGAGTTGGTTATCAGTGAAGTCACATTCTCTTGCTTTCATTCTCTGCCGGTTAACCAAGTCGTCCAAGCTCTCGTTGGCTTTCTTTCTATACCGCATGAGTTCAAGGTGGTGTACTCTAATATTCACTTTAATCCTAAACTGCCTTTCTAATGTTGTCCATAGCTAGATGGATCCTTCTGGTCAGCATCAGATGAAGTAGACGTATTGATTCTGCACACACCTTCATTTCTTAAGACAATCCTAATTTTTGTCACCTGCATCTCTGCATCCAGAACCTCGTGGTCTAGGGACCATAGTTCAATACTCAGTTTGAACTCGCTTGGGACATCAGATGCTTTCCACTCCATCTCTGGAAATCTGGCTACCATTGCCTAGGCATCCTATTCTTTTCTCTCCCTGAGGAGCAAACCTTTCTTTGAAAGCAGCACCAAGCTGCGATATCTACAGAGCAGAGCAGGAGCCATGCCCTGAGCTGTATTGCTGCAGTGCAGGTTTGGGAGCTTGCAGGTGGGAGAGGCCCTTGCATCAGGGTCAGCTAATGGCGTGTGACTGTGGCGACGGCAGGGAGGAATCCATGCCAAAATCCAACGCTGAACTGACCTCTCTGGCTGAAACTCCCGTTATTTTTTTCTTGGCAACTTGGGGCAAAACTGGAGTGCCCCCAAATCGTTCTCGATCTTGACTCACACCATTGCTGTCCTGACGTGAGAGTTGTGATCCAGTTGCAGTGCTTCATGTAGGGCTTCTGACTTGAGTTGGCATCTTCAGTTGCTGATCAATGCTGTTGGCTCACTATCGCTGCCACCATTTTGTATTATCCCTTTTTAGTCTAATACAAACAAAGCTGAAGGGGAGGCATAAAGGTTTTGAACACAGAGCTTTAATGGAGGCTTGTTGCCTTTGCTTACACGTGCTAACTGTGCGAGAGAACTGAATCACATGATATTGCATCACTTCCTGTGTGTAAACATATATTTAAATTATTATATTTAACATACTGACAAATACACTATCATAACAAGTAGCATTCACAATACTTGACATTCAGGGAGGCTGGGAACAAATCCAGAGAGACAGACACCTGGAATAGCGAATGACTTCTCATGTCCCCGTGAAAGCCATGTGTCCATACTAATTATGTGAGCTGTTGTGTTACTGTGCTCAATTGACGCTGTCATCTTCACCTTTTCCCAGGAACATTGTTGGGGCAGAGGGGGAGAATTATCTTTGTATCAGCCCTAAAATGGGGAAATGTTGTCAATTTTGAGCCTGCCCAAACTGCAGAGTCTGCACCATCCAGCATCTGAAGAAAATATTCCTGGAGTCTAATCTTCAACATATCAGGAAAAGTGGTAGAATTGAAAAATGTAAAAATATTTTAGTCATGCTAAATGGTTGTTCTTTTCTGGGGGAGGGGGACAAGTGATGCAAATCCATTCAGAATTTATAGAGGATTTTCTCTCTAAAGGTCTGCATGTTATCCATTCACTCCTTTATGAATGCTTGAGTTTCCCTTCATCGGGCTTGACTGTATTTCCTCAGGGTTCAACTGACTTGTGGCAACGAATCAAGGAACAGAATAGTAGGAGCATTTTATCAGATCTCTTAAGTAATATATTCAGAGGGAAAAGCTGTCTGGAACAAAAAACTGCATTGGAAGTTCAAAAGCAAAAAGCCTACTAGGAAAGCAATTTATGCCAATAAATGCAAGAGGGAATAGGACTAACTTGCACCATTAAACTTAGGGAAAAATCAGGCTCAACATCTTAACTCCAATCTTAATAAAAGTAGCTCCTGCTGCAGCAGTTGCATTCTCATTTCCTGCATAAATCACCTGCTTTTATTGAGCTTGAACAGTTAGGTTGCAACTGCACTGATGCTTTTTTGTCCATGTGAAGCTGTTTCAGATACACATTGATAAGTTAGGAGCCATCCTGACTCATCAAAGTTAAATGTCTACTGGTTTACACCACTTGGTGTTTACACTGGTGGAATATAGCTCCAGTCCAATGTGGAGCCAAATTTAAAAAGTGTTCAGGTGGATCTCCAGGCATTTTATAAACTTATTTTCCATGTTTTCAGAGAATAAGCAAATAATTTAATCTCCTAAATTTTGAATGGATTTTAAAAGAGTGCAAATATGCCACTTTCTTCACATGGGTGTATATTTTTGAAACAAGAACAATACTAACAACAATTTGTATTTATATAGTCCCTTGGACATAGTAAAAGGGTTCCAAGGCATAACACAGGAGCAACATCAAAGAAATTTGCCACCGAACCACATAAGTTGAAGTGGTTAATATTGGAGGAAAACGTCTGGTGAAAGAGTTAGGTTTTATGGCGTGCCTTAAAGGAGGTGAAGAGATTTAGGGAGGGGATTCCAGAGCTTCGGGCCAAGACAGCTGAAGGCTTGGTCACCAGTGGTGGAGCGATTAAAATTGAGGATGCTCAGGAGGCTGGAATTGGAGGAGAGCAGATATCTCAGAGGGTTGTAAGGCTGAAGAAGATTACAGAGATAGGGGGAGGAGTGAGACCACGGAGGCATTTGAAAACGAGGATGAGAATTTGGATGAAAAACTAAGACCACACCAACAGTCAAGACTGGATGTTACAAAGATAACAAAAAGGCAAAACTAAAGGCCTTGTATCTGAATGCACGTAGCATTCATAACAAATTAGACGAACTGATAGCGCACATTGATGTAAATAAATATGATCTGATGGCCATTACGGAGATGTGGCTGCAGGATGATGAGGATTGGGTCCTGAATATTTAGGGGTACATGACATTAAAGAAGAATTGGAAGCTAGGTAAAGGTGGAGATGTAGCATTGTTAATCAAGGCTGGCATTGGTGCAATAGTTAGGGATGACCTTGGTTCAGGAGATCAGGATGTAGAACCTGTTTGGTGGAGATGAGGAATGGTAGGGGAAAGAAGTCACTAGTGGGAGTGGTCAATAGGTCCCCTAACAGTAATCACAATGTAGGAAGAAGTATACAAGAAGAAATATTGGTTGTGATGAAGAGACAGCAATAATCATGGGTGATTTTAATCTACATATAAACTGGAAAAATCAAATTGGCAATCGTAGCCTGGATGAGGAGTTCATAGAATGCTTTCGAGATAGGTTATTAGAGCAGCACATTCTGGAACCAACCAAAGAGCAGGTTATATTAGACTTGGTATTGTGTAATGTGACAGGATTAATTAACGACCTCAGAGTAAAAGCACCTGTACCTAGCAGTGACCACAATATGATTGAACTTTACATCCAGTTTGAAAGAGAGAAGAGTGGGTCTAAGACTAGTATTTTAAACTTAAATAAGGGCAACTATGTGGGCCTGAAAGCTGAGCTAGCTGAAGTGAACTGGGTGACTAGACTAGGAGATAGATCAATAGAGAAGCAGTGGCAGACATTTAAGGGGATATTTCAGAATACTCAAAATAAGCAAATTCCTACTATAAAGAAAAATTCTAAGGGGAGGACCCACCATCCGGGGTTAACTAAAGAAGTTAAGGAAAGCATCAAACTTAAGGAGAAAGCATATAATTGCGCAAAGATGAGTGGCAGTCAGATGATTAGTCAGAATGTAAAGAACAGCAGAGAATGACTAAAAGGTTAAACAGGAGAAAGAAACTGGAGTATGAGAGGAAGCATGCTAGAAATGTAAAAACAGATTGTAAGAGATTCTACAGGTATTTAAGAAGAAAAAGAGTAAGTTAAGTGGGTGTTGGTCCTCTAGAGAGTGAGAATGGGGAGGTAATAGTAGATAGTAAGGAAATGGCAGATGAAATGAACAAATATTTTGTTTCTGTCTTCACTATAGAGAATACAAAAACATTCAGGCAATGGCTGTAAATCAGGAGGTGGAAGGAAAAGAGGAACTTGGTGAAATTACAATTGACCAAACTGATGGAGTTGGGGGCTGCCAAGTCCCCGGGTCCTGATGGACTTAATCCTAGGGTCCTAAAAGAGCTGGCTAATAAGGTAGTAGATGCGTTGGTGTTAATTTTTCAAAATTCACTAGATTCTGGAAAGGCTCCATCAGACTGGAAAGTAGCAAATATAACCCCTCTATTGGAGGCAGAAAACAGGTAACTACAGGCCAGTTAGCTTGACATCTGTCGTGGAGAAGGTGTTAGAATCGATCATTAAGGAGGTTATAGCTGGACACTTAGAAAAACTCAAAGTAATTGGGAATAGTTAGCATGGTTTTGTGAAAGGCAACTCATGTTTAACCAATTTATTGGAATTCTTTGAAGGAGTAAGCATTACAATACATGATTAACCATTTCTTCCAATGAAGGCAACATGCAAACTTTGTGCTGCCCGCTAACTTAAATCATTGTAGTTTGTAGCACTAAGTGTGCTGTTGAGTGTCCGTGTGTTTGACCGGGGGGTGCAAAATCATGAGAGACTAGCATGAGTTCTGTGAGTGGCAGTGGCATTGTGGAGAATGTACCTGCTGTCCTTTTGCAGGATGTTTCTGTCAGCCAGCCAGTCCAGACTGCTGCCATTCATGGTGAGATGGTGCAGTCCAAAGCTGGGCCTTCTAGGGCCAGGGCTGCTCGAGGTTGCCTACAAGGCCATCTGCGGTTTCCCCCATTGAAAGTCAGCAGCCTTCCACCAGCTATGCTGTAGCCGCTGGGGTAGCACTGTGTAGCAGCAATAGGACAGGCAAAACCACTTTGGGAATACACGAGGGTGATTAGTTGATGTTCGTGTGCAATATGGCATTGCTTGATTTATAAATTTGGTTCGGAATGTTTGTTTTCTGATGGCTTCAATGCAAAAATAAAAGACAAGCAGACACTGTGATGGTCAGTAACAGAGGGAAGTTAAGGTGTGGGACTGTTAGTGAATGGGGATTTTGGGTTGTGTTCAGTGGAACCTAGTCAGATGAGTCGATCACAGACTGCCCGGCCCAGAAAGGGCTTGTTGGTTGCCTTCTCTCCCTCCTCCTCCTCGTCCTCCTCCTCCTCAGCTGGTCAGCCCATAGCTGGTGGCAAGGGCTGTGCCCTCATGATGGCGTAGTTGTGCAGCATGCAGCAGACTGCTACAAACCTTGACATGCACTCTGCTGAGTACTGCAGGACTCCAGCAGAGTGGTCCAGGCAGCTGAAGCATTGGTTTGGATTTGAAGAGTTGCCGCAATCTCAAGCGTGGCGGCTCATTTAAATTGCCGGGATGGCCCACCCACCCCGATCTCGTGGAGGTGGCGGGCTGTCCGTCCCCAGCAATGGCGTCAGCTGCCTGTGCACCATTTTTAAACGGCAGCCAGACCTGACACCCAATTTAAATTTTTAAAGTCCTAGTCCCCAAAATTAAATAAGTAAATTTCTAATGCCTCTTTCCCATCCCCCCAATAACAATTGCAATAACTATTTGCCCTTCTCCCCCCCCCCCCAAAACACTTACCTTTTACATCTGACCTTCTCCTCCCCCAAACTGCACAAAGTTTAAGATTCAAACCTTCCCACCATCCCCTACACCCATTGCATTAATTTGACCCCATTCCCCCACACCCCACCCCCGCCCGCGCCAGCCGCACTGACAAACTTACCTCCTCCCCACCAGTATGGCGCCATGTTTCCCCGGACAGGGATCTGAAGGCGTCGGCCACTGCACCAACGATCGCGGCGGGCCCTCAAGATTGGAGGTAAGTGTATGTAAATTAATTAATTTTATTCATTTGCATATTTAAATTGTGGTCCCGTTGCCAAGCGCCCAGCCCCTGCTGCGTCGAGGTCCGTGTCGGACCTCATCTGGAGCCATCTTCAGGCTCCTCCCGCCATAGATCACAACATTGAGGGCTTGGTAAAATCCAGCCCATTGTTTCAGCATGCCGATGGTCTGCACCGTCACATTTCGTGTGGCAGCATGGCTTTCATTATACTCCTGTCGCCCACTTGTGCATGGGTTGTACAACAGAGTCATGAACCGTCTTGTCAAAGGATAGCCCTTGTCATCCAGTAGCCACCCTCTGGTTTGCCATGGTGGTTCAAATACAAATGGCACAGTGGACTGCAGCAGATTGAAGGCATGGTGACTGCTACCAGGCTATATAGGGAACAATAACATAGTGGTTATGTTGCTGGACTAGTAACCTAAAGTCATGAGTTCAAATTCCACCACAGTAGCTAGGGAATTTAAATTCAGTTAGTTAAATTTAAAAAATCTGGAATTTTAAAAGCCAGTATCAGTAATAGTGACCATGTAATTAGTGGACTATTACAAAAATCTGTCAGCTTCACTGATGTTTTGTAGGGAAGGAAATCTGGTCTGGCTATATGTGACTCCAGACTTCTGCCTTCTGAAATGGCCTAGCAAGCTTCTCAGTTGTCAAGAAGGTATCTCACTGCCACCTTCTAAAGGGTTAATAGGAATGGGCTTTAAATATTGGCCTTCCCAGTGACAGCCACATCTTGTGAATGAGTTTAAAAAATCAGACATTGCACACCAACTGGATGTTGAGAGAATGGAATCCTGTTTGGTTTAGATACATCTCAGCGTTGATATGTGGACTCAGTAAAGTGACATTTAATGGCACCCTGCATGATGGGGAAAACCAGCAATCCTCTCATTGCTGCACGCTCATTCTACCTGCTTCTCTGGCAAGAGAGAATGAAATTTATTCCACTCTCTTGGAATGCTGAGCCTCAGTGATCTCCCTTATGCTATAGTGAACGGCAAACTGGGAGATGTTGCATATATCTCCAGCCCCAGCCTGGAAGGAGCCCAAAGCATAAAAGTTCATTGCCACGGTCACTTTCACAGAATCTAACAATTCGGTCCACGCCCTGCTCTGAGGTTTCAGTTGTGGCTGCAGCAGGTGGCAGATTTCCGTGAGAATGTTCTTACTGAAGTGCGGGCATTTGACACAATGTTCCTTGCTGATGTTTAGGTAGGAGAATTGCTCCCTAAATAGTCAGGCCACATATGACCTTCTTCTGAGAAACTTTCTTCCCGTTCTCCTCCCTCTCCCAGCAGCATGTCCTGCTCTGTGTCATCTCTGCTCATTATTCCTGTCATACTGTAGGCAAGGGCAGATGCAAACTACTGCACTCATGTCTGGGAGCGAATGGATCATGCCAGTCAGGAAGGAGTCTGACAGCAGGTGTCACACCACTCCCTGTAGACTTCAGCAACCTTAAGCAACTCTGGAAACCAGCAAACACTGCTGCAATCTCAAGCATGAGCCAGTTGAAATCAGTCAGCAACTTGCCTGAAAGTAGTTGATGACCCCTTTAACTAGTACTGATGGGATTTGGGGGGGTGGGGGGTGAGGGTGGTGGTCCTTACTACTGATGAATGCTTTTTCAGCTGTGCATGTTTAAGATATGGCATGAGCTGGAACGTTGAGCTCCAAAATGGCAGCACTGGTGTCAAATCAATGTCACAATCTGATTGACATCTCAACCTGCCTACTCCACATACTTCTGGTGGACGCTCCCTGGGCACATGCTGATGCCCTCATTAAAGTGGCATCCAGCAAGGCTGGCACCAGGAGTGTGCGCGTACCATGGATGCCATTTCGAAGGAAAAATTATACTTATGGTGCCAAAACAATGACCGCCATGGAGCCAGATTCTGCAGCTAATCAATTTAAAGAGATAAGCAGGAGGAAAAGATCTACAGATGGACTAAACCATTCCTTAATTGGAACTTATAATTATCAAATTTTTCTGTTTGAAATCATGCTGTGTGACTATAGTAACAAGCATGGAATTCCTTTCTTTGCATTTTTATGTAGGTATTAACTGGTTAATTTAAACATTAAACATTAATTCATTAAAATACTAGAGAGAGGAATTTCACACAAATATATTTATGTTTAATATTGGGTAGTTTGGTTTAAAAGTACAGGAATTGAAATTACATCATGTGATTTATTAGTAAACACATTAACAGATTCATATGAAGTCCTTCTGGCTACCATTTCAAAAAGGCTTTAACCCATTGAAGATTAAACCGTTCACACATTTGTTACAGTAATGGACAACAAAATATCTAGATTTCTTTATTACTGATATTGCAGACTGATATTGAAATATTTATGAACAAATCTAACCATTTATCTGCTTTCAATAAAATGTGCAGATTGATAAGTGGTTGTGTTTGACATGAGGAGCAAGGGCCCAGGATAATTCAGTACCATTCACTTCATGATCTGTGAAAGGTTTGGATGAAAACTGAACCATTTCTGTTACTGGCCTGAGCCATTCCTGGGCTGATTCACTGACACATGTTTTGCAAAGAACTTCCAAGAAACGATTGATTACATATTTTAAGAAAAGATGCACAAAAAGAATGGCATGGGAATGAAGGCAGAATTACAGGACTTGTCAATATTTGTGTTCTCGGCTTTGAACTATCTTACTGGGATTTGGGTAGGGTCTGAGTGGGTGAACAGCTTCTGTGTCAGTTAGAATTTATTTAATTAACGTGAACAGTATGGTCCAAACTGATGAAAGTAATAAATTATTTTGAGCCTTGTTTCTGTGCTATTAGCTTTCTCCCCTGCACTGTTTTGCTTGCAGCAGTGCGAAACAAGAAACTGTAGGTGGACAGCATTGTCAGACTAGAAATGATACAAGCACTTGAGGAAGATGTAAATTATCAAATATGAGAATGAGATCAATAACTTTACTAGCATACCAGATTTAATGCTTTGCCAGCAAGGTCAAATTGTCCCCGGGAACAACAGCTTGAGCAACTAAAACCTGATAAAGAGAATGTTGTAAATAAAGAATAGTCAATGAGTAACTATGGAGTGCACCATGATTGGGGAAGACTGTACATCATAACGCGTCATGAAGATGAGTCATGGAGTCTTCTGCATGACTGTGGGAAGAATTGTATTGGACAGTCATCCATCTATCATTCTAATTATATGAACATTTTTTTTAACCTGATGATTTTAATCTCATTTCAGTCAGGATAAATTAGTCTTTGATGGTAACCAGCCCCACTGTTTGGTATGAAGCTTAAACACATGATGATGCCAAATATTCCAGATCATTTGAAAATACATGAGTTACTCTCTATGAGGACACTGGGGGGGGGGGGTTACATCTTATATTTAGCTAAAATAAAAGCAAAATACTGCGGATGCTGGAAATCTGAAACAAAAGCAAGAAGTGCTGGAATCACTCAGCAGGTCTGGCAGCATCTGTGGAAAGAGAAGCAGAGTCAACGTTTCGGGTCAGTGACCCGAAGAAGGGTCACTGACCCGACACGTTAACTCTGCTTCTCTTTCCACAGATGCTGCCAGACCTGCTGAGTGATTCCAGCATTTCTTGCTTTTGTTTCTTATATTTAGCTGTTGTCTTCAACATAACGTCTTTGTTAATTTTAGCAGAAGAGTAATAGGAATTAAAATGGCTGATCAAAATTTACAGTTAGGGTGCTTTTTTTTAAACAAAAAAACACATTAACTCTGCAGGCCAGTTACTTCCTATGCAATGGGGTCCATTGTGGGAAGGAAGTGGACCGAAAACTGGCAACATGTTAACAAGGTCTATGAGTTGAGATAGCCTGCACCTGATTTCTGCAGCTGCTAGTGAGTTTTCAACACACCTTGTTAATCATATTCTATTTGAATTAAAATTGGGGCCAATGTCACAAGGATTAAAAGGACATCAGCAAATATAGCATTTTGGCGGACACTCAGTAACATATCCCCACTGCTGCCTGCTGCACAAGAACACAAATTGAGTGCATTGGATCCCCAGGCCATCTTTCAGAAATGCCTATAATAGACATTGTGAATTCATCCCTTACAATGTGACTTAATACTTCAGCGGGTGAAGCTATGGGCGCAAAAATGGATGCCACTGGAACAGCTTTGCTCCCCTCCTCTTTCGTTTAGTTAGTCTTCGGCTATTCTTACATTGATCTTGGAACTGGAGTGCACATTCTGCGTAAAATCCAGCACTCCCATAACTTCCAATTTATTCGTAAAGCCATGTGATGTACTAAGTTGAAAGTCCTACAAAATTGATGAAACCAACAAGTCATCACCCTACATCCAGATGTGCATTTTCTAGAAAGAACCGCTAGATAGTAATCATGAGTGGAAAGTCTAGCTGATTTTCCTCTTGCTCAGTCTGAGCGCACTGAGTTCAGTTGTGGAATCCCAGGGAGAGATCAGGGATTCAACCTGGGACCTGTGTACCTAAGTATCAAATCACACCAGGCAGTGCACATACCAATCAGTAGAAAAAAAATTAACATGCTTAGCATAATAGGGAGCAAAATTTCAATCTGGCCCCAGACGAATCTTTAGCATAAGGGCCAAATCAGGACTGGAAAACAGGTCAGAATCTGGTTGTGCCAGAATTCTACCCTTTTCAGAGGAGGTCAGGAAATTCTCTTCAGGGGCATGGCTGGCACAGTTTCAAAACTTGCCTGGGAAATTCTACCCAGTCTTCCTCCTGATAGATCTAATGGCACCATCAGTTTTAAGTATTCCAAAGGCCCCAGCACAGATCAGTTTCCTTCCTGAGATGGGTCCGGCAACTCCTTTGAGAGTTGCAAAATTATTTGGAAAGGCCCTTTTTGGACATCAAAGCAGTATAATGAACCTAACTCTGTTAAGGTGGGCACCCCTTGTATGCATTAGTTATCCAACCGAAGTACGTTAATGACCCCATCACTGTAATTTGGAACAGCAGGCTCCGTGGGTGGCTGGGAATTCTGTTCCACTGCCCTTCCAGTGACGGAGCGTTTCTCCTAGAATTACAGGCCTATAAAATTTTAAACCACAGAAGACCATTCAGCCCACTGTGCCCATGCCAGTTGTGTAAAAAAGCTATCCACATCATCCCATACTCCTGCTCTTCCTTCATATGCTTTTATCTGCCTTGTTTCATTTATTTTTGGGACAGTCACAAGATGAAAACCCAATTCACTTTTTCTTGACCTGCGTCAGAAATGTCACTGCAGTAATGAAAAGCAAAAAAAAACTGGAAATGCTGGAAGTGTGAAAATAAATCCAAATAATGCTGGGAATATGGAGCGGTCAGACAGCACCTGTAGAGAGAAAAGACATTTCAGCCAAGGACCTTCTTGTAGTCCCCCGATATCAGTAGGGTTGATTTTTGTATCTAGTGTTCATTGGGTGGGTGATGGGCAGTGTATCCTCTCCACCAGCCCAAAGGTATCAGCAGAAGACCCCATCAATTTTCGTAATCAGGCCTTGTTGAAGTACAGGAAGCAACCATTCACTGCTAATTTTGTGTTATTTACATGCAGCTGTCCATGGTAGGGATCAGCAGTGGGGAGTGGGGGGCAGGTGGCCGCATAGAATCATATAGGCCTGCAGTAGCACCTTAAAGAGGAGGTCTGAAAAGATTGGGGGAATCAAACGGAGCAGCAGATTAAAGTGGCAAGGCAATGTAAAGAGCATGCCATGTACCAAGGAGTTGAACTTAAGGAATCCTTTAAGACTTAAAAATCCTGAAAACAATGAAAAAATGTCACTGCCATTCCTGCTCCCAACTTTACCTGACTGCAGCTTACAATCCTTTAAGCAGTTCTGTAAATGGCTGCCTCCTGCCCTATTCCAACCATGCTTTTGGATAATTTGCTTGTATTCTGGCTCCAAAGTTTGGATTATTGCTTCTAATCCACGAACAACTATTCAGTATTCTTTTCTCTCATCAAGATTTTAAAATATTTTCAATAGTGATCATTTAATGTCATGGATCAGTGCTGAATGACACAGGACCTCAAAGACACCAGATTACTTTGGTTATGAACTATGTGGATGCACCATTATCAACAACATAATGTAAGGGAATTTTGAACATTCTTTGATGTTTTCAGCTGACAGGAAACAAAAGGTGATTTAAAACAGAATTTGCCGATCAATGGGCATGTTAGAGTATATACTTTGTCTGAGGGATATAGATGTTCTAGATATGAATTAATAGTTTCTCCAGTTAGGTAATGTGACCTGGAATCTTGTCCTTCAGATGACTTGCCTATCTGCTGCAGTCCATTATTATTTAAATCAATATTTTCTTTCTAAACTGTGAGCTACTGCAGCTAATATTAGGATAAACAGACTCAAGCATCCTGGTTTTGTATCTACATATATGCACAAATGAAATATAAACACAAAACAATCTGCAATTTGTCTTCTCCAGTCAGCAAAACTGCTTTGTACTATCCCAAGCTACCTGATCTGCAAACTAGGACATAGGTCCAAATGAACAGTAGCATGGTCAAGTAATGAACATATAAAGAACCGTATCACATATTTTACCAATGGCTTATCTTATTAAGACTGAAGAAGTGATTGAACAATACAAATTAGTAGAGCCGGGACTTCTAATGGTGCATTAACTGATCTCAACTGAGATGATAGTAAGAATGATAAAATTGGCATCACTGCTCGCAGGTCAAGAAGGGAGAAAATTGGCTACTGTTTCTGGCCCTGATTGTTATTTAATAACTCCTACTGAAAGTGTGCATATTGGGATTAGCTGCAACATCTCCTGTGGCGGAATAGCCTGTTGGACCTCCCTGTCTAGGCTGACATATAAGAACTGGCCATTGGGAAATGGAGGATGACCTTAAAGTTGAGACAACAAAAGCACTTTCACACCTTCATGACATGAGGTAAATTGTGCCTATTTGTACAACAGCTTTGAAGTACAATCTTTTGCTCCTCATAGTTTTCTTATCACTGTTTGCGATGGCAAAGTACCTGATGTTGTTTTGCGGAGTTGATTCATACATTTCAATGGAATATGGAAGATGATGGGAACCAGAATTGAAAGGCTAAATACAATTGGTTAAAAATGACCTGATCTCTTTGCTGTTCACTCTATGTAAAATAAAAAAGCTGAGTTCCCCTAATTATTTGACATTATCTATTTCAATAGATCAAAAACAGAACAATTACACACATTTCCTGTCAGTCAGCATCACACTTTCTGATTGGCTCAAGTTTTGTATTCGTGAAACAGCAATAAAACAAGACCTCTGTGTGTATGAATTATATGAACCAGTGTCTGTGTCAAAAGCATGTGCCACAGTCTCTTTCTTAAAACCTGACTATCCAAGTGGCACTTTGTGTTCCCAGACATTGGAAAGTTTGAGAGGCTTCCTTCTTCTGTTGAAAGGTCACAGACCTGAAAAGTTAATTCTGCTTCTCTCTCCACAGATGCTGCCTGACCTGCTGAGTATTTCCATCATTTTCTGTTTTTATAACATCACAATGTGTTCCGTACAAGGGGAAAAAGAAAAAAATGGATAAGATGATAAACTGACTGAGGTCAAGCTATGATGGGAGAGTTAAGAGAGGTCACCAAAAACTTGGTCAATAGATGGATTTTTGAGAAGGTTTTAAAGGTGGTAAGAGAGGTATTTGAGAGGCATGGTCCAAGACAGCTGAAGGCTGTGCCATCAATCCTGGGGCTAAGGATGGGGAAGCACAAAAGGCCAGAGCTGGAAAATAGATGGGAGACGATTGTACAGATAAGCTCGGTTGAGTCTGTAGAAGAATTTTTTGATAGTCTTTCATCGGATGTGAGCATCGCTGGAAAGGCCAGCATTTGTATCCCATCCCGAATTGCCCTTGAGAAGGTGTTGGCGAGATGCCTTCTTGAACCATTGCAGTTCATCTGGTGTAGGTACACCCACAGTGCTTCTAGGGAGGGAGTTCCAGGATTTAGACCCAGTGACAGTGAAGGAACAGCGATATAATTCTAAGTCAAAATAGGGTGTGGCTTCGATGGGAGCTTGCAGGTGGTGGTGTTCCCATGTATCTGCTGCCCTTGTCCTTCTAGGCAGTAGAGGTCACAGGTTTGCAAGATGCTGTTGAAGGAGGCTTGTCAAGCTGCTGAAGTATTTGGTACACACTGCAGCTACTGTGTGTCGGTCGTGGAGGGAGAGAATATTTAAGGTGGTGGATGGGGTGCCGAGCAGTTGGGCTGCTTTGTCCTGGATGGTGTCCAACTTCTTGAGTGTTGTTGGAGCTGCACTAATACAGGCAAGTGAAGAGTATCCTATCACACTCCTGACTTGTGCCTGTAGATGGTGAACAGGCTTTGGGGAGTCAGGAGGTGAGTTACTCATCATAGAATTCCCAGCCTCTGACGTCCTTTTGTAGCCACAGTATTTATGTGGCTGGTCCAGTTGAGTTTCTAGTCAATGTCAAACCCCAGGATGTTAATGGTGGGGATCCAGTGATGGTAATGTAGTTGAATGTCAAGGGGAGAAGGTTTGATTCCATCTTGTTGGAGATGGTCATTGCCAGTTACTTGTGGTGTGAATGTTACTTTGAAGATGAGGACAAGGATTTAAAATTTTGTTCTCACAGGCCAATGACAGTACTCAAAAAATTCATGAACAGATATATACGCTAATTGCTCACATACTAATTAGAACTCGCCTATTCTTGCCTTTGCTAAACTCGGGCTAGAAGCCATAAAATAATCAAATAGGCCACATGATTATTGGTATAAAGCAACACATGATAAGATTGCTTAAATGGGTCACAGGACTATCTTTTGATGATAGCTAGAGAGATATCCAGAATGATAAGATCTCTAAAACCAGGTTGTATTAAACTTCACTTTGTTTCTTTTTCCATGTGGATCTGTCCATATTCAAATCAATGCAAATCATTTTCTTAAGTGTGTCAAATGAAGCTTCATGTGGTTATGCGGGCAAAGGCAAGAAGGCTGGAAACTGCTGTGGGGATTTGCGAGCAAAGAATTGCTTCAGATGCCCTAAAGGCTGGGCATATGTTCGGCAAGTTGTGAGACTTCCTAAAAACTAGCATTTTTGGGTTCCCATTGATCCAACTGAGTTCCTGGGCAGCTGTAAAGCCACACCTAACCAGTCTCCCTAAGGATATATTATTGTCTAACAATTTAATCTTTCTCATGGAGCATCGCATTGTTTTCCTGTTTTTCATCCACTGGTGATTTTACCAAAATAACAGCAGTTTAATTGTTAGCCTGCAGTTTTATTAAATTAAGCATCACAGCATTAACCTACATACTAACCACCTGGAGACAGGGTTAATAGGCTTTATATCAACTTCTTGTAGAATAGAGTAAAATGTAGAATAACAGATACCTGGGAGTGTTATATAAAGCTAACAGATTCAGAGGTTTAAATAATGTCATATTCTGCAAATAACATTTGGGGGATTCATGACATTTGTCTGAATATTGAGATTAGATCACAGTTGGAGATAACTCCCTGGGGTCTTTTAGCTTTTATAATCGCTACTGTTGCATTGGTCCAGAAGTATTTTATGTAGTTTTTAAGGTGTTGGCTGACAGTGCACATTAAGGTGCTTGCGCAATCCAAGGAAGAGCCATGCTGATGGCGAGTGCAACCCAGGAAATATCTGGCACGTAGCTCATGATATCGTGCCCATTAATTTCCCGAGATTTGCTCCCTATGAGTGTAACCCCCCTCCTGTTAAGTATCACATCACGGAATAACCCTTTACAGTCCTAAATAGTGACGTTTACTAATGAATATTTTTAAAAATTTAATTGACAAAATGTTGTAAATGTTATTCTAATTGATTATCAGGAAATATGTTTTATATCATAGTTCAATACACTGTCTAAACCGTTAACATTACTTCTACACTTGATTTGTGTACTCTTCGTCTCTCCTTTCCACTTTTACTCCTGGTAATGCAAACGTCCGTAACCAACATATAAAAGGAAAACGCAAATGACTTGTATTTACATAGCATCTTTCAAGACCTCAGGATGTCCCAAATATACATTGATAATTTGAGGTTAAACTAGTCATCAGGTTGATTCAGATGAGAATGGCCCTTCAGTTCATCTTAGCTCATCGATTCAGAACCTACTGTTAATCATGTATTAATTGTATTTAATTGTAGGTAGGTGATGGGCATTAACTGGGGGTTCACTTATACTCCTATAAATGGGAATAGACATAAACTGCAGTTGTTGGATTAGGAAGTGCATATTTGCAAAGTGCATCTCTGTAAATAAATGCTTACAAAAGTGTGTAATGGTTGGCTCCAGTTCTATCCTTCACCACCTGGCTTTCTGGAATATAACACCTATGCCACACCACCCCCCCCCCCCATCATATCTAACTGACTTAGAAGACCACCCCAAATCTTGATTGTTCTTCATGTGAGGAAGTTCTTCCTGACAACTGTTCTAAATGATCCCTTCATCAGCTTTAATCCTGTATTCTGGTGTATCTTGCAGTAGTGCTCCCAATTAATCCTATCTCGACCACTTGGCTCTGGATTTTCTGTCACTGCCACTTCAAATCTGACCTCTGAGAACACTACCACTGTGTCAAGGAAGCCATTTTCAATTTCCTATCTAAAGCTTGAGAAAATTTTTCTCACAGAGATTTTGAGCTTGTTCATGCTCTGGAACTTTTCTGAAGATTTCTCCTGACAGTTTTTTACAAGTACATGATAAAGTAAAATTATGTAATCGCAAAATTGACTTCCCACTGTGACCCCTCTATCTCTGTGTTATGCAGAGGAAGATGTGGTTATAGGGGAGACAAATGGGAAACTCCTTAAAGTTAAGCATCTCAACCCTACATGCCAATATTCACTCCATAGGGTTTACTGATCTATTTAGATATTATTTATATTTCTGTGTCTATCAATGCTTCCAGGAAGCTATTGAAAATTTATGCCAGCTGCTGGCTGAAGACCTGCATTCCAATTCTACTCCTTTGCCACCGAGTTCTTCCAGATTGCCTTGAGTAACCTTTGTTACATTAGTCAGTCAATAGCACATAAATAGGGGTGCTGATGCTCTATTCCAGTGATCCTTGCAGTTTATTATCTCCTCCATGGAACCTGAAAAAGAAAGAGAATGAGCAGTCCAAATTAATGAATTGGTAGGGCTCCCGCAGCGCAAAGTGCAACTGACAAAATACATGCAGCATTGAAAGCCCTGCATGACAGCCCCTCTACTTCAGTAATAGCATTCAATAAACAACTAGCAAGTGTGTGGTGCAAGTCACTTTTCATGCATAGTAATGCTACTGAGAAAACTGTCATGATACTTTAATCATGTGGCAAACCACCATTCCAAACTTGATGGGCAGAATTTTATTCTGCCTTTGGAAGAGGGCACAGAGGTGGAGGGGCAAGCAAAATTGCAGGAGGCACCATTCCCAACATTTCCAATTAATGGCCACTTAAGGGCCTCTTCTTACTGCCACCTCAATTTTGGGGGAAGCAGAGGGGCCCACCACCACCGGGAGAGGCTGCCAGGGTTTAACCTGACGTCCTTTGAGTGGTGTCGGAGGGTGCCTCCTTTGGGGGCAATTGAGGACCCCTGGAGAGCACCCCCCCCCCCAGCAGTGATTGCTGCTCCCCTGGGAAGACTGTTCCCAGTGGCGCTGCCAGTACCGCAGAACTGCTGGCCCTCCTATTGACCAACAGTTCTGGAGGTGGGAGCTCATCCCTTAAAGGGATGACGTCCCAGACAGCTGGCAGTTAATTGCCTGCCTGCTGTGAAATGGCTTGGGGTGCGATAGAAGGTCAAGGCGAGGTCTTCCTCCGCCTCCTGACCCACCACTGGGACACCCATCGCAAGAATAAAATTCTGCCCCATTTTCAGAGCCATAGTGGACTGCTGATCAGGGATATCCCCAGAAGTTATGGTTTATAAATGAAGTATGGCCCCTACAGACAAATGCGAAGAACAAAATTGAAAAATTGCCCAGGTATGTCCTGTCCACAAAAAGCAGCATAAATCCAACCTGGCCAATTACAACCCTATCAATCCACTCTTGATCATCAGCAAAGTGATGGAAGGGTTGTCAACAGTGTTATCAAGCGGCACTTGCTCAGTAATACCTGCTCACTGACACTCAGTTTGGGTTCCGCTAGGGCCGCTCAGCTCCTGACCTCACTACAGCCTTTGTCCAAACATGGGCAAAAGAGCTGAACTCAACAGGTGAGGTGAGAGTGACTGCCCTTGACATCAAGGCAGCATTTGACTGGGTATGGCATCAAAGAGCCCTAGAAAAACTGGAGTCAATGGGAATCAGGGGGAAATCTTTCCGCTCGCTGGAGTCATACATAGCACAAAGGAAGATGGTGTGATGTTAGAGGTCAATCATCTCAGTCCCAGGACGTCACTGCAGGAGTCCCTCAGGGTAGTGTCGTAGGCCCAACCATCTTCAGCTGCTTCATCAATGATCTTCCCTCCATCATAAGGTCAGAAGTGGGGATGTTTGCTGATGATTGCACAATGTTCAGCAACATTCGCAATTCTCAGATACTGAAGCAGCCCATGTCCAGATGTAGCAAGACCTGGAGAATATCCAGGCTTGGGTTGATAAGTGGCAAGTAACATTCGCACTACATAAGTGCCAGGCAATAATCATCTCCAACACGAGAGAATCTAACCATTTCCCCTTGCTGTTCAATGACATTACCATAGCTGAATCCCCCACTATCGACATCCTGGGGCGTACCGTTGACCAGAAACTGAACTGGACCAGCCACATAAATACTGTGGCTACAAGAGCAGGTCAGAGGCAAGGAATTCTGCGGTGAGTAACTCACCTCCTGTCTCCCCATTGTCAGTCCACTACCTACAAGGCATGAATCACGAGTGTGATGTAATACTCTCCACTTGCCTGGATAAGTGCAGCTCCAACAACACTCAAGAAGTTCAACACCATCCAGGACAAAGCTGCCCGCTTAGTTGGCACCCCATCCACCATCTTCAACATTCACTCCCTCCACCACTGAGGCACAGTGGCAACAGTGTATACCATCTACAAGATGCACTGCGGCAACTCACCAAGGCTTCTTCGACAGCACCTTCCAAACCCGTGACCTCTGCCACCTAGAAGGACAAGGACAGCAGATGCATGGGAACACCACCACCTGCAAGTTCCACTCCAAGCCACACAGCCTCCTGACTTGGAACTATATCACTGTTCCTTCGCTGTCGCTGGGTCAAAATCCTGGAACTCCCTTTCTCACAGCACTGTTGATGTACCTACACCCCAAGGACTGCAGCAGTTCGAGAAGGCAGCTCACCCCCACCTTCTCAAGAGCAATTAGGAATGGGCAATAAGTGCTGGCCGAGCCAGCAATGCCCACATCCCACAAACGAATGTATAAAAATAAGAAACATAACAATAATATCAAATCAAAGCTATTTTAATGGAACAGTTAATACGTGTTTGTACTGCAGACTGGAGGCCTGCTACCCGACCCGAACCCAACGGGCCCCGACGACATGTGTCATCTAATCTGTTCGGGTCGGGTCAGGCTGAGTCCAGGTCAAGTCGGGTCGGGTCAGGCAGGATACAGACGGTAAGTGCTCTGCCGGTAAATATTGAAATTTTAAAAACTTACCTGAGCTGACAGTCCAGGATGAAACTGAGTCTGCGCAGTGAGCAAGTGATATCACTGTGACATCATCACACATGTGCTGCAGCTTCATGCAGGTTCGGTGTCAGGAAGGTAAGTAATGGTCGGGTCGGGTTGAGTCTGGGGCGGGTTCGGACCAGGTCGGGCTCGGGTCCGCTGTGGTTCGGTTGGGTTCGGGTCTGGTTCCTTTTTCTCGACCTGAGCAGGCCTCTACTGCAGACGTCTTAAACAAGAGTTTCAATCAAAAAAAAAGACTTGTATTTATATAACACCTTTCATGACCACTAGACGTCTCAAAGCGTTTTACAGCCAATGAAGTACTTTTTTTGAAGTGTAATCACTGTTGTAATGTAGGAAACGTGGCAGCCAGTATGTGCACAGCAAACTCCTAGAAACAGAAATGTGATAATGACCAGATAATCTGTTTTTGTGATGATGATTGAGGGATAAATATTGACCAGGACACCAGGGATAACTCCCCTGCTCTTCTTAGGAATAGTACCATGGGATCTTTTACACCACCCAAGCAAACAGATGGGGCCTTGGTTTGACATCTCATCCAAAAGAGGGCACCTCCAACAGTGCAGCACTCCCTCAGTTCTGCACTGGAGTGTCAACCTTGATTTTTGTGCTCAAACCACAGGATCATTGCTGCTTGCTATGTTCTGCATAATATCCTTAAGCAGGGATGATTAGTCCTTCATGAAGCTGAAGGGGTTGATAATGATGTAGAAGGTACTCTATCCTGGGTGGGGTCTTCAATGTCCATCACCAAGAATGGCTCAGTATTAACATGACTGACCAAATTGGCAGAGTCCTGAAACCATAGCTGCCCGACTGGACCTGCAGCAGATGGTGAGAGAACCAGTATGAGGGAAAAAAACCTACTTGACCTTGTCTTCACCAATCTACCTGTTGCAGATGCATCTATCCATGACAGCATTGATCACCTCTGTCTGCAGATGTATCCTGTCTGGCCTGCTATTCCTTAAGGGGTCCTTCTCTTCCTCACATAACCTCACATGTTGTCATTTGTATGTGTTAATGAAGCACCCACCTGTTTCAAATTGGGACCTACATCTGTCAGCTCCCTGATCCGTCAGAAATGCTAATTATTTCCTCTCTGGAGTTCAGTTCCTATTCGAAAAGAAAATGTTCCCTGTTGCAAGATAATTGGATTGCTCTGCATATCCTTTGCATAAGGACAACATACTTTCGCCTGGAAATTTTGTGAGGGACTGCAATAAAAGGATTCAGAGTAAATTGGTGATTGCACTGCCATCCAAATATTTTGTTTTCAAGAGTGATGTATACAGTTATGCTTCTGGTGTTGTAAATAGAGAACCTATATTTATTAAATGTCCTCATGATGCATTAGGCACTTTGTAATTCAAGGCAAACATTGAAGCCTCTTCCCATGCTTAAGCTTAAAGTAATATTTCATTTGTCATGCATAAGTGAATTTCTTTTAAATGATGAATCACTTCAGTTACATAACTTTAATAGATAAATGACTATTACAAATTTACCATCAGTGTCAGTTTTTGTACAAATTAATTATGCATAAATTTTCTTCTGGAGATCTTGGGTTGGAAACTTATCAGCTTGTTATCTCTTAGACATGACCGAAGCCAGGAGAGTTACAAAAATTAGACAATAGGGGCGACTGTCCTTACAAATCAACAGAAGGAAGATATGTTACTTCTGCAAATAAAAATGGTAGCATCACTTCCCACTATTATTTAGACCAAGAATCTGTGGGACATACAAGTCCAAACATCACATTTTCTCACAGGAGTATGAGGCTTGAAACCCAGCAGTTCACCCCCAAAAAGTTGATATAAAAGGAGAACTGGGAGAACGCCTTAAGGCACCACAATGGGTAGTGATCCAATGCAATGTAGCACCAGATAAGGCAGGGTTGTCTGTGTGTACCCTGACCAGTTACCATGACATTTTGCACTAGTTTAATTAAAGGAAGCTTGTTTTCTCTTTCAACCAGGAGAGATTTGTAGTTTCAGCAGCTATTTTCCACAATGAATCTTACTGAAATGCACATTTGATTGGGTGCGCTGCATCTGGGTTTGCAAGAGAATTCTTTATCTTCTTGGTGATAGATTTGGCACTTGAAGCTCAGCTCTGATATTGTGTGTGTTAATGATTATAGTAATACAATTTGCATATGTAGGTTTGAAATTGGAGGAGGGCAACTCCAGCGATATAAGACCAGGGAAGCAGCCCGATGTAAGATTCTTAAAAAGGGGGTCTCACTTCCCTCTAAGGTCCTGACCCTGTTCTGAGTATCAATCGCACAAAGCAGACTTTGGATAAAATTCTCACTTTATGTGCAACACCTTTATTAACACACCAAGCAATAGTATATACTTACAACACCAATTGCTTACTAGACCCATATACGGAAACTCACTCCCAGGTGGTCAGGTCCACTGAGCGATGTCTTCCACACAATTTCCTGTGACTGATCAAGTCACACTTCCCGGCTGCAGCAACAATGTCCTTATGAGCTTTGGCTTTATACCCCTTTCTGACCCTGGTCCCTTGACATATAAGGTCATATTTTGAATTGGGTCATCCGATTGGGGTTCAGTGCCTTATCAATCCCACCCTGGCTACGCAAGACCACCTGCATGTGGTCATATCCTGTTCTCAGTGGGGGTGGGGGTGTATATTAGGTGCATACCACCATGGATGGGATATCTGCATCTTGGTAAGGCAAGAAGAAAACCATTCACGCATATTTCAAAAGGCCGTTGTCCCTGAGTGTGGTTGTAGACAGGCTGTTTGATGCTGTAACAGCCTAGGCTATCACATCAATGGTATTTCCTGATTTGTCTGTGTGTGTGTTTGTATATGTGGGGGTCCTAGTTCAATTACATTGTCTTCTTTTTTAAAAAGACCAATATGAACCCCAGGAATGATGTCTTCAGTCAGAATTCTTCGCCCGATGTCCTTTGCCTCCATGTCTTTTCCACCCGGGTGAGCTCCACACACAGGTCCACACCACAACTGGTTATATTTTACTTATGAACAGCAATACAGGAGATATTAACAAATGCCTCACAGCATAACAAAAATACAAGAAATATCCAAATGCCTTACACCTTAGAAAGAGCTCTTCGTGAGGCCACAGACCCCATTTGTATACTTGGGAGACGCGGTAGTTTGCATATTACTTCCAGAATTGATTACCTTTACCAGTGGAGCTTTTGGGGCCTCTTCTGGGCCTTAGTGGGTTGCACGTTCGCTCTCAGTTGGTGAGAGGTTCTCTGAGGCCTTGTTCGCAAAGCTGAGGAACTTTCCTAGACATGTCCATTTGAAGTGTGGGAGGGTGAGAATGGGTTTAAGATCTAGCCACACTCACTGGAATTTGTAGGACAATAAAAATGGAAACCTGGTGTAAATTGTTTCCAAACCAATTTTCTGTCATTCCCCGCCCTATTCCCCACCCCATGTGGAAATCACTGTCTCTGCTCTCTCTGGGACCAGGAATTGTAAGCCCGAACACTTTATTTGTACTTGCCTTCCAAAATATCATAAACTATGTCTATGGCAAAGTTTTTGCCCTAGTTTTTAGTTGTATTGCTGTGTAGTAATTTAGCAGATGGTAGGGTGCACCCACATAATCATTTGAACTCCAGAGTGTGCCAGTGAGTCCTTGATCTTAATTTTATCTCAGGAAGGCTCTGAGTGGTTGCCAGATAAGAAAGAAAAAAAAATAGATTTAATTTATACATTGCCTTTCATGACCTCAGGATGTACCACAGCACTTCACAGCCAATAAAGTATATCAAGGAAGTATGTCAGGCAGAACTCTTGGAATACCCTTCTGATCTTTGTGCTCTCTGTAGGCCTCAGGGGAATTCATCTCAGCTAAAGGTTGTTGTGAGTCCTGCAAAAAGGTGCCAGACCTTTATTATAGAAAGGTAATCAATCCTGTAAATGTAAAGAAGCCTGCTAGCTTCATTAGGAGAGGAGTTTCTTTAGGGCTTCACTGGGCTTTCATGTTGGTGCTCCAGTGTTCCAGCTGACAGATCAAGTTGGGCATAGCTGATACATCTGACCCAGCCGTACAAATGCCCTCATCTCGGAAATTTAGTTGGAGTTTCTCGATGGAAAGTGGGCAGACAGAAGATCTGATCAGGCTTCACCAATCAGAATTTAAAGGGTCACAGGGAATGAGGCAAATCCCAGTGTAACTGGGAACTGCCACAAATTCCAAGCCCCTCCCTCCACCACAATGGCAGCAACTGGTCTTTTCATCATCTTCAGCCCCAGGAATTTCAGGACCACAACCGTTAAATTGGCACAACTGTTTGCCTATTTATGGTACCCCTTGAATGAAACTTTGTCACATGATCAAACAGGTGGCATTCCCCTCAAGCTGTTTCTTGGACTGCTTCTGACAAGTATTTTTAAAATATAAAACATGCACAGCATAAATGTGAGCAAGTCCACAAAGTTTAAACTGGCCTCCATTCATCACATTTAGGATTATGTTATAGTCTGGGTGTGCCCTTTTAAGAAGGTATGGTAATATATGGCCTGTATAAGAACATAAGAAAGAGTTGCAGGAGTAGGTCATGTGGCCCCTCGATCCTGCTCTGCTATTCAGTCAGGTCATGGCTGATCTGATCTTGGCCTCAACTCCACTTTCCTGCCTGTTCCCTCGAGCCCGCGACTCCCTTATAGTTCAAAAATCCACCTGTCTCAGTATTCAATGTATTCAATGATTTAGCCTCCAGAGCTTTCTGGGGTACAGTATTCCAAAGATTCATGACTCTCTGAGAGAAGAAATTCCTCCTCATCTCCATCTTAAATAGATGACCTCTTATTCTGAAATTACGCCCCTAATTCTAGATTCCCCCACGACAGGAAACATGCTCTCAACATATTTGATATTTTCCATTGCACGTGTCCAGCTGTGACTGTATTGATGAGTTCACAAAAAAATTCCAACTTACGAATGAAAATTCCAGTTCTGCATGATGTTGCTTTCCTTTCTTTTATATCTTTGAATCAAAATATCTTAGCAGTTTTGTTGTTGAATTCCAATTCTCTTGTGTTTCTACTGAAAAGTATGCTTAAAAATATAGATTCCGAAACTCCCCTGCCCAAGCATCTTGGTGTGGTGCACTCACTTGGAAAACATCTTTTCTGGTGCCAATGAGACTCGTTTATATAAATTCTAGAGTTGTATGTATTGGACCAGGACCCCCAAAGTGACACCCACTGTTAGGTGGGCCAATACACTTGGAAGGCCCCAGGCCTGCCCAAAAAGGGCACAATACAAAGGACTCAGAGTATGTCTAGGTCCCTAATTTGTATGACCCTGCTTTAGTCCTGCTAAGGTTTACAGAAAGGTTACAGATCTCTTTATATAGGAAGGAATCCGATTATGATCTGGAAGTGCTGGTTTTGCATTGCGCGATCCGTTTAATCATTGCAAAAATGTCACAAAGCTGGTTATTCATTATTAGAAAAATTGTAGTGATCCTAAAGAATGGTTTGTCTTTGCCCTCTTCTAGCCATGTGACCCAGTCGACAAGCTTTGAAGACCCTCGACTCGAGGGAAGCCAAGTCATTCAGCCAGCCTCTCGCAAGATAGAGATGAAGCGAGATCCAGTACTAGGGTTTGGGTTTGTTGCGGGCAGTGAAAAGCCTGTTGTGGTGCGTTCTGTTACACCAGGTGAGGATGAAAAAAATACAGTACATGCTCTGGGATCAGTTGCCTCTAGTCCTTTATTTCTGGTTTTAACTTTGCTTACTGCTGGTTTAGTTGCACTCTTGAGTGAAACAAATAATTACTGTAGTTCTTAGTCACCTCTTGTTCTTATTCTAACTACCAAATATGGAGAATGAGATAAATAATTGTGCTGCGGTTCCTAACATGGCAATCAACCTGGATAACCTTGTAACTTTACTGCTGGACAATTAGCCCAGCCACCTTAGAGATGTAGAATCATAGAATGGCTACAGCACAAAAGGAGGCCATTCAGCCGATCATGTCTGTGCTGGCTGTCTGCGAGACCAACTCAACTAATCCCACTCTCCACCTTTACCTCATAACCCTGCAAATTTTTTCTCTTCAGATAAGTATCCAATTTCCTTTCAAAAGCCACGATTGAATCTGCCTCCATCACACTCTCAGGTAGTGCATTCCAGATACTAACCACTCGCTGTGCAAAAATGTTTTTCCTCATGTTGCCTTTGGTTCTTTTGCCATTCACCTTAAATTGGTGTCTTCTGGTTCTCAACCCTTCCACCAATGAGAACAGTTTAGCCCTATCTACTCTGTCCAGACTCCTCATGATTTTAACGCCTGCATCAAATCTCCTTCCAACCTTCTGTAAGGGGAACAAACCTAGCTTCTTCAATCTATCCATGTAACTGAAGTCCCTCATCCCTGGAACCCTTCTCGTAATTTTTATCCCCCTCTAATGCCTTCAAATTCTTTCCAAAGTGTGGTGCCCAGAACTGGACGTAATACACCAGTTGAGGCCGAGGCAGTGTTTTATAAATGTCCATCATAACGTCTTTGCTCTTGTATTCCATGCCCTATTTATAAAGCCCAGGATGCCATATGCTTTATTAACTTCTTTCTCAACTTCTCAACCTAAACTGCCACCTTCAATGATTTGTACACATATACTTCCAGGTCCCACTGCTGCTACACCCCCTTTAGAATAGTACCCTTTATGTCATATTACCTCTTCTCATTCTTCCCACCAAAATGTATCACTCCCCACTTTTCTGCATTAAACTCATTTGCCACTTCTCCGCCCATTCCACCAGCATGTCTATGTCCTCTTGAAGTTTATCACTATCCTTCTCACAGTTCACAATGCTTCCAAGTTTTGTGTCATTCGCAATTTTGAAATTGTGCCCTGTACACTCAAGTCTTGGTCATTAATATAGATCAAGAAAAGCAGTGGTCCTAATATCACCCCCTGAGGAACACCACTATATATCCATAGACAGTCCAAAAACAACTGTTCACCACTACTGTTTCCTGTCACTCACCCAACTTTGTATCAATGCTGCTACTGTCCCTTTTATTCCATGGGCTTTAACTTTGCTGACAAGCCTGTTATGTGGCACTTTATCAAATGTCTTTTGGAAGTCCATGTACACCACATCAACCGCATTGCCCTCATCAACTCTCTCTGTTACCTCATCAAAAAACTCAATCAAATTAGTTAAACATGATTTGTCCTGAATAAATCTATGATGGCTTTCCTTAATCCACGTTTGTCCAAGTGTCTGTTAATTTTGGCCCGGATTATCATTTCTAAAAGCTTTACACCACAGAGGTTAAACTGACTGGTCTGTAGTTGCTGGGCTTATCCTTACACCCATTTTTGAACAAGGGTGTAACATTTGCAATTCTCCAGTCCTCTGGCACCACCCCTGTATCCAAGGAAGACTGAAGAGTATAGCCAGTGCCTCCACAATTTCCACCATTCCCTCAGTAACCTCGGATACATCTGATCCAGACCTGGTGACTTATGAACTTTGAGTACAGCCAGCCATTCTAATACCTTCTCTTTATCAATCTTTTCCCATACAGTGTCTCAAATATCTCTTATTTTGCTATAACTTTGGTAGTATCTTCTTCCTTGGTAAAGACAGATGCAAAGTACTCATATAGTACCTCAGCCATGCCCTCTGCCTCCATGCATAAATCCCTTTTGTTGTCCCTAATTGGCCCCACTCCTCATTTTACCACCCTTTTACTATTTACATGCCCATAGAAGGCTTTTAGATTCCCTTTTATGTTAGCTGCCAGTCTCTTATACTCTCTTTGCTACTCATACTACCTCTGTCAGTTCCCTTCTGAACTTTCTATATGCAGCCTGGCTCTCACTTGTATTATCAAGCTGACATTCATCATACACACCCTTTATCTGCTTCATCTTACTCTATATCTCTTTTGTCATCCAGGGAGCTCTGACTTTCTTCGTCCTACCTTTTCCCCTTGATGGAATGTACCTCGACTGTACCCGAACTATCTCCTCTTTAAAGGCAGCCCATTGTTCGGTTACAGTTTTGCTTGCCAATCTTTGAATCCAATTTACCTGGGCCAGAACTTCTTACTCCATTGAAATTGACCCTCCCCCAATTAATTATTTGTACTCTAGATTGCTCCTTGTCCTTTTCCATAGCTAACCTAAACCTATGGTACTATGATCACTGTTCACTAAATGTTCCCCTACTGACACTTGATCCACTTGACCCACCTCATTCCCTAGAACCAGATCTAGCAATGCCTCCTTCCTCATTGGGCCAGAAACATATTGATCTAGAAAATTCTCCTGAATTCAGAAACTCTTCTCCTCTTTCCCCTTACATGATGACTATCCCAGTCTATATTAGGATAATTAAAGTCCTCCATTATAATTGAAATCAAGCTCTTGATATTCCTAGTAGGCATTATTGTAAAAGAACAGTTTGCAAGTGTCAGAAAGACTGTTGCACAGCTGATCTTCCTTGCAAATTGTCCAAGTGAGGCCAATGTCTATGAAGGTAGCTAAAGACTGAACTACTGAGAGACTGGGTATATAGGGCCTTACCTTAGAAGGGAAAGTCATTGCAGATTTCTGCCATTTTAAGTGTTAGTTTGGATCTGTGCACAATGTAATGAGTGATAAAATCTCATGGCACTAATGGTAAAGTGCAGGAGGATATTGAGAGGGGTAGAAGAAGTGAGAGACCTTGGAGTGCACATCCACAGGTCCCTGAGGTGGCAGGACAGGTAGATAGAGTGGTGAAGAAGGCATATGGAATTCTTTCCTTTATTGGCTGAGGTATAGCATTCAAAAGCAGGGATATAATTCTGGAACTGTATAAAACGCTGGTTAGGCCACAGCTGAGTATTGCATACAGTTCTGGTCACCACATTACAGAAAGGACATAATTGCTCTGGAGAGAATACAGAGGAGATTTATAAAAATGTTGCCAGGGCTCGAAAGTTGCAGCTATGAGGAAAGATTGGATCAGCTAGGGTTGTTTTCCTTAGAACAGAGGAGGGTTAGGGGTGACTTAATAGAGGTGTACAAAATTGAGGGGCCTAGATAGAGTAGACAGGAAGGACCTGTTTCTCTAGTAGAGAGGTTAGTTACCAGGGGGCACAGATTTAAGGTGAAAGGTGAAAGGATTAGAGGGGCCATGAGGAAAAATGTTTTCACCCAGAGTGTGGTGGGTGTCTGGAATTCACTGCCAGGAATGGTGGTGGAGGCAGAAACCCTCAATTCTTTTAAAAGGTACCTGGACCTGCACCTGAAGTGCTATAACCGGCAAGGCTATGGACCAGGTGCTGGAATGTGGAATTAGATAGGGTGGCTAGTTTTTTTTCAGCCGGCATGGACACGACAGGCTGAATGGCCGCCTTCTGTGCTGTAACTTTTCTATGGTTCTATGTAAACCACAGGGCTGCCGCAAATCAGAATCATCACATCTCAACATGGTGCTAAATTCAAACTAAATGGATAATATAGCATGCAGTTTGCATCAGGCTAATGTCATGTTTAACTTTTTTTCTTAGGTGGGCCCTCTGAAGGCAAGCTGATACCAGGAGACCAGATAATAAAGATAAATGATGAGCCTGTCAGCACAGCTCCCAGAGAGAGAGTCATTGACCTTGTAAGGTAATGGCTCTTCATTCACCGATGTCCACTCATCATTATCTCATCCAAAACCATGAAATGATTTAATGGAACTGCACTGTTGCGTGAGACTGAGACATTTATCTGTTGACAAGGGAAAAGAGAAATAGATTAACCGAGCCTTGGAAAGAATAAGGAGCATTCATTTTATTGTTTTAGATGGCAAACTTGAATAATCATAAATTAAATAATTTCCAACTATTTGTGTTCAAAAATAGTACCCTGACTAAATAAGATTCATCACCTCTGCTACTTTTTTGAGAAGCTATGATAGCATACCAGACCAGCAATTTCCTTTTATTTGTAAAGTGATCCTTTACAATGCTTTAGCCTGAAGCAGTCATGATGACTCAGTGCATATTATCCACTGATGATGGGATCCACAGCTCCTTGACACAAGAGAATACGACATAACAAGAGCCTTGATTCTGATCATAACTCTCACCCAGAATTATCCACCAGTCACAAAGCTATTGTGGTTCGACAGAAATGACCATTTACATTAGGTTGGTCTAAAAGTTCCAAACTATTATAGGAAGCTGCACTTTACCAGACTGCAAGAGAAGCTTTAAATCTGTGCCATTGTCTTTCCTATGGTCTGGCTTCACGGTAGTTAGAAACCGCATGAAAATGTAAGTGTAATTATTTAATTCTTGAAAGAGCAAAAAACTGATCGGCAATATAGTCATTGTCCAGAGAACTTGTTTTATTGTGTTACGGTCAGGAGGAGGGGTCACAAGGTTCCACTCTTGTTCTCCTCTTTGTTTGACCGCAACAGGGTTTATTCTTTTTAAAACAGTAGATGTGCTCACCACTTCAGCGAGTGTTTCACCTTTTACCTTTGTTGTGATCGTAAAAGAACCAATCGCACAGGTTTTCTTGAGTTTAAACAAGAGGTGAGTTTATTGTACTTAACCAAAATCCTGGTCTAAACAAAATAATAAAACTACGCTACCCTTTCGCTAACACACACAGATGAGAACCACACATTCTCACGAGGATCACGAGAATCACGAGGTATTTTAATGCAAATTGTGGTGGCCATCTGGGCTGCCAGCTTTTTAAAAGTTTAAAGTAGGTTTCTGACCGATGAATTAAAAAGCCTCATTTGGTACAGCATGATTTCTTGGCACCCCCGCCCCATGCAGAATAAAATGTGATGACAGGAACATTTCATTACAAGGCCATAGGGGAAAAAAACCACATTCATTCTCAAACACTCACTTCTCAAACTCACACTGTCCTAGCTAGGCTGTGGTTTGATTCTTTTCTTTGGGAATGATTCTACACTGAGTTAGACTCTGGACAACACATCAGCTATCACATTATTTTTTCCTGCAATGTGGGTAATTTTTAAGTTGTATGGTTGCAAAAGCAGGCTCCATCGAAATAGCCTTGCATTTTGATTTTTGAATTTTGAATTTCTGTATAAAGGTTAAGGGGTTATGATCGGTGTAGACGATAGTCTCTCTATATCCATTTTGGGCATAGATCTCAAAATGCTGGAGAGCTAGCAACATTCCAAGTTTCTTTTTCCACAGTGGAATACCTCTTTTGGTGACAGTCTAATTATTTGGAGAAATATCCAACTGGTCTCTCAGTACCTGGCTCATCATCTTGGAGCAGGACGGCACCTACCCCTAGATCACGAGCATCAACTGCCACTTTAAAAGGTTTATTAAAATTCAGAACTGCAAGGACTGGTTCATTGGTTAAAATGGCTTTTAGCCTCTTGAAAACTGTTTGGCACCTCCCTGACCACACTACCTTTGCTCTTTTCTGCAGTAAGTCTGTCATTGGGGCTGCTATAGTGCTGAAGTTTGGGACAAGCTTGTGGTAAAACCCACACATCCCCAAAAATTGCATTCTTTCCCATTTGGGCATGGGAGCTGGAAAATCTGTCAGTGCCAGTACCTTTGCTGCCCTGGGCAGCACTAGCCCCTGACCTACAACACGCCCTAAGTAAGTTACTTGAGCTTTAGCAAACTTGCTTTTTGCAAGGTTTACCACTACGCCAGCTGACTAACCATCAGAAAAGGGCTTCTAATTTTTTTAAATTCATTCATGGGATGTGGGTGTCGCTGGCCAGGCCAGCATTTATTGCCTATCCCTAATTGCCCTTGAGAAGGTGGTGGTGAGCTGCCTTCTTGAACCGTTGCAGTCCATTGGGGTAAGTACACCCACAGTGCTGTTAGGAAGGCAGTTCCAGGATTTTGACCCAGCGACAGGGAAGGAACGACAATATAGTTCCAAGTCAGAATGGTGTGTGACTTGGAGGGGAACTTACTGGTGGTGGTGTTCCCATGCATTTGCTGCCCTTGTCCTTCTAGTTGGTAGAGGTTGCGGGTTTGGGAGGTGCTGTCTAGGGAGCCTTGGTGCAGTGCATCTTGTAGATAATACACACTGCTGCCATTGTGCGTCTGTGGTGGAGGGAGTGAATGTTTGTAGATGGGGCACCAATCAAGTGGGCTGCTTTGTCCTGGATGGTGTTGAGCTTCTTGAGTGTTGTTGGAGCTGCACCCATCCAGGCAAGTGGAGAGTATTCCATCACAGTCCTCTCTTGCGCCTTGTAGATGGTGGATAGGCTTTGGGGAGTCAGGAGGTGAGTTACTCGTCTCAGGATTTCTAGCCTCTGACCTGCTCGTAGCCATGGTATTTATATGGCTACTCCAGTTCAGTTTCTGGTCAATGGTAGCCCCTAGGATGTTGATAGTGGGGGATTCAGTGATGGTAATGCCATTGAATGTCATGGGGAGATGGTTAGATTCTCTCTTGTTGGAGATGGTCATTGCCTGGCACTTGTGTGGCGTGAACGTTATTTGCCACTTATCAGCCCAAGCCTGGATATTGTTCAGGTCTTGCTGCATTTCTACACGGATTGCTTCAGTATCTGAGGAGTCACGAATGGTGCTGAACATTGTGCAATCATCAGTGAACATCCCCACTTCTGACCTTATGATTGAAGGAAGGTCATTGATGAAGCAGCTGAAGAAGGTTGGGCCTAGGACACTACCCTTAGGAACTCCTGCAGTGATGTCCTGGAGCTCAGATGATTGATCTCCAACAACCACAACCATCTTCCTTTGCGCTAGGTATGACTCCAGCCAGCAGAGGGTTTTCCCCGATTCCCATTGACCTCAGTTTTGCTAGGGCTCCTTAATGCCATACTCGGTCAAATGTTGCCTTGATGTCAAGGGCAGTCACTCTCACCTCTAATTGGGTGAGGTGGTTCCCCCCAAGGTCTCACTGTGCACTAGCAAATCATCCAGGTATACTACACAGTTGGGTAGGCCAGCCACTACCTGGTTCATCAGCCTTTCGAAGGTAGCTGGGGCATTCCTTAATCCAAAAGGCATCACTCGGCACTGGAATAAGCCGTCTGGGGTGACAAAAGCTGAGATCCCTTTGGCTCAGAGTATTAAGGGAACGTGCTAATATCCTTTTAGCAAGTCTATTTTGGCTATATAGGTGGCATTGCCTACTCTATCAATACAGTCTTCCAGGTAGGGAATTGGATAGGAATCAGCTCTGGTCACTGCATTAACCTTCCTGTAAGCAATGCCGAGCCTTGTTGAGTCATCGGGCTTGGGCAAAAGCACAACTGGGGAACTCCAGCTGCTCAGGCTGGGCTCAATCAGCTTGTTGTCCAGCATGTACAGTATTCCCTCCTGAACCAGTGTCAGTTTCCGGAGACCTATGCGATAGGGGTTCTATTTTATGGGAGGGACCTCTCCTACATCCACAGAATGTAGGGTTAGGGTTTTGCATCCTGGTGTGTCCCTGCAGATTTCTTTAAATGTTTTAAGCAGCCTTTTTAGAGCTTCCCTTTGTCCTGCATTTAAGTAGGAAAGTACAGTGTCTAATTTTCATAACATTTCAGTGATGGCTAATTGGACAGTAGGGGGCTCGATTTGGAAACCCTCCAGGCTCCCCTCCAACGTCCTCCCTGTCCTTTTTGTCCTACTCTGTCCTAACTGTCTGACAGACCTGAGCTTGGTTGTCCCCTTCCCAGCTGTGATACTGTTTTAACATGTTAATGTGGCACAGCCTTTGCTTTTTCTTTCAGTCTGTGCTGTCAATTAAATAATTTACCCAGCTAATCCTTTTTGCTACTCAGTATGGGCCACGGAATTGGGCTTACAGTGGTTCATCCTCTATTGGGAGTAGTACTAATACACAGTCTCCAGGCCAAAATGTTCTGGCCTTGGCATCTTTATCTGCCTGTCTTTTCATAGCTGTCTGGGAGGTTTTTAGGTGCTCATGAGCCACTCCCGGAACACGGAGATGTAGTCTAACATGGAAGGCTCATCCCCGTGTCCCAAAAACCTGTCTTTGATTCGTTTAAGAGGACCTGTCACCTTGTGTCCATAAACTAACTCAAAGGGACTAAAGCTGGGTGACTCATTGGGTGAGTCCCTTGTGACAAACAGGAGAAATCCCAGCCCTTTGTTTCAGTCATAGGGTACTTGTAGCAGTATGGCCTGATCATTGTCTTTAGGGTCTGGTTACATTCCAAAGCCCCGTGTGACTGTGGGTGGTAGGCTGAGGACTTTAGTTGGGTTAGGCCCAGATTGCCCATGATTTTTTGAAAGATCCCAGACATGAAATTCATGCCCTGACTGGATCTCAGCAGACAGTCCATATCGGGTAAAGAATTGGGTTAGCCCCTCCACCACTACCTTGACAGAGATAGTTCTTAGCGGATTGGCCTCTGAGAATTGGGTAGTCACATCCATAATGGTGAGAAGATACTGGTAACCCCCTTTTGTTTTCGGCAGGCGTCCCACACAATCCACCAACATTCTGCTGAAGGGTTCTCCAAAGGCAGGTATGGAAATTAAGGGTACAGGTTTTATTGCAGGTTGGGGCTTACCCACAACCTGGCACATGTGGCGAGGTTTACAGAACTCTACCACATCTCTGTGGAGTATTGGCCAGTCAAAATGCTGTCTTATGCAGGCTTTGGTTTCTCATATACTAACATGTCCAGCCATTGGAAATTTATGGATTCTTCTTAGTATTTCCTTACGGTATCTCGGAGGCACCACTATCTGGTGAACCACTGTCCACTCTCTGTCCGCAGGTCAGTGAGGAGGTCTCCACTTCCTCATCAGCACCTCATTCTTTAAATAGTTGCACTCTGGGCAGTGTGTGCTAACTTTTTTAATACTGGGTCGGCTTGCTGAGCCTCAACCAAGGAAAACTTGTTTAACGCGTCCTTTGGGTCCTCTAAATTCACAAAGAAGGTTTCAGATAACAAGACAGTAGGGTCACCTGTCTGCAGTGCAAGTTCAGCCTCCTCTGCTGGAGCTTGTTTGGCTATGGACACAGTCAGAGAATATGTCGGGGAACTTCTCCTGCAACTGCTCTGTCTCCCTGACCTCATTTGGTCTCTCTAAAACCACTGAGGAAGCTACCACCTTTGCCCCATCAGATCATTATCTAGGAGAAGGTTGACCACATCCACAGGTAAACTCGGAACAATCCCCATGGTTACTGATCCTGAAACAAGGTTGCATTCCAGGTGCACCCCATATAACGGTACGACATATACAGCCCTCTGATGCCATTCACTAACACTCTAGCATTTAATGCATTCTCTGGGGGAAAAGTCATGCCTTATCCCAGCAGAAGGGATTGGGTAGCCCCTATATCCCTAAGTATTATTATAGGCTTGCTTGCCTCACTTGAAGGGTATGGGGTCACTTTTCCTTGGGACACAAAATCCTGGTAACTCTCAGGGATTTTGTTAAGTTTTTCCGCACTCTCAGTGGTAGGTTTACTGGGTCTTACTGCCGCAGTTCAGCCCATAGCCTGGACTGCTGCGCTTTGTAGCGAATGTAACTCCTTTATTCTAAAGGTAGGGAGACAGAAAGCAGGAAACTACAGGCCAGTTAGCTTAACATCTGTCATAGGGAAAATGTTGGAAGCTATTATTAAAGGCATTATAGCAGGGCACTTAGAAAAATTCAAGGTAATCAGGCAGAGTCAACATGGTTTTGTGAAAGGGAAATCATGTTTTGCCAATTTATTGGAGTTCTTTGAAGAAGTTACATGTGCTGTGGATAAAAGGGATAAAAGGTGGATGTACTGTATTTAGATTTCCAGAAGGCATTTGATAAGGTGCCACACATTATTGCGGAAAATAAAAGCTCATGGTGTAGGGGGTGAAATATTGGCATGGATAGAAGATTGGCTAGCTAACAGGAAACCGAGTGATGTGCCACAGGCATCAGTGCTGGGGCCTCAACTTTTTACAATTTATACAAATAACTTGGATGAAGGGACCAAAGGTATGGTTGCTAGTTTTACTGATGACACAAAGATAGATAGGAAAGTAAGTTGTGAAGAGGACATAAGGAGGCTACAAAGATATAGATAGGTTAAGTGAGTGGGCAAAGATCTGGCAAATGGAGTATCTCTTGCGAAAATGTGAACGTGTCCATTTTGGCAGGAAGAATAAAACAGAAGTGTATTATCTAAATGGTGAGAGATTGCAGAGCTCTAAGATGCAAAGGGATCTGGGTGTCCTAGTGCATGACTCTCAAAAGGTTAGTATGCAGGTTCTGCAAGTAATTAGAAAAGCTAATAGAATGTTATCGTTTGTTGTGAGGGGAATTGGATACAAAAGTAGGGAGGTTATGCTTCAGTTACACAGGGCATCGAAGAGACCACATCTGGAGTACTGTGTACAGTATTGGTGTCCTTATTTAAGGAAGGATGTAAATGCATTGGAAGCAGGTCGGAGAAAGTTCACTATACTCATACCTGGAATGGGCAGATTGTCTTATGAGGAAAGTTTGGACAGGCTAGGCTCGTATCAGCTAGAGTTTAGAAGAGAAAGAGGTGACTTTATTGAAACATATAAGATTCTGAAGGTCTTGACAGGGTGGATGTGGAAAGGATGTTTCTTCTTATGGGAGAATCTAGAACTAGAGGTCACTGTTTAAAAATAAGGGGTGACCCATTTAAGACAAAGATGAGGAGAAATTATTTTCTCTCAGAGGGTCATGTGTCTTTGGAACTCTCTTCCTCAAAAGGCAGTGGAAGCAGAGTCTTGGAATATTTTTAAGGCAGAGGTAGATAGATTCTTGATAAGCAAGGGGATGAAAGGTGATCAGAGATAGGCAGGAATGTGGAGTTGAGATTACAATCAGATCAGCCATGATCTTGTTGAATGGCGGGCGGAACAGGCTCCAGGGGCCAAGTGGCCTACTCCTGCTCCTATTACGTATGTTTGTATGTTTCCATCAGGGCCCCTTTTCCTGCACTGGTCTGGTGTGCCATGATTAATCCTACAAGTTTTCCCCATAACTTCCAGCAGTCATCTCGAAGGTGAGCTGCCTTGTTAAAATGGAAACACACAGATCTTCGGGCATCACTCCTGCTCTCAGCACAGTCCTTTTTGGCCTGAGAAGGGCCCCCATGTGTCCAGTTATCCCTTCTTGCCCACAGCTCTTCAGGCTCCTGTCGCCCTCCCACCTTTTATCCTTTTCTGGTTTCTGGGGGTGACTAGGGAAGGGTTTCCCTTGCGGTAAGGGCTTGTGGACAAGTGTAAATTTATCAGTCAAGGTGACCCCCTGGTTGGCTCTTGGAACATTTTGTTCCTCAATGTGGGTTTTAATGGAAAGCAGGAGCGAGTTTTTGAACTCCTCAAGAAGGATCACATCTCTGAGGTTTTCACATGTGGGCTGTATTTTGAGTGCCTGTATCCACTGGTCAAAAGCAAGCTGCTTAACACTTTCAAACTCGAGGTAAGCTTGTTCAGGCTGCTTTTGGAGCATTTGGAATTTTTGGCAGTACGCCTCCAGTGCTCGCTCATATGTGCCTAGGATAGCATGTTTGGTCATCTCATAGTCTGATGAACTTTCATCAGACAACAGTGAATAAACCTCATGGACCTTTCCTGTTCATTTGCTTTGCAATAACAGCGTCCAGTTGTCTGTCGGCCACAGCTGTTTTGCAAGCTTTTCAAAGGAGTTGAAAAACGCTTCCACATCCCCCTCATTGCACTTTGGTATCAACTGGGAGAACTTTAAGAGCTCAGTGTTCAGTTCTGAACTAGGGGTAGCTCCCTCACTAGCCGTGCCTCCATTGGGTGTATTCGGTCTTCCCTGAGTTAGTTCGAGCTGCCTTAATTCCCTTTCCTCTTTCTCCTTCTGGAAAGCTCTTTTTTTTTTCCCCCTTTCCTGATGCTCTCCTTTTTCTCCTTCTGGAAAGCTCTCTTTTTCTCTTGCCTGAAACTCTGTCTGCTCTTTCTCCTTCTGGAATTCTAATTCTAGTCTCCTCTGTTATAGTTGTAGTTTAGCAAATGTTACTTTGTCTGTTTCTGACTCTAATCTTGTTTGATTCTTCAGATTCAAGTGCAAAATGGTTGGCCACATGTTTTAGGACTTCAAGCTTCCTCGCTTTTGGACAGATAGTAATTCCTCAAATTGTGGTAACCATCTTGGCTGCCAGCTTTTTAAAAGTTAACGTTAGGATCCTAGCTCCTTTTTAAAAGTTTAACGTAAGTTTCCAACCAATGGATTAAAATTCCTCATTTGGTATAGCATGTTTTCTTGACAATAGGGATACACAACAGAAAATATTCACTGGCCACCTGCTGTATATCACTGTTGGAAACTCAGTAACAGTGATGAAGTACTGGGTGCTAAACTAGAGGGTTGGTGCTTAGAGCTGTAGTGTTGCCTGTTGTTCTAATGAACTTACTGTAACTGTGATGAGTTTGATCATGTTTCAATCAATCCACTGGATAAAGTCAGTATTGCATCTCAGTGTGAACACTGTTTGAGCAGGGTGACTTGTCTTGTTACAATACTGCTCTCTTTCTTTTGGGCCTCCTTATCTCGAGAGACAATGGATACGCGCCTGACTGGTAAGTAAGAGAAACAAAAAAAAGAAGAGACATGAGGCAGGTATTAAAAATATGGGCTTAACATAATGGAAAAGTTGACCACTGCACTGCATTTTTATATCACTGTTTCATTCCAAAGAACAACAGGTAACTTCTGCTGAACCAGTCATTTTGCAGTTTACAGCGCTGTTCAATAAGTGACAGATGTTTTACCTGCCAGGACTGGCAACTTCATTAACTTTGATAATGGTCAAAGGTAACTGAATGAACATGTTGCCCAGTTCTGCAGGGTAGCAGAGTTGTCAAGTTTATTGGTGCCATAGACAGCACTCACCACTCAACCCATGCAAACTCTCAATATTCAACCAACAGGTCATGAGTTTCTTCACATTAATCCCAAGCGTGCAGGCAGCTATCTTGATCCATTTATGCTCCAGCAGACAAGCACTGATGGCATGTTTCAACACAATGGGCCAAATGGCCTTCTGCACTGTAACAACTGTGATTCTGTGAAAACCTGGCCTGGAACAGGAAAGAAAATGCTTTGCAGGTACACAGAAATAAGGAAATTAATCATGATGCAGCCATAAATTAATTATTAAAAGGGGTGCAAACCTGAACACAGTAGCCATTTAAAAAAAAGGGTTTATGAGAAGGAAAACCCAACAGCCAACCCAGGAACATACAGAAGACTTGCATTGACGATTCCAGATTTAAGCAAAAAAATAACAATCACTGTGTGTGCAGCAACTGCCAGTCTTCCCAGCCTTTACAGAGATGGACAGCAATGCAGAGCCACACTGGAGCAAATAGCGAGCAAGATTCGAACACCTAATGGTGGCACTCGATATCAATACACCCCAAAGAAAGAGAGCGTTACTCCTATACTATGCTGGACCAAAAGTTGACGATTGCTTTGATATACTCATAGACACCAGAACCAACAATGATTCCAACGCAGTAAAGAGTGCTCTAATAAGATATTTTCAACAGAAGGCAAATCCTCACTACGAAATTTATATCTTCAGGCAAGCAGAACAAGATAAGTGCGAGACCCTTAACCACTACGTGACAAGATTCAGACGTCTGAGCTAGAATTGCAATTTCACAGCCGTGGACAAATAAATCATCTCCCAAATCATTATGACCAGCCAATCACCAAGATTAAGAAGGAAAGCTCTTAGAGAGGATGAATTGTTAAACTTGCAAAGGTCACTCGATATTCGCAGAATGATGGAAGCCAGTGAAAGACAAGCCGAAGGTTTAGAAGGAAAAGAGAGAAGTAACATAAGACGAGAATCCCGAGTCCAAGTCAGGATCGTCAACAGAATCCGTGACTGCCATAAGAAGTTGGTTTCACCTGAGAAACACACCAAACACAAGGACACAGCGGAAACCCAGAGAAAGGTTTGAAGCACGTCAAGGAAGACCAAGACAGAGATTGCAATCACCTCATGTTCAAACATACAATCATTGCGGTGGTGCATATCCTCAATAGAAAACTTGTCCTGCGAGAGGAAAGAAGTGTAAACCCCGTGGAAAAATGGGACATTTCACAAGAACATGCCGACAAAGCCTGCACAAGACATTAAGAGCACTGAATGCCAGAAGGAAGGTTACATATTCGCAGCACAAGGTAAGATTTTTGTTACTCACAGCCACGAGTGCTGATGCCTGCCCATGTGTGATGTGTTTACAGGAAACTCGACAATCTCTTCAGTAATTGACTCAGGAGAGCAACGGTCAACATAATGGATGCCCCGACATTCCACTAATTACAGAGCAAATAGAAACTGCAATTGAACAAGCCAATATCTAAAATCCTCTCTTATGGATCAGATACCCCTCTACCGGTCCTAGGGATGATCCAAGTTACTCTCAAATCCTCCCATAGGTCCACATATCAGACTGAATTTCATGTTGTAGACTCAAGCAAGGGAAATCTGCTAAGTTTTGAAACTGCCAGCGAATTGAAGCTGATCACAAACACACCATCAGAGGACAGAACCACCTGACGAAAGAAGACATCCTGAAGAAATATCCACAATTATTCAAAGGCCACCAGCAAACTGAAAAACAAGAAAATCAAGCTCCATATTAGTCCAATTCAAACAGAGGAGGATGACATTCCTTACCAGAACAGAGGTAGAGAAAGAATTGGACAGACTGGGGAAGTTGGACATCATTGAAAAGACAGAAGGGCCAACACCATGGATCAGCCCAATTGTTGTAGTCCCCAAACCCAAGAAATCTGCATGGACATGAAACAGGCCAACAAAGCGATAAAATGAGAATGGCACCCAATATCAACGCTGGATGAGATAACTGAAGATATGAATCGGTCAACAATCTTCAGTATCCTAGATTTGACCGTTGGATATCGCCAACGTGAGTTAGACGAATCCGGTCAATACATACCAACGTCAGTACCCACGCTGGATTAAGGAAGTAAAAAAGATTAATGTTCGGAGTAAACGCAGCCTCTGAAATTTTTCACTCGGCAGTAGCAGGCCCGAATGGAATCAAGAATGTTTCAGGCAACATGATTGTATATGGGAGAACACAAGCAGAATATGACGAGCACCTACAGGCAGTATTTGATCGACTCCAAGTGCACAGTGCATAATTTGCGATTAAATAAAGACATGACAAGGGAGAATATGAAGAGATTAGAAGAGAAACCAAAAAAATTATTAGGGCAAAGAGGAACTACAAAATTAAATTATCGAAGAATATAAATCAGAATAGTCAAATATTTTACAGGCACTTAAATTAAAAAAAAGGAAAGTCACGATTGGAATAGTGTCACTTATTGATTGACCGGATAATATCACAGATAACAGTAGTGAAATGGCAGAAATATGAAGTAATTGCTTTGCTTTTGTATTTGCATGTCCAGGAAACTATAAAGCAGTTAGTTTAACATCGATGGTAGGAAAATAATGGAATTCCTACCGAAGGAGAGAATATAAGAACATCTAGAAACCAAAAATATAATAATGATTATATTATCATTAATATAGATTTTGGAAAGGGAAAGTTTTGCTTGATTAACTTTGTTGAACTTTTTGAAGAGGTAACTGAGAATGGAAATAAGGGTAATGCAGTAGATGTAATTTGTCTAGATTTTCAAAAAGCCTGTGATAAGATACCATATAATAGACTAATAAATAAGGTCAGGGGACAAGTGACAGAATGGATAACTAGCTGATTCAAGACAGAAAACAGAGAGTAGGGTGGCACAGTGGCGCAGTGGTTAGCACCGCAGCCTCACAGCTCCAGCAACTTGGGTTCAATTCTGGGTACTGCCTGTGCGGAGTTTGCAAGTTCTCCCTGTGACTGTGTGGGTTTTCGCCGAGTGCTCCGGTTTCCTCCCACAGCCAAAGACTTGCGGGTTGATAGGTAAATTGGCCATTATAAATTGCCCCTGGTATAGGTAGGTGGTAAGGGAATGGATGGTAATTGGGGATGTGGTAGGAATATGGGATTAATGTAGGATTAGTATAAATGGGTGGTTGATGGTCAGCACAGACTTGGTGGGCCGAAGGACCTGTTTCAGTGCTGTATCTCTAAATAAATGGAGGCTAGTTATTCAGAGTGGCAGTGGTGGTAAATGGTGTTCCACAAGGATCAGTGCTGGGACCAATGTTGTTCACAAATTTAGACTTTGGAATCAAAAATACAAATTTCTAAATTTGCAGATTCATCAAATTGGGGGTGATAGTCAATACTGATGAGGACTGCAACAAATTACAGGAAGATAAAAATAAATTACAGAATGGGCATATAATTGGTAAATTATTTCAACATAGATAAATATGAGGTATTACATTTTGGCAAGAAGAATAAGGAGGTTGCATATTACTAAGAAAATAAGAATCTAAATTAGGTAGAGGAGCAAAGGAATCTGGCAGTACAAATACACAAATCACTAAAAGTAGGGACACAGGTTAACAAGGCCATTAAAAAAAAACAAGCACTAGGGTTTATTTATGGATGGATAGAATTGAAAACTTAAAAAGTTGTGGTAAACTTGTATTGAGCCTTGGTTCGATCACACCTGGAGTACAGCGTACAATTCTGCTCGCTATATTATCAAAAAGTTTTACAAGCATGATACTAGAAATGCAGGGGTGCACCTATCAGGGCAGGATGAACGGTTGGGTCTCTTTTCTCTTGAAAAGGGGAGGCTGAGGGTGACCTAATAGATCTTTAAAATTATGAAAGATTTTGATAAACACAGAGAAGTTGTTTTTACTTGTGAAGAAGAGCAAAACTAAAGGCCATTAATATAAGATAGTCACCAAAAAATCAAATAGGGAATTCAAAAGACACTTCTTTAAGCAGAGATTGATGAGAATGTGGTATTTGCTAACACAGGGATTGATTTAAAACCAATAGTACAGTTGCATTTAAGGGGAGGCTAGATAAACATATGAGGGAGAAGGGAATAGAGGATTATGCTGATAGACTGAGACTTAGATGAGGAAAGGTGGAAGGACGCTTGAGTGGAGCTTAAATGCCAGCATCGACCAGTTGGGTTGAGTGGCCTGTTTCTGTGCTGTATATCCTATGTAGTCTTGTGCAATAATTGCAGCCAGTTTGGGATACTCGCTATCAGTCCCAATTTGTTGAGGATCTTTGTAGGTTGAGGGGCCGAGGATATATTATCCTTGTTTTCAAATCCCTCCATGGCTTTGCCCTTCCCATCTTTCTAATCTCCTCCAACCCCACAACCCTCCGAGATATCTGCACTCCTCTAATTCTGGCCTCTTGAGCATCTCTGATTTTATTTGCTCCACCATTGATGGCCTTGTCTTGTGCAAAGGATAGCAAACTGGTGATCTCTTCTATTGCAAAGTGACTTTCTCATGAGCTAATTGCTGAACCAATCTTTTTCTGCTTTTATCCTTGAATAGATTATTTCCATTAGTAATGTGAAGCATAAAATTGAATGAAGCTTATTTTTATACAGGGATAACTTGAATTTTAAAAGGATTGTTCAAAATAAAAGACTCTTTAAGAGGTTGTAAACATTGGAATAGACTGTGTTCACTCTTTATGCACTTTAGTATTGCACCCGAACTGTATTAGTGTAGCTGAGGTGTGCAGATCTTGCACAATTAGCTGCAAACTAAATGTAAAGCTGCCAGCACTCAACAAGAACAACCACCAGCAAAACCATTGTAGCCATCTGTGCAAGATCTGTGCTTGGAGAACCAAGCTGCTTTAACACAATATAACAACACGCTTCGATTTACACCCATTATATGCTTATAAAGAGCTCTCATGAACCTATACATCCCAAACAGACATCCTATCTTGCTCTTTCTCCACCCACAACCACCACCCCCCCCCCCCCCCTTTTTTTGCCACTAACACCAACCCAAAATAGGATTTTGGAATTGGGAAAGGCACTCCAACCTATTTTTGCATCAGGGCCTTCTGGGCCCTTGTTACATGATTGGTGAAAAATTCATGTTTAACTATGACTGGAATAGCCTATAATCCCTGACATATGTGATGTTAGCAGTATTATAATGATGAGTAATTTGAGTCCAGAGTCCCTTCAGGCCCAAATTCTGGTTATCCAGCAAGGTATCAGCCATTACTATCCCAATGACTGTGCTTAAATGGTTTGGGAGATACAATCAAGAACATATACAACAATTACAGGTCTTTTACAGCTAATGGGCAGGAAATGTTTTTTTTTATAAAATTACTTCATTAAACTCAGAATGGACTAATAGTATAGCATTTTATAAGTACACAAAAGTCGCATGTCTGTTAGAAAATTGAAAGTCCACAAATCTAGTTTTATTGCACACTTGTGACAATCCTTGAAGTCAGAATTTGAAAGCATGTCCCTTGCATGCTAAATAACGAACATGCGTCTTTTGAACATTGAATTTTAAAGTGTGTCCTTGGGATGAAAGATTTCACTGCCTGTCTTTTGCAAAGCAGATTGTTGATGTGTAGCTCTGAGAATTCAAAATCATACATTAGACCTTGTGGGGGCTTGATAGTGACCGCCTGATAAATTACAAACAAATTCTCACCTTATTTTAAAGGACAATATAATGCATCCTCATCTCTCTAGAGGGAAGTTTTTTTTACATATTTTATTAAGTCAATATTAATGCAATCAATGTAACCACTGAACAAACTCACAATGCTTCTCACGTGCCTACAAACCTAGGGCTCACATTCACCTCATTCCTGTTTTTCAATATAATTTTGGCAAAATATATGCAATGTGCACAGGACAGTGAAGACAGCCATCACAATATTTGGTACATTTGTCTACATTTAGTTCTTCCAGCTCTCAAGGCTTATGTGCTCCTTCTCAGTATACACTCAGCTGGTTGTTTTTGTCACCATTGTTTGTTACCATGACTACTGGAGGAAAGAGACGCATCAATTTTCCCAGTAAGTGACTACAGCATAAGATGGTTAGTGGCACAAGGCCACTGACAGATGTCTCATCCACCGAGGCACTTATACCTTCTGTCATCATGCAGGAGGTGATGCTGGTTTTTGTCCTCATTTCAGAGGGATGGTGGCTTTGAGTTGACAGCAGTTCTGAACCTATGCCCCGCCTTAATTTCAAAGTCTACCTTTACTATGGCTTAAATAGCCTCAAGCCAGCCATCTACCTGGCTGAGACCAGCATGCATATGGCATCCCGAATAGCTGTTAATCTATAAACGATAAATTGCAATTATAGAGAGCCTTTAATGCAGTAAAACATCCCAAGGTGCTTCACTGGAGTGTGATTAAACAAAGTTTGACACTGAGCCACATAAAAAGATATTAGGGCAGATGACCAAAAGCTTGGTCAAAGAGGTAGCTTTAAGGAGCTTAAAGGAGGAGAGAGGTAAAGAGGCAGAGAGGTTTGGGGAGGGAATTCCAGAGCTTAGGGCCAAGGCAGCTGAATGGAGAGCCGCCAATGGTGGAACAATGAAACTCAGGGGTGCACAAGAAACCAAAATTAGAGGTGGGCAGAGATATTGGAGGGTTAGAGGAGATTACAGAGATAGGGAGGGACGAGGCCACGGAGAGATTTGAAAAGTAGAATGAGAATTTTAAAATTGAGGCGATGCTGGACTGGGAGCAACAACAGAGTTCAGGTCGTTCTTTATCTTGGACAAAACAGGGCATAGAGTAGGTTGCATCCCAAAGAGTAATGTCATTACAATGATCATATCCGTAACTAACACTAGCAGTAATACTAGCACAGGAGAATGTGCATCATTACAAGCATGCTGTATCCCACCTTCATCACCATGACAGCATAATAGTGCCTGTCTCTGCTTTCAGAGATCTGAAGAAAGAAAGACTTGCATTTATACAGCACTTTTCACGACCACTGGATGTCTCAAAGCACTTTACAGCCAATGAAGTACTTTTGAAGTGTAGTCGCTGTTGTAATGTATGAAGAGTTCAGCTGAGTGTGGGCATAGATTGTACTGCAGTAAAGCATGTGTAGTCATTTCTCTACCTTGTACACAGTCACTGTGAATAGAACGGTGAAGTCAGCAATGCAACATGCAAAGGTGAAAATCTCCTGGAAATGAGCTGTGCAGGATTCAATTCTGTTCTGCAGTTTGGTGTAAATCTTTTGGGGAACAGCCTACAGTTTGTTCTATGATTTAGGTTAGCAGACTTCAAAGGTTTAGTCAAGAGCCAAATTCTGAGTATTGTTTAAAAATACAGCAAATTCAGCAATAGCCTTAATTAATGGAGACTCTGATGTAAAGGTCCAGAGTCTCATAGTTATCCAGGACACTTCATGTGCCCTGGATAATCACATGTGCAGGAAGTGTCATCAGTTGCTCAAATTCAAGCTCAGAATTTCTGAACTTGAGCAGCAGCTGGAGTCACTTCAGGGCATACGGAAGGCTGAGAATCTACTGAAGCACACACTCCAGGAAGTAGTCACCCCGCAGCCACAGAAAATACAGGAGGATAGTAAGTGGGTAGCCATCCAACAGGATAGCAAGAAGCAGGCAGTGTTAATTCTGTAATAATTGCATGCAGCTGGTGGGCATTAATTGTGTCTCTGTAAAAAGTAACAGACTGAAACTGTGGTTGTTGGGTGAGGAAGTGCATGTTTGTAATGTGCTTCTCCGTAAATAAATGCGGATACAAGTATATAAAGATTGACTCTAGTTCTAACCTTCAGCACCTGGCTTTCTGAAATATAACAGGTAGTGCAGGAATCCTCCGAGAGTGTGGCATTCTGAAACTGATTTTCAGCATTGAATACTGGTGAGGGTGTCAACTCCTTGGGGAAGTGCAGTCTAGAGCACATTCACTGTTGGGTAACCTGACTGCATGTGGGGCAGGGGGTGCTACAGCAAAGTGTAGAATTGCAGTGGTCAAAGGCAGTTTCAGAGTCAGGGGAATAGAGAGGCGTTTCAGCAACTGCTGACATGAGTCTTGCATGGTGTGTTGCCTCCTTGGTGCCAGGATAAAGGATATTACTGAGAGAGTGCAGAACATTTTAAGGGGAAAGGGGATCAGCCAGAAGTCGTGGTCCACATGGGAATCAATGATGCAGGAAAGAAAAGGTTTGAACTCTTATAGTCAGAGTTCTAGGAGGTAGGGAGTAAGTTAAAAAGCAGGACCTCAAAGGTAATAATCTCTGGACAACTCCCAGTGCCATGCTCTAGTGAGTATAGGAATAGTAGGATTAAACAAGTTAATGCATGGCTGGAGAAATGGTGTCAGAGGGAGAACTTCAGATTTCTGAGACATTGAGACCTGTTCTGGGGCAGGAATAGCCTATTCAAAGTGGATCGGTTGCACCTCAACAGATTTGGGACGAACATCCTTGTTTGAATGGTTAATTAGTTCTGTTGGAGGAGGAGGGCAAGCACCTGGATGAAACATTAGAGATGAGAAACAAGGTGCACAGAGGACTGGAAGAGGCAAATAACATTGGAGTATAGAATTGTTCGGAAATAGGAGGGATCAGACAGGGAGCAAATGCAAAGCAGTCTGAAATAGGTTTGGAGTGCAAGGAGCATGGTAAATAAGGTTAGTGAGCTGCAGGCACAAGTCATCACATCAGACTATGATGTAGTCACTGGCTCAAAGAAGGGGAGGATTGGGAATTTAATAATCCTGGCTACAAGGTATTCAAGAAAGATAGGGAAGGAAACAATAAAGGGGATAGCATTTCTTGTTTTTATTTCAGATTTCCAGCATCCGCAGTATTTTGTTTTTATTTAAGGGGATGGCAGTGTTGATCAAAAGAAACTGTTATAGCACTGGATAGGGATGATGCAGTTGAGGGGCAAAAGATAGATTTTATCTGGTTAGAATTAAGGAATAATAGAGGAGCTACACTACAGGGTGAATAGGTTTACATAAGCGGGACATTGCAGCCTGTTACTCGAGTCAGGTTATTGGGCAAGTTGATCTGAAGGTATGGAGCTCAGGGGAGGGGGGTGCTGAAAACAATCATAGTAATCAGATTTTACAGGTGATAAATCAAAAAAGTGTACTTTAAAGCTTGAGCAATCACACCTCAGTAATTTAACGCAACTTATCAACTGTAAAGCTAAATAATTATAGCTTAGAATCAGAAATTGTTGAGTGCACAATCAAAAATGTATGTTGGGCGGCACAGTGGTGCAGTGGTTAGCACCGCAGCCTCACAGCTCCAGCGACCCGGGTTCAATTCTGGGTACTGCCTATGCTGACTGCATCTGTGGGAAGTGCACCCAACTCCAGCTCCTCGAGAACCGCGTTAGGGAACTGGAGCTGGAGCTGGATGAACTTCGGATCATTCGGGAGGCGGAGGAGGTTATTGAGAGGAGTTATGGGGAGGTAGTCACACCTCAGGTAAAAGAAGTAGGTAGATGGGTTACCGTCAGGGGAAGGAGAGGGAACCAGCAGGCAGTGCAGGGATCCCCTGTGGCCGTTTCCCACAACAACAGGTATACCGTTTTGGATACTGTTGCGGGGGACGACTTACCAGGGGTAAGCAATGGGGTACAGGTATCTGGCACAGAGTCTGTCCCTGTTGCTCAGAAGGGAAGGGGGAAGAGGAGCAGAACATTAGTCATTGGGGACTCCATAGTTAGGGGAACAGATAGGAGGTTCTGTGGGAACGAGAGAGACTCACGGTTGGTATGTTGCCTCCCAGGTGCCAGGGTTCGTGATGTCTCGGATCGTGTTTTTGGGATCCTTAATGGGGAGGGGGAGCAGCCCCAAGTCGTGGTCCACATAGGCACCAACGACATAGGTAGGAAGAGAGATGGGGATTTAAGACAGAAATTCAGGGAGCTAGGGTGGAAGCTTAGAGCGAGAACAAACAGAGTTGTTATCTCTGGGTTGTTGCCCGTGCCACGTGCTAGCCAAGTGAGGAATAGGGAGAGAGAGGAGTTGAACACGTGGCTGCAGGGATGGTGCAGGAGGGAGGGTTTTGGTTTCCAAAATAATTGGGGCTCTTTCTGGGGTAGGTGGGACCTCTACAAACAGGATGGTCTTCACCTGAACCAGAGGGGTACCAATATCCTGGGGGGGAGGTTTGCTAGTCCTCTTCGGGGGGGTTTAAACTAATTCAGCAGGGGAATGGGAACCTAAATTGTAGTGCCAGTGTACAGGATGTTGAGAGTAGTGAGGTCAGGGATATGGTTACAAGGACGCAAGAGGGCACTGGCAAGCAAGAACCTGGTTTAAAGTGTGTCTATTTCAACGCCAGGAGCATCCGGAATAAGGTGGGTGAGCTTGCAGCATGGGTTGGTACCTGGGATCTCGATGTAGTGGCCATTTCGGAGACATGGGTAGAGCAGGGGCAGGAATGGATGTTGCAGATTCCGGGATTTAGATGTTTCAGTAAGAACAGAGAAGATGGTAAAAGAGGGGGGAGTGTGGCATTGTTAATCAAGGAGAGTATTACAGCGACAGAAAGGACGTTTGAGGACTCGTCTACTGAGGTAGTATGGGCCGAGGTTAGAAACAGGAGAGGTGAGGTTACCCTGTTGGGAGTCTTTTATAGACCTCCGAATAGTTCCAGAGATGTAGAGGAAAGGATAGCGAAGATGATTCTCGACAGGGGCGAGAGTAACAGGGTAGTTGTTATGGGGGACTTTAACTTTCCAAATATCGACTGGAAATACTATAGTTCGAGTACTTTAGATGGGTCAGTTTTTGTCCAGTGTGTGCAGGAGGGTTTTCTGACACAGTATGTAGACAGGCCAACCAGGGGCGATGCCACATTGGATTTGGTACTGGGAAATGAACCCGGCCAGGTGTTAGATTTAGATGTAGGTGAGCACTTTGGTGATAGTGATCACAATTCGGTTAGGTTTACCTTAGCGATGGGCAGGGACAGGTATATACCGCAGGGCAAGAATTATAACTGGGGGAAAGGAAATTATGATGCGATTAGGCAAGATTTAGGATGCGTAGGATGGGGAAGGAAACTGCAGGGGATGGGAACAATCGAAATGTGGAGCTTATTCAAGGAGCAGCTACTGTGTGTCCTTGATAAGTATGTACCTGTGAGGCAGGGAGGAAGTTGTCGTGCGAGGGAGCCGTGGTTTACTAAAGAAGTTGAAGCGCTTGTCAAGAGGAAGAAGAAGGCTTATGTTAGGATGAGACGTGAAGGCTCAGTTAGGGCGCTTGAGAGTTACAAGCTAGCCAGGAAGGATCTAAAGGGAGAGCTAAGAAGAGCAAGGAGAGGACACGAGAAGTCATTGGTGGATAGGATCAGGGAAAACCCTAAGGCTTTCTATAGGTATATCAGGAATAAAAGAATGACTAGAGTTAGATTAGGGCCAATCAAGGATAGTAGTGGGAAGTTGTGTGTGGAATCAGAGGAGATAGGGGAAGTGTTAAATGAATATTGTGCGTCAGTATTTACAGTCGAGAAAGAAAATGTTGTTGAGAATACTGAGATTCAGGCTACGAGGCTAGATGGGATTGAGGTTCACAAGGAGGAGGTGTTAGCAATTTTGGAAAGTGTGAAAATAGATAAGTCCCCTGGGCCAGATGGGATTTATCCTAGGATTCTCTGGGAAGCTAGGGAGGAGATTGCAGAGCCTTTGTCCTTGATCTTTATGTCGTCATTGTCGACAGGAATAGTGCCGGAAGACTGGAGGATAGCAAATGTTGTCCCCTTGTTCAAGAAGGGGAGTAGAGACAGCCCTGGTAATTATAGACCTGTGAGCCTTACTTCGGTTGTGGGTAAAATGTTGGAAAAGGTTATAAGAGACAGGATTTATAATCATCTTGAAAAGAATAAGTTCATTAAAGATAGTCAGCACGGTTTTGTGACGGGTAGGTCGTGCCTCACAAACCTTATTGAGTTTTTCGAGAAGGTGACCAAACAGGTGGATGAGGGTAAAGCAGTGGATGTGGTGTATATGGATTTCAGTAAGGCGTTTGATAAGGTTCCCCACGGTAGGCTATTGCAGAAAATACGGAAGTATGGGGTTGAAGGTGATTTAGAGCTTTGGATCAGAAATTGGCTAGCTGAAAGAAGACAGAGGGTGGTGGTTGATGGCAAATGTTCATCCTGGAGTTTAGTTACGAGTGGTGTACCGCAAGGATCTGTTTTGGGGCCACTGCTGTTTGTCATTTTTATAAATGACCTGGAAGAGGGTGTAGAAGGGTGGGTTAGTAAATTTGCAGATGACACTAAGGTCGGTGGTAGGGATTAATGTAGGATTAGTATAAATGGGTGGTTGATGGTCGGCACAGACTCGGTGGGCCAAAGGGCCTGTTTCAGTGCTGTATCTCTAAACTAAACTAAACACTTATGAAGAGCAATCACAACTCCATATTTAATGCTATTTATCAAGTGTGTTGTTTAATAATTACTGCTTAGAGTCAGGAATGGGTGAGTATACAATTCAGAGATCAAATTGAATTAAAACTCTGAATAAGTCAAATTAGAAGTATCTGTTTCAGGGGTTTCACGATATGAGGAAGGTTGTTTTTTCACTTTAGAGAATTTCATGAAGCACGCAGCAAAAAAAAGTTCAAAATGTGTTTTTTATGTTTAGAAGCATTGTTTATATTAGAGAGTAGTTCAAAAATAAGAGGAATCAGACAGTGGGGAAATGCAAGGCAGAATAAGATGGGTTTGCAGTACATGGTCATAAATGCATGGAGCATGGTAAGTAAAGTGGGGGAGCTGCAGGCACAAGTATGGGAGTATGATATAATGGCAATAACAGAGACAATAACTCCCCCCAAACAGGGGGAGAAAAAATATTCTGGTTACAATGAATTCAGGAAAGATAGGAAAGGTAAAAGGAAGGGGGTTAGCAGTATTGATAAAAATAAATACGGTAACAATACTAGGAAGGGATGAAGTACTGGAGGGTTCAGAGACAGAAGGCTAAAAATGGTAGTTTAACATTTCTCGTACGCAGGGGTCGCGATTTGTGGCCTGCCATTACCGGTTCCTGCGAAGGTAGATAACATGCAAATTTGGTGCTGCCACCTCATTTCCAGATTGTAGCATTGTAGCATAGGGCCAAGCACCTGCCACGCTGCTGGCTGCCTCTCTGCTCAGCGGGGAGCCGAGAAGCGTTTGTGCATTTCACATGTTGCAATCAGCCATCTGTTCTGAAAGGCAGCCTGTCTATCTTAAAAGGAAGCTGCACTGAATTACAATAGGCTGCTGCTGAATATATTTGCCACAATTCTAAACAAAGACAATGAAACACCAGGGCAGGGAGAGGGCTCCAGGGTCACAGATGCGGCACTGGAGGCATTAATGGTGAAGGCGACAGGAGAAGAGACGCCATGGTCTGTGGGAGACCAGGAGATCCTCAAGGACCACCCTCAGAAAGGATGGGAGCAGGTGGCCAGGTTGGTCATTTCCCAGCCTCTAGACCTGGGAACCTGGCAGCAGAGCCACGCAAGTGGTCAAGGTCAGTGAATGCATCTTCACAACACACCTCCGATCTACTACATCACAAGCCATTCATCCTGCTCAATGCACCACACCCCCATCTGTTGTGTTTTCTTCTTGTGTAAGTGTTGACTGTACACAAGTACCAACCACACACAAGGGATCAGTTAACACATAATGTAGGTTCTTTATTGATGACTATGCTGCATGTGTACAACTAGGAGTAATCGAACACAGGTCTGGTCTGGACAACAACTCTCCACAGACTCACACACTAAGTAGCAGTTACATCGTACATTACATAATTTCCGTTACACTGCTGTACATCGAAAACCTTCCTAAAGGTGTACCACAACATCCCCCTTTTATCTAAATAAAAATTATCTCCCTTAAATGAATAAACCATAATTATATAATATTAAGCAAACAGTGGTAAATTACAAATATACATCGTTCAAGGCTGTAAACACAAAACTCATAGATTCATAAGTCTCAAAACACAGTGGTGGTTTAATAATATGCCCTGACTTGATAACTGTATATCTGCTCTCAGACTGCTGAACAGTTTCACATGGACTTTTCTCCTCGGAAGTAGTGTGCGTAGACTATGCTTGAGACTTGGTTTTGGATCTCAGCCTGTTCGCGATGGAATTCTGCAGTGATCATGGTCAGGAACTTCCCGGATCTGACCTCTGTTTTGTCTCACTGTCATACCATTGGGTGTGATGATGTCGTATGAACATAGTTCCAGACATATCTTGGAAACTTCTGCATGTACCATTTGTAGGATATTGTATTCTGACTTGCTGTCCTACTGACAAACTGGGTAATTCTCTACCTGTGTTGCTGTTATGCATGTCCTTCATCCTCCCTTGTTTGTCCTGAAGTGCTTCTTGGACTTTCGGATTGGTAGAATGATGGTAGCTAGGTAGATCCGTGTGTACCTGTCTTCCGAACATCAATTCTGCCGGAGATGGAATGGTCGAACTTAGAGAAGTTGCTCTCAGATGCAGCACAGTTATATGCAGATCTTGATTAGTCTGTCTGCACTTAAGAATGAGAGACGTTACTGTGCGGATTATATGTTCTGCTAAGCCATTAGATCTTGGGGAATGAGGTGAAGAAGTAATGTGGTCTATGCCCCATTTCTGACACATATCATGGAATAGCTTTCCGGTATATTGAGGCCCATTCTTGGAGATTACCTCCTTGGGTGCTCCAAACGGACAGAAGGTTGCTCTTAATGGGCTAAATTTTGTGAGGCCATTTAAAGTGGGTCCGGTGGCGTGGGGGAACAAAGTATCGCAGCGGAGCCGTCCGCCCTGACATCCAGCATCGTTCTGTAATTTCCCGATTTTGTCAGAGGCAGGGAAATGCTATGGCGGTATCGATGCCCTGACACAATCGGAGCCTAAGTTAAATTGCTGGGCAAGGGGGTATTGTGTATCGGAGGTTCTCCAAGGGGGTTGTGTGTATCGGGGCTCTGCAAGGGGGTATTGTGTATCGGGGCACTGCAAGGGGGTTGTATGTAACGGGGGCTCTGTAAAGGGGGTTGTAAGTATCAGAGGCTCTGCAAGGGGGTATTGTGTCTATCGGGGGCTGTGCGAGGGTATAAGTTGGGTGTGAGTGGGCATTAGAGTGATTGTGTATGCTGGCTCTTACTGCTGGAAAAGATGGTGCCCATCAGTAAGTTTCAATCTGAGGCACGTCCCTGAGAAAATAGTGATTAGCATCGCTGCCGAGGCAGGGTTGTCTCTGCATCTGAAGCGATCTGAAGGCCCCAGGACACCTGCCATGGGTCTCATGCACCCTGATGTTTTCAATCCCCTTGGCATGTTGAGGTGCCTCTGACAGAGGCAGGCCCAAGAGGCAGCTGCACCTGACCCTGAAGCTCCACAGTGAGATCAGCAGCAGCTGGCCAGACCAAGAAGGGCCCATTTGTGCCAGAGTCTATAGGACTCACATCACCTACCTCCAAATGCCCGAGCGGCATTGTCAGTGAAAACTACGAGTCTCCAGGGAGGCGGTCACCGACTTTTGCGGCATTCTGCAGGACAACTTGCGACCTCTAGGATTCGGAGTATCACTGGCCCTAAAGATTATCATGGTACTAAACTTCTACACATCTGGATCTTTCCAAGGATAATGATATGTGCGTGGTCTCCCAGGCTGCAGCCCATCGCTGCATCAGGGAGGTGATCATTGCCCTTTTCAAGAGGGCCGGTGACTATGTGCGCTACTGGACCAACCCTGACAGTCAGGATGAGAGGGCCATCGGTTTTGAGTCATTGCTGGATTCCCACAGGTGCAAAGTGTAATAGATTGCGCACATGTGGCCATCAAGGCTCCAACAGACCAGCCAGCTCCCTTCATCAACAGGAAGGACTTCCATCCAATCGACATTTAACTGGTCTGTGACCACCAAAAGCATTTCTTGCAGGTGAGTGCCCTCTTCCCCAGGTGCTTCAGCTTTTCAACACCACCACCCGCCCCCACTCGCCTTCAGGAGTGAATTCTGGCAGATAAGGACTACCCATTGAAGATATGGTTTCTGATGCCTGTGAGGAACCCTCGCACTGCAGCAGAGGAGAGATACTATGCTTGCCACGGCTCCACCTGAGCGGCCATCAAGTAGACCATTGGGTCGCTGAAGGCAAGATTCCACTGCCTTGATCGATCTGGTGGAGCCCTGCAATATGCCCCGTTGAGGGTCTTGGATATTGTGATGGTCTGCTGTGCTCTGCACAATCTAGCACTGCAGAGGGGGGAAGGTGTTACATGAGGAAGATATGCCTGAGAGACAACCATCCTCCGACGCAGAGGAGAGACAGGCGCAACTAGCAATGGATGATGACACCGCAATGGAGGCCAGACGTGTTGAGCGACACACAAAGGAGGCAAGAGAAAACCTCATAACGACCCGCTTTCAGCCACCCCTGATGTCCACTCACTGAGAATCCAATAAAGACTCACCTTCATGCATGTAGTCTGCTGCCTCCTTTCCATCTGTTACCTGAATGCCAACTAACTGCAATGCGTGCTGGTGGCCCTGGGAGAACATATGTTAATGAGATCTGCAGTCACATTGCCATGATAATGAGGGCTGTGATCACATTGTCACTGCACTGAAGGGTAGGGTGGAAGTCAGTAGCTCACAATTAAGGCCTGGTGGAACATGGGTTTCACACAATGATGGCTAATGATTGGCACAAAAGAGCATTTAATTAAACTCCTAAAAAAACGTATTTGGAACACCTGTGAATACGCAAGTGTGGCTTGGTGCTTTTCTCAATAGGTTTGCGGGTGTTGCTATGAAGTGTGACCCCTGTGCTAGAAGCTGTGCTCACTGCGCTAGCAGCTGTGCTGGAGGCAGGCTGCTGATCAGGCTGCCCCTTGGTCTGAGATGACTTCAGCGGCCATCCTCTGGGTGCCTGAGGCCTGGAGGGCCCCGGCTACCTGAGAGTGTCCTGCACTGATTCTCCTCGGGCATCACAGCTGCTGGAGCTGGGCTCACTGGCAGAGGGGCTGAGGAGCCATTGTCCACACTCAGAGAACCCTGAGGGGAGCCTCTAGATGCAGAGAGAAGCCCCTCCTCCTCCCTTTCAAGGCTCACTGGAGCCACCCTGCTCACCAGCGAAGTATGAGTAGGAGAAGTCTCCAGGCTCCTGGTCCTTCTCTTGCCTTGTCACTGCTACTGGAGGATGAAATCGTCCATCGTCTGCTCATGACTGCGCATTGCCTCTGGCATCTCCACCAATGTTGACTTACCTCTTGTTGCAACTCCAGCATGCCCTGTGCTGTCGACAATAAAGGCTCGTCATCAGCCGGGGGCTCAGCATGGGCCTGGGCACCCACAGCCTTCAATTGTCAGAGACATCAGCTGTCTCAGCCTCAGCCAGCAGCTCTGGCATGTGTGCAATGCTCTCACCAGCTAGTAATCCTGATTCTAATGCCTATCGATTACCCACTGAGGTGAAAGTATCTGCACTGGTGGAAGGTGCAGGAGAGTCATGGGATGGTGCATCCTTTAAGTGGTCCTCCTCCTCAGGTTGACTGATATCCCTCTGTGGCTGCAGCCTCCTGCGAACGCTGATCTGCATAAGGGAACAGGAACATGCATGGGTTAGGCTCCACATATCCTGTTGTACCAAACATCCCTGATGTGGTTCTTCATCATTCATGAATATTTCGATGAATGGCAATAATCACTCTCTTGCTCAGGGACTCCAGTCTCCCCGTCAGATAGAATAGGTAGAATTTTATGCTCTCGCCCATGGCAGGTTTGGAGGTGGGGAAAAGATAAAATCAGGTGGGATTGTGGAGGGGGCAGGGGATTGCTGCCACCATATCTCCTTCACCGAAATTTAGTCCAGGGCCGGAAGGCCTGTAAATTGCCTTCCCACCCTGCCGCCAATTGAGGCCCTTAATTAAGGCCTCTTCCCACCACAGCCGCAATTACCTGTGCAGCGGCAGCCCTGTCACTGCACCGGAAGCATGGTAGGTAAAACCGTGCGGGCTGTTTCTCAGCTCCGAAGATGGGGCGGGGGTCCCTTGTTCAAAGGCACTTAGTGCCTGAACAAGGGACCCCATATCAGGAAAGGGGGACCGCTGAGGGACACTCTCTGCCCTTGCTGTCAATCCCCCTCCCCCGCGACCCCCACCCCGTGAGACCCCTCCTGCCATGACCTACCTGAGGCCTGGCTCCAGCGACACTTCTCAGCCTCTAAGATGGTCACCTCAAGCAGCAGCCACTACTTCTGTGGTGGTGCTGCAGCTGCCAGCCTCTGATTGGCCAGCAGCTCTCCAAGGGCAGGACTTCTGGCAACAGGGTCCTAAATCCTGTGGAAGGCCCACCACTGTGCACTGAAGTGCCTGATTGGCACTAAATTCGGCAGGCCTTCCAAAAAGAGGCGACGTGGGGATCTCGATGTCGGTGTTCCCCAACGTCAAGACCCCCTGCCGTCAGCATAAAATTCCCCCCAACATATCCGCCTTGCTTCCTCACCAGTTCTGAAGCCTATTTCTAGTCCTGGCTTAGAGGACAAATGTTAGGGAATCCTCCACCAGTCCTGTTAGGATGAATTATAAATTGGATTAAATTTCACCACGACAGTTCTGCTATGATGGGCCCCTCATCCACAAATGGGGGATCTCATAGATCACTTGTTGACACACACTGTCATGGAATTTACTGGGGATGAGCTGTAAACGAGGGTGGTGTGTGCAGACAAGCATCTTTTATGATGACATTATAACCTCTCTGTCATTGCGCTGGCTGTGGCACCCTCACCATGTCACACATCCTGTAGCAACATCCAAACCCTAGAAAAATTCATTGGAATGTAGCACTCACCTTGGCTGAATGCAAGAAGTCATTGACCCTCTTCCTGCACTGAACCCAGTTGCGTCAGGTGACTGCACGGCTGCTGACCTCCTCTGCAATCTCCACCCAGGCTTGCTGGGTCCAGCAGGAGGACCTCTTCTTGCCATTGCTGGGGAAGAGAACTTCCTGCCTTTCCCTGGCAGCCTGGAGGAGAATCTACAGGAAGGCATCACTGAACTGTGGAGCCACCCTGGGTCTACCCTCTGCCATCCTGTCTGCTCTTACTAGGGCGATTGGGTGGTGTGGGAAACAGTGCTATGAATTTTTGTGCCTCACTGTAAACTGACCTTCTGTTGACTTCAAGACAGGAGTGAATGCAGGGCTGGCAGGCTGTTAAAGATGGTGCAAGCACCTAATCCATTGTTAGCTGACATTATAATCAACGTCCAACCTCCACCACGTGATTGGGGGTGTCAAGTGCCTCACATATGTTAAATGGTCACCCACAGCATAATTGCAATGGTGTGGCTGCACACGTAACACACATGAACTCTGCCTTTTTCTGGTCCCGTTGCCAGTCTTGGCAATGGGCTTATTAAATTCAGCCCAATGTGTGTGCCACAGTAGAAAAAGACATGTCATGCAACTGGTGAATAATTAGAAATTTGGAAAAATAATCAGTTACAGCCAGAAAATCACCAACATGAATGTGGAAGAGGTTAGTGGCTATTTTGGCACATGGATACTTAGGAAGTTCACTTGGTAGAAGTTGTTCCCTACGATGACTAGGCATGTTGGATTGGCATGCCTGACATTCCTTGACAACGAATTCGATGTCATCGTTCATTCCAGGCCAATAGACGGTCTCCCAGTCTAGTCTTCTGGTCCTATCAATTCCCATGTGTGACTGGTGCAATTGCTGTAATATGTCAGCTCACAACGATTCCTGAATAAGAACTTGCTTGCCCTTGAAGATGACTCTCGGGAGTCCCAAACTCATTCCTATAAGCCCAGAACGGTCTGACATTCTCGTTCCCGTCATGGATACAGTCTGGCCATCCTTCCATAATGGTCCTCCATAGCTCTTGAAAAGTAGAATATGCTGCTGTTTCAGCTTGCAACTGATCACATTTCTATTGTCCGAAGTGTACCAAATCGACACATCTTCAAGTTCGACATCGATCAAGTCAACTTGTAAATCAATCGATACGTCCTCGGTCTTTGCTGAGTTGGGTAATCTGCTGAGCGTATCAGATGTAACCATGAGTTTGCCTGGTTTGTACCTTACCTCACAGTCATAACTGTGTATCTTGACACGTAGGCGTTGCAGTCTTGATGGTGCGCTCGTTAATGGCTTCTTCCAGATCATCTCGAGTGGTTGGTGGTCTGTCTCAACCACAGATCTCTTCCCGAATAGGTTAAGTGTGGAAACACATAACACCAAAGACTAAAGCTAACATTTCCCTTTCAATATTAGAATAATTGGTTTGAGCCAGTGATAGCGTTTTGGAGTCGAAAGCTATCAGTCACCCCTTCTGCAATATGCATGTCCCAAGGCCCTTCTGAGAAGCATCAACTTCCAGAGTGGTTACCTCTGCTGGGACTTAAAATTGAAGAACTGACACATCTTCAGATAATAACTTCTTCAGTTGGTCAAACACAAACTGATGATCCTCTTGCCAAAGAAAAGGAATATCTTTCTTAAGTAAATCTCTAAATGATGAAGCTTTTTGCGTAAAATTTGGGAAAAATGAAGATAAAAAGACCTAAACAGCTTTGTAGATCTATCTTGTCCAGAGGTACTGGCATAGCACAAATATCATCCAGTTTGCTGGGATCAGGTCGAATACCTAGACGCGATTAAATGATTTAAAAAAAAATTGATCTGGTATACTTTGATCTCGCACTTGTGACTTTTGAACACAAGCCCCTCTCTCCTTGATGCCTGCAGAGTGTAAATTGCGGTCATACTCTTGTTTGGTGTTCTCCACAACAGCAAATTCGTCCACGATGTAGATACATCCTGGTATTTGGCTGGTAATGCGATCTATATTCTGTTGAAAAAATTCTTGGCTTATGGAATGGCCAAAAAGAAGTCACTGAAAACAGCAACAACCAAATGGAGTGTGGTATGTGGTCAACTCCTGGGAGCGTTTTACCAAGTGGACTGACCAATACCCGTTTTTGGCATTGAGCTTGGAAAATAACTGTGCTCCCACAAACTTCGGGTTTAGTTCATCCAGAGTGGAGATCTTATATGGGCAACATTTTGAGTGCCCTGTTCAATCTACGAGGATTCAAACAAGCACGGATAGCTCCATCCTTCTTGATGACACAGGTAATGGAACTACACCAATCAGTGTTCCCTTGCATCTTGCTAATAATTCCATCTGCTTCCATTCTATCAAGCTCAATCTTGAGTTTGCTCTTTATGTGCAAGCTACATTTGTGGGGTGGATCAATTGATGGTGTTGTGTCAACACATTGATGCAATGTGGCATCCCCTTTGAAACTGCCAATCCTATCGAAGCAATCAGGCTATGGTGAAGTAAGATCACCGATGGTACTGATCGCTCTGTCTTCCATGATCAGTCTGCTTCCCTGTTGATGGCTAAGCCGATTTATTGTAACTGGGGTTAAATCCCTACATGCCTGTAGGTCTGCAATTGCTGGTCTGGTAGTCTGAATGATGTAGAATATTAGGATGTCCACGATGACTGATTGATTGTATCAACAGTCTAAGAACAAAGAACAAAGAAAATTACAGCGCAGGAAACAGGCCCTTCGGCCCTCCAAGCCTACGCCGATCCAAATCCTCTATCTAAACCTGTCGCCTATTTTCTAAGCGTCTGTATCTCTTTACTTCCTGCCCATTCATGTATCTGTCTAGATACATCTTAAAAGACGCTATCGTGCCCGCGTCTACCACCTCTGCTGGCAATGCGTTCCATGCACCCACCACCCTCTGCGTAAAGAACTTTCCACGCATATCCCCCCTAAACTTTTCCCCTTTCACTTTGAACTCGTGTCCCCTTGTAATTGAATCCCCCACTCTGGGAAAAAGCTTCTAAATATCCACCCTGTCTATACCGCTAATGTTTTTTCACACCTCAATCAGGTCCCCCCTCAACATCCGTCTTTCTAATGAAAATAATCCTAATCTACTCAACTTCTCTTCATAGCTAGCGCCCTCCATACCAGGCAACATCCTGGTGAACCTCCTCTGCACCCTCTCCAAAGCATCCACATCCTTTTGGTAATGTGGCAACCAGAACTGCACGCAGTATTCCAAATGTGGCCGAACCAAAGACCTATACAACTGTAACATGACCTGCCAACTCTTGTACTCAATACCCCATCCGATGAAGGAAAGCATGCCGTATGCCTTCTTGACCACTCTATTGACCTGCGTTGCCACCTTCAGGGAACAATGGACCTGGACACCCAAATCTCTCTGTACATCAATTTTCCCCAGGACTTTTCCATTTATTGTATAGTTCACTCTTGAATTGGATCTTCCAAAATGCATCACCTTGCATTTGCCCTGATTGATCTGCCATTTCTCTGCCCAACTCTCCAATCTATCTATATTCTGCTGTATTCTCTGACAGTCCCCTTCACTATCTGCTACTCCACCAATCTTAGTGTCGTCTGCAAACTTGCTAATCAGCCCACCTATACTTTCCTCCAAATCATTTATGTATATCACAAACAACAGTGGTTCCAGCACAGATCCCTGTGGAACACCACTGGTCACACGTCTCCATTTTGAGAAACTCCCTTCCACTGCTACTCTCTGTCTCCTGTTGCCCAGCCAGTTCTTTATCCAGCTAGCTAGTACACCTTGGACCCCATGCGCCTTCACTTTCTCCATCTGTCTACCATGGGGAACCTTATCAAACACCTTACTGAAGTCCATGTATACGACATCTACAGCCCTTCCCTCATCAATCAACTTTGTCACTTCCTCAAAGAATTCTATTAAGTTGGTAAGACATGACCTTCCCTGCACAAAACCATGTTGCCTATCACTGATAAGCCCATTTTCTTCCAGATGGGAATAGATCCTATCCCTCAGTATCTTCTCCAGCAGCTTCCCTACCACTGACGTCAGGCTCACTGGTCTATAATTACCTGGATTATCCCTGCTACCCTTCTTAAACAAGGGGACAACATTAGCAATTCTCCAGTCCACCGGGACCTCACCCGTGTTTAAGGATGTTGCAAAGATATCTGTTAAGGCCCCAACTATTTCCTCTCTCGCTTCCCACTGTAACCTGGGATAGATCCCATCCGGACCTGGGGACTTGTCCACCTTAATGCCCTTTAGAATACCCAACACTTCCTCCCTCCTTATGCCGACTTGACCTAGAGTAATCAAACATCTGTCCCTAACCTCAACATCCGTCATGTCCCTCTCCTCGGTGAATACCGATGCAAAGTACTCGTTTAGAATCTCACCCATTTTCTCTGACTCCATGCATAACTTTCCTCCTTTGTCCTTGAGTGGGCCAATCCTTTCTCTAGTTACCCTCTTGCTCCTTATATATGAATAAAAGGCTTTGGGATTTTCCTTAACCCTGTTTGCTAAAGATATTTCATGACCCCTTTTTGCCCTCTTAATTCCTCGTTTCAGATTGCGCCTACAATCCCGATATTCTTTCAAAGCTTCGTCTTTCTTCAGCCGCCTAGACCTTATGTATGCTTCCTTTTTCCTCTTAGCTAGTCTCACAATTTCACCTGTCATCCATGGTTCCCTAATCTTGCCATTTCTACCCCTCATTTTTTCCGGAACATGTCTCTCCTGCACGCTAATCAACCTCTCTTTAAAAGCCTCCCACATATCAAATGTGGATTTACCTTCAAACAGCTGCTCCCAATCTACATTCCCCAGCTCCTGCCGAATTTTGGTATAGTTGGCCTTCCCCCAATTTAGCACTCTTCCTTTAGGACCACTCTCGTCTTTGTCCATGAGTATTCTAAAACTTACAGAATTGTGATCACTATTCCCAAAGTAGTCCCCTACTGAAACGTCAACCACCTGGCCCGGCTCATTCCCCAACACCAGGTCCAGTATGGCCCCTTCCCGAGTTGGACTATTTACATACTGCTCTAGAAAACCCTCCTGGATGGTCCTGACAAATTCTGCTCCATCTAGACCTCTAACATTAAGTGAATCCCAGTCAATGTTGGGAAAATTAAAATCTCCTATCACCACCACCCTGTTGCTCCTACATCTTTCCATAATCTGTTTACATATTTGTACCTCTATCTCACGCTCGCTGTTGGGAGGCCTGTAGTACAGCCCCAACATTGTTACCGCACCCTTCCTATTTCTGAGTTCTGCCCATATTGCCTCACAGCTCGAGTCCTCCATAGTGCCTTCCTTCAGCACAGCTGTGATATCCTCTTTGACCAGTAATGCAACTCCTCCACCCCTTTTACCTCCCTCTCTATCCCGCCTGAAGCATCGGTATCCTGGGATATTTAGTTGCCAATCATGCCCTTCCCTTAACTAAGTCTCAGTAATAGTAATAACATCATACTCCCAGGTACTAATTCAAGCCCTAATTTCATCTGCCTTACCTACTACACTTCTTGCATTAAAACAAATACACCTCAGACCACCAGTCCCTTTGCTTTCCTCATCTGCTCCCTGCCTACTCTTTCCCTTAGTCACGCTGACTTCATTATCTAGTTCCTTACAGGCTTTAGTTACTACATCCTTACTCTCCACTGACCTCATTTGGTTCCCATCCCCCTGCCACATTAGTTTAAACCCTCCCCAACAGCGTTAGCAAAAGCACCCCCAAGGATATTGGTTCCAGTCCGGCCCAGGTGTAGACTGTCCAATTTGTAATAGTCCCACCTCCCCCAGAACCGGTCCCAATATCCCAAAAATCTGAACTCCTCCCTCCTGCACCATCTCTCAAGCCACGCATTCATCCTGACTATTCTTTCATTGCTACTCTGACTATCACGTGGCACTGGTAGCAATCCTGAGATTACTACCTCTGAGGTCCTACTTTTTAACTTGGCTCCTAACTCCCTAAATTCTGCTTGTAGGACCTCATCCCGTGTTAGCATCTAGCATGATGGGATCCAAACTCAGAATTGCTGACCCATTATAAGTTGTAAGCTGGGTGCTTATAGGCATCAGCATGGCTTGCCACATCTTCAGGTACATATTCTTGAGAATTCGCAGAAGTATGTTTGCACTCGCCCCTATATCAACCTTTGTCCATAGCATATGTTTGCCTTCCATCTGTACAAATGCAAATGCTTCCAATGGTGTGATGGAATCATTCGAACATACGAATTAGGAGCAGGAGTAGGCTATTCAGCTCTTCGACCTGCTCTGTCATTTGATAAGATCATGGCTGATCTAATTGTGGCCTCCACTCTACTTTCCTGTCTCCCTGCTATAACCTTTTACTTCCTTGTCAATCAAGAATCTATCTAACTTAGCCTTAAAAATATTCAATGACCCTGCCTCAACTGCAGTCTGGGGAAGAGGATTCCACAAACTAACAATCCTCTGAGAGAAAAAATTTCTCCTCATCTCCATCTTAAATGGGAGACCCCTAATTTTTAAACTGTGTCCCCTAGTTCTAGTCTCTCCCATAAGGGGAAACATCCTTTCAGCATCCACCTTGTCAAGTCCCCACAGGATCTTATATGTTTCAATAAGATCACCTCTCAATCTGTTAAACTTCAATGGATACAGGTCCAACCTATCCAACCTTTCCTCATAAGATAATCCCCTCATCCCAGGAATCAGTCGAGTGAACCTTCTCTGAACTGCTTCCAATGCAATTATATCCATTCTTAAGTAAGGAGACCAAAACTGTATGCAGTATTCCAGATGTCGTCTCACCAATGCCCAGTCCAACTGTAGCAAAAACTTCCCTACTTTTATATTCCATTCCCCTCCAGTACATTCAGTGACATTCACTGCATGAAAAGTTTGTTCCTCAGGTCTTGTGGAACCCTAATCACCATGGTAATTTCCACTGGCTACCTCATGGATTTGTATCCAGCACAATCCCTGTCCTATTGTCTGCTTGACTCTTGTCACAATTCTTGTTCACCCCATCAGGTATGGCTCTCCTGCACTGTCGCTTCCACTGCCTCTTCGTGCCACATGCGTTGCACTCACTATAGAATGCTGGACAGCTCTCGCATGTTTTTCCAGACTTAGAACCTTTGGCCAATGAACCAATCATTGGGGTAGAACACAAAGTTTGCAACCTTTGTGGTCCTGCAATAATTGTTTTTGTACTTGCATCCATCCTCAACTAGTGAATCAATGATGTAACCTTTAGGTTTCCCCAAGAGGTCCTTCTGGTATGCCTCGATCGGTGTTGACACATTGACTAATTTGGTAATTTGCTGTATGAGTTCTGCTTCTGAGAGGTCACAGTCACGTCCCTTGTCTCGACACCTGCCCATGAAATGATCATAGATTCATGTGGTTGCTGACGAAAATACATGAACTCAAGATGGTGAATATGGAAATTAAGCTTGATCCTCAGTTGATCTACCAGCGTAGATCAAATCTTAGCGGGATCTTTTAGTTCCTCCTCTGTGAGCCCAGATGTATTCAGACGGTGCAAACCTTCATTGCCTACAGCGATGCAAATTTTCACAGCTTGCTTGTCTGGCTCAGATCGACAAACCACAACTCAACTTGCTGTTTAAACAATTTGAACTCAGAGACAAGATCAGCTGCTTTCCAATTGTTGGATGAAAACTTGGTAGTCATCCCTGCAATGCTGATAATATCAGCTTTCTCTGCAGTTAAAAGAAACTTCATTGATGTTCAGGAAAAAAATTACTACAGCAGCAACTGACTGCAGTTTCACAAGTTGCCACAGCCCAGTAGAACGGTATTGTAAGGCTTGCTGTGCATGGCGCTGTCTCAAGGTTCAAACACTTTCTGGTGGCACTGCCCATGAAGGGTGGTTTTGACACAAAAAGCTCAACGACCAAAAAGACAGTAACGGCTCTATATTTTCTGATAACCCTTGGAGCTCACCTGATTCCTTCTTTCGATCACCCAACTTCAGCACAATCAACGCTGTGGCTTGATCAGTCCTGCTGCTGATCCGTTGGCCTGATACAGCTACTCGGTGTCTGTGCCCAAGTACCGTTTTGGTGGTATACCTCTCAACGCGATGTCTAACTTACAGATTCCCCCTGTAGGTCCAGAATTACTCTTATGTACTCCGATATGCAGTTTCTGACAACTTAACACTCCGTTAGAACTGAGCCCTCTACTCGAGACTGCGACGGTCTGATTTCACAGCTAAAGTGCAAACAACCTTACCCTATACAAATGCAGAGCTGCCTACACAAGCTGCTGTGGTGTTACAAACAATGCAGTCAAAAGTCAGGTCCCTCTGAGTCTTTGAGGATCTTCTGATGTCTGTGAACTGGCACCATGTTGGAGATGGTAGAGTTTAAAATTGGAAAATCTCCACTGCCACCATATTCTGTTTTCTTCTCCTAGTGTTAGTGTTGACTGTACACAAGTCCCAACCACGCATCAGGGATCAGTTAACACATAACGTAGGTTATTTATTGACGACTATGCTGCATGTGTACAACTAGGAGTAATCTAACAGAGGTCTGCTCTGGACAACAACTCTGCACAGACTCACACACAGAGTCGAAGTCACATGGTACATTACATCATTTCCCTTACGCTGTTGTACATTAAAACATAACTGCACCTTCTTAAAGGTGTACCACAACATTATCTAACAGCCAGATACTCCACCTCACCTTCACACACCTACCACTCTCTGCCTCCACATACCTCCAACAATTCAGCTGTGGCAGGCATCTTCTAAACACAGTGCAACACAATCACTGGCATTCTTCCCTCTCTCTTACAGGACAAGGTGACACACAATAGAATGGAGCAGAGTAGAGTCGGCAAGGGACAAGGATGCCTGCATCTCCTGGTCCCTATAGATGAGATGGTTCTCTGCATCATGGGGCAGGCTGTGACATGGCCCATGAGCTCATGGCATCCAGCATCGCTGAGAAAATTCAGGTTGGTGGTATGTTCCTACCTTATGTTACTTCTCAACTCCCAGCACACTGTCATCCTGCTATCTGGCATGATGAGCAAGCTGCAAATGGTGTCACCTTGGACCTGTTCTTTCCACCTCAACCCTCTTCCCTCATCTCAACCTTCCCCTTCTGAATTTCTGCTTTTAGACGCCCAAGAACTGCTGCCTACTCAACCTCAACAGCCCCAGGAGGAAGAGAGAGAGCAACAGGACAGGAGAGGCCACATCACATGATCTGACACATGAAGCCACCAGCTCAGACACTGGCACTACACATACTTTAAAGGCTAATATAGAGTTCAGTCAGTACATGGTGAATCACCGGGCATGAGTGAGCTGCAGCCAGGCAAGGGGTAATGAGTAGTTTGTGTGCTAGTTCATTGAAGGGCAATGTCATAAATGAGTTCTGCTACAGGGGACTCAGATGAGGACCATGACGGGGTGGCATACTGGAGAACGCTGATTGGCATGCACACAGATGCTGACTGTGTTGGATGGCCTGCCAGTTAGCCTCCTGTCAAGGAGCATGGAGGAGTCCAACTCCAACTTGGCAGAGGACACTGCACTGAGTTGTCCTCTCCCTGTCATACTGCAGCACCAGAGGCACTGCAACTGTGTAGACAGGTCACTTACTCTTCTGCCCTCCCTGTGAGGATGCAGCAACACTCCCAGCCAAATCCAGGAATTCCCCACAACACCTCCAAAAACACTGCACAGTAGCAGAAGTTGATTTTACCTGCAAGCTGGGTTTCTGACCCTTTAAATAACACTAGTGCTGGGCCCATCTTGCAGCTGGAGTCTTGGTCTTTGGCAAGTGGCATGCGAATTAGTTGAAAGAATTAGTGTGGTCCAAATTTGGAAACCAGGCATCACATCAGCCGGTAGGGCTATGTGACATCATGATATCACCAGCTTTAGTTGCCTCCAGCACTCACGGGAGACACCCACGCGTTTGCCCTTCTGAAGATGGTGGGCTGCGCCAGAAGCAGCTAGTCGTGCAGCGCACATCCTCGGATGGCGATCGGCTTCTAAAGCGCCATCTTCAACATAACAACAGATCCAAATTTCATGCCCGGAATCTATTTGATCAGAATTAAGGAACAATAGAGGAGCTATTACACTGGTGGGTGTATACAATAGGCCACCAAAAGGTGGCAAGCAGTTTGAGGAGCAAATTTGCAAATAAATTATAGAAAGATACAGAAACTACAGATTAGTGATAATGGAGAACTTAACTTATTCTTATAGATTGCAATAGCAACAGTGTAAAGGGCAAACGGGGATGAATTCTTGAAATGTGTACAAGAGAACTTTCTTGATCAGTATGTTTTCAGCCCAACAAGATAGAAAGCTAGTGCTGAACCTAGTTCTGGGAAATGAAATGGGGCAAGTGGAGTAGGTTTTCAATGAGTGAACATTTTGGGAACTGTGAGCATCATAACATCAGGTTTAGAATAGCTATGGGAAAGAGCAAGGTCCAATTAAGCATAAAAATACTTAACTGGAGGAGAGCTAACTTCAGTGAGTTGAAATGCGATCTGGAGCTGGTGAATTGGAATCAAAAATTTGTACTCAAAATACTAATTGAACAATGGGAAGTCATCAAAGAGAAGATTTTTCAGGTACAAAGTACACACTTTTCTGGAGGGGGAAAGGAAGGGTATCTATAGCTAGTGCTCCCTGGATGACTTTTTTCTATTCGTTCATGGGATGTGAGCATTGCTGGCAAGGTCAGCATTTGTTGCCCATCCCTAATTGCCCTTGAGAAGTTGGTGGTGAGCTCCCTTCTTGAACTGCTACAGTCCAACTGGTGTAGGCACACCCACAGTGCTGTTAGGAAGGGAGTTCCAGGTTTTTGACCCAGCAACAGTGAAGGAACAGCGAAAAAAGATCCAAGTCAGGATGGTGTGTGACTTGGCGGGGAACTTGTAGGTTCCCATTAAAGACCTGCTACCCGACCAGAACCCAATGGGACCTGACGACATGTGTCAGGGACGGGTTGGGTCGGGCCCCCTCTTCTGGGTCCAGCTTTCAGGCTCGGGTCTGGCCGAACACGCACTGTAAGTGCTCTGCTGGTAAGTATTGAAATTTTAAAAACTTACCTGAGCTGGGAGTCCGGGAGGAAACTCAGTCTGCGCAGTGAGCGAATTACATCGCTTTGATGTCATCATGCATGCGCAGCAGCTTCCTGGAGGTTCCGAGTTGGAAGGTAAGTAAAGGGATGGTCGGGTCGGGCTTGGGTCGAGTCGAGTTTGGGCCGGGCTCGGGTCGGGTCTGGCTCGTGGCAAAATTGGAGGGACACGGGCCGGGTTGGGCTTGGGTCCACTGTGGATCGGTTGGGTTCTTTTTCCCGACCTGTGCAGGCCTTTAGTTCCCATACATATGCTGCCCTTGTCCTTCTAGGTGGTAGGGGTCATGGGTTTGGAAGGTGCTGCCGAAGGAGGCTTGACGAGTTGCTGCAGTGCATCTTGTAGATGGTACATATTGCTGCCGCTGTGTGCCTGTGGTGGAGTGAGTGAATGTTTAATGTGATGGATGGGGTGCCGATCAAGTCGGCTGCTTTGTCCTGGATGGTGTCGAACTTCTTGAGTATTGTTGGAGCTGCACTCATCCAGGCAAGTGGAGAGTATTCCATCACACTCCTGACTTGTGCCTTGGACAGGCTTTAGGGAGTTGGAGATGAGTTACTTACTGGAGAATTCCCAGCCTCTGACCAGCTCCTGTAGCCACAGTATTTATAGTCTCATCCAGTTAGGTTTCTGGTCAATGGCAACCCCACGATGTTGATGGTGGGGTTTCAGCTATGGTAATGCCATTGAATGTCAAGGGGAGATGGATAGATGCTTTCTTGTGGGAGATGGTCATTGCCTGGCACTTGGGTGGTGCAATTGTTACTTGCCACTTATCAGCCCAAGTCTAAATGTTGTCTAGTTCTTGCTGCATGTGGACATAGACTGCTTCAATATTTGAGGAGTCGTGACTGGTGCTGAACACTGTCCAATCATCAGTGAACATCCCCACCTCTAACCTGATGATGGAGGGAAGACCATTGAGGAACCAGCTGAAGAAGCTTGGGCTAGGACACTACCCTGAGGAACTCCTGTAGTGATGTCCTGGGCCTTAGCTGTTTGGCCTTCAATAACCACAACCATCTTCCTTTGTACTAGGCATGACTTCAATCAGTGCAGAGTTTTCCCCCGATTCCCATTGACTACAATTTCACTGCGGCTCATTGATGCTACACCTGGTCAAATGCTGCCTTGATGTCAGGGGAGGTCTCTCGCATCTCACCTGTGGAATTCAGCTCTTTTGTCCATGTTTGGACCGAGGCTGTAATGAGGTCTGCAACCGAGTAGCCCTGACAGCACCCAATTAAAGGTGTAGAGGTTAAAATGAGACAAAAAAGGAGGCTTATGGCAATTTTAAGGTTCATAATACAGTAGAGAACTAAGCTGTGCATATAGAAAGTACAAAGAAGGTCAAAAAAAGTGAATATGAGTAGCAAAGATAAAGTATGAGAATAGATTAGCAGCTATCATAAAAGGGAACCTGTAAGTTTGCTATAAACACATAAATAGTAAAAAGGTAGTCAAAGGAAGGGTGGAATTGATTCAGGACCAAAAATGAAATCTTCTTGTGGAGGCAGAGGGCATGGCTGAGGTACTAAATGAGTACTTTGCATCTGTCTTCACTAGAGAAGAGGATGCTGTGAATGTAGCAGCAAAGGAGGAGGTAATAGTGATATTGAATAGCATAAAAACAAAGAAGATGCACTTAGAAGGTTTGGAGTCCTGAAAGTAGAAAAGTCACCAGGTCTGGATGGGATGCATCCAAAGTTACTGAGGGTGGAAATCGCAGACTCTTTGAACACAATCTTTCAATACTCTCTGGATATGGATTTGTGCCAGTGGACTGGTGGATTGCAAATGTTAACAGAAATCTTCAAAAAAAGGGAAGGGGATAAACCTGCAACTATAGGTAGGCCAGTCAGCTTAACATCAATTGTGAGGAAAATTTTAGTGACAATAATTCAGGATAAAATTAATTGACATTTACAAAGGTGTGGACTAATAAATGAAAGTTCACACAGACTTGCTAAAGGCAAATTGTGTTTGACTAACTTGATCGAATTCTTTGATGAAGTAACAGCAGGTCAATGAGGGTAGTGTGGCTGATGTGTAGGTGGATTTTCAAAAGGAGCATGACAAAGTACCACATAATAGTCAATGAAATTAAAGGAACAATGGCAGCATGGGTACAAAATTGTCTAAGGGACAGAAGGCAGAGATTAGTGGTGAACAGTTGTTTTCCACATTGAAGGGGAGTATACAATGGTATTCCCTAGAGGTTGATATTAGGACCACTGCTCTTTTGATGTTCCTTAATGACATGGACTTGAGTATACAGGGCATAATTTCAAAGTTTGAAGATGATACAGCAGGGTGGGACTGTACTCACCTGGTTTCATTCTTATCTAGCTAATCATAGCCAGAGGATCCAATTGTAATGGTTTCTCTCCCCAATCCCTCACTGTTACAACCTCAGTGGGATTGTTATCATGAAAAATACGAGCTATGAAATCCCAGAGCAAGTTCAAGAATTACACAACAGGATTTCATGTTTTAAGACTTTTATTATAACAACTAAATTAAAGAAATCCCCAATTAATTGAATAGTACTTTGTAATTTGGGGTATCAGCTACTTACAAAGAAAGGTATTTTCTTTACTTATTAAAATACTTGAAAAGCTCACACCACACTTATACGTTAAACAGTCCTTTTTGATGGCAAAATCCTTTGCAGTTAAAAGTCCCAAACTCCTCCCAGTTGCAATGGGTGGATCTCCCAGACCTTTTCAAAAATCAGTGTCCTCTTTGCTCACTTTTACAAGCGCTTCCAACCTGGACGTCCATGAAAAAGGTGATTCCTGGTGACCCTGCTGATCTTTTACTTCTCTGCAAGCTTCAACTTTTGAAACAGGTTCAAGTCTTCACAGCCTTTTGCTGTATCTGGCTTCTGAGAGCAGGTGCTCCCTCTTTCTCTTTCTCTTAAGCTGCCACCGCTGGTTGTCTTCCTTTCTTACAGCCTGCTGTGAGGCTGCAACTACTGAGTTCCAGTCTTACAGCCTGTCTGCCTTCAGAAAGTCTGTTAAATTTATCTCGACTCAAAAGTCAATAGTGTATTGTCCTGTTCCAATACACAGAGTCCAGAATTCTCATTTCCTAGAGCCACTTGCGTTTTCTATTTGTATCTTCCTAATTACTGACTCCTTGCTTTAAACCCAATAGTCTGGGGGGCTCTGCAGTCTCTGTTTTTCAAAAGAAAGTCTTTGATCTGTGTTCTCTGTTGTCCTGGTAACCAAAACTTCTGTCTTGTCCTTTTGCAGAGTGGATGTGAAATCACCTGACTTCCCAGACTCCATCTTGCACTTTTAAAAATCACAATTTTTAAAACATAATCATGTTCCAAGGTCCAGCGTTATAACACTCACCTCTGGTGTTCCCCATAGATCTATCCTGGCCCCCTCCTATTTCTCAACTACATGCTGCCCCTAGGTGACATCATCTGAAATACAGCATTGGTTTGCACATGTATGCTGATGACAACCATCTCTACCTCACCACCACCTCTCTCAACTTCTCCACTGCTGCTAAATTATCAGTTTGTTAATCTGACATCCGGTACTGGATGAGCAGAAATTTCCTACAATTAAATATGGGGAATCATAGAATGGTTAGAGCACAGAAGGAGGCCATTCAGCCCTTGTTATCCATGCTGGCTCCCTGCAAGAGAAACTCACCTAGTCGCACTCCCCTGCCTTGTCCTTGTATCCCTGCAAACATTTTGGCTTCAGACAATTATTCAGACAATTCAGACAAGTTCTCTTTTGAAGGCTTCGATTGAATCTGCCGCCACCACACTCTCAGGCAATGCATTTCAAATCCTAACCATGCACAGCATAAAAAACGTTTTACATCATGTTGCCGTTGCTTCTTTTGCCAATCATCTTAAATCGGCGTCTTCTGGTTCTCAACCCTTCCGCCAACAGGTACAGTTTCTCCCTATCTACTCTGTCCAGGCCCCTCATGATTTTGAACACCTCTATCAAACCTCCTCTTAATCGTCTCTTCTCCAAGGAGAACAGCTCCAGCTTCTTCAACCTAATTGAGGTTCCCTGGAATCATTCATGTGAATCTTTACTGTACTGTAATACCTTCACATCTGTCCTAAAGCGTAGAGCCCTGAACTGGACACAATGATCTAGTTGAGGCCAAACCAGTGTTTATACAGGTATCATAACCTCCTTGTTCTTGTCCTCTATGCCCCTATTTATAAAGCCCAGGATCCCATCTGCTTTATCAACAGCTTTCTCTGTCCTGCCACCTTCAATAATTTGTGCCCATATACCCCTAGATCCCTCTGCTCCTGCACCCCCTTTAGAATTGTTCCCTTTATTTTATATTGCCTGTCCTTGTTCTTGCTGCAAAAATGGATCACTTCACACTTTTCTGCACTGAATTTCATCTGTCACCTATCCGTCCATTCCACCAGCCTAAGTCCTCTTGAAGTTTATCACTTTGCTGCTCACTGTTCACAATACTTCAAATTTTTATGTCATCCACAAATTTTGAAATTGTGCCCTGTACACCAAAGTCTAGTTCATTAATATAGATCAAGAAAAGCAGGGGTCCTAACACCAAACCCTGGGGAACCCCACTTTATATCTTTCTCCAGTCCGAAAAACAACTGTTTATCACTACTCTCTGTTTCCTGTCAATCAGCCAAATTTGTATCCATGCTGCTACTATCCCTTTTACTTCATGGGCTCTAACTTTCCTGACAAGCCTCTTATGTAACACTTTGGCGAGAATTTAGTGTTGAGGTGGTGGCCCCACCCTTCGGCTAGAAAGCCAGGGGCGAGCCTGCCTCTGCTGCGCCTGCAAGCCATGCAGCTTTTTGACATGTCTCAGGCCCTTAATTGACTGCAGTCAGGCTTCTGCCCCTCTGAGGCAGGAAGTCCTGCCGCCAAGAGCTGCCAGCCAGTCAGAGGGCCGACAGCTCTTCAGTCCCAGCAGCACTACTGGGAGTGGTGGTCACTGCTGGGACTGCACCCAGCTAGGACCAGCAACAATGAAGGAGGCCCCGGAATGTAGATATGTGTGTGGGGCCTCGCCAGGGACAATCATCTAGGCCCCAGCGAGGGGGAGGGCTTGTTGGAGTGTAGGGCAGGGGTGGTTGTTTCAGCCAGGGTGGCCTGTGCTGCTGCGGGGGCCCTCCGTGGGGCACAGGGTACCCAAACAGGATGGCTAATTCCCCCCCCCCAGCCCACAAAGAGGCTGCAACTAGGTGGCCTGCTCAGGTACCAAAATGCTGGTGTGCCACTGGAGGAAGCGGCAGGAAGACGTCCTTAATTGGCCTAATGGTGGGCAGGCTGCCTGCCACCTCCCTGCCACTGGTAAAATAGCAACGGGGGTGGGTAGGCAACGGATACGGCACTCCCATCCTATCTTATGCCTCCTAGCCTGCTCCCAGGGTGGGGCGGAAAATTCCGGCCTTTATCAAACGCATTTTGGAACTCCATGTACACCACATCAATTGCATGATTCTCATCTACCCTCTCTGTTACCTCATCAAAAATCTCAAGCAAGTTAGTTAAACATGATTTGCTCTTAACAATTCCATCCTGGCTTTCCTTAACTAATTCACATTTTTCCAAGTGACTATTAATTTTGTCTCGAATTATCATTTTTAAAAGCTTTCCCACCCCCAAGGTTAAAGAGACTGACCTGTAGTTGCTGGACTTATCCTTATACCCTTTTTGAAACAATAGTGTAACATTTACATTTCTCCAGTCATCTGGCACCGCCCCCGTATCTAAGAAGGATTGGAAAATTATGGCCACGGCCTCCACAATTTCCACCCTTCATCCTTCAGCATCCTTGAATCTATCTCATCCTGTCCTGGTGATGTATCAACTTTAAATACACCTCTTTATCAATTTTTAGCCCATCCAGTGTCCCATCCACCTCCTCTTTCACTATGACTTTGGCATTATCTTCTTCCTTGGTAAAGACAGATGCAAAGTATTCATTTAGTATCTCAGCCATGCCCCCTGCCTCCATGCATAAATCTCCTTTTTGGTCCCTAATTGGTCCCATTCCTCCTTTCACCACACTTTTACTATTTATATGTCTACAGAAGACTTTTGAATTCCCTTTTATGTTAGCTGTCAGTCTCTTCTCATACTCTCTCTTTGCTTCTCTTATTTCTTTTTTCACTTCCCCTCTGAACTTTCTATATTTAGTCTGGTTCTCAATTGTATAATCCACCTCACATCCGTCATAGACACCCTTTTTCTGCTTTTTCTCACTCTCTTTCACTGTCATCACTCAGGGAGCTCTGGATTTGTTTGTCCTACCTTTCCCCCTCATAAGAATGGACCTCGACTATCCCTAAACCATCTCATCTTTGAAGGTAGCCCGTTGTTCCATTACAGATTTCTCTGCCAGTCTTTGATTGTAATTTTTCTGGGCCAGATCCGTTCTCACTCCACTGAAGTTGGCCCTCCCCCAGTTAATTATTTCTACTCTGGATTGCTCCTTGCCCTTTTCCATAGCTAACCTAAACCTTATGATACTACGATCGCTGTCCCCTAAATGTCCCCCTACTGACACTTGATCCACTTGGTCCATCTAATTCCTCAGAACCAGATCTAGCAGTGCCTCCTTCCTCTTTGGGCTGGGAACATACTGATCTAGAAAATACTCCTGAACAATCTTCGTAGACTCTCTGCACTTTACACTATTACTAACCCAGTCTATATTGAGATAATTAAAGTCCCCCATTATAACTACACTATAATTCTTGCACTTCTCTGTAATTTCTTGAAAATTTGTTCCTCTATACCTTTACCACTAGTTGGTGGCCTATAGAATACACCCAGTAGTGTCATGGTGCCTTTATTGTTTCTTAGCTCTAGCCAAATACATTATTTCCTAAACCCCTCCAGGACCATCCTGTCTCACCATCATTGTAATGTTCTCCTTCATCAGTACTGCTACCCCACCTCCTTTCTTTCCTTTCCTATCTTTCTTGAACACCTTGTATTCAGGAATATTTAGTACCCAGTTCTGCCCTTTTTTTGAGCCATGTCTCCGCTTTTGCCACAACATCATATTCCCACATGGCTATCTGAATCTGCAGCTCACCAACCTTATTTGCCACACTTCATGCACAGTAAGCTTAATTTAGACCTTATTTCATTCCCTCTTTCTCTGATATCACTTAATACCTTAGTATTTCCTATTCTAGTGCTATCTGTCTCTCCCAATTCTCTGTACACCTTATTTTCCTCACTAATATTAACTTCTGGTTTCAACACCCATGCCAAATTAGTTTTGACCCTCCTGCAAGGATATTGGTCCTAGCTTTGTTCAGGTGCAGCTCGTCCACCCTGTAGAGGCCCCAATGTCCCAGGAATCTAGAGCCCTCCCTCCTGCAACATCTCTCCAGCCACGCTTTCATCTGCTCTATCCTCTGATTTCTATACTCATTAGCACATGGTACTGGGAGTAATCCAGAGATTACGACCTTTGAGGTCCTGCTCGCTATTTTCTTTCCTAGATCCCTAAACTCTACCTGCAGGACCTCATTTCGCTTTCTGCCCAAGTCTTTGGTACCAATATGGATCACAACCGCTGGCTGATCATCCTCTCCCACCCCCTCCCACCCCCTCAGAGCTGCTCAGTGACATCCTTGACTCTGGCACCAGGGAGGCAACATACCATCCTGGATTCCCATCTGCGGCCACACCTATTTGTTCCCCTAACAATCTAATCCTCTATTACTATTGATTTCCCTATCTTCCTCCTGCTCCCCATTCCCCCCTACTGTGGAGCTGAGCCAGCCATGGAGCTGTGGACTTGGCTCAGGCTGATTCTCCAGAGGAAGCGTCAATCTCAACAGAATTCAGAAAGCAATACTGATTGGAAAGTGAGATGCACTCTGAGGTTTCCTGCACTTACTGCCTGGTCCTTCTTGACTGCCTGACAGTGACTCATTCTTTCTCTGTCTGCACACCCTTAAGCTGTGGGGTGATCACATCTATAAACATACTATCCATGAAAATCTCAACCTCGTGGATGCACCACAGTGACATCTGCTCTGAAACCTGGAGCTCAAGCTGCTGCATCTGACAACACTTCCTGCACATGTGATTATCCAGCACACCAGAAGTGTCCTGGAGTTCCCACCAGGAACAGGAGGTGCAGTCCTCGAGTTCGAGCTGCCCTGCCATTCTTCTGTTTATTAGACTATTAAACATCTGACATAAATAAATAAAAACTCACCAGCTACTCACCAATCAGCTGCTTCTCGTGCTGAGATCACTTTATTTAATAGGGAGGTTAATGAAATACTTTTATTATCTAAAACCCTTAGCTTTTAATATATTGAAAAATTCTAAACTCTTCAGTGTTATTATCCTTTGTTATTTAATTTTAACTTTATCCCATGTGAGTCCACTGTGACGTCACTTCACTCCCGGGACAGCCTGACCTCACTCTGTTCTGACTCTCAGCACCCGATCTTTTTTAAATCTCCACTCTGGCCCGCAGCTTCAGCTCTTTTTTAAATCTTCACTCTCAGCTCCTGTTCTTATTAAATCTCTGCTCTAACTCTCAGCTCCCACTGTTCTTAAATCTGAAGCCATTGTCTTCAGTCCCCACTCTAAACTCTGTTACCTAGCTGCTGACTCCATCCTTTGCCCTGGCAACTGTTGAGACTAAACTAGACTGTTTGCAACCTCAGTGTCATATTTTACCCTAGGGTGAGCTTCCGACCACATATCCACATCATCACTAAGACTGCCTAACTCCATCTCCATAACTTCGCCCAACTTCACTCCCATCTCAGCTCATCTGCTGCTGAAACCCTCATTCATGCCTTCATTACCTCTAGACTGACTATTACAATGTACCCCAGCTGGCCTCCATGTTCAACCCTCCATGAGCTTGAGCTTATCCAAAACTCTGCAGCCCATGTTGTTATTTACACCAAGTCCCATTCACCCATCAACCCTGTGCTCACAGACCTACATTGTCTCCTTGCTAAGCGATGCTTCGATTTTATATTTCTCATCCTTGTTTTCAAAATCATGGCCTCACCCCTCCTTGTTGCTCTGGTCTCTTCCCACCCTACAACCCACTGAAATACATGTGCCCATCTAATTCTGGCCCTTAGGGCTTCTCCAATTTTAATTGTGCCACCATTGGCAGTCCTACTTGCAGCTGCCAAAACCGTAAGCTCTGGAATTTCTTTCCTAAACCTCTCCATCTCTCTACCTCTCTTTCTTTCTTTAAGACACTCCTTAAACACTAACTCTTTGACTAAGCTTTTGACCATCTACACTAATATCGCCTTATATGTCTCAGTGTCTAATTTTGCTTTACAACACTCCTGTGATGCACCTTGGCACATTATATGATGTTAAAGGCATTATAAATGTAAGTTGTTGTTTGAAGGTGGCAGGCCTTGTTGAGAAGGCTGTAAGAAAGTGTATGGGATTCTTGGCTTTACAAAAGCAAGGAAGTTATGCGAAACCTTTATAAAACCCTGGTTAGGTCTCAGCTAGAGTGTTGTGTTCAGTTGTGGGTAGCTCACTTTGGTTGGATGTGAAGGCCTTGGAAGAGATCTACTGGAATGATGCAAGGGATGAAGGATTTCAGTTATGTGGAGAGATTGAAGAAACTGGGGTTCTTCCCCTTAGAGCAGAGAACGTTAAGAGGAGATTTGATAGAGGTGTTCAAAATTATGAATGACTTTGTTAGAGGTAAATAAGAAGAAACTGCTTCCAGCGGCAGAAGGGTCGGTAATCAAAAAACACAGATTTGAGGTGATTGGCAAAGAAGCCAGATGAAACATGAGGAAACATTTTTTTACACAGCAAGTTGTGATCTGGAATGCACAGCCTGAATGGTTGGTGGAAGCAGATTCAATAGTAACATTCAAATAGAATTGAATAACTACTTGAAGGGGAAAAATTAAATGGCTATTCACAGGGGAGTGGAAGTAATTTGATAGTTTTACCATAGACACAGGCATAATAGGCCAAATGGCCTCCTTCAGTGTTGTATGATTCTCTGCTTCTAATTTGATGTGGGCCTTTAGGCCAGGCATGTGTACCCTGAGCCCCTCCACAGCTGACACTTCAGAATTTATGAAGTCAACTCAGTTAACTATCCATTGGTGGTTCATTAGCATACATTTTAATGCAAAATAGGAGTGGTGCATGAGGAATCAGGAGTGAAACCTTTAAAAAGCCAAGAATAGCTGAAGAGTGCATCAGGAGGCTAGAGGAACAAATCATATATAGCTGCAACAGGATGGCACAGATCTCCTATTGTCTCTTTGGTGCAGCACACTCTTCTAACAGAGAGTTCCTCACAAAGGTCTTCATTGATTCTAAATGACCTGTAAATTCTGTGCTGGAGGAGGATAATATCTTGAAGGCAGATGCTCCTCATATGTTGCTTCGCTCTCCTTTACTTCATTCCATAGTACCTCTCCATTATAAGGGAAAACTATGGAATTCCAATTGGGAACCCCATACTTGTTGCTCAGAGCCTCTCACTGTAGATGAGAGAAAAATATCCTGGTGGTCTCATAGTCCCTCAGGCAGTCAGAGGCAAATCCATTACTGTGTAGGTGAAAAGCCTAAAAAGTGCACAAAGAGCTTGTTCCCTGTTGCATTGCCCCACAGTCAAAGTTGGTGCAAGCTTTGGGCTTCACGTTTACTGCTCTCAGTGTTACTGGAAACAAGTATTCTTCATTTATCTTGTTCCACGGTACCCCGGTGCATTGCAAGTGTCAGTTCCCAGCTTTTAGTGCACGACTGGCACTGGTCCTAATTTAACACTGGTCCTAATCTAAATACATGTTAATGAGTTTTATAGTAGCTTAGCAAGTGGATAGTGAGCAAGACCAAACACACATCAGAATTAGAACTCATAAACTTGTGGGCTGGAAATGCTACAAGACCCACTGCTGTACCAATTTTCTAGCCTGAAAATCCCATCGCACCAATCACCCGCTACAAATCTGCCAAAAACAGTAAGTAAATTCTGGATTTCTAAATTATTGGCAATTGGCTGTGAGAGCACTTTATAGATGCATCTGGACAGTAAAACTCAAAGACTGAGCAATATAATTTTGTACTTTTTCATTGCTGTATATGTCAAGCCAGGAATTGATTTTCTCAGTTTCGCCAGTGACTGGCAAAAGAGACCTGACAATTGACGTTATCGTAATCAGCAATATCGCAAAATTAACAAGCCTGTATTATCACACAAGATTGAAAGAATCTTCCAGACACATGACATTAGTGCAGTGGACCTCACAAAGGTGAACAGTCTTGAGATGTTTCTTTTTGCATTACATGTAGTACAGTTTTAGTACCATATCATTTCAATTAGATTTTTTTCAGTATTTTTAACATTTTTCGTTAATGTGAACTTGTATTATTTTCCATGGAGGACAACTTATACTTACTCGTTATGGTAAGTTTGGTTTTAATTGCTTCTGAAAACATTCATCCTTGAATTAATGAGCCACGGAAAGGAGTCATTTACAGGACATCATCAGAACAGGAACAAGTTTTCAAAAAAAGAGTCACATGTGAAGGAGACCCTCTATTAACAACTTTCACTTGAGCTCAGGGAGATACAAGCCCCCAAGTTACAAGCTGCATCATCCTGTAGGCAGAATGTGCAAGTTAAGCTGTTGATGCTGGTAGGTTTGAAGGCTCCCATATATACAGTATTTAAAATGGGACAAAATGAAAGACAGCAGGAGATTAGCAGGTATTAGGAGATTAGCAGACATTTGGAGATCATCAAGGATTTGGGGATGAGCAAGCATTACGAGATTAGAATTAGCTGCACCTATCATTATGCCACCAACCATATCTGCAGGCATGGAACACATACCCACTGATGACTCAGGAGAACTGCCAGTGTAGCCTCCAGGTCACCAAAAACCTGGTGTGAGCTTTGCCATCATGGTTTATGGGATTGTGGGAGGTAACATATCAGCTTGGTTTGGGGATTAGTTAACAACCAGAAAAGAGAGTAGGAATAAAAGGGTCATTTTCAGGTTGACAGGCTGTAACTAGTAGGGTACACCTAGGATCAGTGCTTGGGCCTCAGCTATTTAAAATTTATATCAATGAGGGAACAGAATGTAATCTATCCAAGTTTGTTGACAATGCAAAGTAAGGTGGAAAAGTAAGCTTTGAGGAGGATGCAAGAGGCTGCAAAAGGATTTAGACAGGTTAACTGATTGGGCAAGAATGTGCTTCACCACCAGATGTGCTGAAGTGTGAAGTTACCCCCTTGAAGTAGGTAAAATAAAAAAGCAGAATATTTTTTAAATGTTGAGAGGTTGGGAATGTTCTTGCACACAAATCATGTGCAAGCACAGAAAGCAATTAGGAAGGCAAATGGTATGGCCGTCTTCATTACAAAGGGATTAGAGTGTAAGAATAAAGAAATCTTACTGCAATTTTATAGTGTTTTTGTGAGACCACACCTGGAGTACTATGTACAGTTCATGTCTCCTTACCTAAGGAAGGATATGCTTGACTTTGATGGAGTGCAATAAAGGCTTACTAGACTGATTCCAGGGATGACAGAATTGTCTTATGATGAGAGATTGCGTAGACAAAGCCTATATTCTCTGAAATTTGAAAAAGAGAGATGATCTCGCTGAAACATAAAATTCTTAAGGGGCTTGACAGAGAAGTTGTTAGGGGCATGTTTCCCTGGCCAGGAGTCTAGAACTACACATCACAGTCTCAGAATAAGAGGTCAGCAATTTAGGAATGAATCTTTGGAATTCTATACTCCAGTGAGCTGTGAATACTCATCATTCAGTTTACTCAGAAAAAGGATCAATAGATTTTTGGATACCAAGGGAATCAAGGATATGGGGATATTGTGGGAAGGTGGAATTGAGGAAGATCAGCCATGATCTTCTTGAATGGCGCAGCAGCCTCAACTGGCTAAATGGCCTGCTCTTAGTCCCATTGCTTATGTTCTGATCTAATGCAAGAACAGCTGCAGCTGACCTACAGCAAGGGCTTCGAACTTCTTATTGCAACCAAGGTCACAGCCACCTCAGTTTCATTCCAGCCTAGCTAGACTTTCCAAACTTTCATTGTTCACTATGCCAGCTCTGGGCTGTCATATGTAAATTTCTGTTATGCCACCATTTTAGTGTCAAGTATTTAATTCATGTTCTAGTGATCTTAAATCTGGTTATTGACATGTTTATTATCAGACCAACCTGAATGCTGGTGTCAGTGGCTGTGTTTTATTTTGACTCTTTTTGTAGGATAATATCACTGTCAAAGTCAAGGAGATTTGTCACGATACACCATGAAGTTTCTTGAATAGGTTAAAAGCTATAACCTAATTATGATTTGTGCAGTACATAATTTATGATTATTATGAATAGGTTTGGAAACTAAAATACATCTCTGAAGATTGTCCATTCTAAATTTTAACTCTTTAATTTATCTTCCTGTAAGAATAGATAGAGTAGGACTTTTTTTGATTCTTTCATGGGATGTGGACATTGCTGACAAAGCAGTTTTTATTGCCTATCCATAATTGCCCTTGAGAAGATGGTGGTGAGCCACCTTCTTGAACCGCTGCAGCCTATATGGTGTAAGTACACCCCCACAGTGTTGTTAGGGAGGGAATTCTAGAATTTTTACCCAGGGACAATATATTTCCAAGTCAGGATGGTGTGTGACTTGGAGGGGAACTTGCAGGCAGTCATATTCCCATGTGCCTGCTGCCCTTGTCCTTCTAGGTGGTAGAGGTCGCTGATTTGGGAGATGCTATCAAAGAAGCCTTGGTGAGTTGCTGCAGTGCATCTTATAGATAGTGCACACTGCAGCCATGGTGAGCCCTTGGAGGAAGTGACTGTTCAAGGGGTGGAAGGATTGCCAATTAAGCAAGTTGGGATGAGGTATGCTTATGCCACTGACCATATAGGTAGTCTTGGAACAGCTACCTGCTGATGATTGAGGGCAATGTCTTGTGTAGTCTTCAGGTCAGCAAGGAGTGTCCATCAAGGCACTTGTCGCTGCCTCCTTACAAGCAATCCCAACTGCCTCATTTTGCTCTCTCGCGAACCTTCCCACACAGCATGTCCAACGGGGGCTAATCTTTTCTATTTTCTTCCCATTCCGTTCACCCCTCATAATACTGATCCTGTAAACTCTGCCAAGGGATTGTCTATTACCATCCCTCTCTGCATCTCCCTCCAGAATGTCCATTCACTTGTGAACTAAACCCTTAACATCCATTAACTTATTATGGACGATTGCATCGACATCATGGCTTGACAGAAAACTGGCTGAGGGTTGATGAAGCCTTCCCCCTAAATGAAGCCTCCCCACATGTTTATACCTTCCACACTTGCCCCACCCAAACTGCCACAGTGACAGTGTGTCTTTTATCACCAAATCACACATAGGTTTGTCCCCCTGTTCCCCTGGCACCTTTTCTTGTTTTAAAGAAAGTCTTACCTTTATATACAGCTCTTCACAACAACAGGACATTCCAGCCAATGAAATACTTTTGAAGTGTAGTCACTGTTGTAATGATGGAAAGGCAGCAGCCAATTTGCACACAGCAAACTCTCACAAATCAGCAGATAATCTGTATTTATGTTGTTGATTGAGAGATAAATATTGACCAGGACACCAGAGATAACTCCCCTTCTCTTCTTTGAAATAGTGCCATGGGATCTTTTATGTCCACCTGAAAGGGGAAACTGGGCCTCAGTTTAAAAGGTGGCACCTCCAACAGTGTCGCGCTCCCTCAGTACTGCACTGCAGTGCCAGCCTTGATTTTTGTGCTCAAGTCTTGGCGTGGGACTCAAACCCCAAATTTTCTGAGTCAGAGGCAAGAGTGCTACCAACTGACATGCGTTGAGCATCTGATCTTGTTCTATCCCTCTTCCCTCTCATTTAAAATCCGCATTCTTTACCCTCCACCCAAGTATCATGACAATTTTCTCACCAAGATAGCTTCACTACTTTCCTTACTCAGCCTCTGCACTAAATGACACCCAACCTCAGTACTTTCAACATGCGTCTTAATTCATATATGCTTTCTCTCTTCTAAGTTCACTGCCCTCTTATCCTCCCTTACTCTCTTCCTCCATATAAACTTCCAACCCATATTCAAAGCCACCTCCTTGAACTTGCCATTTCACTTGGTCTCCATTGTATCAATCGCAGATGAGGCCATTTCTGATCATTTCCTTGTATCTCGCCATGCACATCCTACTTCCCCCTCCAAATTCTATTGCCTTTTGTTTCTATCCATAGAAAAACTCTCTCCCAATTCACTTACAACTGCTGTTTCAAAATCCCAACTGTCTAACCTTTGATCTTCCATTCACCACAACTTTTCTGCAGCTACCAGTTGGCTCAAAAACACTCTCCCCTCTACCTTTAATGCCCTAATCTCTATTAAAACCATTACTCTTTCTCACCCTGGTCATTCTCCTGGTACGGACCTAATTTCTACTCCATTAAATCCAGCGGACTCAGACTTGAATGTATATGGCAGACAGCTGGTTTAACCATTCATCGCCAGATCTGGCGGGACCACATAAAGCACTATCAGGTCCTATTCTCGTCTGCCAAAACTGCTCACTACTCCAGGATCATCCTGGAATGCAAATATAATCCCTGGCTTCTTTTTTCTACTGGAAATAGTCATCTTAAATTCTTCTCCCCTACCTCCACAACCCTCACCTCCAACGACAAGTGCGAGGATCTCATGGACCTCTTTGTCACTAAGATTGAGACCATTCTTTCAACTAACTTGAGTGCTTCCCTCCCTTCATGAGCCCATCAGTCCAGTCTTCCTCTAAATTTACCCCCATCCCAGCCTTGAGCTCACACCTTTTCAGAGTTTTGCTCCTAGTTTCCCTCATGCCCTTTCCAAGCTCATCTTGTCCATGAGAGGCCCCTCTTGCTCCCTTGACCCTATTCCTACTAAACTTCTGCCTACCCAACTTCCCTTCCTGGCCCCAATGTTAGCATATTGTTAACAATTCTGTCTCCTCGGATACTGTCCCCCTCCTTCAAATTTGCAATCATCACCCACTCCTCAAACAAACACTCTTTCCGTGCAAGCTTCTATTCCATTTCTAACCTCCCTTTCCTTTCCAAAGTCCTAACACTTGCTTTCGCCTCCCAAATCTTTCCCAGAACTCTGTTTGAATCACTCTAATCAGGTTTCCGTTTCTGTCAGAGTACTGAAACGGCTCTTATTGAAGTTAAAAATGACATCCTATGTGACTGTGACAAAGGTAAACTATCCTTCCTCATCCTTCTCGACCTGTCTGCAGCCTTCAACATGGCTGACCTCACCAATCTCCTCCAACACCTCTCCTCCGTTGTCATTCTGCATGGGACTGCATTTGCCTGGTTCCATTCTTATCAATAAAAGCAAAATACTGCAGATGCTGGAAATCTGAAATAAAAACAAGAAATGCTGGAACCACTCAGCAGGTCTGGCAGCATCTGTGGAAAGAGAAGCAGAGTTAACGTTTCGGGTCAGTGACCCTTCTTCGGTTGAAAGGTCACTGACCCGAAACGTTAACTCTGCTTCTCTTTCCACAGATGCTGCCAGACCTGCTGAGTGGTTCCAGCATTTCTTGTTTCCATTTTATCAATCCAGTCATAGCCAGAGAATCACTGCAATGGCTTCTCTTCCCACCCCCGCATTGTTATCTCTGGAGTCCCCCAAGGATCATTCTGTGGCCCTCTCCTATTTCTCATCTATATGTTGTCCCTTGGCGACATCACACAAAAACACAAAGTCAGGCTGCACATGTGCACTGACAACACCCAACTCTAACTCACCACCAGCTCTCTCGACCCATCCATTGTCTCTAAATTGTCAGACTGCTCGTCCAATATCAATACTGGATGAGCAGAAATTTACTCCAGCTAAATATTGAGAAGACTGAAGCCATTGTCTTCGGTCCCCACCACAAACTCCATTCCCTAGCCACCAACTTCATCCCTTTCCCTGGCAACTGTCTGAGACTGAATACAACAGTTCACAACCTTTGTGTTGTATTTGACCCCGAGATGAGCTTCCAACCACATATCTGCGCCATCACTAAGGCTGCCAATATCTGTTGTGATAGTGCTTTAACTGTTCTCATGCTAGTTAACATATTCCTGAATATGTAAGTAGTTTAGTATTCATCATCACAGAAAGTGATGCAAGCTAACATGTGATACAGTAGTTGGAGCAGCGTTAGTCACCAGGTACCATGTGTATTGAAGAGCTCTTCTGTAATAATGAACCCTTTGTTTAACTCACCATTCACTCTCATAGTGCTTGGTACATTTGTGTTGAGAACCCAATAACATAAATGATGGCAGCAGAACACAATAGGGTAGCAGCGATGCAGAGGTGTGCAATGTGTTAGAAGCGGTGTTCAACTCAGTGATAGCGATGACAAGTGTGACATCGTGGACAATAGCTTCTCCCGTATAAAGCCATAAAAGCCTGGGACAACACTAAATGTAGCTGGAGGAATCTGCGGCAGTGCGACATAGGACCACCCTTGAGAATCAGTTCTCCAAGAGAGTGTAAATAATCAAAAAGGTGGAATTTGTTGAACGGTAGGCAGCCAGAAAGGCAGAGTTTCTGGTGGGATCGAGCTCAAAAGAAAAAAATAAGAGTCAATCTGAATCGGGACTGTGAGATTGCACCGCCATTAAGTGCTGTGGTTTTCCCGCCAAAAGAGCTTCATGGGCGGAGTCTCCCTATGCAAGAGGTTGAAAGCCCACGCTGCAGCCTCAGAGAACAGGGCTTGGCAGAGGTCCAGTGCTGCAGGCACAGTAGACCTGCATTGTTTTATCCTTGGAGGATAGCAAGTAAAAGGAAATAATTTAACGGCAAAGGTCTGACCAAAACATTCTTGTAAGCAAGAAGTTGTGACACCATGACCACAAAATATCCAGCCATGAATTGGAAAGTTCTGGCTATCCCTCACGAATTGCAACTATTGAGATAACATAAGGAGTTATGTTTTTTAGATCTTGCAGTCACAGAACTCAACAAGCAAGCAATAAAAATAAAGATAGTGATTGGCAATAAAGGTCCCCATCGCATCAAGACCTCTGGACTGTCAGAAGCAGACCAGAAAGACCCATCTAAACTCTGGACAATTCTCGAAGACCAACTGAGAGACAAGGTCAATTTCAGGATCCATCGACTCAAATTGATGGCCTATAGACAACAGCTCAAGGAAACTATTGATCAATTTGTCAGTGGAGGTTGAGCAAAAGGCAAAGACTGTGATTCCTCGTGCTTTCATTACCACGCAGAACTCTCCAAGAGAATAATAGAGCTGTTAATCGAATCAACTCCAGTAGAGGCATTTCAAAATAATCAGCTTGATGAGTAAAAAGGATACAACATCGACAATCTCCTCAAAGAGGCAGAAAATACAAAGCTATAGCTGTGAGCAGACAATATATACAAGCGCTTGGAGCAGCAACAACCATAGGTAAGGTAGCCAAGGCACCTTGACAGGGCAAGATGTTCAGTAAATGTGGTCTAATGCATTAGCCATATAACTGTCCTGCACTCAGAGATACCGGCAAGGAGTGTGGTCTAAAGGGATACTGAGCAAGACTGTGTAGGAAATCTGGCAGTGAAGAAGCAGTCAGAAGCCACAACTCAAGAAAAAACCGATGCTGCCTAGTGGCAAGAATTAAAAGTGTTCTACATGTACAAGTTTAAGCACAGACATGTCCACGAGGTAGGCAAAGACCTGACAGCAAAGAAGGTACTGAAAGTGAACAAGCTTTTCACACAGTGGCAGTCACGCAGCACATGAATACAATCACAGAACTGGAAGCCTTCACCACAATAGACATTATATGTCCTAGCAGAAGTGGCAAGCACAAGCTATGACTGAAGAAAGATACTGGGGCAAGCGCCAACATATTATCACTGCGAATACTCAAAGACATATACCTAGCAAAGTGGGAGTCTATGTTACAGCCAACAAGACCTAAACTCACCGCATATAATGGTTCACCAATCAACTGTGTGACAGCATTGATATTGAAGTGCAGATATGGAAGTTCTGCATGGCCACCACATCTTCTATGTTGTTGGCACCAATGGTTCAGTGGTAGTAGGACTACCAGCATGCAGTGGACTCCGGATCATGACAATTCATGAGATCAGTAAATGCCAGATAATCAAGGCAAGTGTAACCACATTGAGGCTATTCAAGAGCTGCAACCGAAGTACCCAGATAGATTTGACACTGTGGGCTGTTTTATAGGAGGCACTGTTCTTCACCTGAAAGACAGCGAAGTTCCCTCCATAGCTCCACCATGGAAGTGCAGTGTCCAGATAAAGGACAAGCTAAAGTATGAGCTTGACATGATGGAACAACAAGGGATTATTCACCATGTTCAGCAACACACTGACTGGTGTAGCTCTATAACCACTGTAATTAACAAAGATGGTACTATTAGAGAATGCCTAGATCCCAGAAGATTGAATCAAGCGCTCAAAAGATGTCCTCACAAGACTCCTACTTTAGAAGAGCTCAACCCAAGGTTTGCTAGCGTCATGTTCTTCTCAAAACATGGATACTGGTCGGATCATGTTTCTGAAGATTCACAGGAACTAACAACTTTCAGAAACCATTTGGACGGTGCTGCTTTCTTCGGGTACCATTTGGTCTGCCAGTGAGTCAAGACCTGTTCCAACACCATTGGGATCACATTACTGAGAGTGTTCCTGGCTGTGTTTGCATTGCTGATGACAGAGCAGTCATGGGAAGTACTAAGGAAGAGCATCACAAGAATCTTCACATTCTAATGGAGACGGCTAGAAGAGAAGGTCTCGTCTTTAATAGCAAAAAATGTGCGATCAGTGTGAGCCATATTAACTATTTCGGTTCAATATCTTCTGACACAGGAATATAACCGGATCCCAGTAAGGTTGAGGATGTACAATCAATTGACTCTTGCCTCTGGGTCAAAAGGTTGTGGGTTCAAGTCCCACACCAGGACTTAAGCACAAAAATCTAGACTGATACTCCAGTGTAGTACTGAGGAGTGCTGCAATGTCGGAGGTGCCGTCTTTCAGATGAGGCATTAAATCAAGGCCCTGCCTGCCTTCTCAGGTGGAGAAGTGCTATTTCAAAGAAGAGCTGGCAAATGGGATTAGGTAGACAGGTCAGGTGTTTTAATGCATCGGTGCAGATTCGATGGGCCGAAGGACCTCTTCTGCACTGTATTATTCTGTGATTCTGTGATAATGCCTACTCCTCAAGACAAGAATGATTTACAGAGGCGTTTGGGTCTGTATAAGTTTATAGCACCATATATCTGTAATTTCTCTGAGACAGCATCATCATTGTTTGAACCTCTCAAGAATGATACGCCATTCTTGTGGCACGAAGATCATCAGCATGCGTTCAGTTCATTAAAACAGTCACTTCCTGCTGAAGTATGTTTACAATATTGCAACCCAAGGAAAGACAATACACTTGAAGTAGATGCTTCACAAAAGGATCTCAGAGCACATCTGTTACAGGAAGGTAGACCATTGTGTTTGGATCCAAAGGTTTGTCACCCACTCAGGAGAACTATTCGAACATAGACCAAGAAACATTGGCATTAGTGTTCGGTATCATCAGATTCCATACATACCTGTTTGGCAAATGCTTTGTTGTTGAGACTGATCACAAGCCGTTGGCAATGATTTGGCAAAAACCACTCACCACCTCGACTCCAAAGGCTACTAATTAAAGTATTGGGGTACAATTGTGAGGTTTGATATAAACCTGGAAACCTCATGGTTACATCTGACACATTGAACAGACTACCCAACCCCAAATAGACAGAAGATATACCATTGGATGTCCAAGTAGACAAAGTAGATGTGGAATTGGAAGATGTGTACAGCTTTGACCTAATGCGATTTGGACAGAAAAAATGCAAAGAGATGCAAAAAGAAACTTCCAGAGATCCTGTCCTTCAGCCATTATGGCAGCTGATCATCAGTGAATTGTCAGATACTATGCAAGAGGTTCTCACAGACCTCAGAACTTGGCCATATTGTGACGAATTAAGGATATCAAGTGGTGTCGTTTTCAAGGGAAGACAAGTGCTAATACCTAAAGCACTTCATCAAGATAACCTTATACAATTACATCAAGGTCGCATGGGCATTGAAAAGTCAAGACAACTTGATTGTGAGACAATTTATTGGCCAGGAGTCAATAATGACATAAAACGAGCAGTGAGGATATGTGATGAATGTCAAGAGCATCAGCCGAGCCAACACAGATAGCTGCCTCATCTAAAGGCCTGCTCAGGTCTGCAAATGAAACCCTACCCGAGCCCCACAGAACCACATCGGACCCAGCCTGAGTCCCTTGACTTTTTCCCGCACCCGACCCGACCACCGGAATATAATCAACTTTATTGAAGAGGTTGTGCTCTACCTTGGATGAAATTGCTCACTGCAGACTAGTGCAGAGCCCAAATGCACATTTCCCGCCTTGAAGTCCTGGCTGTCACTGTGTCTGACCCGGCCCAGCCCGACCCAAGCCTGAATGCCAGACCCGGAAGAGCGACCTGACCTCACCCGATCCCGACGCATGTCGTCGGGCCCGGTCAGGTTCAGGTCGGGTAGCCATGCTCTAGCTCCATCCTCATGACGTTCCATCACATTCATGGTCAAGAATAGCTACTGACATATTTAATGTTAAAGGTGATGACGTTTTACTTATTACTGACTACCTCTCGAAGTTTTCTATCATTTGCCAACTGACGGATACATCAAGTGCATTGGTAGAAAACACAATGAGAGCAATTTTCAGTCTTTTTGGTTCCCCGGAGGAGATAGTGTCAGAGAATGGTCCACAATACACCAGTAAACCATTTCAGGACATCTCCACACTATTCAAAGACAAATGGACTACCAGAAAGGATGGTCATGACGGTAAAGTCACTAATTTTGAAATGTAAAGAGAACAATCAAGATATTCAAATAACAATGTTACACCTACAAGCAACACCGCTAGATACAAGATTACCATCCCCAACAGAGATCATATTTGGAAGGGAAGGCAGGCAACTCTTGTGAGTCACCATACGATCAGATCGTCGTCAGTCCAAGACACATTATTGGCAAGACAAGAGAAAATGAAAATCACACATGCCAAACATGCAGTGTGGAGTTGCCTTCTTTCCAGATCGGATAGAAGGTTATTCAGAGTGATCCACACCCAACAGAAGACATGGCTCCCTGCGGAAGTGTCAAAGATCTGTAATGAGCCACAATCATATGAGGTAACCACCCTGAATGGAGCGACAGTCACATTCAAGTCCTGAGAATGAAGTTGAGAAAAATGACATGTACAACACTCAAGTACAAGATAATTGTCAGTCTAGACCTATGAGTCAAGAGAAACGAATTGACAGTTCCAGATCTCAGCAAAGTTTCACTGTTACCAGATCAGATCGAGTCAGCAGACCACCACCTGTATATTTCAGACACACTTGAATAATTAATTTGAGAGTCCTACATGTGTAAATACTGTTCACAATTATCCTACTTCATTATGTATATAGCTTATAACCTATGAAATTTCCATTTAAGGGAAGGGGGATGTGAGATTATTTTAACTGCTCTCATATTAGTTAACATACTACTAAATATGTAAATTATTTAGTATACATCATCACAAGAAGTGTTACAAGCTGACATGTGATACAGTAGTTGGAGCAGCGTTAGGAGGTAGCACAGGTATTGAAGAGCTCTCCTGCAATTATGTTACTCTCTAGTAAAGAGCCCTTTGTTTAACTAACCATTCACTCTCATAGTGCTTAGTACATTTGTGTTGAGAACCCAATAACATAATATCTACCTCCCTAACATCACCCGACTCCACCCCTGCCTCAGCTCATCTGCTACTGAAACCCTCATTCATACCTTTGTTACTTTTAGACTTAACTATTGCAACCCATTCCTGGCCCTCTTTCCATCTTCCACCCTCCATAAATTTAAGGTCATTCAAACCCATATCATAACTTGGACCAAGTCCCATTCACCCATCACCCATTTGCTCACTGATCTACATTGGCTCCCGGTTAAGGAACACCTCAATTTTAAAATTCTCATCCGTGTTTTCAAATCCCTCCATGACCCCATCCCTCCCTATCTCTGAAACCTCCTCCAGCCCTACAACCCTCCAAGATATCTGCGCCTCTTCAATCCTGGCCTGTTGTACATCCCCGATTTTAATTGCTCCACCATTGGTGGCCATGCCTTCAGTTGCTAAGGCCCTAAGTTTTGGAATTCCCTCCCTTAACCTCTCCGCCTTTCTGTCTCTCTTTCCTCCTTTAAGACACTCCTTAAGACTGACCTCTGACTAAGCTTTTGGTCATCTGCCCTAAGATCTTTTTATTTGGCTCAGTGTCTGATTTTATTTGATAACACTCCTGTTAAGCACCTTGGGATGTTTTATTATATAAAGGTGCTATATAAATGTAAGTTGTTGCTGTGGATGGAGTTGGGCAATAATCAGGAAGTGGAAGTTGGCAGTCTTGGTGAGGAACTGGTCTCAGCTCAGAATCAAACAAACACAAAGGTTACATGCTGTCAGGTTCAATCTGGACAAACAGTCAGAAAGGCTGAGAGGATCAGGGACAAAGTTTCTGGCAGAAGTGCAACAAGGATTAGCTTCAGTCTTGCTACTGTTTAGTTGCGGAAAATTCTGACTTGTCCACAAATTAGTGTTAGACAAATAGTGAAACTGCATAGTGACAGTAATGGAATTAGGTTACAGCACTTATAATACAGGGTGGAAAAAGCAGAACCCACATCAAAGATCGTTGTGGGGAGATGAAGCTGGGTATAGGCATCATATATATGGACGCTCACACAATATTTATGGATAATTTTACCAAAATTCAGTATGTAATTATGGGCAGAGAGGGAGAAGGGATGATTATAATAACCATTATTTTAGTTCCAAGTACCACAATTATACTTTATTTGTATGCCCTGCTATATTCGTAACTCAGTGCTGTGCTACAATTCTATTCATTCACTAACCCTCTCTCACTTTCTCTCTCTCTCTCTTTCATACATTCTGTGTGATCTGATGCAAACAGATTTGTGATGGAGTCCAGATACAGCTACCAAAATACACCTTGGATTCATCCATTCCCCATTATATTGGCTTCCATCTCCCTTTGTTCACTGGGAATTAGTACTTCACTGATATCTCATAACTTCAAAAACTGTATTAAAGGAGAGCAGGCATTCTTTTTCATGGAGAAATAAAAGGCTTCCTTTATTACCAACAAGGAGAAACTGGTAGTTGGGAGCTCAGCTAGGATTTATGTTGCATCTTCAACTAGTTAGTAAGATTCCTTGATCTGCTTTGTCTTTCACCTTCAAAGGTGGTTGAAAAAATGTTTTTAACATTAAAGAGCTATCAGATTCATTGCCATTTGACTGCTTGAACTATTTTATGGGGAAAAATGAAATGTATAATAGTGAAGAGAATTATATTTCCAACAACTGAACCAAAGATCTTTGCTTCAATGTTGTTGTGCTAGCTGTAGTCCCAAAGGACCATAGGCATTCCTCTCCAATTAGAGAGAGATAAGTTGGTGCTATATAGCTTGAGGGCCACCATTCCACAAGCATGGGACAAGGCAAGGAGGCAGGCCTTCATGAACTACTGCAGCCAGTACAGGCATCAAACCCAGACTGTTGGCATCATTCTGCACCTATCTCTAGCCATCTAGCCAACTGAGCTATCCCACCCCCTGTTTTGCTTTAATGACAAAGGTAATAAATAAGGGGAGTTTCTGACAGTTATTCCCCTGATTATTTTACTCAGAATACAAATTTAGTCAGGGCAACTATTCCCTGTGTAGTATCCTGCCCAAGTTTTTCACAGAATTAGGTCAATGTTCTATTAGGAAACATTCTGTCCATGTTTTTGCAGTTATAAATATGAACCTGGTTTCTAAGTAGTTTGTTATAAAACTAATGTTCTCCTTCAGTTATGTTTTTTATTCCAATGTTTTGGTAGTGTATTATGTTTGAAGACTCACTGACATAATTTGATTTTGTTCTGGGAAATCGCCAGCCTTTCAAAAAGCTTTATCTTTAAGAAAGTTGTTACATCCTGTGGTTTTGCCGTTTTTGACCTGTTTTTGGCTATCAAGTTGGTCTAAAGTTAAGAGTCCTATATTTTCAGCTGGCTTGGAAAACACAGCAGTTGTGGAGGGACCAACATTCAGCAGTTCAAATATATATACCATTTGCTACGTAATTTACCTAATGATTTAGTTTGTCTGCCATTCCTTCACAGGGGTTGCAATGCTTTTATGAATTCTGTCAAATTTTCATCTCAGAAGATTACTGTTTCAACTCAGGCCTGTTGAGTTCCAAAATGATGTGCAGCAGATGCCTTGTTACTATGGTACATCAGTGCTGTTTGGACTGGGGTGCATTTCAGTCAATTGATTTGCTTATCTTTTCCCAACTTGGAACAAGCTGCCAGTATGTGCAGTGAGTGTGGATTCACTGCAAATAGTCACAAGAGAGTTGGACAAGTTTCTTCGGGTGGCAGACTGTATTGAGGTGGTTGTATCATGGGTGACCATTCCACTGCATCCATTTTGTATCTCTGTCTGATTTAAATTTCACTCCCAATTTAAGTGACGAGTCAGTTCATGTCTGAAGTCTAGAAGTGAGCTACAATTCAGTTGTGATCTCACTATGTACCTCTATGCATCTAGGTCATCTTTTTCACATGTTACAAACTATTGTGATCCTCTGAACTGGTGCAAATTCCTCACATTGTATGAAAATCAGGTCAGTTAGTGGGTATAAACAGTACATTCAAATCAAGCAGGCAGGCTGCAGGTTTAAATCTATTTTATTCAAGAACCTAGTAAACTGATTGTGCTATGATCATCATGTATACTTTACAGTACAAATTTACTGGATGGAGTCCAACAACATAAAAAATTAACTATCATTTTGATTCTGTCACAGTAAATTTCAAAATATTAGTGAACATGTTGATAAGTTATTCAACCCACTCCATAATTATTATACAACGGTGTTTCCATGAAATGAATCAGTGATACTGACATTATATTGAAAGTGCCTAGCATGAATACCATTGACATTTCAAAGCTAGTTACAGTTGATTTTGGATGTATTCATAACTGATCCAAACACAATTCTAGAGCAAATGGGGGATGGGGAGGGGAATTTTAACCCCCAAAAAAGTCAGGTTTGATTTAGGTTGGGGACTGTGGTTAAGGTGTTAAAAGTTTGAATGCTAACACCAACCCACCTTCAACCTGCTCACTTCTAGTTTTAATGAGGGACGGGTGACTAACCCGCTCCAAGGAGGTAGGCTGGCACTTTAAATATTAAATATGGTTGCAATCTCATTTTTATTCATCATTTGAAATTTAAAGCTGCATGGCCAGGTTTCCCAGGCTTCAGAAAATTTGGTAGCCAAATCTGCTTATCTGCTGGATCTACCTGGCTGACCCCCTGTGATCTGACATCCCCACCCACTGGCCCTTCTGATCTTCCCCTTGTTTCCCCCAATCTCCACCCCCACACAGGCCTGCAAGGTCCACCCCCCAACCCTGCCAAGGCCTCTGACTTCCTCCTCTCCAAAGGGCCCCTCCCTCCCCACCAAAGGCTGCCAATCTGTCCATTGCAGAAACTGCTGCATTTCCCTTGTCATTGATTTCAAAGGAAATGTATATTAGTGGTATCTACAATATACAGCCACGTATTTGCACTTTCATTGACCAGCATACAAAACATTCTCAGTCCAGCATCAATAACTTTTTGTACAATAGTGATGTAAATGCAGGTTTTAACTGAGAAACCAAGGTGAAGAGCTAAGACCAATTGTAGAGAGCATCACTCTGATTGAAAGGAATAAAAAATGGAAAATTACATCTCAAAGGGGACCTTGCAGAGTTATAAAAGATACTAGATTAGATAGATGAAATTAAATTGAATCGAAGCAAAGCCATGCTTTCAAATCTATCAGGGCAGCCGGACAAAAGAGCGAGATGTGTTGGGCACAAGAGCAAAATGCCAAGCAACAAGATTTTCATTGCCTAATTGAAAGACATGCAAGAAATCATGATATAGTGGCTGGCATTTCCCACCTCTGCACTCAGCAGCTTTCAATTTTCATTTTAAAAACTGACAAGTTATGCACTGATGGCCACAGAAATGGAAGATTCTCCTGGTGATTCGGCTGCTGCAGTGCAAGAGGAGTGAAGGTTTTCAGCATATAAAGGAAGTTGAATACAGAGTGAAGTCATTGGATTAAGAGTGGATGGGGTTCAAGGTTGAACTGAGGAAGTCATTGATATGAAGTAGAAACAGAGTGGGAAAGACGGCAGAGTACTGGGCAACCCTCAAGTAATGGAAATTGTCAAAGGATTACCCATAAACTATAGTATGGATCTGAGAGTAAACTAGACAGTCATGAGCATAATTTTGGGGGGAGGTCAAATGATAGTAGCTTGTTTAGAAGTGCAAAGTGCCAGACATTCTCAAAGGGCATCTCCAAGATAACGGGCTGGATTTTGTGCTGAAGGTGGGGCACCCAGCGCCGGGCCGAAAAGGCGAAGGGAACCCCGTCTCTGCATTTTCGTGCCCCCTCCACCCCCCGCAGCGAGCTGCCGGTCTTTTTGAATCAAAGTTTTAGGAGGCGAGATCCCCATAACTTTAAAAACTTTAAAGGGTCAGGGATCCCACCTCCAAGAGTTGCTGGCCAATCAGAGGGCCAGCAGCTCAGTAGTATTGGCAGCACCACTGGGAACAGTGGCCAAAGCCATACTGCAGAGGCCTCAGACCAGGCTCAGTGGGGGTCCGCCATGGGCCACGAATTGCCCACGAAAGAGGGACTCACCACCCCCCCCCCCCAAGGCCCGCAGGGAAGGTGCCTTGTTTTACAAGGAGTCCTCCGCACATGGTCGAGGACCCGCCGCCCCCCCCCCACCGCTGCTGCTGGTAAGATCCCAGTGGTAGCGGGAAGAGACCCTTAATTGGCCATTAATAGTCCACTTAAGGGCCTCAATTGGCCTCTGGGCCCCAGGAAGATCGCTGGGCGATCCACCCTGCCGCGCCCCTCCCCCCGCCTCCCGTCACGATTCTCCATGCCCCCTGCACCGCCCCCCCCCCCACACCCCCCACCCCACCTCCGACCCTGCCTCAGGGCACCTCACCAAATGTCGGGCAATGACAGAGGTTTCACCAAAATGTACAAGAATAGAGTTCCAGGCAGAAAGTTCAGCAATGGAGCAAACGTGCCAAAAACCATAGGATGATCCTGAATTAGACCAGAACTTCCAAGGTAATAAATCATTTGATAACTTTCAATGTTCCCTAATTTTAAAAAGTACGAATCCACGGACAATTATGAAGTCATTTAAAGAGTGACAGAGATCACCTTTCTCACAGATAGAGTGAATAATAGCAAATTTTCATGGAGAAGATTGAACAGGGAGCAAGAAATTGAATAGGTGGCACAAGGTAAATCCAGAAACACTCACCTTTAAGATGGTTACTTTCAGGATGAGATGTCTTATTGGTGTCTGGAGAATAAAGGATCTGATAGACCTGGTAGGGATAAAACTTAATATTGGTCATAATAATTGAACATAATGGATGGAACTTTTTTTCACCAAAATCTTTGAGATTGGAGTTTAAAAGAGAAAAGTGAAATAAAAATGTTAGCTTTCTCTTCAAGAAAACTAATAATTGTCCCCTCATGACAATAGGGGTAAGGAGGAATCATATAGGTTAGGACAACCAACTTAGGCAAAGAGCCAGTTATCAGCATCGGTGCGTAAATACAGAGAGATTCAACAGTTATAAATATTTTGTAGTGCTGTTTTGCTTTCAGTTGCTCAGTGTGAAGTGAAAAACTATTAGCAAAATCATCAAGGACATTTGTACAGATGGTCAGAGAGCAGCACTGAAATCCAAGATTCAAGCCAGATCTTCCATTTATCCGTGTAAACATGAAGTAATAACCCCCACAGGCAACTGAGAAGTAATGAGGCAGCAACTGTTGTGGATTTCGAGCACTTCCAATTTATGTTTGCCAACCTAAAATAATGGAGGCATACATCATCAGCCTGCTACACAATGTATTACCCAGAGTTATGCATTTGCTATATTTTGTGTGCATTAATTTTCTATTTATTCTTGATGTGCATTAGTGTTGCTTTTCACAGAGGTAATGCAGCCTAGATTTTCCGATCCAATTGGGGCACATCCCGAGCATAGCCAGACTTCCATCCAGTACAGAAATTCCCCGAGTTGAGCTGAACTTCTAACATCTGTGCCATTTAAATACAGGAGTTGGGGTAGGCTCTTCTCCCTCCGGCAAGAAGTCCTGTTGAAAGAGGGAGGAGTTCCAATGCTGAGGGCCTCTGAGTTGCTGAGAAATGGGTTGAAATTTTTTCTCACCTTTTTCCTTTTTAGGTGGTGTCTGTGCAACATAACGGTCAAGAGTCGTTGCACGGATGCAACTTGACAAAAACTTCTGTTTGACCTCCTTCACTGACCTTTACATGGCTCTAACAGGCAGTTCTTGCATTTCCTATTCTAATGGCATAAATGCTGGGATGTCTCCAAGCAATTTTCTGGCCCATCCACCAAAAAATTGCAGGAAGACAGCAGGGACACCTGTCTTTCTGATTCAATTTTTCTACTTAGTTTGTTTACAAACACTTACATAATTCCTATGAAAATGCATCATGGCATCTCTTGCATGTGACATCACAGTAACAATATTCGTACAGGCCACTGATCAAAGGTGTACTGAATAGGTTTTCAACAAAGTATTGGCCCAAAAATTCTCAAGTTAAAAGAGAGGATTGTTCACAACCCGACATCCAGATATGGTTACTAATTTATTAACTAGCCCGTTGTCTTGGTGTTAAATTTATTCAAATTGAGTTGTTACAGGGAACATATTCTGAAATCACAGCATTACCCCTGAAATAATCAAGAGTGCCAAGCCTGCTATACTCTCAGCACTACATGAACTGCTATGCCTGTGCTGGGACGAGGGAGCAGTACCCCAGGACATGCGCGATGCCAATATCATCACCCTCTATAAAAACAAAGGTGACCGCGGTGACTGCAACAACTACCGTGGAATCTCCCTGCTCAGCATAGTGGGGAAAGTCTTTGCTCGAGTCGCTTTAAACAGGCTCCAGAAGCTGGCCGAGCGCGTTTACCCTGAGGCACAGTGTGGCTTTCATGCAGAGAGATCGACCATTGACATGCTGTTCTCCCTTCGTCAGATACAGGAGAAATGCCGTGAACAACAGATGCCCCTCTACCTTGCTTTCATTGATCTCACCAAAGCCTTTGACCTCGTCAGCAGACATGGTCTCTTCAGACAACTAGAAAAGATTGGATGTCCACCAAAGCTACTAAGTATCATCACCTCATTCCATGACAATATGAAAGGCACAATTCAACATGGTGGCTCCTCATCAGATCCCTTTCCTATCCTGAGTGGTGTGAAACAGGGCTGTGTTCTCGCACCCACACTTTTTGGGATTTTCTTCTCCCTGCTGCTTTCACATGCGTTCAAATCCTCTGAAGAAGGAATTTTCCTCCACACAAGATCAGGGGGCAGGTTGTTCAACCTTGCCCGTCTAAGAGCGAAGTCCAAAGTACGGAAAGTCCTCATCAGAGAACTCCTCTTTGCTGACGATGCTGCTTTAACATCTCACACTGAAGAGTGCCTGCAGAGTCTCATCGACAGGTTTGCGTCTGCCTGCAATGAATTTGGCCTAACCATCAGCCTCAAGAAAACGAACATCATGGGGCAGGACGTCAGAAATGCTCCATCCATCAATATTGGCGACCACGCTCTGGAAGTGGTTCAAGAGTTCACCTACCTAGGCTCAACTATCACCAGTAACCTGTCTCTAGATGCAGAAATCAACAAGCGCATGGGTAAGGCTTCCACTGCTATGTCCAGACTGGCCAAGAGAGTGTGGGAAAATGGCACACTGACACGGAACACAAAAGTCCGAGTGTATCAGGCCTGTGTCCTCAGTACCTTGCTCTATGGCAGCGAGGCCTGGACAACGTATGCCAGCCAAGAGCGACGTCTCAATTCATTCCATCTTCGCTGCCACCGGAGAATACTTGGCATCAGGTGGCAGGACTATATCTCCAACACAGAAGTCCTTGAAGCGGCCAACACCCCCAGCTTATACACACTACTGAGTCAGCGGCGCTTGAGATGGCTTGGCCATGTGAGCCGCATGGAAGATGGCAGGATCCCCAAAGACACATTGTACAGCGAGCTCGCCACTGGTATCAGACCCACCGGCCGTCCATGTCTCCGCTATAAAGACGTCTGCAAACGCGACATGAAATCGTGTGACATTGATCACAAGTCGTGGGAGTCAGTTGCCAGCATTCGCCAGAGCTGGCGGGCAGCCATAAAGACAGGGTTAAATTGTGGCGAGTCGAAGAGACTTAGTCGTTGGCAGGAAAAAAGACAGAGGCGCAAGGGGAGAGCCAACTGTGCAGCAGCCCCGACAAACAAATTTCTCTGCAGCACCTGTGGAAGAGCCTGTCACTCCAGAATTGGCCTTTATAGCCACTCCAGGCGCTGCTTCACAAACCACTGACCACCTCCAGGCGCGTATCCATTGTCTCTCGAGATAAGGAGGCCCAAAAGGAATTCTGAAATCATTCAAAACATACTGCGTCCAAAAGTCTGTGGCTGAACTGGCGCAGTCTCACTGCAATTCCAAAGGTAATATCCCAAAAGTGTCTGAACTGAGGCTAAGACCGAGCTAAACCAGATGCCTGCCTTATTTCAGCATTCTTGATTGGTCTTTGATGGTGGGGTGGGGGTGGGGGTGGTGATGCTCAGAGCTTCCACCTGCCCAAATAAGATCATTGACTCAGGCAGAGCTGGAATCAGGGCCGAGACTCCTTCTCTAGGAGTTACCCTACCCACAGCTTCACAGGTACCCAGAATATCCTTGACAATCGATAAGCCCAGTTAAAGCCGGGGTCCAAAGGGAGGACAGTCCACCATTCGACCTAAGTAGAAGGACCCCCAAATCAACTTAATGAACCTTGCTGGAGACAGGCACACTTACAGCAAGAATAGGTCACTGTAGATTTTTTGGAGCCATTGTTATTTCAGACATTCCATCTTGAAGCCTGAGTGTGTCCTCATTCACAGATACGGTTTTCTTTTACCAGTTTATAGGTTTTTATTTGAAGTATTAACTCTGGGTGAGAATCTTTGAAAGGAAAAAATATGTTACATTTTCTGAATTTTCATAATTGACAGGGGAAATAAGTTCAGTGCCACAAAAGATTTGCTAAAGACCTTTGCAGATCTGTTGACGAGATAAGATTACTGTTAATTGACTGAGATCCTTTTTATTACTTTTTTTTACTTTCCCGAGTTTATGAAACTTTATTCAATGCAGTTTCAATGAGGTCAGGAGCATTATAAATAACACAAACCTGAGGAGTCAATCCAAGCACACCTACTGCTACTTACCTACCTGTTAAACCACTAACCATGCACTTCACGAGCTCAAACTTGTATAAGGAGGCTAGTTCTCCTGTCTGGTGCGCGTGCCTCAAATTTTCTCGAACAGACACAGGTAAAAAGGTGGGATACCAACTATACCCATAAAGCCTTGCACGTGCCAATGATTCAACCATTCTGTATTTTACTCAGATTAAACTTTGAAGCCCACATATGCAGTGCTTCATGGAACAGGTCAGTGATTGTTTACAACAATGCAGTTGATATCATGTAAAATGTTTAACCAGACAACTTTTGTCAGGAATAAATGAGGCATTTTACCTCATCATGACAAAAGCAATACTGTGTTCAAAAGGAAAAATGCACAAAATATAAAATAAAAGTAGAAAATACTGGAAATACACAGCAGGTCCATCAGCTTCTGAAATTAAAAAAGAAATGGATTCATGTTTTGGGCAGAGATGCTTTGTCAGTTCTCTGAGTGTCTATCCAAATAGAAATCTAACTCTTTTTAGGTGCTAATGTGTTTGATTTGTATTTCCAGCATTTTCTGCTTTTATTTCCAATGTAACTAAGTGGATTCTTTCCTGTTTAGGACACATTATAAGCTTGGGCAGTGCCACATTCAAAAATTATAAATTTTTATTCAGAAAGGATTAGAAAAGAGATATGTTTAAACAGTGGGTTTTCAAAGCTTGTACTGTCATACAAGGTTTATAAAAATGCGCTGAGAAACAAGATGCTTAAAAGACTAATGGGCTAGACATTGAACACAAGAAGATAAAAACAGGCAGAGACACTCTTGACAGTTTTTAAAAAAAGAAGACTGCAAGAGCAAGTTTTCATCAGACTCAGAAGGAGAGTAACTCAAAGCTTTTTTGTTAAAGTCAAGCAAGATGGAGGTGGGGGCATGTCTTCCAAAGAGTCGGATCTTGAAGGCCCTGAATGTCTTTCTTCATTCGTGGGGCGGCACAGTGGCGCAGTGGGGCGGTGCAGTGGGGCGGCACAGTGGCACAGTGGTTAGCACCGCAGCCTCACAGCTCCAGCGACCCGGGTTCAATTCTGGGTACTGCCTGTGTGGAGTTTGCAAGTTCTCCCTGTGTCTGCGTGGGTTTCCTCCGGGTGCTCCGGTTTCCTCCCACAGCCAAAAAGACTTGCAGGTTGATAGGTAAATTGGCCATTATAAATTGCCCCTAGTATAGGTAGGTGGTAGGGGAATATAGGGACAGGTGAGGATGTGGTAGGGATATGGGATTAGTGTAGGATTAGTATAAATGGGTGGCTATTGGTTGGCACAGACTCGGTGGGCCAAAGGGCCTGTTTCAGTGCTGTATCTCTAAATCAAATCAAAATCGAAGAGGGATGGCATATACAGTTTAAATGAGAAACTTGCTTTCTTATATTTAGCCTACCCCTGGGACCCCGTAGACCCTCAGGTTGGACAGATGTCAAGGAAAATAAGGCAATAGACTTGGAATGTTCCCTCCTGCCTCATTAAAATACCTACACAGGATCTGCACCCACTGAGACACCCTAATGACCCCAGTGAAATGCTGAGGAGTTTACAAACCTTTTTGCCCTGCCCATTGCTTGAATAACGCTGATGCCCAAGGTAATCAAAAGTCCTGCGCAGGTCCAGTGAAAGGACATTTGCCAATGATAACAGCTGATCCCTGATGACTTTGTCAACTATGTTTATATTACCTATTGCCTTTTCACAATCTATTCTGTGTGGGTTTGACACCAAATTAAGTAGGTAGTATTTAAGTATTATTGTTTAGCTAAATATAGGGGCACCAAACCGAACCTTGACACCTCCCCTCCCACCATCTCACCCTCAACCCTGCAAGGCAAAAGCTGCTTCTCGGTTTCAAAAATCCACCCGCTGATATTCAGATGTCTTTTTTAGACCCTCAATTGGAAGGCCTGTCTCGCATAGGTTCACACGCCAAAGTGGAAGATTTCTCAGGGATGTCCTATCCACGAAAAGGATAAATCCAATCCACCAATTACCTGCCCCATCAGTCTACTCTCAATCATCAGCAAAGTGATGGAAGATGTCATTGATAGTGCTATCAAGCAGCACTTACTCACCAATAACTTGCTCACTGATGCTCAGTTTGGGTTCCGCCAGGACCACTCGGCTCCAGACTTCATTACAGCCTTGGTCCAAACATAGACAAAAGAGCTGAACTCCAGAGGTGAGGTGAGAATGACTGGCCTTGACATCAAGGCAGCATTTGACTGAGTGGGCTGTGGGAATAATGGTTCACACTACCTGTGTACCTTGATTTCCTGGGCTGTTTGTAGGATCAACACACAATGGACGGAATCTTGTGCACTTTATCAACAACCACACTGGTTGTCATGGCGCCCACCTGGGAGATCTCCTGGAAGTGGCAAATTAGGAGGCTGCCTCTGGGCCCACCATCCAATTAAGGACAGCGGGTGGGTTCTGAGGCTGCAGCTAAAATCAGAGGGTCTGCAGCCTTGGAAGGATGGCAGCCCCACTGCTGTAGGATGGGGACTGTGAGGGGCATTTTGAAGAACCCTCTGAAGAGATATTCAACTTAACAAAATAAACAGTGGCCACAGTTGCCAGGCCATCCCTGTGGAAATCCCTCCACAGCATGGCCGGCAGCCATAGCTGCGGCTCCAGTAGTGGACAGGTGAGGTTAGAACAGGAAGCCTTGCTGACTTTCTTCCCAGTCCCACCCTCAAGCCCACCCCCGACAGACCAGGAAGATTCCCCCCAATAGGTTAAAACAGCTTTCTGCTAAAAATGGGATTTATTATGTAAGTGGACCTTAGGCAAGGATTTCTTCTTAAGATTAAGAAACTGACGGAATGTGTGAAAGTCATTCATCCATGTCTTTGAAGGCCTGGAAGATATTGATTTGGGCACTGGTGTTTATAGTAACAAAATGAAGTGGGCCAAATAACCATGGTAACAGAATAGTTGGAAGGTATTGAGAGGACCAAAGTGCCTCTTGTTGTCCCAACATTGCTATTCTGATGTCACTATTATCTATATTTGATGTACTGTAATTTACTGGTAGTATGCATAGAATGTAGAAATAAAAGGTAGAATTAGTGTAAGAGTTGTGAATGAACCACTGTTTGTTGTACTCACACTGGACTGTGTAGTATGATGTGCCTGAGTACCCATGTTGGATTGTGTAATATGAGCTCATTATAGATCCATGTACACATCTGGGATCGTGTGGTGTGATGTCTTATTAAGGAACTGATTCTGCAGTTGTTACAACTGATGTGTGTGCACTTCGGTGTTTAAAGTAACAAAATGAATTAGAACAAGAAAGCAGTCCAGCATCATGCATCAAGGAGCCTGAGTAAAATTGAAGTCATTGGAATTCAGGGTGAAAGCTCTCCACTGGCTGGAGTCATATCTAGCACAAAAGAAGATGACTGTGGTTGTTGGAGGCCAATCATCCCTGCCCCAGGATATCACTGCAGGATTCCTCAGGGCGATGTCCTAGGTCCAACCATCTTCAGCTGCTTCATCAATGACCTTCCCTCCATCATAATGTCATAAGTGGGGATGTTTGCTGATGATTGCACAGTGCTCAGTTTCATTCATAATTTATCAGATACTGAAGCAGTCCATGTTTGTATGCAGCAAGATCTGGGCAGCATTCAGGCTTGGGCTGATAAGTGGCAAGTAACATTCGTGCTGTGCCAGTGACCAGCTCCAACAAGACAAAATCTAACCACCACCCCTTGATATTCAGTGGCATTACCATCACCAAATACCCACCATCAACATGCTGGGGTCATCATTGATCAGAAACTTAACTGGACTAGCCATATAAATATTACGGCTACCAGAGTAGGTCAGAGGCTGACTCACTTCCTGACTCCCCAAAGCCTTTCCTCTATCTAAAAGGCACAAGTCAGGAGTGTGATGGAATACACTCCACTTTCCTGGATGAGTGGAGCTCCAACAACCCTCAAGAAGCTTAACACCATCCAGGACAAAACAGGCCACATGCTTGCCACCTCATCCACCACATTAAACATCTTCTCCACCCACCACTGGAACCACTCTGGCTACATTGTGCACCATCTACAAGATGCAGTGCAGCAACTGGCCAAGGCTCCTTCAACAGTACCTCCCAAACCCCAAACTCTACTGCCTAGAAGGACAAGTGCAGCAGGTGCATGGAAACACAGCCACCTGAATATTTCCCGAGATGTCACACACCATCCTGACTTGGAACTATATGACTGTTACTTCATCGTCGCTGGGTCAAAATCCTGGAACTTCCTACCTAACAGCACTGTGGGAGTACCTTCCCCACACAGACTGCAGTGGTTCAAGAAGGCATATCACTATGAACTTCTCAAAGGCAATTAGGGATGGGCAGTTACATATTGGCATTGTCAGCGACCCCCACAGCCCTTAAATGAATAAAAAAGAACAAAGATAGTAAATTTCTTCATTAACATTTTGATCCCGGCTGTCATTCATATTGCAAAGTTCATATCCCAACAAAATTTAGGTTTGTTCAGTTTTGCCTTCTCGAGAGTGAATTGACTTTACCATAACAACATAATTCATGGCCTTGATACCATTTGGAACATAAGTCCTAGACATCCATATGGGGTATTTATAGCATTTGGATTGTTGTTCTGTTAGGACATCCTGCTGTTTTTCTGCATTCTCCTGGACACACTTGTGAATTTTTCTGAGCTTCCACACTGTTGCACATGCTGCTGCTGTCTGTTTCAGTACACTCTAACACCCTCCCATCCCTTGCAATGCCAGCTCTTGAGCAGGTACTGTGAACACAGACTATACTCTTAGGCAAGCCTGAGCAATTTTGATTCAGTTCATTGTTGTATAACAAACTCTTAACAAGCCAAAAAGAAATGAAAGCAAGGTCAGTGCATTAATGTACATTATACCTGTTTATTTCCAGAAGCAATTTTAGGAGCATGGGCAAGCATTTACAACATCTCATTAAATCTACTACACAATGTTACTACTTCTTATGTAATGTAGCAAGTGCACCAGCTGTGACAGACTGATTTCACCTCAGCCTCTTTTACAGGTTTTATACTTCGAAATAAAAACAGAAAGTGCAGGAAATACTCAGCCGGTCAGCCAGCTTCTGTGGGGAAAGAAGCAGAGTTAACGTTTCAGGTCTGTGACCTTTCATCAGAACCGGCAAAGGTTAGGAAAGAATTAGGTTTTAAGCAAGTGGGGGTGGGGGGGAGGGTGCGGGGTTGGTGGGGACGAGAACAAAAGGGAAGGTCATAGAGTCATAGTTACAGAGTTATACAGCACAGAAACAGGCCCTTCGGCCCACCATGTCCACGCCAGCCATCAAGCACCTATCTATTCTAGTCCCATTTTCCAGCACTTAGCCTGGAGCCTTGTGTGCTATGGCGTTTCAAGTGCTCATCTAAATACTTCTTAAATGTTATGAGGGTTCCTGACTCTACCAGCTCTTCAGGCAGTGTGTTCCAGATTCCAGCCACCCTCTGGGTGAAAAATCTTTTCCTCTAAACCCCTCTAAACCTCCTGTCCCTTACCTTAAATCTGTGCCCCCTGGTTATTGACACCTCCGCTAAGGGAAAAAGTCTCTTCCTATCTACCCTATCTATGCCCCTCATAATTTTGTATACCTCAATCAGGTCCCCCCTCAAACTTCTTTGCTCTAAGGAAAACAACCCTAGCTTATCCAGTCTCTCTTTATAGCTGAAATGCTCCAGCCCAGGCAACATCCTGGTGAACCTCTTCTGCACCCTCTCCAGTGCAATCACATCCTTCCTATAGTGTGGTGACCAGAACTGTACACAGTACTCCAGCTGTGGCCCAACTAGCATTTTATACAGCTCCATCATAACCTTCCTGCTCCTTTATTCTATGCCTTGGCTGATAAAGGCAAGCATCCCATATGCCTTCCTAACCACCTTATCTACCTGTGCTGCTGCCTCCAGTAATCTATGGACAAGTACACCAAGGTCCCTCTGACCCTCTGTACTTCCTAGGGTCCTACCACCCATTATATATTCCCTTGCCTTGTTAGTCCTCCCAAAATGCATCACTTCACACGTCTCATGATTAAATTCCATTTGCCACTGCTCTGCCCATCTTACCAGCCCATCTATATCGTCCTGTAATCTCAGGCTTTCCTCCTCACTATTTACAACACCACCAATTTTCATGTCATCTGCGAACTTACTGATCATACCTCCTATATTCACATCTAAGTCATTAATGTACACTACAAACAGCAAGGGTCCCAGCACCGATCCCTGTGGTACACCACTGGTCACAGGCTTCCAATCGCAGAAACAACCCTTAACCATCACCTCTGCCTCCTGCCACTGTGCCATTTTGGATCCAATTTGCCAAATTGCCCTGGATCCCATGGGCTCTTACCTCCTTAACCAATCTCCCATTACTGAAGTCCATGTATGATGGGGCAGAGGTCAGGAGACATTAAATAACAAAGCTGTGTTGGGACAAAGGCAAAGAGCGTGTTAATGCTTGTGGTGAAAGACAAAGCATTCGTCCAGAGAGTGTGTTAATAGCAGAATAATGAGCACCTCTGTCCACATGAAAAACAGGCACATGGTTAAAAAAAATAATAATAATTTAAAAAATTTAAATTATAAAAACGGCCAGTCATGCTTTGAAATTGTTGAGCTCAAGGTTGAGTCCACAAGGCTGTAGAGTGCCTAATTAAAAATCAAAAGATCAAGTGCTGTTCTTTGAGTTTGCTTTGATGTTCACTGGAACACTGCAGTAGACCAAGGACAGAAATGTGGGCATGAGAGCAGGGGTGTGTGTTGAAATGGCAAGCAACCAGAAGCTCGGGGTCATGCTTTTGGACTACACTTCCTCAGACCCTGTTTCCTCTAAGGACTCCATCCATTCTCCCAGTTTCTCCGTCTCCAACTGCATCTGTTCTGATGATGCAACCTTCCACAACAGCGCTTCTAACATGTCTTCCTTTTTCCTCAACTGAGGATTCCCCCGCACTGTGGTTGACAGGGCCCTCAACTGTGTCTGACCTATTTCCTGCACTTCTTCCCTCATCCCTTCCCATCCCTCCTAGAACCGCGACAAGCTTCTGCTTGTCCTCACTTTCCACACCACCAGCCGCCACATCCTCCACCATTTCCGCCACCTCCAGCGTGATGCCACCACAAAACACATCTTCCCTTCCCCTCCCCTGTCAGCATTCCGAACGGATTGTTCCCTCCGTGACACCCTGGTCCACTCCTCCGTCACCCCCAACAGCTTGTCCTCTTCCCACAGCACCTTCCCATGCAATCGCAGGAAGTGTAAAACCAACCCTTTTACCTCCTCTCTCCATGCTATCCAAGGCCCCAAACACTCCTTCCAGGTGAAGCAGCGATTTACTTATACTTCCTTCAATTTAATATACTGTATTCGCTGTGCAGAATGCAGTGTCCACTACATTGGGGAGACCAAACGCAGATTGGGTGACCGCTTTGCGGAACACCTCTGCTCAGTCCGAAAGTATGACCCTGAGCTTCCAGTTGCTTGTCATTTCAAAACAGCCCCTCCACCCCCCGCTCTCATGAGCACATTTCTGTCCTTGACCTGCTGCAGTGTTCCAGTGAACATCAACACAAGCTCGAGGAAATACGAACTTACGAATTAGGAGCAGGGGTAGGCCACTCGACCCCTCGAGCCTTCTCCACCATTCAATAACTTAATAGCTGAACTGATTATTCCACATTTCCACCTACCACCAAAGGGGAGCAGCACCTGATCTTTCAATTAGGCACTCTACAGCCTTGCGGACTCAACCTTGAGTTCAACAATTTCAGAGCATGACTGGCCTTTTTTATAATTTCAATTTTTTTTTTACTATTTTATTTTATTTTATTTTTTAACCATGTGCCAGTTTTTCATGTGGACAGAGCTGTTTATTATTCTACCATTAACACTCTCTCTGGACTAATGCTTTGTCTTTTAGCACAAGCATTAACACACTCTTTGCCTTTGTCCCATAACAGCTTTGTTATTAATGTCTCCTGCCTTCTTGCCTAACACACACCTTCCCTTTTGTTCTCTTCTGCACCACCCCCGCCCCGCCCTTCACTTGCTTAAAACCTAATTCTTTTCTAACCTTTGTCAGTTCTGATGAAAGGTCACAGACCTGAAATGTTAACTCTGCTTCTCTTACCACAGATGCTGGCCGACTTGCTGAGTATTTCCAGCACCTTCTGTTGTTAGTTCAGATTTCCAACATCTGCAGTATTTTGTTTTTATTATACTTCTAAATAATTTGTCTTTGTTTTACTTTATTTCAGTTGCTAAATCATTTTTCTACTTTTTGATGGGGTTCTGGAAACTAGATGAAACATATGGGACCAAATCTTCAGAGAGTCACAGAATTTAGTTTCTGTGCTGCGATTGGCAAGTCTTCTCAGTTTCAACTGAATATCAGTGAAAACTGATGGGCTTGTGTGATGTGGATATCATTTGCCATTTAGCAGCCCAAATCTGGAATTTGTTCAGGTGTTGCTGCGTGGACTGTTTCATTATCTGAGAAATTATGAATCGAACTGAAAACTGTGCAAACATCCCCACTTAGAATCATAGAGACACTTATGGCACAGAAGGAGGCCATTTGGCCCATCAAGTCCATGCTGGATCTCCATGGAGCTATCCAGTCAGCCCTACTCCCTTGCTGGATCCCCGTAGCCCTGCAAGATAATTTCCTACACGTGGCCATCCAATTTCCTTTTGAGGTCATTGCCTCTGCTTCCACCACCCTTGTGGGCAGCGGGTTCCACGTCATTACTGCAGAAAAAAGTTCGTTCTCATATTCCACCTGTATCTCTTGCCCAAAATCTTTAATCTGCGTCCCCTAGTCCTTATACCATTAGTTTATGGGAACAGCTTTTCTTTGTCTAACTTATCTCAGCCTGTCATAATGTTCTACAACTCTATTAATTCTCCCCTCAATCTCCTTTGTTCTAAGGAGAATAACCTCAGCTTTTCAAACCTAACCTTGGAACTAAAATCCCCTATTCCTGGAACCATTCTGGTAAATCTGCCCTGCACCCTCTCAAGGACCCTCTCATCATTCCTAAATTGTGGTGACCACAACTGGACACAGTATTCCAGTTGTGGCCTAGCCAGAGCTTTATAAAGGTTCAGCATAACTTCCCTGCGTTTATTTGATTTGATTTAGAGATACAGCACTGAAACAGGCCCTTCGGCCCACCGAGTCTGTGCCGACCATTAACCACCCATTTGTACTAATCCTACACTAATCTCATATCCCTACCACATCTCAATACTCAATACTTCTCTTTTTGAAGCCCAAGATCCTATATGCTTTACTGACCACTCTCTCAAAATGTCCTGCCACCTTCAAAGATTGATGCCACATGCACCCCCCAGGCCCTCTGTTCCTGCACATTCTTTATAACTGTTCCATTAAGTATAAATTGCCTCTCCCAATTCCTTCTGCCAAAATGCATCACTTCACACATGTCAGTGTTAAATTCCATCTGCCACATGTCTGCCCATTCTTCATTCTGACCTTATGATGAAGAGAAGATCATTTTTGAAGAACTGAAGATAGTTGGGCCTAGGGGAAAGCTTCCTTGAGGAACTTCTGCAGCGATGTCCTGAGGCTGAGATGATAGGTCCCTAACAACCATCTTCCTTTGCGTCAGACAGTTTCTCCCCTGATCCCCATTGGCTTCAGGTTTACTAAGACTCCTTAGTGCCACACCCATTTGAATGTTGCCTTGATGCCAAGGGCAGTAACTCACCTCACCTCTGGCTGTTGTGTCCATGTTTGGACTGAGGCTGTAATGAGGTCCGGTGCCGATGGTCTTAGAAGAACCCAAACTGAGCATCGATGAGCAGGTTATTTCTGCGCAAGTTTAGATTGATAGCACAGTTTGTAACTCCTTCAATCATTTTGGTGATGAGGCGGTAAATGGCCGGGTTGTATTTGTCCTACTTTTTGTAGACAGGGCATACCTGAGCAGTTTTCCAAATTGTTGGTTAGATGCCAGTGTTGCAGGTATTTTGAAGCAGCTTAGCTAGTTCTGGAGCACAGGTCTTCAGCACTACCACTGGAATGTTGTTGGAACCCATAGCCTTTACTCTGTTTAGTGCATTCACCTTTTTTCTTGATATAATGTGAAGTGAATTGAATTGGCTGAAGACTGATATCTGTGATAGTGGGGAGTTAGTGAGAAGGACTTTGGAAGATTGACTAGCTGGCTATGCCTTTGCCATATCTTAAGTTGCAGCCCAGTGGTCCATCCAGTTTCACTCTCATTTTCCTTTCTGGCAGTTTGATACAACTGAGTAGCTTGCTAGGCAGCTATCAGTCAATCATGTTAGTATTGATGGAGCCACATACAGGATAGACCAGGTAAAGACAGCAGATTTCCTTCTCTGATGGACAGTAATGAACAGTTCAGTTTTTATGACAATCCAACAGCTTTATGGTGACTTTTATTGATCTGTATATCTTATAATCAGCCTGAAATGCCTTCAGACTTATAAAACAACATTACCTTTGCGGCCTAACAGTACACGTTCCATTTACTGTGTAAAATAATAATAACTCTCGGGCTTTATGTGATATGGTTTCTCACATAACATCCTGCCTAATAAGTTTAGGTTCAATATAAAATGACCATGTATTGCTTAAGGAAACCTTCTATTAAAATAACATTGATGTTAATAGTGATATTGTGATAACTTGGTGTCTGTAAGAAATACAGCCTAAAACTGAATTACACCAGTGGCACTTATGTCATGCAAATTTACAATAAAAATCTAAAATTAAAAAGGATTATATAATTAGCTTTTCAAAGAACAATGCAGAGTGTAACCTAGAAGTATGGGAAGTTTGGTAAATAACTGGAACGATTGTAGATAAATATTTTGCATGGTTCACGGATTACAGACCAGAATGATAACCTAGAAATTCCTGTCTGCACGATAAATATATGAATGTTTAATGCTTAAAATTAACACCTGTATAAAAATAGCTAATAGGAATGATAGACAATGATTTGAAAATTTGTCTACTTCTGTTAATATTAACAGTATTTTTTCAGAATGATATAGCCTTACTTTAGTTGTCTCCACGTTATTGGTTGGGGGAGACAGAGATTGTTTTGGCTTATATTTTGCAAGTGAAGGAGCTGCAGACAAATGCATCACTTGATTTCAACAAAATAAATTACGAACGTAATATATTATTTAATATAGATTTTCACTCTTGAACTTGGAAGAATTGCATGCTCAATCTCCTATCCAGATATCAAATAAAAGTTTTTTTTTATTCATTCATGGGATGTGGGCGTCGCTGGCTAGGCCAGCATTTATTGCCCATCCCTAATTGCCCTTGAGAAGGTGGTGGTGAGCTGCCTTCTTGAACCGCTGCAGTCCATTCACAATTGATATTCATGATTTAGATGAGGGAACTAAATGTAATATCTCCAAATTTGCAGATGACACAAAACTGGGTGGGAGGGTGAGTTGTGAGGAGGATGCAGAGAGGCTTCAGGGTGATTTGGACAAGTTGAGTGAGTGGGCTAATGCATGGCAGATGCAGTATAATGTGGATAAATGTGAGGTTATCCACTTTGGTAGCAAAAACAGGAAGGCAGATTATTATCTGAATGGCTATAAACTGAGAGAGGGGAATATGCAGCGAGACCTGGGTGTTCTCGTACACCAGTCGCTGAAGGTAAGCATGCAGGTGCAACAGGCGGTAAAAAAGGCAAATGGTATGTTGGCCTTCATAGCAAGAGGGTTTTAGTACAGAAGCAGGGATGTCTTGCTGTAATTATACAGGGCCTTGGTGAGGCTGGAATATTGTGTGCTTTTTTGGTCTCCTTATCTGAGGAAGGATGTTCTTGCTATAGAGGAAGTGCAGCGAAGGTTTACCAGACTGATTCCTGGGATGGTGGGACTGACATATGAGGAGAGATTGAGTCGGTTTGGATTATATTCGCTGGAGTTCAGAAGAGTGAGGGGGGATCTCAGAAACCTATAAAATTCTACAGACTTGACAAGCTAGAGGCAGGAAGGATGTTCCCGATGGTGGGGAAGTCCAGAACCAAGGGTCATAGTCTTAGGATACGGGGTACAGCTTTCAGGACTGAGATGAGGAGAAATTTCTTCACCCAGAGAGTGGTGAGCCTGTGGAATTCACTACCACAGAAAGCAGTTGAGGCCAAAACATTGTATGTTTTCAAGAAGGAGTTAGATGTAGCTCTTGGGTCTAAAGGGATCAAAGGGTATAGGGGGAAAGCCGGAACAGGTTACTGAGTTGGATGATCAGCCATGATCATAATGAATGTCGGGGCAGGCTCGAAGGGCCAAGTGGCCTACTCCTGCTCCTATTTTCTATGTGGGGTAGTTACACCCACAGTGCTGTTTGGAAGAGTTGCATAATGACTGACCTGTAAGTGGCGGAGGGTTGAGATTTGAATTTTCATCCAACAATTTTATCTAATCTTTACAGCAACAACGTGGTTCCCATAAGCAAACCAAATTTCATATGAACCTAAACCTGGTCCCATTACATGCTATGCCAAAGACGTTACATAGAATTGCATAGAATGTACAGCACAGAAACAGGCCATTTGGTCCAACTGGTCCATGCTGATATTTATGCTTGATATGAGCCTCCTTCGACCTCTTTACATCTAACCCTATCAGCATAATCTTCCACATCTTTTTCCGTTATGTTCTTATTAAGTTTCCCCTTAAATGCTTCTATGCAATTTGCCCCAACTGTTTCAGTGAGTTCCACAAACCAATCACTCTCTGGCAAAGAGGTTTCTCCACAATTCCCGATTGGATTTATTTGTGATTACATATATTTATGGTCCCTAGTTTTAGTTTCCACCCCCCCCCCCCCACCCCGACCAATAAGTGTAAACATCTTGGGAGAATTTTAACACCCTGTGATGGGCACGGAGAGGGTTAGTGTGGGGGTGGGGGGCGCATTAAATTTCAAAAGTCTGTAACCTGACTCCTTTCCTCCTCAAAGATGCCCACTTCTGGTTTTAATGGAAGCAAGTAACTAACTTTCACTCAAGGAGCGGGTCATTTATTTAAATATGCTAATGCTAATGAGTCTGCATGCCTCAAATTCTAGCAGCCAATCGGATTTAACAGCTGCAGGCCGGGTTTCCCCGGGCTTGGGAAACTTGATAGCTGAAGGATAGGCAGGATTGGCTGGAGCTGGAAAGTAAGTGTCTTTACAGCATAGCTTGTGCGCCAGGAGGAGCAGCAGTGCTTCCTCTTGGCCCTTCAAACAACCCTGCTTCCCTGCACTCCCACCATGCCCCACCAACCGCCACCCCCGCCGCCCCCCCCCCCAATCTCTCACGACCCGCAATCTCTCCCCGACCCATGTTCTACCCAAACCTGTGCTGTCTGCCCCGCCAAAAGTAATGGTGTGTTTTATTGATGCGTTGAATAATATACAGAAGCAATAATGCACATCAAGGGCTGAATTGAATGAGCCTGCTGCCAATCCCAGCGGCGGGCCCAGAAATGGGCACCGTTACCGTCCATCACGTGGGTGCCGCCGCCTCAGCACGATCATGCATGTGGGCGGCCTTATTGCATAGAGGAGATGCGGCCACCCCTCCCCACCCACCCCAATCAAGTGGCGGGGGCAGGATGCGAGTCGCTGATTAAGGCATCAAAAGACTCTGGTGCAGGTGTTCGCACCATGTTTAATAGACTGCCAGCTCTGCAATCACTCCTTCCTCAGAGTCATTTGCAGCTTTGTGCAGCTTAAAACTTTGCTTGACGGATTCCTAGACCCCTCCCCCCCACCACCCACCAACCCCCTGAGGAGTTCAGGAAAGGATGGCCGAGGCAAGACGAAGGGTGGCCCCACGGTTCAGTGATTCCTCCCTGCAACTTCTCCTCCAGGCTGCCAGGGAAAGGCGGAAGGTTCTCTTCCTCAGCGATGGCAAGAAGTTCTCCTGCCTGACAAAGCAAGCCTGGGTGAAGATCACAAAGGAAGCCAGCTGTGGGGTCACACAACTCAACTGGGTCCAGTGCAGGAAGAGGGTCATCAACCTCCTGTGTTCTGCCAAGGTGAGTGCTCCATACCAGTCGCCTTTTTGGGCATTCCATGTTACTACACGGGAGGATGTGCGACATGGGGAGGGTGACACTATCGCGGCGATGGCAGAGGGGCAAGGTTAGGACCTCATCCTGACAGATGCATGTCTGCATTTCAGCCCACAGGACAGCGTCCTTCATAGCTCACCCCCATTAACTCCCCTGACAGCGTGTGTCAGCATGAGAGATTTCAGATTCCCCAGTAGAGGACGAGTGGCTGACACTAGCAGAAATGTCATGTTGATCTCTCTGCCAATCTCTAATATCTCCATCCTTCCTCTTGCAGGACAAGAGGGCCCACAATAGGAGGGAGACAAACAGGACTGGCAAAAATGTCCCTGTTCTGTGTCCCCTCACCACCGCCAAGGAAGAGGCCTTGAACTTGGCAGTGACCCAAGGCAGCCATGCATTTTCGGAGAGAGAGACTGGAGTCTCTGCATAAGAGAGTGAGGATTGGCCTCCATCGACAGACAGTTCACTTCTGGAGAGCCCATCACACGTGGTTGACATGATGAGATCTGCACAGCCTAACCCACACATATTTGTGTTCTCTCATGCAGGTTGGCATCCACAGGAGACCACAGCCATAGTGGGACAGTCTTCCACCTCTGAGGAGGAGGACAACTCAGAGGATGCACCTCACCATGACTCTCCTGCACCTTACATTAGCACAGATACTTTCACCTTGGTGGCTGCCTGCTTGGTTTTAGAATCAGGGTCACAAGCTGGTGAGAGCACTATGTGCTCGCCCAAGCAGCTAGCTGATGCTGTAGACAGCTGAGGCCTCTGACAGTCGGAGGACTGTGGGTGGTCAGGCCTATTCTGAGCCCCAGGCTCATGATGAACGTCTGGTGTTGACAGCACAAGGTATACTAGAGTTACAAAGAGAGGTAAGGCAACACATGGCAGAGATGCCAGAGGCAGTACGCAGCCATGAGCAGACGATGGAGTAGTCCATCCATGCCATGAGATCCGCCATGTCTCAGGCATGTGAATGCATGGCTTTCTCTATCGAGAGGTGGGCGACCCTCATGGAGAGTCAGATCCCATAGATATGCACAGATCTGCACACCATCGCCTTGGCCATGGGCTCGACGCAGCAGTGGCAAGACGAGAGAAGGAACAGGAGCCTGGAGACTTCTCCTGCTCCTCATGCTTCTCTGGTAAGTTGAGAGGTTCAAGTGAGGCTTGAAAGGGAGGAGGAGAGGCTGACCTTCACATCAGGGGGCTCCCCTCAGGGTGTTCCAAGTGTGGACACTGGCTCCACTCACAAACATTTTTTTAAAAAACACCTAGTTACACTTTGGGACTCAAGGGTGTAGATGATATGTAATGTCGTCATCAATTAAAAATTATTTTGTGCAACTCATTGCCAACATTGTCTGAATGCCATGCTCCATTATGCCTTACTTGTAAGATGCTGGCTTCTCCCTTCCCCCTTACTGCAATGCCTATATGATGACAGTTTCATTAACATATGTTTTCCTATGAACATTACTGCACATTGTAGCTGGTCACAAGTTGGGGAACACAAGTGCAAAGGAGGCGACAGAAATCATGCCTGAAGGTGAGTGTTTATTGCATTCTCAGGGAGTGGACATCAGGGTGGCTGGAAACAGATAATTATGAGTTTCTCTGTTGCCTCCTTTGTGTCGCTTTACCTGTCTGGCCTCCAGCACCGTGTCTTCAACATCCATTGCTGCTTGCTCCTCTCCCTCAACGGCATCCTCCTGGTCAGTGGATGAGTGTTGCTTAGGCACCTCATCATCATGTAAGGACACTTCACTCTACACTTCTAGATTGTGCAGAGCACAACAGATCACCATGATACACGACACCCTCACTGGAGCACACAGCAGGGCTCCACCAGATCAATCCAGGCTGTGGAATCTCATCTTCAATAACACAATGACCTGCTCGATGGTTGCTCGGTTGGAGCCGTGGCAATTGTTGTAACTCTCCTCTGCTGCATTACGAGGGCTCCTCATATAAGAAGGCAAGTCTTCAATGGATACCCTTTGTACCTGAGAATACATCCCTGAAGGCGACCAGGTGTAGTGGGGGGGGGCCTGAAAAGTTGTGGCGCCTGGAACTGTGGACATATGTAGGCATCGTGGCTGCTTCCTGGGAAGTGGGCACACTCCTGCAGGAAACGCTTTCGGTGGTTGCAGACCACTTGAATGGAAGACCTTTCTGTTGATGAAGGTTACCTGATGCAGCCACCCCCCCACACCCACACCCACACTAAACACTTGCAGAGCCCACCCAACACTCACACTAAACCCTTGCTCAGCACCCCCCCACATCCACACTAAACTCTTGCAGAGCCCCCCCACACCCACACTAAACCCTTGCTCAGCACCCCCCCACATCCACACTAAACTCTTGCAGAGCCCCCCCACACCCACACTAAACCCTTGCTGAGCCCCCCAACATCCACACTAAACCCTTGCTGAGCCCCCCAACATCCACACTAAACCCTTCCAGAGCCCCCCAACATCCACACTAAACCCTTGCTGAGCCCCCCAACATCCACACTAAACCCTTGCAAAGCCACCCCCCGCATCCACACTAAACCCTTGCTGAGCCCCCCAACATCCACACTAAACCCTTGCAAAGCCACCCCCAACATCCACACTAAACCCTTGCAGAGCCCCCCCGACACCCACACTAAACCCTTGCAAAGCCACCCCCCGCATCCACACTAAACCCTTGCAGAGCCCCCTCACACCCACAATAAACCCTTGCTGAGCCCCCCTGCATCCACAATAAACCGCTTGCAGAGCCCCCCACACCCACACTAAACACTTGCAGAGCCCCCCCCCGCATCCACACTAAACCCTTGCAGAGCCCCCCCCCACATCCACACTAAACCCTTGCAGAGCCCCCCCCCCCACATCCACACTAAACCCTTGCAGAGCCCCCCCCAACACCCACACTAAACCCTTGCAGAGCCCCCCCACACTAAACCCTTGCAGAGCCCCCCCCACACTAAACCCCTTGCAGAGCCCCCCCCCACACCCACACTAAACCCTTGCTGAGCCCCCCCCACACCCACACTAAACCCTTGCAGAGCCCCCCCAACATCCACACTAAACCCTTGCAGAGCCCCCCCAACATCCACACCAAACCCTTGCAGAGCCCCCCCAACATCCACACCAAACCCTTGCAGAGCCCCCCCAACATCCACACTAAACCCTTGCAGAGCACCCCCAACATCCACACTAAACCCTTGCAGAGCCCCCCCAACATCCACACTAAACCATTGCAGAGCCCCCCCAACATCCACACTAAACCCTTGCAGAGCCCCCCCAACATCCACACTAAACCCTTGCAGAGCCCCCCCAACATCCACACTAAACCATTGCAGAGCCCCCCCAACATCCACACTAAACCCTTGCAGAGCACCCCCAACATCCACACTAAACCATTGCAGAGCCCCCCCAACATCCACACTAAACCCTTGCAGAGCCCCCCCAACATCCACACCAAACCCTTGCAGAGCCCCCCCAACATCCACACTAAACCCTTGCAGAGCACCCCCAACATTCACACTAAACCCTTGCAGAGCCCCCCCAACATCCACACTAAACCCTTGCAGAGTCCCCCCAACATCCACACTAAATCCTTGCAGAGCCCCCCCACACTAAACCCCTTGCAGAGCCCCCCAACACCCACACTAAACCCTTGCAGAGCCCCCCCAACATCCACACTAAACCCTTGCAGAGCCCCCCCAACATCCACACCAAACCCTTGCAGAGCCCCCCCAACATCCACACCAAACCCTTGCAGAGCCCCCCCAACATCCACACTAAACCCTTGCAGAGCACCCCCAACATCCACACTAAACCCTTGCAGAGCCCCCCCAACATCCACACTAAACCATTGCAGAGCCCCCCCAACATCCACACTAAACCCTTGCAGAGCCCCCCCAACATCCACACTAAACCCTTGCAGAGCCCCCCCAACATCCACACTAAACCATTGCAGAGCCCCCCCAACATCCACACTAAACCCTTGCAGAGCACCCCCAACATCCACACTAAACCATTGCAGAGCCCCCCCAACATCCACACTAAACCCTTGCAGAGCCCCCCCAACATCCACACCAAACCCTTGCAGAGCCCCCCCAACATCCACACTAAACCCTTGCAGAGCACCCCCAACATCCACACTAAACCCTTGCAGAGCCCCCCCAACATCCACACTAAACCCTTGCAGAGTCCCCCCAACATCCACACTAAATCCTTGCAGAGCCCCCCCACACTAAACCCCTTGCAGAGCCCCCCAACACCCACACTAAACCCTTGCAGAGCCCCCCCAACATCCACACTAAACCCTTGCAGAGCCCTCCCGACACCCACACTAAACCCTTGCAGAGCCCCCCAACACCCACACTAAACCCCTTGCAGAGCCCCCCAACACCCACACTAAACCCTTGCAGAGCCCCCCCAACATCCACACTAAACCCTTGCAGAGGCCTCCCGACACCCACACTAAACCCTTGCAGAGCCCCCCCAACATCCACACTAAACCCTTGCAGAGCCCCCCCCACACCCATACTAAACCCTTGCAGAGCCCCCCCAACATCCACACTAAACCCTTGCAGAGCTCCCCCCACACCCACACTAAACCCTTGCAGAGCCCCCCCAACATCCACACTAAACCCTTGCAGAGCCCCCCCAACATCCACACTAAATCCTTGCAGAGCCCCCCCACACTAAACCCCTTGCAGAGCCCTTCCAACACCCACACTAAACCCTTGCAGAGCTCCCCCAACATCCACACTAAACCCTTGCAGTGCCCCCCCAACAGCCACACTAAACCCTTGCAGAGCCCCCCCACACCCACACTAAACCCTGACCTGTTGCAGAGCCCCCCCAACACCCACACTACACCCTTGCAGAACCCCCACACCCACACTAAACCCTGGCCTGTTGCAGAGCCCACTGCAACACAATCCGACAATGGATTCTGAACCCCCCCCCCCACCCCCTCTATGCAGCAATGCTCAAGACTGCTTCCCAGTGGGGCAATATGAACTCTTGTCTCGGTGTCACCAGGTTTTAATGGTTGGGAACCCGAAGGGATGTGAGTGACGCTCGCTGTTCACAAAATTGGAAGCCTGTCATTAAATTGTAATTAATTATATATAAATACATTTAAAAGAGCAGTTCAGCAACCTAAAGTAGGTCTCCTCACATTGGGGCCTCAATGCCGCAGTGGTGCTTTCTTGCCATTGACAAAATCCAAACTCAAGGTCACAAAGTCAAATTTTCGGGTGGACAGTTTTTTTGTGATTCTCCATCCCCCCATGCCACCTTGCCCACCTTAAACACCTGCACTAAATTCTGCTCCAAGTTACTGGGAATGCAATCCCCACTCTATAAAACTTGTCCAGGAGGAATTGGAGGCCATAAAAGTAAAATATTCAAATTCTCTTTTCTGGTGTCCACAGGAGCAGGAAAGTCTGGGCCTCTGCTACCCCAGGCACCTGCCACCCACCCTCATTCCACCTTTTAAAAATCTAACCCCTCACCCCCACCACCCCAACCCCACGCCCACTCACTGCCCAGCTGTTACTTACCTGAGTGCCAGATGACTGCTGGACGGCTGCCTCTTTACGCTCATTTCAAGTGGGTAGCTGGCTGGCGGGATGCAAATGAGGCCCAGCAGCAAATATTGGCCGTGCCTCCCACAGGGACTCACCCCATCATTCCACTAGCTTCATCTCTGGGAATTAAAATTCCCCTTCTGATCTCTGGACAATACTGGGGCTGAGAAACTATATGTCAATTATGCCAGGGAAATCCATTAATTTTATAGCTATTCCATTGTGTCATGTTAATGGACGTAATGTCTAATTATTGCCACTTCCCTGCATACAATATGCTTCAATGTTTTAGCCATCAAAGAGTTATTTCATTTATCTCTTCCCTTGACTGTAAACCTGCATGTATCAGGCAAACTAGCTAACAAGCAGTTATTGAATGAATTAATTTCTGAACCAAAGTGTTGATGCAAAGAAAAAGCATTCATCAAGAACAGGCATCTCCTGTTGCCATGGTCTTATTCTGCAGTCACTAATATCTACTGGTCACAAAATCATTGTGCTTTCCTTAAAGATTTAGCTGACTGACGTTTTTTTTTAATTCATTTTTGGGGATTTGGGTGTCACTGGCCAGGCCAGCATTTATTGCCCATCCCTAATTGCCCTTGAGAAGGTGGTGGTGAGCTGCCTTCTTGAACCGCTACAGTCCATGTGAGGTAGGTACACCCACAGTGCTGTTAGGAAGGGAGTTCCAGGATTTTGACCCAGCGGCAGTGAAGGAACGGCGATATAGTTCCAAGTCAGGATGGTGTGTGGCTTGGAGGGGAACTTGCAGGTGGTGGTGTTCCCATGCATCTGCTGCTCTTGCCCTTCTAGGTGGTCGAGGTTGTGTGTTTGGAAGGTGCTGTCTAAGGAGCCTTGTGCGTTGCTGCAGTGCATCTTGTCGATGGTACACACTGCTGCCACTGTGCATCGGTGGTGGAGGGAGTGAATGTTTGTGGATGGGGTGCCAGTCAAGCGGGCTGCTTTGTCCTAGATGGTGTCAAACTTCTTGAGTGTTGTTGGAGCTGCACCCATCCAGGCAAGTGGAGAGTATTCGATTACACTCCTGACTTGTGCCTTGTAGATGGTGGACAGGCTTGGGGAGTCAGGAGGTGAGTTACTTGCCACAGAATTCCTAGCCTCTGACTTGCTCATGTATCCACAGTATTTATATGGCTACTCCAGTTCAGTTTCTGGTCAATGGTAACCCCCAGGATGTTGATAGTGGGGTATTCAGCAATCTTAATGCCATTGAACGTCAAGGGGAGATGGTTAGATTCTCTCTTGTTGGAGATGGTCATTGCCTGGCACTTGTGTGGTGCGAATGTTATTTTCCACTTATCAGCCCAAGCCTGGATATTGTCCAGGTCTTGCTGCATTTCTGCATGGACTGCTTCAGTATCTGAGGAGTCGCAAATGGTGCTGAACATTGACTGAAGGATTTATCCTATCTAAAATTATTTGGCATATAAAATACAAATATCTCCCTATTTTGCCACACTTTGGTCAGACTCCAATAAACTTAGTCCAGTGGTAACTCATGTTAAATGGAAAGATAAATAGTCATCAACTTGAAATGTTAACACTACCTTCCTCTCTCCACAGTGTTTCCAGTATTTTCTGCTGCTATTTTTATTTTAAATGGAAAGTTACTGTCTTACTCTCCCTCTAAGCTGCTAATTTTCACTGGCCAATGGCCATTTGTGATCCTTGGACAAATTGTCCTGAAGTGAGAAAAAAGGAAACTCAGAACAATCTCTTTAGGAATGAAGCATCTGACGGCAGGTTTCCGAAAGGTTGTGAGAAATTCATCTCAGCACAATAAAATAATGAAAGCCAAATAAGGCCAAGTTCAATGGAAATTTTTTCTCATTGTTAAGAGAAATTGTCTGTCATATTTACAAATAGAGGCAATAGTGATAAAAGCTTTTATCTGTAAATTAGCTAACGATTTGGTGTTGGAACTTCACAGGTATTGTAAAAAGAAGTTCTGAAAGGCAATAACATAATTGCATATTTTTCCTTCACAGGAGCTGCAAGGAATCAATCATCTTGACAGTTGTTCAACCATACCCTGTAAGTATAAACTTGCTTTTATTCTGTTTAATATCTGTTCCTTCTGTTTTTCTTTTCCTGCTCAAGCTTTTAGTCATACAGGAATAGGAATTTGTCTTTCCAAATGTTTAGAAAACAACGTGGCATTTTGGGGTAAACTTTCATCTTTACTTTCCTCCAGGAGCATATTGGAAATGTAGGCAAAACCTCCACTGATTTTCAGTTAATGATAAAAAAAAATTGTGCATTTATGTAGCACCTTTCTGACCTCAGCACTGTGGGTGGACCTACACCACATGGACTGCAGCGGTTCAAGAAAGCGGCTCACCAGCACCTTCTCGAGGGCAATTAGGGATGGACAATAAATGCTGGCCTTGCCAGAAACACCCACATGCCATGTACAAATAAAAAAAGTCCCAAAAAACTTTACAGCCAATTTAGTACTTTTGAGGTGTAGTCAGTGTAGGAAACATGACAGCCAATTTGCAGACAACAAGCTCCCGCAAACAGCAATGCAATAATGGATAAATAATTTATTTTATTGATGTTGATTGAGGGATAACTATTGACCAGGACACTGAGGTCAGCTTTCCCATTTGATCTTTTACATCCACCTGAGAGAGCAGACAAGGCCTCGGTTTAACGTCACATCTGAAAGATGACAGCTCTGACAATGCAGCAACCCCTCAGCATTGCATTGAAGTTTTAGCCTAGATTTCCTTCTCAAGTCTTTGGATTGGGGTTTGAACCCATGATCGTCTGACTTAGAAGCAAGAGTTCCAACACTGAGTCACAGCTGACACCTAATGGTGTGGTGCAGTAATGGACAGAATATGTTGGGCAGCACGCATCCAAATTCCTGATATTCACTCCCAACACATGAAGCTCTGCCCCAGAAATACTAAAGATGAAAGTTTACTGCTATGTTTTCTCATTCGCTTTTTGAATTTGACCAGCAGTACAGCTCTCTTAAAGACCCCAGCAATGAAGCTCAAATTCATCCTTAAGGTGTTAGTTTATGAAATGAAACATAGAACTTTACAATAATATTAACCACTATAAATGTTCTGCCATTCTCTCATGTTTTGAGGTGTCTTCAGTGCAGACACTCTGTTTTGCTACTGTAGTGAGCCAAGTAAAGCTCGATTGCTCTAGACTGTGAAAATATCTCAAAATGTGATAAAAGCCATACTTTTTGAAGATGTCAGTTGAAATTGTTCTATAATTGGCTCTCAGAATGGAAGTGAGATGAGGCTCGAAACCTCACAGTGATGCTTTGTGGAATTGAGGAGTCCATCCGATTATCACAGTGACAGACAACTACAGGTTGGGTGCCAGAGGACTGGAGGACAGCTAACGTTGTACCATTGTTTAAAAAGGCAGTAAGGGATAGACCAAATAATTATAGGCCAGTCAGCCCAACCTTGGTGGTGGGAAAATTATTGGACAAAATTCTGTTGGACAGGATAAATCTTCATTTAGGAAGACACGGATTAATCAAAGACAGTCAGCACAGATTTGTTAAGGGAAGGTCGTGTCTGACTAACATGATTGAAGTTTTCGATGAGGTAACAAGGAGGGTCAATGAGGGTAGTGCATTCGATATAGTCTTTATGGATTTTAACAAGGCTTTTGATAAAGTCTGACATGGCAGACAGTTTACAAAAGTAAAAGCCCATGGGATCCAAGGCAAAGTGGCAAGTTGGATCCAAAATTGGCTAAGAGGCAGGAAGCTGACTGGAAGGCTACATCCAGTGGGGTTCCGCAGGACTCAGTACTAGGTCCCTTGTTTTTTGTGGTATATAACAACGATCTGGACTTGAATGTAGCAAGCACGATCAAAAAGCTTGCAGACAATACAAAAATTGGCCGTGTGATTGATAATGAAGAAGAAAGCTGCATATTGCAAAAAGCTATCAATGAACTAGTCAAGTGGGCAAAACAGTGACAAATGGAGTTCAGTCTGGAGAAGTATGAGGTATTGCATCTGGGGAAGGCTAACAAAGCAAGGGAATACATAATAAATGGTAGGATACTGAGAAGTGTAGAGGAACAGAGGAATAAAAGCAAAATACTGCGGATGCTAGAATTCTGAAATAAAAACAAGAAATGCTGGAAATATTCAGCAGGTCTGGCAGCATCTGTGGAGAGAGAAGCAGAGTTAACATTTCAGGTCAGTGACCCTTCTTCAGAACTGGCAAATATTAGAAATGTCAAAGATTATAAGCTGGTAAAGTGGGGGTGGGGCAAGAGATAACAAAGGAGAAGGTGTAGATAGGATAAGGTCATAGAATAGCTGACTAGAAGGTCATGGAGCAAAGGCAAACAATATGTTAATGCTGTGTTGAAAGACAAAGCATTAGTACAGATAGGGTGTTAATGGACTGAAATTGAACAGCAGCAAGTACAAACATGAAAAAAAACAGTGGGTAGGCAAACTGAACAAACTAAGATGAAATAAAATAAACACACAAAAAAATGTAAAAAAAAAAGAAGAAAAAATAACTAAAAATGAAAGTAAAATGGGGGGCCTGTCATGCTCTGAAATTATTAAACTCAATGTTCAGTCCAGCAGGCTGTAGTGTGCCTAATCGGTAAATGAGATGCTGTTCCTCAAGCTTGCGTTGATGTTCACTGGAACACTGAAGCCCAGGATAGAGATGTGAGCATGAGAGCAGGGGGGAGTGTTGAAATAGCAAGCAACCGGAAGCTCGGGGTCCTGCTTGCGGACTGAGCGGAGGTGTTCCACAAAGCGGTAACCAGAACGTTCAGCATCAGAGAGGGGGAGGTCAGAGGGTATAGTGAATACACAGTAAGGGGTCAGATCAGAAGGGGTGGGGTCTGAGGGAAGTGAAGGGGAAGGAGGATCTGGAGGAGCATTCGTCCCCATCAGCTGCCGGAGCTTGCGTTCCTTGACATCTGAAAGGAAAAGAGGAACCTTGGAGTACGTGTCCACAGATCCCTGAAGGTGGCTGGACATGTAGATAAGGTGTTCCAAGAAGACATACGGGATACTTGCCTTTGTTAGCAGAGGCATAGAATACAAGAGCTGGGAAGTTATGCTGGAACCGTATAAAATCCTAGTTAGGCCACAGCTGGAGTACTGCTTGCAGTTCTGGTCACCATGCTATAGGAAAGGTGTGATTTTACTAGAGATGTTACAGAGGAGATTTACGAGGGTGTTGCCTGGATTGGAGAATTTTAGTTATGAGGAAAGATTGGACAGACTAGGGTTGTTTTCTTTGGAACAGAGGAGGCTCAGGGAAGGCCTAATTGAAGTGTATAAAATTGTGAGGGATCTAGATAGAGTGAATAGGAAGGCCCTATTCCCCTTGGTTGAGGGGTCCATAATCATGGGGAATAGATTTAGTGTAAGAGGTAGGAGGTTTAGAAGGGATTCGAGGGGAAATATTTTCACCCAGAGATTGGTGGGGATCTGGAACTCACTGCCTGAAAGGGTGGTAGAGGCAGAAACACTCACAACATTTAAAAAGTACTTGGATATGTTGTACTTGCAGTGCCATAAGCTACAAGGCTACTGAGCGAAAGCTGGAAAGTGAAATTAGGCTGGATGGCTACTTTTCAGTCAGCAGGGACACAATGGGCTCAATGGCCTCCTTCTGTGCCGTAAATTTATGATTTCTATGATTTTAAACTAAATTCTAAATTCTATGATTTCATCCTATAACATCACTCAAATATGCTCATTCATGAATTGTCTTTGTCATACAGTTTTTTCACAAACGATTTGTTATCATGAGTGCATATAAACGTAACATAACACCAACACCTTATAACATTATAATTTTAACATGATGCCATAACTTTAACTTACATTTTATTTTTTTTCTATCTTTAGTTATATCCCTCCCACGACCTTTTAGATTCCTTTGTGCAAAGCACCATTCTCATTTTAGAAAGGTAGGAGAAATAGTCAAGTATCAATCTGCAGCAACTTGTCATCCAGGATCATAGAGTTGTCAATAGAGGATGTTATAGTGACCTCATCAAAGATGTTATTTACATGGCAGTTGAGGTTCATGATGTAGTTCATGAGTGAAGAAATCTTGATTCAGTATTAAGTTAGACTCAGTAGATAGGTTTTTTCCATTTTTGGCTGGGTTACTAGATGTACTCTTTAGAAATGGATGCCTAGCTCCCCAATATTTTATTTGCAAATCTGTGCGGTGGAAAACAACTTTGGCTTCCATCATGTTTCCCTCATTTACCCAGTTCAAACACTGGACGTGAGGACCATATGTTAGGTTGAAGCATGCAGGCATCCTGAGTTCAGAGGTCAGTGGAGTCATCCTTAGAGGTTCAAGAGAAGAGGGGCTTGTATCAGACTGTGGATGAGCACAGCTCCCATTACCAGAAGAAAACAGCCAGCTCAGTAGCTCCCTCTTCCGCCTGCTGCAGCAAGTTTTTGCCCCATCTCGCATGACTTCTCCAACAAAGGCCAGAGAGATCACTACCCTAATTCAAATTACACCAATGCAAAAATAGGGCTAGAGTCAGGGGAAAATCTGCATGGCAGGCAGCCTTTCTGCCTCCATGTCATTCCAAGGTGGCATTTTATCTGCAGTGCCCACAAATGTATGAAACAGGTGACTGGTGCATTGGTCACTTCAATTCAACACTTCAATCTCCTTTCTCATAATAAAAGCAATAAAAGCATGATAAAGCTGCCCAGTGTGACCACACAGCTATATTTCCCAAAATATAAGGGTTATTGATGGCAGTTATGTGACCATGTGACAGTAATAGCAAATTCCTGTTCTAAATTCACAATGACAAAAAAGGAACAAATTTTAGAATGTCGGCTCTAGGACAGACATTCCAACAGAGTTTTTATGACAAGATGCAAACTGTGTGTGATAGTTGAATGGTTGTGTGTATTTTATGCATGGAAGTGAATGAGAAGAGAACCAGACATAAAGTGATAGAGTTTTTGCTTAGGACCACTTAGACCACTTAGAACAGGTTCAGAGGCAGTGGGGTGGGGGCGGGGAGTCTGCAAAATGCAAACAAATATGTTTGACCAGATGTCCAACATCTTTGCATCTCTTCTGGATTTTACCGAGGCAACCACGGAGCGCACACTTTGCATTATCAAAGCAGCAGGACAGCAATTAAGGTTTTTAAAAGGCCAATTAACTGGAATTTTACAGCACAATTTTGATTTTACTGACTGCACAGGGGAACCATGGAGCTTCAGAGCCTCGCCTGGTTAAAGCAGGTGGCCAAGAAATGGGAGAACAGTGCTGGCTATCTCAGCCAGCCATCCAGAGAGCCAGCATCTCAATAGAAGGCATAGGAGAGAGGCTACCTGCCATGAGCCTCATGCACCCAGGCTATGGGGCCCCTGTTGAGGAGGAGGAGCAGCTCAATGGGAGGTGGGTCCAGGCACCGGCAGGGACACATCAGCAACCTCAGGATCAACAAGAGGGCCCGCTTCAGGGTGGGCACACTGGAGAAGGGTGCAGAGGGGCACGGCAATGGTCTCCTGCATGCAGAAGAAGCTATCCCCAAGAAAGAATCTACCGTCCAAAGCTGAGCTATCTCCAGATGTCCGGGCAGCAGTGTCAGCAAAGACTGTGACTCTCCAGGGAGGCAATCACTGATCTCTGCGCATGCTGCAGTACAAACTGAGACCCATGGGGGTTGGTGGACATCCAAGTGACGCTGAATATTCCCACGGCTCTCAACTTTTACGCCTCTTGCTCTTTCCAGGGATCCACTGGGGACATGTGTGGGACCTGCCAGGCCGTGCCCATCAGTGCATCAAGGAGGTGACCAATGCCATTTTCAAGAGGGTCGGCGACTATGTGCCCTACCGCACCAATCCAGACAGCCAAGCGGAGAGGTCCATTGGGATCGAGGCCATCATTGAAGTCCCCTAGGTGCAGAGTTTGATCAACTTCTCGCATGTGGCCATCAGGTCTCCCATAGACCAGCCAGTGGCCTTCAACATAAAGCGCTTTCACTCGTTCAGATCCTTCAGGTATGTGCATGGTTCCCAGGAAGCAGCCACAATGCCTGCATACTTTGGCAGTCCTGGGTGCCACAGTTTTTCCGGCCCTGCCGCGCGCCTTCAAGGATGGATATTGGGAGACAAGGTCTACCCACTAAAGACATGGCTGCTCATGCCTGTGAGGAATCCACGCAGGGATGCAGAGGAGAGGTAAAACACCTGCCAAGGGTCAACCCGAGTAGCTACCAAGCAGGCCATTGGACTTTTGAAATTGCGATTCAGGTGCCAAAATCAATCCGGTGGAGCTCTTCAGTATGCCCTCACAAGGGTCTTGCATATTATGGTAGTCTGCTGTGCTCTGCACAACTTGGTACTGCAGAGAGGGGAGGTGTTGAACAATGAAGATATTGTGGATCATGATGCCTCTTCCAACAATGAGAATGTGGAGGAGGCTGCTGCCCAGACGATGCAAGGTGTAGGACCCTTGGATGACAGGCAAGGAGCAATGAGATACGCCCAAATGAGGCTTGGGATGTACTAATACAAAGACTTTTCTTGTGACCCTTATGTCCTTTCAGAAACATTCCAATAAAGCCTTACCTTTATGCAGTCCTGCTGCTGCCTCCTTCATCTTACACTGCATCACCCAGTGCCCTGGTGCACAGTGCACAGTGGCAAGGCTGAGAAATTCACCTACTGCGGCTTTGTCCATCACTTCCAGTCCATTGAGGGAGCAAGGCTGCAGATGAGATCTCACAGGGCTGCAAAAATTGGAAGGAGAAGCAACCAACAATGAGTGAACCCTTTATTGAATGGCACAACAGAAGCAAAGCTTAACATACACATAAACTAATCACCCATGAATCCCAAATGCAGCTAGGTGTTCTTCTTAACTTTCTTACGAGTGCTCCTACATAGTTTTGCTCCTGGGCTTACAACTGAGGTCGAAGCAGGCTGCTGATCGTGCTGTCCCATGGCTTGGGATGGCCTTGGCAGCTGTCCTCTGGCTACTTGAGGCCTGGAGGGCCCCAGCATGCTGAGGGGCTCCTGCACAGGTGCAGGTCCCTCTTATGTCGGCATGCCTACTCAAGGCACTGGTGTCGCTGGCAGAGGGGCTGAGAAGCCACTGTCCACACTTAGAGTGCTCTGAGAGGAGCCCCCAGAAGCAGAAGGTAGCTGCTTCTCCTCCCTTGCAAGGCTCCCTTGTACCAACCTGCTGACCTGAGAAGGATGAAGACCAGGTGGAGACTCCAAGCACCTCGGCCCCCTCTCGCTTTGCCATTGCTGCATTGAGCTCATGGACAAGGCGTGCAGGTCTGTATGTATCTCTGGCATCCATTGACTGGTTTTCTATATCTGGCTCTCCATGAGGGTCGCCAGTCTCTGGATGGAGGAAGCCAAGAGTGCACCCATAGGAGACATGGCAACACTCATGGCCTAGATGGATTCCTCCATTGTCCTTGCATGGGTGTACAGAGCCTCTGGAAGCTCCACCTGATGCTCCCTTACCTCTTGCTGTAGCTGCAGCATTTGCAGAGGCATGTCATCAGCCTGGAGCTTAGCATTGGCCTGGACTCCCACAGTCCTCCAACTATCAGTGGCCTCAGCTGTCACAGCCTCTGTCAGCTGCTCTGGCACGTCTGTGATGTGCTCACCAGATTACAATCCTGAATCTAATTGTGAACACATACCCACTGGCATGAGAGTCTCTGCACTGGTGGAGGATGCGGCGGAATGATGTGATGCTGCACTCTCTGAGGATCACGCCTGCTCCTCAGAGGTGCCTGACTGGCTCCCAGTCTCTCGAGCTGTCTGCGCTTCAGCATGACCCTAACCTGCATGAGAGAACTGATAGGTTGAAGGGTTAAGGGCTTCCCATTTTGTCATCCCAACTATCCCTACTGTGGAGCTTAATGTGTCCAGTGGTGGACACGTGAGCACTATGCCCAGTGTGTGCCAGATGCACCCTTGTGCCCCTGAACTCATTCATTCACCCTCAAGGGTTGGCACTCCAGCCTCACCATCAGCAATAGCACAGCCATCCTGGTACCCTGCCATTTCCAAGGCCACTGCCTCCATGGGGGTCAGGATGTACAGGTACGGTACCCCTCTGCTGGTCTTGGTCCTTTCTTTACTGTTGTGTGCTATCTTCTCCCACAAGCACATGAAAGAAGACTGTTAGTTTCCCCACTAAGACAAGCACAACGCCTATGCTGGCGGCAGCCCAGCAGCCCTTGATGGGGGCACACGCATGTCTCCTGCATATGGCCACTCTCGAGAGACCTTGTGGGGTTGGCAATGACAGATGGGCACATCTCACCAAAATACAGCCATGCCTCTGATAGGAGTACGCTGCTTCCTGATCCCTTTGCCACCGACTGGGTGGTCACTCCCTCTTCACCAAATGCACCCTCTCGCATTGCCACGTGCAAGGCCCAACATGAAAAGATGTGAGGACTGCTCACCTTGGCAAATTGAAGGATGTCATTGACTCGCTTGTGGCATTGAATTCAGGTTCTCTGGTGACCCCACAGCTGCTGACCTCCTCTATAATCTCCGCCCAGGCTTGCTTGGTCAGGTGGGTCGGTCTCCTCTTCCGGTCCCTGGGGAAAAGGACCTCCCGCCTTGCCCTTGCAGCCTGGAGGAGAACCTGCAGGGAGGCATCGCTGAACTGAGAGGCTGCACGGGGTCTTTTTTGGACCATTCTTGATGCAGGCTTCCAGTCAGCTCCTCGGCAGAAGGCAGCAGTCAGACAGAGGACTCTTGTGAGCAGTCAGCAGTGAATGCAGGGTTGGCAATCATTGCTGGCTCGCTTCCCACCTCTGATCAGTTGAATGGCCCCCACACATTCCCTGAGTTAATTGGCCGACCGCCATGAGAATGCGTGCGACCAGCCGCTGAATGTCCGACAGAGGCAGTACCCACTTCCAGCGCTGTCACTGGGGCATGTGGCCTTGCCACAAAATCCAGCCCATGGTTCAAGTTCCCCTCAAATTCATTTGCAAAATCACAAACATAAAATCTTCCAAGAAGCAGTGCATTCGGACCGCATTTTAGAATGTAATTGTTTATTTTTTTCTTTTCCATTAAAAAATATTCCTTGATATAATTAAGAGTGGTAACTTGGTGCAACTTTATTAATACAGCTGAAAATGGGTTTATCACAAAAAATAAGCCCTTTTAATAAGAGTGTCTAGTCCACCACCTGTGAGTAATCTGACTTTAAATAACTGAAAATTGACTTTATAAGACAATATAAAACCATTTACTGGTTTCATTGGTGTACACTAGCCAGTTTTTTAGTAAACCTTGACCCATGCCCATTGCTTCTGATGCAGGCAGCTCACAAATTTCATGCTGCCTGCTCATTACCTTGATTGTAGGATGTCACCAGTGCTAAGCGCGCTACAGAGTCGTTACATGCCTGAGCATGGAACACAAAACAATGAGAGGCCAGCACCGGTCAAAGCTCGCCCTCACCACTTGGAGTAAGCCTGCACCTCTTAAAGCGATGGTGCATTCTGTCTGCAACAGGTGCTGGAAGTGGTTGGGGAAGAGTGTCAAGCAGGAGGAATGTTGAAATATGGTGCAGTAGTGCAGAAAGTGTGCTCCAGGGTTCTCCGACACAGTGCTGGAGGCCTGGCTGCAGAAGGTGAACTGGAAGAAAGAGATGCTCAATCCACAGGAGACCAAGAGGGTCTCCAGACAAACACTCAGAAGGCAGTGGGAACAAATATTGCAGTCAATGCCTGGAGTCTAGCTCCAAGGACATGGATGCAGTGCCACAAGAAGTTTGATGACCTCACTCAAGTGATCAAGATCTTAAAATTTTCAAATACCTCTCACATTGCTCATTCACCACTGGCCTTTCACTCATCTGCCAACAATCTCTATCAACCACAGCTAGTACCTCACATTCATAGCTTCACTTCATCCTCACACACTTAACACTGCTGCAAGCCTCACACCCACATCTCACAGCTTGCACACACTGCCAGCTATTCAACCACGACAGGCACATCACCCAAAAACTTTGCACCACTTTCACTGACGCACTTCCGTCTCTCTTGCAGGACCAGGTGTCACACGATCACAAGCAGCAACACATAACCAGCGGGGGACAGGCACGGCTGCATGTCCTAACCAATGGAGAAAACAGTGTGAGCCACCATTGCAGCAGATATGATTGAACCCATGTCAGCAAGGTCAAAAGCATTAGAGATGATGGTTTGTCCATACCTAATCCTTCTTCTCACATCCCACTTCCTTCTCATCCCACATTCTGATCTGATTTACACGTTTCAGATGGTGTAAGCATGCACCTCTTGCTTCCCCCACTACCTTCCGTCAACGTAACCCCTTACCCCTTTCAAATACACAAGAACTGCAGCTTGGCCAAGCAGGGGTGCAGGAGCAAGAAATGGAAGAGAAAGAAGAAACTGATGATGAAGAAACACTGTCACTCGCCGTCAAACTCGCAGCCACCAGCACAAATACTGACACGGTGTGTACTTTAAAGGGTAGCTTAGAAGTGGCATCTGCTGGTGGCATGACACAAGGCATGAGTAGCCTGCAGCCAGGGCAGCAGAAAGGATAGTGCAGGTGTCAGCTCACTAGACAGGCACTAAGCCATGCACGAGAGTGATTAGTTCATTCATATAGTTGGTTTGGAATATTTGTTTTGTGGTGGCTTTTATTTCAGCATTGTGGCCAACAGAACACTGTGATGGTCAGTAACAGAGGGAAGGTAAGGTGTGGAAGTGTTGTTGAATTGGGATTGTGTTCACTAGTACTACAGTTGAATGAGCCAGTCATGAACAGTGCGCCTGAAAAGGGGATGTGCTGGTTGTCTCCTCCCTTCCTCCTCCTCCTCAGCCTCTTCATGCTGCTCAGCTGGTCACTGTATACCTGGTGGCAAGTGTTGTGCCTTCATGAGGGCGAGGTTGTGCAGGATGCAGCTGATCACGACGAATTGTCACGTGCACTCTAGAGAGTATTGCAGGGCTCCTTCAGAGCAGTTCAGGCAGCAGAAGCATTGCTTCAGCACCTTAATAGTCTACCTGATAATGTCATGTCCCGGTAGACTTCAGCAACTTCATAGGCAGCAACGGTAAATGGGCTTTTGCAGTAACACTGGATGCCAAGTGTAGTCCTGTTTTCTGATAAGCCCATTCGTACGAGCAATGTGGGTTTGTATGGCTGACTGTATGAATCTTCCCTTAACATTAACAAAGATTTGTGGCCAGAATATTCAAATCATGATGACTTTTCAATACATGAGCTAGCTGTTTTAGTCTTGTCAACAATGCTGTGAAATCGATCTGGCAGTGGTAACAGGATTAAATGCAGTGCTAGAACGCATTCAGAACTACTTTCTTCAATACAAACATGACAAGATATACTTGAGATTTGGCTTCAGAAATAAGTTCTCCAGAAGGTTTTTTGATAAATGCAAAGCACAATCTACTTGGTGAGCATTGTGGCAGAGATGTGAAAAGCTATATCCTTGGCTGTGCTCCAAAGAGTTCTGCAGCTTGTAATTGGTAGTGCAGTTATTTTCTTTAGTGGCATATACATGGTGCACTGAGACAGAAGTAAGTATACATTAATATCTCACTTATCCTTTCACTCATCTATCTGTGCTTCTGTCCACATACATACACATATATATTATACTTGGCTGTCCATCCATGTATTTCTTAGGTGCATTTCATAACAGTTGGGGGGGGGGCGTCGATTTTATTTTCCCTGTATCTCGCTCTTATCAATGAATCACGGTTATTAATAAAATGTATACAGAATTGCATAATTATATACAAACATACAAATTAGCAGGAGTAGGCCACTCAGCCCCTCGAGCCTGCTCAGCCATTCAATAAGATCATGGCTGATCTGATTGTAACCTCGACTCCACATTCCCACTTACCCTGATAACCTTTCACCCTCTTGCTTATCAAGAGTCTATCTACCTCTACCATAAAAATATTTAAACACTCTGCTTCCACTGCCTTTTGAGGAACAGAGTTCCGAAGACTCAGGACCCTCTGAGAGAAAAAAAATTCTCCTCATCTCTGTCTTAAATGGGCCACCCCTTATTCTTAAATAGTGACCCCTAGTTCTAGATTCTCCCACAAAGGGAAACATCCTTTCCTCATCCACCCTGTCAAGACTCCTCAGGATCTTATATGTTTCAATCAAGTCACCTCTTACTCTCTTAAACTTCAGCAAATACAAGCCTAGCTTGTCCAACCTTTCCTCATAAGACAACCCATCCATTCCAGGTATTTGTCTAGTAAACCTTCTCTGAATTGATTCCGCTGCATTTACATCCTTCCTTAAATAAGGCGACCAATACTGTACGCAGTACTCCAGATGTGCTCTCACCAATGCCATGTATAACTCAAGCATAACCTCCCTATTTTTGTATTCAATTCCCCTCGCAATAAACGATAACATTCTGTTAGCTTTCCTGATTACTTGCTGAATCTGCATACTAACCTTTTGTAATTCATGCACTATGACACCCAGATACCTCTGTGTCTCAGAGCTGTGCAATCTCTCACCATTTAGATAATATGCTTTTTTTATTCTTCCTGCCAAAATGGACAATTTCACATTTCCCCACATTATACTCCATTTGCCAGATCTTTGCCTACTCACTTAACCTATCTATATCCCTTTGTAGCCTCCTTATGTCCTCTTCACAACTTACTGTCCTATCTTTCTTTGTGTCATCAGCAAATTTAGAAACCATACCTTTGGTCCCTTCATTCAATTTATATAAATTGTAAAAGCCCCAGCACACATCCCTAAGGCACACCACTCATTATATCTTGCCAACCAGAAAATGACTCATTTATGCCTACTCTCTGCTTCCTGTTAAATAGCCAATCTTCTATTCATGACAATATGTTACCCCCTACACCATGAGCTTTTATTTTCTGCAATATCCTTTGATGTGGTACCTTATCAAATGCCTTCTGGAAATCTAAGTACAGTGCATCCACCAGTCCCTGTTATCTACAGCACGTTACTTCTTCAAAGAACTACAGTAAATTGGTTAAACATGATTTCCCTTTCACAAAACAATGTTGACTCTGCCTGATTACCTTGATTTTTTTCTAAGTGCCCTGCTATAATGTCTTTAATAATAGCTTCCAACATTTTCCCTAAGACAGATGTTAAGCTAGCTGGCCTGTAGTTTCCTGCTTTCTGTCTTCCTCCCTTTTTGAGTAAAGGAGTTACATTCACTATTTTCCAATCTAATGGAACCTTCCCCCGACTCTCGGGAATTTTGGAAAATTAAAACTAACGCATCAACTATCTTACTAGCCACTTCTTTTAGGACCCGGGGACTTGTCAGCCCGCAGCTCCAACAATTTTCTCAGTACCACTTCCCTTGTGATTGTAATTTTCTTGATTTCCTATTATATTATTGGAACAAGGTCTTTTTGATTTCTAAAGATAGCTAATGTTTATGGAAATATTATTTCATTTTGCAATAAGAAAACTAACTGCTTTTGAGGACTGTGAAATAAAATAATTACCACATCATTGGCACAAATGCCTGAAAGCATGCTATAGTCACTATAGCCAGTCATAGTTAAATATGGCCCAACTTTGCACTCAGATTAGTTGTGTGCTGTGGATGATTCTACTTCCTGAAGCTTATGGAATGTATAATTTATGTTTTAAATCTCATGGGCCTCAGAGTTAATGAATGTACAAAGTCTGAAAGGTCTCAGATATTAATCTGCACATAGACCTTCATAGGCCTCAGAGCTAGCCTGCTTATTAAAATTCACTGGCTACAGTTAATCTGTTTACAAAAGTAGAACATAAAGGCCCTGAAATTATGCTATGGGGGTGTTAATATATGACTGTTTAACTATTTGATTTGAAATTCCTCTCCCTGCTTTTTAACATATTTAAAATAAATGGGTTAATGTTTTTGCTAAAATAATGGAGAGGAATTTTAGACCAGCACGTTAAATAATTGGACATTAGCAACCCAGGGTGTAACTCTAGGCTCCCATTTATGTTGCTTGTATCACATCTTACAGGACTTGCTGTTACTTTGTATTCTCAAGCTTATGTATCTTCAGAAATTTAGCGCAACCTGTCAAATAATATATTTATTAATATTCTTCCAGTCATTTTTGGGCTCTTTCCCTCCATTTCTGCTGGGTTAAGTTAATCATTTGTGCAATCATTGTTCCAGTTTTAGACCTCTTATGAAAGCGAGACATTAAACAGGGTAGTGTGCTGTAAATTAGCCATATATCCAGCCTTCATCTCCAGCACAGTGTAGGATGATCTTGGATAAGTAGAGAAGGCATTCGTTTGATTTGCCTAGATAGAATGGAATTTGTATGAATACAAGAGGAGGTGTCACACCATTCTTTTCTCAATTAAATCAAATGGAGAAAAAGTTATATTAAAAAACCCCACTGGTAATGTTATTTTTGGATATGATTTATACATCCTCCATTAATATACATACCTTATCCCACCCTATTTTAAAATGATTTAACTTTCTTGAAGAAAGTGTAAAAGGTGCCTACCAATTTGATAGTTTTCTTGCTACCAAAACTCAAAAGTGGTGTTTGGGGCTCACCTAATTACTTCTTGGGCAAATGCACCACCTGGTGCTAGATAGATATCAGAAGGCCACTCCTTTGAGCCTTGGTCTGTGCTGAGTTGCACTGATTTCAGTTGGTTGGGGCACTACAGTTGGGTGATGGTTGATTTCGATGTTATTAGCCTGAGCTACTGCTTGTTGAAGTGGTTTAATTCATTGAAATTGAATGGCATAAAAGTAACAAATTTGTGCTAACAAAGCCAAGGAAACTTTAAGAAGCACATTAGCAAAAATTCTGTAGAGTAATAAAGCTAACAACAACTTATAGCACATTTAATGTAGTAAAATATCCCAAGATACTTCACAGGAGTGTTATCACAAAATTTGATAATGAGCCACGTAACAAGATATTAGTTCAGATGACCAAAAGCTTGGTCAAAGAGCTTAGTTTTAAGGGGTGACCTAAAGGCAGAAGGCTGAAGTTGTTTAGGGATAGAATTTCGGTGTTTAGAGCCTAGGCAGCTGAAGGCATGGCCGCCAGTGGTGGAGCAAATAAAATCGGGGATGCGCAAAAGGCCAGAATAGGATGAGCGCAGATCTCGGAGTTGGGGGTCTGGAGGATGTTACAGAGATAGAGAAGGGTGAGGCCATAGAGGGATTTGAACAAAAGGATGAGAATTTTAAAATCAAAGCATAGGTAAGATGGGTGAGCAGGACAGGGTGTGGATAGGCAGTAGAGTTTTGGATCAGCTCAAATTTATGGAGGGTGGTCGGTGAGAGGACGGTCAGGAAAGCATTGGAATAGTCTGTAAGTAACAAAGGTATGGATGAGGGCTACAGCACCAGATGGGCTGAGCAGGGGTGGAGGCAGATGTTACTGAAATGGAAGTAGGCAATCTTGGTGATAGAGAGGTTATGGGGTCAAAAGCTCATCTGAGGGTTAAATAAGATGTTAATTCAATTATTATTTTATTTTGAGATCATATGCACTTCAGAATGTTGTGAAACAGATTAGCTGATGTAATTCTTAAAATAAATCACTGAAACTGCAATAATACACACATGATGTTTTTAAGGTTCCTTATTTCTTGAGCTAACTTACCTACAATAAGTTGTGTTTGAAGTGGAAGTTATTTGCACAGATGCTTTCATCATTTTAGATGAAATCTTCAAGCACCGTATTGTCAAATTGCAGTGAAATCTGTTCAGTGCTGGCAGTCCTTGACTGTGTGACTAAAAATGAGGAAGTAATGTAGAATGAATGTCACTGCAGTTGGTAAACATTGCATACATTTGAGGATGTCAGCCTCATTCAGCAACATCGAAATGGTTCTGAAACACCTTAATGAGAAAAGCTTTCCATGGTTGAAATTAGAAAACTGACAAGGGAAGGATTTAGTAAATTGTAGGCTAATTGGCGACTGTCATCAAGAAATTGTTAATAGTTAGGATGTTGTTCTGAAGTCATTAATGATAAAACTGCCTTCACATGTATTATCATTCAGAGTACTCAATTTCCATAATGGATTTTAAAATACACCGTCATTTCCTCTCATGCAGCCTACAGAATTGGTACTGTGTGAATTGTTAACATTAAGTGAATTTGTGGAATTCGGCAACATATTTGGGCAGCAATAGTAGCATTGGCACTTGACACCAGGTTGGTGCAAATCATGCTCAATTCTCATTGATCTGCTGAGCTTAGCCGCCTTGTTGTGAGGTGATGCTGAACTAAGATCAGTTACTTCCCTATCAGAAGAGGTAAGGCAGAGGTGGTTGCTCAGGAGGGTGTGATGGGGAGTGGAGGAAATCAGAGGTGTTATCAAATTGTTCTTCTACACTCTTGGTGCAGGGGCTTTGGGACGAGTCACCCATCGGCCCACTAGAAGTGTAACCAGAAGGTAAGGAAACAGGATGAAACAACAAAAGAAAATCAGAATTTAAAATACAAACTTTAAAACAAAGCAGGATATGGAACATTTTTGTATTGACGGGAGTCCCTGAGTAAAATCTGACCTGAACAACTTGTTACATTTTTATGTTGCAATCAAAACACTCTGATAGACTGTAAGAGGGTTTGTAGTTGAACTAATACCACTTTGAGCACTCGAGCGGATTAATGGTACCATTAGCAATACCCAATGCCTGAATCTTGTTACATGTTTCAGTCTCCCAAGTCGGCCTTTATGAGCGCAGCCAAGAAGGCCAGATTGAAGTCCAACCCTGTGAAAGTTCGCTTCTCCGAGGAGGTCATCATAAATGGTCAGGTCCTGGTAAGTGGAGGCGAGCCAAATATGGTGCTTTCCGTAGATGTGTGATACATTAGCACCTGCCACTGAGATGGGCAGCTATGTGGCAGAGCATGTTGTTTGTTCGCTTTGTACCACCGAGTCTCTTGAATCTGGTTCCAGCACAGGCTGATGCTGAACTGCTAGGTATATAATGAATTTTGTCACCTCTTTCTTACTTCAGAGATTTTTATTACATAGAATTTATAACACAGAAACATGCCATTCAGACCATTTGGTCTGTACCGACATTTATGCTCTGCATGAGCTTCCTCCTGCTCAACTTCATCCCACCCTAGCAGGATATCTTTCAAATTTGAAATGTTTACAACCCCTGTAAAATATGTAACCTAGCAAAATAGATCAGATCAGTACTAAACATATTTGGAGATATTTAGTGAACGGTGACAAAGCTGGTGTGGGGCTTTAGTTCCCTGGAACCTGCGACATTGCTGCTACATATTAGAGTATGAATCAGCGAAGCATGCCCTTCAACATAAATCAATAGATAGCTTCCACATGAAATACTGTTCTCACACTGGTGACAGTGGTTAACAGTTTGTGCAGTGTGCCTTTGTTTGCAGAATTTGGGACACATTTTTATTCAATCAGAAGAATGTACTCTGTTGGGAGCAGAAAACCCTGAAGTCATAGTGTTATACAGCACAGAAACAGGCCTTCAGCCCATTGTGTCTGTGCCGGCCAAGGACCTATCTATTCTAATCCCATTTTACAGCACTTGGCCCATAGCCTTGTATGCTATAGCATTTTAAGTGCTCATCTAAATACTTCTAAAAGGTTGCGAGGGTCCTTACCTCTACCACCCCTTCATGCAGTGTGTTCCAGATTCCAACCACCCTCTGGGTGAAAATTTTTTTCCTCAAATCCCCTCTAAACCTCCTGCCCCTTACCTTAAATCTATGCCCCCTGGTTATTGATCCTTCCGCTAAGGGAAAAAGTTTCTTCCTATCTATCCTATCAATGCCCCTCATAATTTTCTATCCCTCAATCAGGTCCCCCCTCAGCCTTCTCTGCTCTAAAGAAAACAACCCTAGCCTATCCAGTCTCTCTTCATAATTGAAATGCTCCAGCCCAGGCAACATCCTGGTGAATCTCCTCTGCACTCTCTCCAGTGCAATCACATCCTTCCTATAGTGTGGTGACCAGAACTTTACACAATATTCCTGCTGTGGCCTAACTAGCGTTTTATACAGCTCCATCATAACCTCCCTGCTTTTATATTCTATGCCCTGGCTAATAAAGGCAAGTATCCCATATGCCTTCCTAACCACCTTATCTACCTGTGCTGCTGCCTTCAGTGATCTATGGACAAGTACACCAAGGTCCTTCTGACCCTCTGTACTTCCTAGGGTCCTACCATCCATTGTATATTGAAGTTGAAGTAGAGCCACTCATTAGTCAATGGTGAGATTTGACTGCAAGGAAAGGGATGCTTGTCATCCTCACTAAAATTTAGATGTTTATACTGAAATCATGTCATCGTATGTGCTGAAACTGAGATTGTAAAATCGAAAGGTCCCATTTAGCCAACATTAATAATGTCAACATTATAGGCTAAAATTTGCAATATACTGCAACCAGTGCAGAGCTTTGTGTGGCAGGAGAACATATTGGAAATTTGAGCATGGAGGGTCATGTGCCTGTTTCACAGCCCACACACTTTTCTATTCATTAACCTAATAAAACCAAATGGGTGGGAAACCGTGTGGGCCACAGTTTGGAGCACTGATCTCATATTCCTGTTATGCACATCCATCACATCAAACTCCGCACGAGGAGCAGTAAGTTAAATGTATTCCAATATACTGTTCCATTTTATATATTAAATTTGTTAAGATTATACTCAATAATATTCCTTTATGTCACAGAGTCTTCTAACAATTGGAAATTAATGGATGGATTTAAAAACAACAACAGCCATTAAGGGGACAAATTACTTCTCTTCACTCTATGATTCTGTTGATGTATAAAAATTGGCAAGATTATGCTGCAGGCCAGGGAAGCAGGTTACAATCAAACCAACAGCCTTGCTCCATTTTGTCACTGATAGATCAGCTGATTTGTACAGCACTGCTTCTAAAAATGAAGGATGAGACAGAGCTTGGGAGACCATCTGCTAATGCTAACTGTGTACCCTCTAATAACATACTGCCAGTCTACAGTAGTACCCTGCTAGGCCCTGACTCAGATACCGACTCTGCATCCCCCAACCCCCAAACTCAAAAAGATCAACATTACAAAATTTCCTACCCGACATTTCCGTTTCATTTTCAGCTTTGGCCTCAAGATTAGTTGTGCTTCCTCCCCAGTCCAACTTCAGGATTCAGGAATGGCTGTTTTTAACCTCCCTGTTTAGCTTTAGGGTTTGCTACAATCACATCCCACTTGAACTGGGGTGCTTCTTCACGCTCTGGCATTGGATCTTGTTTTTGTGCACAACATCAGGCCCAACTCTGTCAACCAACCTTTGGACACCACTGGCTCCTGTTCCATTCCCCAGTCCTTCCCTTCCTCCCTAGAACTCGAGTCTCCCTGCTATCAGCATGCATTTCAGTACATGGTTCCTGGATCTTGCAGAACTAATCAGGACCCCAATTCTGGATCTATTGCAACATCAATTTGAAACCCATCGGGCCTAGATACAAGGGGCTGAATTTTACGTCACCCCAGCAGGTCGGATGGTGGCATGGGGTGGCGTAAAATTGAGCGGGAGGCTCCGGGAGGCCACCCGCCCCACTCCCGCTTCTGGTCCGATTTTACAGCGGTCAGGCGGGGGTGGGGTGGGGGGGGACAGGAACGGCCCGCCCGAAGCCAATCAAGGCCCTTAAGTGGCCACTTAACAGTCTCTCTGAGGCTAAGAGTTGCCGGCCCGATGATTGGCCAGCAGCTTAATGAAGCGGGACTTACTCCCTCAAGCGGGTGGAAGTCCCACCTCAGGACAATTAAAGCCTGGGGATCCGTAAAATGCGGGATGGATCCCCCGGGTTAGGCGGAAGCGGGTTCACCACCGACTTCTACGTCGGTCGCGAATTCCCGTCCGCCTAAGGTAAAATCTAGCCCAAGGTCCTTATTCCAGATCCATCAGTCCAGTTCCCAGCCTTTCGTCCCTTACCTCTTGCAGCTCTGTCCTATTCCAGACCACAGCTCAAATCCTGTCTTGGGCATCGATCGCTGTTTCATTTATAATGCAGCTATTACAATACGTCCCATCTGGACCAGATCCCCATCAACAACTAGGTACATTTTCTTTCTCATCTTGGTGCATGCCTTAGCCTTTAAAAGCTGCAAAATGTACACTTTCAGTAAATCAGGAAAGGAACATTAATAGGCTGCGTAAAGATACAGTGGGAAACAAATAATCGAGCAGACAAAGGAGAGTACCGATTACAGTAGGAGCAAGACACAAGGAGTGGACCAAACAAACAACAAAGTACAGGCAATGAGAAAAAGTGAGTGACAGTCAAACAGAGAGCGAGAAAACAAACAAAGCCAGAAAGAAGGACACTGAAAGAGTAAGAGTGGGAGAGAAACCAAGAAATAAAGAAAGTTACAATTTCAATTTTTTCCACTTTGAGCAATCACACAGGAGATCAACTTGTGCTTATTTAATTTTTCACATACAGGAATCTGTCTGATTTCTGGCAGAAATAGCTCTTACTCAAATTATTTTCTTTAAATTTATGATGAAAGAATATTTCTAAACTGGAAGAGGTTTAATGTAAGGAGCATTTCACAGTTCAATTTCCTTGCTGTACATGAGGAGAAAATGTAATTATGTATGCTACAGAAATGCCACTGCAGTCCTGAAAAGGTTAGATTGTAATGTGCCTGTCTTGTCTATTCACAGGATACTGTCAAAGACAATTCCCTCCTGTTTATGCCCAACGTATTGAAAGTTTACCTTGAGAATGGACAAACTAAATCTTTCCGATTTGACAACAGCACAACAATGAAGGTAAGTCTTCACCCTACAGTAAACAGTACATTCAGGCAGGGTTGAGTCTTTGCTTTCCAATAGCTATGCAGATATAGGACTTGACTGCATCAAAATATTTAGGTTCTCAGGCATTTTAGAACAACCTGTCCCATGTTCTAACACTGTACTGTTGAATTTGTATGACTAAACCTCTTATTGAACTATATAAATATTGGCAGGCCTCTTTAGTAGCCTGTACCTTTTGAGCTGAGACATTTCCAATTCCAGGTCAGTACAAGTTGCTCCAAAATACTTGTGTTTGTCATTGCCATGGCAGAAATGTGTGACTGTTCTTGTTCTTTCCTTCTGCAAACCAAAATACAGTTTGTCAAGGCAATGCCTCAAGTTCAATTTTATTCCACCTTTTTAAGGAGCTGCTTAATTTGCTGAATAGCACTTTAAAAAAATAGTGGGGAAGGCTGGAAGGGAACGAATACAGCATTAAAGGGCAAAAACAATAAAATGATATATATGGCCTGCCAGAAAATGTAACATTCTGTTATTCGCAGACTTCCTGTTAAGCTGACTGTTGAGTATTGCTGCTGAAACTAGAATGCCAAGTCAGAGTGTGTCTGACTCTAATCCATCCAACTTGGAGACCAGTAAGAGCAGAATATTGGTTCTGTCACTGTTGCATGATGGGTTTTCTCTATGGTTTTTTCATATTCAGAGATGAAGATATACTGGGAGGATGCGATGTTGTGTCAAGCACTTTCAGTAGAGGTTTTGTGACTGCAAATCTTTTAGTAATTCAACCTTGTTGCTACAGTTGTGCATAAAATAAACTGAAATAAATTTAATCCAAACACTGTAGTAATGAATAGTACATGATGTGCTTGTATCTAAATATATCATGACATGAAGGCCAAAGCCTATATTTCTGAATATCTTTCTCCAGCTGAGTACTGGGTTTGCATGCTTCCATCGATGAAAGATGATGGACATGCAGCAAACAATCCATTTAAGTGGGGTGTCTTCTCTTGGTGCACCTTTGCTGAAGGCTGTGAAGGCCAATCCTTGAGAGGCAGGTTCTGCCACAAGTGCTGCACATGAAGCTGCCAAGTTGTTGTTTTTGACGTTGACGCCTGTTGCCAAGCTGCTGTAGCAACTGGTCATCGAGGTAGTGCACACCAGTCCACAGGATGTGTCACCATTTCCCTCTTTCACCAGCTAGTGACCAGCTGTCATGCTTGCAAGCATCCTTGAAGTGGAGTTTTGGGTGCCTCGCTAGTCGTCTGGCCCCAGCTACCTCATCATACAGAAGGTCCTTGGTTATGCGACCATCTTCCATCCTGCGGGACGTGTCCGATCCACCGAAGTTGCCTCTGTTTGATTAGTGCCAACACACTTGGGAGCTCTGCCTTTGAGAGGATTGCCACATTTGTGATTTTGTCCTGCCAAGATATACCCATAATGCACCACAGACAGCGAAGATGGGAATAATTGAGCTTCTTTTCCTGGTAGCTGTAAGTCGCCCATGTTTCACAGCCATATAGAAAGGTGCTGAGAATACAGGCCTTATAAACTATCAGCTTGGTCCTAAGGGTCAGCTTGGTGTTATCACATGTGTGTTTCATGAGCCAGCCAAAGTTGGTAGCTGTTTTCCCTATGTGCGTATTGAGCTCTGCATCAAGTGACAGATTATCTGTCACCGTGGACCCAAGGTAGCAGAATTTGCTAACCACTTCCAGTGGAGTGTTATTTAATGTGATCGAGGGGAGCAGAGGTGCAATATCATGTTCCTGACCACAGTTTTCTTGATGTTTATGGTCAAGGAGAACAAGTTACAGGCATGGGGAGAGACAGTCCATGAGTCTTTGTTGCTGAGTTTCCATGTGAGCGACTAGCACAAGCGTCATCAGCCTAGAGGAGTTCTCTGATTAGGACGCAATATGTTTTTGTCTTTGCTTTCAGTCTTGATAGGTTGTACAGCTTTCTGCAGCTGAGCACTATTTTCTTCCTATTCTATCCTTCCTTTCTGGGTATGACATGGCTCAGTAGGTACTGGAACCTCTCTGGTACTCATCCAAATGACCATTCTATGTGTGTGAGCCTAAATGGTGAGTACTGGCAGACTATTATGTAATGTATATAGTAAGCGGGTAGTAAGAGGTGAGGAGGGGCCTGTTGGGGACAAAGAAGGTGATACATACTTAGAGGTGCAGGGCAAGTCTAGAATACTTAAATGAGTATTTTGTATTGGTGTTTACTCAGGAAAAGGATGCTGACAAAATACCAGTAAAAGCGGAGATGGTAGAGATAATAGATCAGGTGAAAATTGATAGGCAGATGTACTGGAAAGGCTGGCTATGCTTAAAGTGGTTACCTTGCCTGGTTGGATGGCTTGCATCCGAGTTTGCTAAAGGAATTGGGGGTGGAGATAGCAGAAAGGCTTGCCATAATCTTCCAATCTTCCCTAGATATGGAGGAGGTGCCAGATGATTGGAGAGTGGCATATGTGACACCTTCATTCAAGAAAGGATGCAAGGTCAGTTCTAGTAACTACAGGCCAGTCAGTTTAATATCTGTGGTGGGTAAGGTTTTAGAAAAAAAAAATCAGGGAAAAAAATCAACAGGCACTTGGAGAGATTTGAGTTAATTAGGGAGAGCCAGCACAGATTTGTGAAAGGCAGATTGTGTCTGACTAATCTATATGATTTTTTTGATGAAGTAACAGAGAAGGTTGATGAAGGGAAAGCAATGGATATTGTCTATATGAATTGTTATGACCAGGTGAGAAAGGTGTCTAGGGGTCCCTTTCAGCCTTTACCTTGTCTTACTTTAACAGGGTTTTGTGTTAAACACACTGTGTTTTGAGCTCCCCCCTTGGTGAATCCTCGCTCACCATTTTCCAATTACAAGGCAAAGAAATGAACACAAACAGGCTTTCTTAGGTTTAAAGAAGAAAAGTGAAATTTATTAAAACTTAAACTCTAATTTGGTTAATGCCTACGGATACACACCGCGCCCCACGCTAGTATGCGTACGTGATACGAACATGCAAATAGAAACAGAAAAGAGCAGAAGAAAAATAGTGGAGAGGTTTGAGGCAATCTCTGAAGAGGGGATTTTGTTACTGTGCTTCGTGTTCGCTGTAGTCCTTGCTTGTAGGTAGATCTTGCTTTTCATTGGTTTTCATCCAGTATTCTTAAACCTTGTTCACTGGGTTCATATGTCTTCAATGGATTCCAAAGCTGGTGAGAAAGAGATGAGCAGCAAAGAGGAGAGAGGTGGCGGCAAGCCAGCCACGAGAGGCCTTTTCAAGTCGAGGAGCAAACAGCTTTCTACCTTCTAAAAACTCTGTGGCAAGTTCAAATTCAAAAAACTCAGGTTGCCCAGCAGGTTAGTCATATGACTAGGGGGGATGTGACCACATCTGTTTGTGTATTCGGCCATATTGGCAGTCAACCTGGAATGTGAGCTCCTCTACCTTCAATGTCTGGTAATCAAAAGTCCATTGTGGATTGAATGTGTCAGGAAATGGTGTTTTGTCCCTTTTAGACACTGTCTGTAAATATGCAAATGTCTTTCCAGTCAAGGGTCTGGCGTTGCTTTCTTTTAAAAAAACAAGTTCTTTCTTTACTCCAGTAATGGTTTAAAAATCAATGTTCACGTGGCGAAATTAAAGTGCCTCATTCTTGGCATGTGGGGGCCTGCATGACGGAAACTTAAGAAAGCCTTTGATAAAGTACCACATCAAAGGCTGGTTGCCAAAATTGAGGTTCATGGAACAGGATCAGTGTCAGTTTGATTTAAAAAAATTGGCTTATGGACACAAAACATTGAGTCTTGGTAAATGGTTGTTTTTCAGACTGGAGGATGGTAGACAGTGGTGTTCCTCAAGGGTCAGTGCTAGGACCACTACTTTTTTGATATACATAAATGACTTAGATATTGGAATTCAACGCAAAATTTCAAAATTTGCCAATGATACAAAACTTGGAGTTGTGGCAGACAATAAGGATGATACCTATCAACTGCAATAGGATATAGATAAGTTCGCAGAATGGGCAGACAAGTGGCAGATGGAATTTAATACAGAGAAATGTGAGTTGATGCATTTTGGCTAAAGGGACAGATAGAGAGGCAAATAGATGCTCAATGTTTAAAGAGTAAACAGGGACAGAGGGACCTGGGATTTCATGTGCATCAATTTTTGAAGGTGGCAAGACATATAGACAGAATGGTTAGGAAAGCATATAGGATCTTGGGCTTCATAAGTAGAAATATTGAGTACAAAAGCAGGAAAGTTATGCTAAACCTTTATAGAGCTCTGGTTAGGCCACAACTAGAGTATTGCGTCCAGTTCTGGTCACCACACTTTAGGAAGGATGTGAGAGTCCTTGAGAGGAGATTTACTAGAATGATTCCAGGGATGAGGGATTTTAGCTACAAGGTTAAATTGGAGAACCTGGGATTGTTCTCCTTGGAGCAAAGGAGATTGAGGGGAGAGTTGATAGAGATGTACAAGATTATGATAGGTTTGGATAAGGTAGACAAAGAAAAGCTGTTCCTGTTAGCTGATGGTACAAGGACTAGGGGACACAGATTTAAGGTTTTGGTAGGAGATGCAGAGGGCATGTAAGGAAGAATTTTTTATGCAGCAGGTGATAATGATCTGGAATTCGTCTCTGGTGGAAGCGGAGACAATGAAGGATTTCAAAAGGAAATTGGATAACCCTTGAGGTAAATAAACTTACAGGGATATGGCGATAGAGCCAGGGAATGGGACTGATTGGATTGCTCTATAGAGAAGCAGCTGTATGGGCTGAATGGTCTCCTGCTATGCAGTTATGACTCTATTATATCGTGGGAAGCAACACAGCCAAACCTAACCATAAGCTTATTGACATCCACACACATGCCCTTTCCAGCAGCTGCCACTGGACTGTGATCAGGACCAAGAACTCTGACTGATTTCCGTCCCTGCCTCCTGCCCCCTGCCCCACCTGCACTCCTACCCACCCCCAACCCACCTCCTTAGCCCAGGGTGTAACTGCCATGCATCAGCTAACTCAGCACAGAGGAAGGAATATTCTGAGCGTGCAACCTTCCCTGGGACAGTGTATTTACCAATCAAGCCCTCATTCTGTGTAGGCAGTATACCTTGCCGTCTGGCCATGCAAGCTCAGTCCATGAATACAAAGTTTTAAATAACCTTTGTGATCATTGTGACTTAGAATTTCACCCCTAATTGTTCTTTAAGGTCATCACTGCAATTAACACAACAAATGATTGACGCATTGTTTGTTGCAGCTTTACTTAATTAAGGCTAAATTGACAAGGTTTTGTAAAAACTGGGCACTGACAGACTGCTGAAATGATTCACCAGCAATCATCCTTAACTACAAACTCAATGAGTTAAGGCTTTTGGTTGTCTTTCATCCTACCGATTGCACCAAAATTCATTCACCTTGTTGCATATTTAGCACTGTAAGTGAAAATATTAACTTACTCCTGACATTTAGCCAGATAGTAGACATAAAGACAGAAAATGCTGGAAATACTCAGCATGTCTGGCAGCATCTGTAGAGATAGAAACAGAGTTAACATTCCAGATCACTGTGGTTCTGATGAAAGGTCAGCAGTCTTTCTCCACAGATGCTGCCAGACCTGCTGAGTATTTCCAGCATTTTCTGTCTTTATTTCAGATTTCCAGAATCCACAATATTTTGCTCTTGTAGCCAGATAGCGGTATCGGCTTGGCTCCGCTGGTAATATTCTTGCTTCCAGGTCAGAAGTTTGTGTATTGAAGCTCACTGTGAATTCAAGCATGTATCTTAAGGTTGACACTTCATTGTCGGATATGCTCTCTTTTGGATGAAACATTAAACCAGGTCGCTGTCAGCCGACTCTGTTAGCTATAAAATCGTGGTAGAGGCAGGTTTACTTAGATATAAACTGCACTGCAGTCAACACAGTAATGCCTCCATCCCTTAGCACTATTTGAAGAAGAACAGAGGTGTTCTTTCAGTAGTCTTGCCAATACCTTTCTCTCTCAACTACTGCCACTAAAAACAGAATAACTGATTCTCCATCTCAAAACTGTTTGTGGGACTTGCTGTGTGCATATTGGTTCTTGAATGTGGCTACATGTAAATGTGTCTCGAAAGTAATTCATTGGTTGTAATCTACTTTAGAACATCAGCACGGTTTTGTGACGGGTAGGTCGTGCCTCACAAACCTTATTGAGTTTTTCGAGAAGGTGACCAAACAGGTGGATGAGGGTAAAGCAGTGGATGTGGTGTATATGGATTTCAGTAAGGCGTTTGATAAGGTTCCCCACGGTAGGCTATTGCAGAAAATACGGAAGTATGGGGTTGAAGGTGATTTAGAGCTTTGGATCAGAAATTGGCTAGCTGAAAGAAGACAGAGGGTGGTGGTTGATGGCAAATGTTCATCCTGGAGTTTAGTTACTAGTGGTGTACCGCAAGGATCTGTTTTGGGGCCACTGCTGTTTGTCATTTTTATAAATGACCTGGAAGAGGGTGTAGAAGGGTGGGTTAGTAAATTTGCGGATGACACTAAGGTCGGTGGAGTTGTGGATAGTGCCGAAGGATGTTGTAGGGTACAGAGGGACATAGATAGGCTGCAGAGCTGGGCTGAGAGATGGCAAATGGAGTTTAATGCGGAAAAGTGTGAGGTGATTCACTTTGGAAGGAGTAACAGGAATGCAGAGTACTGGGCTAATGGGAAGATTCTTGGTAGTGTAGATGAACAGAGAGATCTTGGTGTCCAGGTACATAAATCCCTGAAGGTTGCTACCCAGGTTAATAGGGCTGTTAAGAAGGCATATGGTGTGTTAGCTTTTATTAGTAGGGGGATCGAGTTTCGGAGCCACGAGGTCATGCTGCAGCTGTACAAAACTCTGGTGAGACCACACCTGGAGTATTGCGTGCAGTTCTGGTCACCGCATTATAGGAAGGATGTGGAAGCTTTGGAAAGGGTGCAGAGGAGATTTACTAGGATGTTGCCTGGTATGGAGGTAAGGTCTTACGAGGAAAGGCTGAGGGACTTGAGGTTTTTTTCATTGGAGAGAAGGAGGAGGAGAGGTGACTTAATAGAGACATATAAGATAATCAGAGGGTTAGATAGGGTGGATAGTGAGAGTCTTTTTCCTCGGATGGTGATGGCAAACACGAGGGGACATAGCTTTAAGTTGAGGGGTGATAGATATAGGACAGATGTCAGAGGTAGTTTCTTTACTCAGAGTAGTAGGGGCGTGGAACGCCCTGCCTGCAGCAGTAGTAGACTCACCAACTTTAAGGGCATTTAAGTGGTCATTGGATAGACGTATGGATGAAAATGGAATAGTGTAGGTCAGATGGTTTCACAGGTCGGCGCAACATTGAGGGCCGAAGGGCCTGTACTGCGCTGTAATGTTCTAATTCTAATTCTAATCTTGGGGATTTGATAAGATGCTACATAAATGCAAGCTCTTTCTTCATACAACACATCAAATGAGCCAAGCTGACACTGGTACTATGACAGTAAGGCACTAAGTATATAGCCTTAATTAACTAAAACCCAAACAAACAGTGTGTCAATCTTGTATTGTGTCAGCTGCAATGGTCAGACTTTACATGGTGGTGACCTTAAAGCAAGCAACGCTTTTATGCTGGTAACTTGGAATTATTTGTATAATTAATCCCCATCTTTAGTAAACATTTTTTTGTCATTTAATTTAATATCAATTATCTTAAGTAACTTTGATTTTCAGAATGGTGTCAGGAAGTTATGTCTGCTACATTGCCAACAGGCAACAAATGTGCTTTGTTTTGGATTCCCCTTTCTCTGATTTTTCTCTTCTGGCTCCTTCTCTTCTGAAGGCAACAATAGGAACTGGCTCAGTGGGATGTAGTGTCTATTCTTCGTAGATGTGCCTAGGCATTAAGTGTTTACAGTCTATTTGTGCATGGTGGGCATAGCTGATCCTAATCCTGCCCTTACCCAGTGTACAAATTGAGTGGCCAGCAAAATTGGGAACATTGGTTGGTTTTTCTATGCCAGGCATTAAGTTGAATCTAAATCACAGCAGCTTCGCCATTGCCTGACTGTGATAGTCTAATTCATAATAGACTACGCCCCAAAGCTGATTCAGTGCCATGTCATATGATGCATTTACCCCACTGAACTATCAGGTTTTTCTTATGGTGTGAATCCTGTCCTCATTGAGTTGAGGAATATAAATGTCAGAAAATGATTATTTCCCCCATCCCACATCTGATGTGGTGCAGGTCCCATACAGAGCTATCCTACGTCCACCCTGCTCAATAATGTGCTTATAGCAGGCGTATTATTGTTAACACATTTAGCCCACTCTAAGCATTGGACAGTGTACAATCTTTACAGGGACGAAGAGCTTCCTTGCTACCAGAGGACTGAGAGCAGTGAATGGGCACATACGCTTGTTACTGAAGCCAGGCACTGCTCCACACCCATTTGTTTAAGCTTCTACCCTTCACAGAATGTGAGATTCTCTCTCGAATCGTCCCTCTAAGACTGACCGCTTTGTTCATGTCTAATGTTGGAAGCAATGCCGCCTCATACAACTACCAGCTGATCAGTGAACTTTACAACCCTGATGGCCATCAAATCCACCATAATAAAATCCACTGAAACCTTAAAGAAAATAAAGGTACAAGCACAGAATGATCCATGGAGGGATTTAAATACAAATATGCTAATGAGGTGGGAGTAGTTTATTGAATTGCCAGAAATAGGCAATGTGCTTAATGTGTGATAAGCAGTGCCTTTGTAATTGACTGCTATGGTGGTGACAAATGATCAGCACTATTTGCCCAATATCGGCAGCTACCCATGATAAGCATGGATAGTGTAAATGGTGGGGACTATACTTTAGGTCTAATACAAAAGAGCTTGATTACTCCATCATGTAAGCCACAAAGAAATGTTTTGCCGTGCACTATATAGTAATCTCCATGGCAACATTCAGCAATATTATTCTTGATAAATATAAAAGAACACTCAAAATGGCAGGAAAATGTAGTAAGAAAATAGTGGCTGAAAGAAGTTGTGCAGATGATTATGTCGAGCAGTTATAAATGTATTTTACTTTAGGCCTTGCAATTATACCAAGCAATTACACCACGTCTTGCCAGATCTTTTTGGTCCTGCTTGGCCAGAGTGACCACCACATACGTGTTCTCAGTTTTATATTTGATACTGAGTGCTGAGCTCTGCTGTGTGGCACAGACATGTTGTACCAATTCCTCTCACTTACTTCCCTGGAACAATAGGTCTTACCTGAGAGCAGATGTACAATACATTCACACAGTTTTCTGATCCTGCTATTTGCGCACAAAAGGAAGGAAACCCATATGGTTGGATTTACGTAGTGTAAAATCACCTTGACATTTCCAATTCCAGAAATTTTCACCAGCAAGCCTCCCAATTAACACTAAACCTTGAGGTTTAACATCACAAAGAACTCAATTGAGATGCGTTAAACTCACTTAAGGTCCTAAAGGTCGAGGAAAGGAGGTTTTGATCCAAAAATCTGGGCTGGAGTCAACCCAGGCCCTAGAGGTGAGAGGGCAATTAAGCATCCTGTTACCTCAATAGATGTATATGCAAGGTGCTGTCTTTCTGCTACAGTCTGATGCCTTGAAATGTAACGTCCATTAAGAGTTAGTGGGTAGAGGAGTTGCACACACCCACATTTGGGTCGATTTTAATATCAGGTGGGAGGGGGAAAAGAGCTCACGCACCATATGTGCCTGAACTCACTATTGAGAGGTCTGAGCCGTTTTGTGGCCTGGTTCTCATCTCAATATCAATGGTGAGTTGTGAGTGTGAATCCAGTGGTGGGAAAGGTTGCAAACTGGCTATCGGACTGCAAGGTTTTTATGAAAGCCAGGAGGAGCATTCAATCTCTTAAAGTAACAGAAACCGACCATTTTTTGAGCAGCCTGCAAGCAGTCTCTTTAAGACAGCACTTGGCGGAGCGTGTCTGCAGTAAAAATGTTGGTTGAAGCAGAGTGTGCAGATATTTTGTCAAGAAATTCTAAACGTATCTTACCTCAGGACTTACAATTACACCAAGCAAACATTAACCTATAAACATTTAATGGCGTTGGTTTTGAAGGTCTCTGCCCCAATGGCAACCAAGAAATGGTGTCCTGAGAAACTGAAATTTACAGTGATATTGTGTATTTTCTATTTGACTCGGCCTATATTCACTGGAGTTTAGAAGAATGAGAGGGGATCTCATAGAAACCTATAAAATTCTAACAGGACTAGACAGACAAGATGCAGGGAGGATGTTCCCGATGGCTGGGAAGTCCAGAACCAGGGGTCACAGTCTCAGGATATGGGGTATGCCATTTAGAACCGAGATGAGGAGAAATTCATTCACTCAGAGGGTGGTGAACCTGTGGAATTCTCTACCGCAGAAGGCAGTGGAGGCCAGATCAGTAAATATGTTCAAGAAAGAGATAGATATATTTCTTAATGCCAAAGAGATCAAGGGATATGGGGAAAAAGCGGGAACAGGGTATTGAATTAGATGATCAGCCATGATCTTATTTGAATGGCGGAGCAGGCTCGAAGGGTCAAATGGCCTATTCCTGCTCCTATTTTCTATGTCTCTATGTATATGTCATAGGACCCAGTCAACGCATCACAAGTATGTTTCTCATTCAAGTGTTTATTCAATTCCCTTTTGAAAGTTATTATTTCATCTGCTTTCACCACCCTTTCAGGCAGTACATTCCAGATCATAACAGTCTGCTGCTTCAAAGTATTTCTCCTCATCTCCCCTCCAGATCTTTTGCTAATTAGTTTAAATCCATGACGTCTGGTCACTGACTCTGCTCCCAATGGAAACAATTTCTTCATACTTACTCGATCATGCAGGCAGGTGCTGGGCTGACCATGTGAACGCCTTACCAGAAATGATCGGCAGTGGCGACAGAGCAGTTTTTCCGGGCACCCCTTCTTGGTTGCCTCAGGGCAGAGGCCTTCATTAAATGTCTATACACTACTGTTTGCTTGGTGTAATTATAAGATATTTTTAGAACTGCTTGATATAATCATCTGCACTCTTTGGTTCAACCAACATTTTTTAATGTATTTTCCTACCATTTTGTGTGTTGTGTTTTCTTTCATTTACCAAAAATAATATTGCTGAATGTTACCATGGAGATTACTAGAAAGAGCGCAGCAAAACATTTCTTTGTAAATTGTGGTTGTGGGTCAATATCAGCTTCACCAGGATGAAACTCTCCTCTTTCGCTTACACAGCTGATCTGACAAAATGCACTTTCTGGCAATGTATTTTCTTTGCAAATGTGGGACATTCCATAGCATTAAAGAACATAAATGAGGCAATTCAGCCCATCCAGCCTGTGCTAGCTCTTAACGCTGCAATTTTTTTCTCTTTCAAGTGTTCATTCAATTCCCTTTGAAAGTTATTATTTCATCTGCTTTCACCCCCCTTTCAGGCAGTACATTCCAGATCATAACAATCTGCTGCTTCAAAGTATTTCTCCTCATCTCTCCTCTAGATCTTTTGCTAATTAGTTTAAATCCATGACCTCTGGTCACTGACTCTCCTCCCAATGGAAACAGTTTCTTCTTTCTTACTTGATCAAAACCCTGCATAATTTTGAACACCTCTATTAAATCTTTTTTTATTTGAAAAGTTATGGAAACCCACATTTAATGATTTTCTGCTTTTAAGGATCCCCAGTGTACTCACTCAATTCGATATAACACAAAACTGGTGACAAATTGAATCCAGGCAGCTCCATACAGCAATCTCACTCGGTGAAGTCATAATCCTCAGCATTTCAAAGAGGAGCAATGTTGTGCTGCTGGTCCGCTGAGCCAGCCTTCTGTGCACACAATGAAACTGTTGAAGATAAAGAAAGACTTGCATTAATATCGTGCCTTTCATGACCACCTGACATCCCAAAGCGCTTTACAACCAATGAAGTATGTTTTTAAGTGTAGTCACTGTTGTAATGCAGGAAATGCGGCAGCCACAAAAAGCAATGGGATAACGACTCGATAAACTGTTTTTTTTATGTTGATTGAGAGATGAATATTGACCAGGACACCGGGCATAACTCCCCTGCTCTTCTTTAAAATAGTGCCATGGGAACTTTTACCTCCGACTGACGGGGCAGACAAGGCCTCAGTTTAAGGTCTCATCCAAAACACAACACCTCCAACAGTATGAGATTTCATCAGTACTGCACTGGAGTGTCAGCCTTGATTTTGCGTTCAAGCCCTGGGGCTGAATTTTTGCCTTGGAAGTGGGAAACAGGAGCCTTTTATTTTAGGGTCAGAAACCTGCCTCCAATGGGAAACCGATTAAAGCTGTGATTTTCACATGGGTGAGCCCTTAATTACTATGGAAATGGGTTTCCTATCCAATTAGAGCCAGTAGGGGGGGAACAGAGTGGGTCCGATGAAGTGTGGAACTCATTTAGACTACCCATGGCAGCCATCACTGAGACTGCTGGTTGTCTTGAGGGAGAAATCTGCTGAGTGTGAGTCTTTCATTTCACCAGAGGGAAGTGAGATGTTACAGCAGAGGCGGAGGCCTGGCACCCGGAACAGGGCTGCCCTTCGCTTCATCGATGCTGACCTGGATGTAATGTTGGAGGCCATGAGGGAGGTCCTCTTCCCAGATGGTGGCAGGAGAAGTCCACTTCATCATGCAGCAAGGGCAACTCTCTGTTCAGTGTCATCTCCCTCCACCGCTAATTCATTCTTCTCTTCCCTCCTGCTTCTCACCGATTAACTGTCTCCTTCCTGTGCCTCACTGTCCTCAAGTTCTACACCTCTCTGGAAAGCCATGTTATGAGGGTTGCAGTGAAGATCCGAGGCAGTGTGGACTTCCAAAGGATGAAGAAGTTATTGCAGCTGCACACATGGAGGAAACTCTTGTTGTGATCACAGACCAATTGAACATTGAGGGAGTGGAATCCCTTCCTGTCGATGGATCTCACTGGTCGGCCACTGGGTGCCTTGATGGCCACAAGGGTACAATCAATGATGCCCTGCACCTGGGGGAATGCAGCGATGGCCACAAACCTAATGCCCTCTGTCCCTATGAGTCCAGATCTGTCATGAAAAGAATGTACTGTCCAGCTCTGGCAAAGGTGCAGTGATGTGCAGCCGTTTTTGAGATGCCACTAAAGTCCACAGCTGATCCGTGAAAGAAGCCAGATGCAAAGAAATTCAAGGCCATAGTGACTTTGATGGCGACTCAGAGTTATACAGCACAGAAACAGGCCCTTCGGCCCGTCGTGTCCATGCCGGCCATTAAGCACCTAACTATTCTAATCCCATTTTCCAGCACTTGGCCAGTAGCCTTGTATGCTATAGCGTTTCAAGTCCTCATCTAAATACTTCTTAAATGTTGTGAGGGTTCCTGCCTCTACCACCTCTTCATGCAGTGCGTTCCAGATTCCAACCACCCTCTGGGTGAAAAAATTTTTTCCTCAAATCCCTTCTAAACCTCTTGCCCCTTACCCTAAATCTTTGCCCCCTGGTTATTGACCCCTCTGGTATGGGAAAAAGTTTCTTCCTATCTAACCTACCAATGCCCCTCATAATTTTGTATACCTCAATCATGTCCCCCCTCAGCATTCTCTGCTCTAAGGAAAACAACCCTAGCCTTTTTAGTCTCTCTTCACAGCTGAAATGCTCCAGCCCAGACAACATCCTGGTGAATCTCCTCTGCATCCTCTCCAGTGCAATCACATCCTTCCTATAGTGTGGTGCCCAGAACTGTACACAGTTCTCCAGCTGTGGCCTAACTAGCGTTTTATACAGCTCCTTCATAACCTCCCTCCTCCTTTATTCTATGCCTTAGTTGATAAAGGCAAGTATCCCATATGCCTTCCTAACCACCTTATCTACCTGTGCTGCTGCCTTCAGTGATCTATGGACAAGTACACCAAGGTCCCTCTGACCTTCTGGTACTTCCTAGGGTCCTACCATCCATTGCCTATTTCCTTGCCTTGTTAGTCCTCCCAAAATGCATCACCTCACACTTCTCAGGATTAAATTTCATTTACCACTGCTCCACCCATCTCACCAGCCCATCAATATCGGCCTGTAATCTAAGGCTTTCCTCCTCACTATTTACGACCCCACCAATTTTCGTGTCATCTGCGAACTTACTGATCATACCTCCTATATTCACGTCTAAATCATTAATGTACACTACAAACAGCAAGGGTCCCAGCAGCGATCCCTGTGGTAAACCACTGGTCACAGGCTTCCACTCGCAAAAACAACCCCTGACCATTACCTCTGCCTCCTTCCACTAAGCCAATTTTGGATCCAATTTGCCAAATTGCCCTGGATCCCATGGGCTCTTACTTTCTTAAAAAATCTCCCATGCAGGACCTTATCAAAAGCCTTACTGAAGTCCATGTAGACTACATCAACTGCTTTACCCTCATCTACACATTTAGACACTGCCTCGAAAAATTCAATCAAGTTAGTTGGACACAATCTCCCCCTGACAAAGCCATGCTGACTATCCCTGATCAATCCCTGCCTCTCGAATTGGAGATTAATCCTGTCCCTCAGAATTTTTTTCAATAGTTTCCCAACATGGCGACCAGTGCTGTGAGGTGTGATGTCTTCAGCGATGAGGTCACACATGTCTGTGAATTTCTGCCAGGAGAGTTGCAGTCTCTTGCAGCACTGGGTCTCAATCATATCCAGGTAGCTCCGTCTTTAGCGGTATGTCCTGTATTGAGGGCATTGCCTCCATTGCCTTCCTTCCCCGCTTTCCTCTCCCATGCCCTGAAAATTCCCAGGGTCCTGCCCTTCCTGTGGAGGGTGTTGCTCCTCATCGCCACTGGGCCCAAAATCTGAGTGTCATGCCCCCATTGCCAGTTGCAACCTTCCTTTTGGACAGGTGGCCACCCAATTGATCCCATGCGATGCCGGGGGTGGGGGGCGCGGGGCGCGGTGACGATCACATTCAATGCCTAAGTGCTGAGTGTCCATTTTCCCCAGCATCTGTGCAGCACCAAAGGCACTGTCTAACTGACAGCTGAGTCCCCCTTTGTCCCTCTTCCATGTCATTCCTGCCTTCGGGAGGGCGGGCGCATGAAAATGCAACCCCTGGAGTGGGACTCAAACCCACAATCTTCTGACTCAAAGGCGTATGTGCTACTAGCTGAGCCACAGCTGGCACACAAAGCTTCTATTACCAATGGAACTTGTATAGCTAACCTGGAACTGCTTGATGCTGACATTGGGTGAACACAACAGTGGCAATATCTTCCATTCCCCAGTACTGTCATCTTTCACATTAATCAATACCAATTTTCTCACTAAAAACAAGTCTCTTCTGCAATCATTTGTGCCAGTTATTTTCTCTCCATAAGTGTCAATGGACCAAAATTGGTGGGCAGCATGCCTTTGATTTTATGGTGAGTCACCTGCTGTGTATGAGGATCCACTGGTGGCATTTCAGCAAGATTCCCTGGCAGATTCTGGGGTTGGGGATGGGGTGAGGGGGTGCCTGCAGCATTCTGATGTTACTGGGGCAGGAAGATCAGCCAGGGACAGCAAACACAGCTCCGTCAAAGGGACCAAGTCCCATTTCACCAGAGATATACTTTATTTCTGGAAAAGCAAAAGATCCAGGCCTGATGTATTTTTCTCCCTGCCTCCAGTGATGGTTTTAAGCAGGTCACCGCTGCGATTATCTTGCTGTAAAAATGCAGCTGGTCTTCTAGGCAAATGAGCACAGGCATGGCAGGTGTAGCAGACCTCAGACCCAGAATCATTTGGGGGAAGGGGGAATTAAGCTGGATCTTAAGGACCCTTCCCTGATTTTCAAGGCCATTCATGATGGTGGTTGTTATAGTGAAGTCCCTGGTATATGCCAACTGCATTCCATTTATGCCCTCCTCACCAAAATGAAATATTTTGAAGCCCACTGATGATCTCTGTCCCATTCTCGATCTTCTGATTCCTGCCACAGTTCCTCTCTAAAACTGCATAAAGTTAGTTAAAGGAGTAACTATTCTGGACCAGAGAAACGCATATTGGGGAGACACATATATACAGATATTAATATGATGGAAAGATGGGGGCAGCGGGGAGAACAAAGAAACAGACTTTGGGGGACAGAAAAAGCAGAAACTGGGTGATAAAGACAAAGAGAAATTGAGGTTGAGAAGGAGAGACAGGAAGCAGAAAGAGAATGAGATTTGGGGATAAGGAAAGAAATTTTGGGATTGCAGCGAACGCGACTGATGCAGAGGACAAAGATATGGAGGGGGTGCAGAGAAATCCATATCCAGAACATACAAAGATAGACATTTGCAAGGCAAAAGCAGAAAGAGATTATCGCAAAATCCAACAGATTGATAGATCGAGAGTAAGATCAGGACATAAACAAAAAGACTTTAGGAGACACACAGCCAAATAGTCTAAGAAAATGGTGCAATCAAGAGACAGAAATAGAGAAATCAGGGAGACGCAAACATCTGAACTGTATGGAGATAGGACAACACAGAGAGTGATATCAAGGTACAAAGACACAGACATCTACGGACACTTAGAAATCAAATCACAGACAGAAACAGAAATAGTGAGACATCAGCAGCAGAAAAGACACAAAGATCAGGGGAGATTCTTGCCTTGTAAAAAAATGAAGACTTCTCAGAGGAAGCACACATCTTCAGGGAACAAAGAGACGGGGAGATAACAGTGAAGTAATTAGGAAGATGCAACTATCAGCTGGGAAGAGTACTCACTGTGAGCAAAGTCATGGCAAGTCTACTAATATATTATTACATTTGTGATGTCCTGTCACATTTTATTGAAAAGTCTTCTTTCCTGTGTTGTAATGCTGGTAGTTAACACTTTTTCTAATAGGGTTTCCCAATGTTATATGATGCACTGAGATGCTCTGACGGGTGCATGTGTTTTCTGACTGCTGTTTTATTTATAATATAGTAGTTTCATGCTCTGGCCACTGCTGCTGCTACAGAGCTACTTATTAGTTTACTGAAACTCTTCCCATCTGTGAAAGCAGCCAGATGATTAGATTAGATTAGAGATACAGCACTGAAACAGGCCCTTCGGCCCACCGAGTCTGTGCCGAACATCAACCACCCATTTATACTAATCCTACACTAACCCCATATTCCTACCAAACATCCCCACCTGTCCCTATATTTCCCTACCACCTACCTATACTAGTGACAATTTATAATGGCCAATTTACCTATCAACCTGCAAGTCTTTTGGCTTGTGGGAGGAAACCGGAGCACCCGGAGAAAACCCACGCAGACACAGGGAGAACTTGCAAACTCCACACAGGCAGTACCCGGAATCGAACCCGGGTCCCTGGAGCTGTGAGGCTGCGGTGCTAACCACTGCGCCACTGTGCCGCATGTTTTTTGTAAACTAATTATTTACTGGTAGCTTTTTTGCTTTTTTACTTATTTTATTATTCCCCCGCCCCCACCCCCCTTTGAGACAATGTTCCATCACTTACTCCACCAGACCAGCTAATAATTTTTTGACTGATTCTTGATGGACCAACTGTTTCATCCATTGCTAATGGCTGACATGACCTTGCGTTTCTGAGGGAAATCAGGGAATCTGTGGCCCATTTTCTCCAGATTTTTCCCCTCTCCTTGCCCACTCCTAAAGTCATGGTCCTCTGCTGCTCCTGATCCAGCCACCCACCCACACCGTTGTCCTTTCAACAGCGTCACATCCAGTGCAAAATACCAGGTTGATGAAGTGAAAGTAGGTAAGCCTACCTTGTAAGCCAGCTATACAATGTATTACTTCTGTGTCAAAGACTCACTGGGCCGAACTTTCCCGGCATAGTTCTTTTATCGGCTGTTGGGACCATTCTCAGTCAAGACCCCAATCACAGAGGTAGTGGCAATGCTATTCCAATCTTCCAGGAAGTGTCCAATTAAGAGGATGTCTCTAGGATCACCATCGAATTAGGAACAGCGAGCGGGTTGAGGAGTCAGGAGGACAATTCAGCCGCTGCCTTCACTGTGTCCTGCAGAGGTAAATGGGGCAGAGGACGGTGGGATGAAATGGAAGCATAATATGCAAGACAGCAGTCTCCAGGAGTGAATCATGAATGGCAAGCCTCTGTCTGCTGTGACCTCAGGCTTGCCAATGTGCACCATCAATGTTCACAATGAATTTAACTTTCATGTGGCTCCTACCTCCCGCTGTGCTGTTACCTCCTTTGAAGTGCCGAGTTGCAAACACAGCATGGGTCCCGTCCGATGCTGAGAAAATTGCATTGTCCTTGCGAAACTGCAGATAATTTATTAATTAACAATCTCAATTGGCTTTCTGCCGCTGCCGAGCAGGTTGCCGTCAGCGCACTGAAGCCACCTCCTGAAAACACGGGAGGAGGCAGGAAAATGTTGGGGAACTGGCACAATGCTTTTTTTCATCATATTCCCGAACTCCAAGGGCCTGCGAAAATTCGCCCATTGTGGATGATTTTGACTTCAATGGAAAAGAAAGAACTTGTATTTATATAGCATCTTCCTGACCTAAGGCCATTCCAAAGTACTTTATAACCAATGAAGCACTTTCTGAAATGTAATCACTGGTGTAATGTAGGAAAATAATGTAATGAAAAGAGTATTGTAATGTAATCAAATGGGGAGAGATGTGTAGCAGGAGGCTTATCCAATACTACCCATTTTATAAAATCAGAATTATCGCCATTGAGCCCAACGTTGGACATATTTTTAATTTCAGTGAAGTTTTAATGCTCAACTTTCAGTAACTGCCTGTGACTACTGCCTTTTGTAATGTTACTTTCAACAATCAAATAGCATTCAGGAAAATATAAACCTGTTGCCTAGAATTTCTGTTTGTTTTTCAAGCTATAAGTCAAAATATGAAAAAGAGCAAAGTTATTTTTGTCCTAACAGTTTTTGCTGTGAGTTTTTAGTTCACATTAAGGCGGGAGGCCCGGCAGGCTGTGATTGATGTCACATCATTTCCAAAATGTAACTCCTATTATTATAAAACACAAAACCCTGCAACTCGATGTGAGCAACACCATGGGAGAATTGTTAGTATTTGTATAAGTACAGTCGTAACAGGGGTCTACTGTTAATAAAGCAAATTTTTTTCCTTAATTTGATAGACTTAAACAGCCGCCAGCATTTACAACAGAGCCACAATGGGCCGAATGGTCTGCTTCTGAGCTGACGATGGCTCTGTGATGAAATGCTGTTGCGCACAGATATGATGTAGTGATCTATTTTTAACATGCTTGTTTCTTTGATCAGTAACCTTAGAGAATTTTAACACTGTTAGGAAATAAGAAAATGTACTTGCAATGAATCACTGATATTAAAGGAAACCATTATATTTCTATCTATCCAAAAAAGTTTAACATTAAGGTACAGTGTAACCAGGGGAATGTTAATGAATCCATTTTTCCCACCAGTCTACTCCCTCCTGCCCCCCTCTTGAAATACTGCTTCATTTTTATATCCCAAGACTCTCTGCCAGCTGAATAATACATGCAGTTCCGTATTAAATTTTATTGAATTTTAACAAATGGTACAGGCAGGAAGGAAGAGTCACAGTGAAATTGTTCCCTGGTTACTCTAAATAATCTTTGTTCATTTTAGTCCTGCTTACAAAAATAGACAAAACCACAAACTACCCACATAGCAGCCTCCAGCAAAGGCATTGCTCCATTTACTTACTGTGGCATCTCGTTCTTATCTAACAAAGCATTCTATCAAACAGTGTCTCCAGTCACATCTAGGGAAATTACATCAATTCAATTAAACTGCAGTATCTGTTAGAACTCCCATTTCTGACTGGTGCAGTAAAATACATTTAGTGGCACTGAGATTAATTATGTGATACTCTGAATGCTGTTTGAGTTCCATGAGGATTTTCCATCAAAAAACTTGTCTCTAGATATATTGGTGTCTGAATATAAATATATATTTTATATTGTTATGACCGACCGCTCCAGTCAAAGTCCCCAATCAAAATATACGATTCTGAGTGTGGTGGGAGAAATGCACTGTTAATTCAATCCTGTCCCTCCACAGATTACCTAACATATAATTTTAAACTTCCCAAATTAAAGAAAGACCCAGCCAAATTGTACCCTCTATTAACCCCCAAATGAGGCTAACTAAACCAGGTGTCTTTAAATCAACAAATCAACTGTTTAATTAGGAAAACTAAATTCTTAAACGCTACTAAGATATAAACAACATCTAAAAATAGAAAAAAAATTAGAGTCCTTGCAGATTTACACTCCTGCCGGATGTGGAACAGTGCAAGGTGGCTTGAAGTCCTCACAGGCATCCGATGAGGGAAAAAAGGTTCTTCAACAGTAGAACAGTCCATAATCTAATCCAGAAGTCGAAATTGTTGCTTTCCTTCTCCAGCAATGAATTTCAACAATTAACAACTTACAAACACTTTTTAATGAATCAATTTGGCTTTAGAATTTTTGAGGGATAAAATATTGTCACAGTCTAACTTCCCTTCCTTCAGTTTAAGTTATCAGAGAGCTCTGTTTTGGTTTGACTTTCTAGAATTTTGAGGGAGAATAATAAATAAGCAGACTAAATTCTCTTCCTTCAGGTTAAATGGTCTGAGAGTGTTCCTTTCAAGAGTTAACACACAGCTGTCTGTTTCACCTGTTAGAACATGCTGTTTTTCCCATTATAAGCCAGTTCAAAATTAAATTGTAACAATTGTATCACTCAATGCTCAGTCCAAGTGGCTGTATCCAAGGCAACAAGAATGCACCCTTTGAATCATAGTCTCTGAATGGCTGTATCCCGGGGCAACAAAAATGCATCCTTTGACACAGCTTTTGGAGCCTGCTGCCTTAAAGTAGTATGGCTCCTTTTCCCAGCCTTCAAGGCACACTGCATTCTTCCCGGAAAAAAAAGACAGGATCATGACTGTATATATATATATATATATATATATATATATATATGACTTCTGCACCCCTCTATCACCTTCCATAGTTCAAAGATAAAGGCCTAAATGTGGATGTGGCAGATTATAAAAACAAGCTTAGATACATTGTTATCAGATTTCCACACACTCAACATCCCAACCAGTTTTTGGGTTTTGTACTGGTACCAGAACTATTCAACAGTTTGCAGTTAATTAGATTCACGTGAGACCCCAGTGACACCATTTTGCCATCCATACAATTTCCTGGAGTTTATGCCATTAAAGCATTCTTTAAAATGGACATCTAGTGCTACTGAAGTATGCTGTTCCTGGGAGGGCATTGAAGGAGCCATGTGGACTCCAGTGGCCTAATGATCCATAACAGGAAGTTATTATGGGTCATTTCTGAACTTTATCCTTGTTCTTCAGTTTTGTATCTTTCCTGTTTCTTTTGCCAAGAGTTATGATCTGGTTTTTGGTATGCCCAACCTATTGGGTCACTTTGTTTCCAAATAGGAATTTCCCTTATTTTTTGGAGGAAGAAGAGGAGGAACAATGGAGGGATGCCAGACAGATCAGGTTACACCAGAGACAGACTGCACTTAGCTTTCAGTACCTTCCCACCTATTTCTACAGCTATCCGGCCACGACTGTGTACAGGCATCTTTGCATTTGTTTCTTGGCTTGAATCATTATAGCGTTCTGCCCAATTAATGGTTATGGACTAGCATGAAGGAAACAATAAGTATCTTTACTGGTAATATAACTTGTGTTGAGCTTTTTAAAGACACAATAAATACATAGATAAACAGTAACAGATTGTCACTGGATTGAAGAACTAGCTGGAAAACTGGCAGATATGGTATGCATGGACATTTAACCCAAACAAACAAATATCTGATCAAGCATTTAATTATGATGTACTTCTTCACTGACTACATCCTATCATTATATTGGATTCAGATCTGTGCAGCAAATTTCTTTGCGGCATCTTGCCTTCGCCCATATCTTCAGCAGAAATCCTGTTTGTGCAGGTAAACAGAGATTCTGCCAAACCTCCACTGAAGTTATAGTGGAAAAAACACAAACAAATTCACCCCAAGATTTAAATGTGGAACTCTGAGCCAAGTGTGACATGGTCCTACTTATTTTTAAGAAATTCAGGAGAAAATTCTTTAGCAAGGAAGTGTTTAGAATGTGGCACTTGCGACTGGATGGAGTAATTGAAGTGAATGGCATAAGGGATAGCTAGATAACTGCATGAGAGAGAAAGGAATAGGAGGGTTAGGCTGATAGAATTAGGTAAAGTAGAGTGGAAGGAGGCTCGGGTGGAACATAAACATCAGCATAGTTCACTTGAGCTGAATGGCCAGTGTCTGTGCTGTAAACTCCATGCAATCCTATTTAAAATTGAATAAACCAAGGTGAAGGACACAGGTCTGTACTGTAGGACATCACTAAGGTCTAAAAGAGTAGGGAAGAAAATGAGAGACAGCAAGAAGTGGTGGTTTGATGATCCTTATCTTGGCTTTTAAAAACATATGGGGCCTGATTTTTTAGGACCCACCAAGCCACGAACGGCTCCATCCTGCCCCCAGAAGCGCGATGGGAAGGGTAGCAGGACTACCCGTCTGCATGTGGCAGGTAGCTGATGAAATCAATTAAGGGCCTCTTAAGGCCTGTCAACGGAGGCCAACTTTGATTTTTCAGTCGGCCTCTAGGTTCCTGCAGGCGGTGGGGGCCAGTTCAACTGCCTGGATGTGGCCCTCCCTGCCTGCCTGGATGCAGCAGCAGAAACAGGCTGCCTATAGAAGGGTTTGCTCACCCTAACCCCACCCCTAGCAATGGTGGCCTGGCTACAAAAGCCATTTTTTATTTAAACTTTAAAAAGTTGGAGAGATGATGCCTCCATTTTGAAGTGCCCTCTCTCTTTCTTACCTTCAGTTGCATCCTTCTGTTGCTTTGAAAGGCCTCTGATTGGCTCTCCAGCTTTGAGAGCCCACCTGCTGTCCTTAATTGTACGATGAGCCTGCCCTTTGGCCATTAATTGGCTGTTCTGGCAAAAAAAATCACATTGAGTGACTCTTTCTCACATGGTGCGGGCTTCTGACCCACATTCGAGCCTGACGGTGGGATTCAGAAGCCGAAAGGAAAAATCCTACCCATGAATTGTAAAAGGAAAGAAAGACCAAAGGGGGCAAGGAGTTCCAAGTTTAATAGTTCCAGGAAAGAATGGGTTTGAGTAGGAAATAGTGCAATGAGTCTTGGGGCTGGATTTTTGTTACAGAGGCGGGAAACAGGAACTGGGTCTGGTTTTGAGGCAGAAACCCACTTCCTATGGGGAACTGATTCAGATTGTAACTTTCAAATGGGTAAGCCATTAATTGGTATGGAGACAGGTTTACTGTCCACATAGAGCCAGTGGGATTGAAAATGGAAATGATCAAGTGCGAGAATCATGCAGACACCACACGGCAGCCATCACTGAGACTGCTGGTTGTCCTGAGGAGAGATCTGCATTTTGTTCCACTTCACCAGAGGGGAGTGAGATGTCACAGGGGAGCTGGAGGCTTGGTTCTAGGTGCAGGGCAGACCCTCACTTCATCGATGCCCACCTGGATCTAATGCAGCAGGCCATGAGGGAGAGGAGGGAAGTCCTTTTCCTGGAGGTTGGCAGGAGGAGGCCAGCTCATCGTGCAGCAGGGGCACCTCTGTTCAGTGTTATTCCCCACCCCCCCCCCCACACCCTTGTCTTCCATCTCTCTCACCTCCTGCTCCTCCCCAATGAGCTGTCTCCTTCCAAGACCTCACTGTCCTCAAGGTCCACACCTCTCTGGAGGGCCATGTTATGAAGAGTGCAGCAGACCATCACAATGAACAAGACCCTTGCAGGAGAACATCGGAGGATGCACCTGACCAATCCAGGCACCAGAATCACATCTTCAGAAACCCTGATGGCCTGCTCAGTGGTTGGCCTGCTGAGCAGGTGACATTGGTCGTCTTGCCTCTGTGCCTTTGTCTGGGGCTCCCATAAAGGGGTCAGTAGCCATATCCTCAAGGGATTTCCCTTGCCCCCTTGGATCCATTCACGCACTTTGGGGGATGGAGTGAAGATCGGAGGCAGCCTGAACTGGCGGAGGATGAAGGAGTCATGGAAGCTGCTCGGAAAGCAAATGCACACATGGAGGAAGCTCTTGTTGAGGTCACAGATGAGTTGGACCTTGAAGGAGTGGAAGCCCTTCCTGTTGATGGATCGCACTGACCGGTCGCTGGGTGTCTTGATGGCCATATGGGTGGAATCTGTGACTCCCTGCACCTGGAGAAGTCCAGCAATGTGCCTGCGCAGGGCCATCTGTGTCAAAGTGGATGTAGTCACCTGCCCTCCTGAAAATGGAATCCTGATGGCCTGATGAGTTTCTGATTGTGTGATGCCACCTAGCTCCACAGCTGATCATTGGAACAACCCAGTTGCACTGAAGGTTCGGACAACAGAAACCTTTACGACTGCAGGTAAGGGACTGCCATGGGGGCCTTGAGGCCTCAGGTCATTGTGGATCAGAACTCACAAGTCCAAGATCATCTGTCTGGATAAGCAGAGGCTCCTATGGTACTGGCGCTCTGTCATTTGCAGGTAGCTGACTCTTGTGCTGTGCACCTGATGTCTTGGGTAGCACTTGCGTCCCCTTTCAGGCTCCCACTGTGCTCTTCTGGCCATCTGCTGGCCAGGAGGTTGCATCTTCCACAGCTCATCCTAGCTGCTCTGTCCACTATCAGTCATAGAGTCACTTACAGCACAGAAGGAGGCCATTTGACCCATCGAGTCCATGCTAGCTCTCCACGGAGCTATCCAGTCAGTCCCACTCACCCACTCAATCCCCGTAGCCCAGCAAGTCTACTTCCCTCAAGTGGCCATCCAACTTCCTCTTGAAGTCATTAATTGATATAGAGCCTTGGTGAGACCGCTCCTGGAGTATTGTGTGCAGTTTTGGTCTCCTTTCCTAAGGAAAGATATACTTGCCACAGAGGGAGTGCAACGGAGGTTCACCAAACTAATTCCTAGGATGGAGGGATTGTCCTGTGAGGAAAGATTAAATAAAATCGTCCTTTAATCTCTGGAGTTTAGAAGAAAGAGAGATGATCTCATTCAAACATAAAACATTCTTACAGAGCTAGATAGGGTTGGCTGAGGAATCCAGAACTAGGGGACACAGGCTCAGAATAACGGGCAGGCAATTTAGAACTGAGATGAGGAGGAATTTCTTCACTGAGAGGATGGTGAATCTTTGGCATTCTCTGCCCCAGAGGGCTGTGGAGGCTCAGTTGTTGAGTATGTTTAAGACCGAGATCAATAGATTTCTACGGGGATAGTGCAGGAAAATGCTGTTGAAGTAGAAGAGCAGCTGTGATCTCATTGAATGGCGGAGTGGGCTTGAAGGGCTAAATGTCGAACTCCTGCTCCTATTTCTTATGTTCTTACGTCTCCACTTCCACCACCCTTGTGGGCAGCGAGTTCCAGGTCATTACAACCCACTGCGTAAAAAAGTGCTTCCTCATATTCCACCTGCATCTCTTGCCCAAAACCTTCAATCTGCATCCCCTAGTTCTTGTACCATTAGTTAATGGGAACAATTTTCTCTTGTCTAACTTATCTAAGCTTGTCATAACCTTGTATACTTCTATTAAATTTCCTCTCAATCTCCTTTGTTCTAAGGAGAACAAACTCAGCTTTTCCAACCTAACTTTGTAACTAAAATCCTCCATCTCTGGAACCATTCTGGTAAATCTCCTCTGCACCCTCTCTGGGACCCTCACGTCCTTCCTGAGTGTGGGGACCAGAAGTGGATGCAATACTTCAGTTGGGGCCTAACCAGAGCTTTATAAAGGTTCAGCATATCCATCTGCCACCTGTCTGCCCATTCTGCTCGCCTATCTATGTCCTGTTCATATCAGCAAATTTTGAAGTTCTACTCTGTACTCTGAGATCCAAGTCATTTATATATAGCAAAAAAAGCAGTGGTCCCAGAACTGACCCTTGGGGAACACCACTGTCTACCATCCTCCAGTCTGAAAAACAACTATTTATTATGACTTGCCGTTTTCTGTCCTTTAGCCAATTATTTATCCAATTGGACACTGACCCTCCTATTCCATGAGCCTCAATTTTGTTAACCTACCTTCTATTTGGCACTACCTTATCAAATGCTTTCTTAAAATCCATGCAAACAGATCCACCGCATTCCCTTCACCAACCTTCTCTGTTACTTCATCAAAAAATTCAATTCAATTAGTCAAGCCTTTTACAAATCTGTGCTAGCTATCCTTAATTAACTCCAAATTAATCTCTCCAAGTATCTGTTGATTTTTTCCCTGATTATTTTTTCTAAAACCTTACCCATTACTTATGTTAAACTAACTGGCCTGTAGTTGCTAGGTCTGTCCTTACACACGTTCTTGACTAAGGGTGTCACATTTGCCACTCTCCAGTCCTCTGGCACCTTCCCCGTATCCAGGGAAGATTGGAAGATTATGGCAAACCTTTCTGCTATCTCCATCCCCACTTCCTTTAGAAACCTGGGATGCAAGCCATCCAGACCAAGTGACTTATCTACCCTAAGAATAGCCAACCTTTTTAGTATCTCCCCCTCTCAATTTTTACCCTATCCATTGCTGCTACTTTCTCTGCTTCTACTGATATTTTGTCAAATTCCATTTCCTTAGTAGACACTGATACAAAGTATTCATTAAGCCTTGGCCTGCGCCACTAAGCATATATTGCCCTCTTTGTCCCAAATAGGCCCCACTCGACCTCTTACAACTTGCTTACTATTTACATGTCGGTAGAAGATCTTTAGGTTCCCTTTTATGTTGACTGCCATTCTATTCTCATATTCTCCCTTTGCCAGTCTTATTTCTCTCTTCACCTCCCCTCTTAACTTATTGCATTTGGCCTGGTTCTCACTTGAAGAATTCCCCTGACATGCATCATACACCCTCTTTTTTCGTTTCATCATAATCTCTATCTCGCTCATCATCCAAAAAGCCCTGTTATTGGTTCCCCTACCTTTCGCCCTTGTTGGAATGTACCTAGCCTGTCGCTGAAGCATCTCTTCCTTAAAGATAACCTGTTGTTCTGATAAGTTCTTCCTGTCAGTCTTTGGTTCCATTCTACCCTGGCTAGATCCCTTCTCATCACGTTGAAATTAGCCCTCTTCCAATCTAGACATTCTGCCCTATTTTGTTCCTTGGTTTTCTGAATTACTAGTCTAAACCTTATGATATGATGATCACTGTTACTCAAGTGCTCCCCTACAGACACTTGGTCCACTTGGCTCACCTCATTTCCTGGCAGCAGATCCAGCCATGCCTCCTTTATAGGTGGGCTGAGAACATTAGAATCAAGGAAGTTCTCCTGAAAACATTTCAGAAAGTCCTCCCCCTCCTTATCCTTTACTGTAAAATTATCCCAATCGATATTTGGATAATTGAAGTCCCCCAATATCACCACTCTATAGTTCTTGCACATCTCTATGATTTCCCTGCAGATTTCCTCTTCTAGCTCTCTCACTAATTGGAGGCCTATCGAATACCCCTAGTAACATGATCATACCCTTTCTGCTCCTCAACTCTAACCAAATCGATTCTGCCTTTGCCCCTTCAAGGACATCCTCCCTTTCCAGCACTGCAATGTCTTCCCTAATCAGTACTGCCACCCCACCTCCCTTTTGTCCTTCTCTATCTTTTCCAAACACGTTATACCCTTCTATATTAAGTGCCCAGTCCTCACCATTTTTAAGCTATGTTTCTGTTATTGCCACTACGTCATATTGCCATTCAGCTATTTGTGCTTGTAGTTCACCAACCTAATACAGCACACTTAGTGCCTGTTCTCATCTGAACTCTCCCAGCTGGGCTGAGTGTATTCACCAATCCTTCCCCTGCCAAATCTAGGTGCCCAAGTGATGCCAGCGGCCTCAGGTCCCTCTCCGGATTCCTGCCACTCACCACTGAGGAAAGTAAGTCTGACAGCTGCTGCAGTGGTCACTCTGTGGCACTTTTGAAGCAGCTGTGCTATCCTTTGTGCCTCTGCAGTATTTTAATCATCCCTTCCCATAGCCTTCATGGCCCCCTGCAGTGTTCACGACTTGAACACCCTGCCGTATTCCCCACATGGTGTCCTCCAAGTTCCCAGCCTTTAAAAATTAAAAACTGCTGCTGACAAGGCTGTTAATGAGCTCTTCAATGAGCTCAATAGGCACTTAATTGGAATCACGCACCCGACCCATTCCCTCCTTCCAGGCGTCCCTTTACAAATGGCGTCATATTTCAGAGGCAGCAGGTCCCAGTGCTGACCTCGAAGAACGCAATCTTCAAATCGTGCTTGCCCTTGCACCCACACTCAGTGTACTTTAAAAATCTGGCTGTTGGTTTCAACACAGTGAAGCTGTAGCATGATTCATTCCTAATTTAGGGTGAATGGGGGAAGGTTCAGAGGAGCGATGGTCATGTTAGTATTGATAAAATAGAGGAATACTAGAAAGGTTGCAATGATAGAGGGAGATTAGGGGATTGAGGCTGGAGATGAGAGAGGTTCACCTATCTGGCCACACACTCCTCTTAAATCCAGGTGTCATGAAGACCCCCACCTGCCAAGAATGAGGCAGATTAATTTCGTCACATGAACATTAATTTTAAATTGTTGCTGGAGTGAAGAGATGTCTTGTTTAAACAGATCAGCAGTGGCTGGAAATCATTTGCTTACTAAGAGACAGTGCTTGGAGAGACAAAAGGATTGCGCCCTAATCCAGTTAACCCGAATGGATTTTGATCACCAGACACTGAATGTGTAAGAGAGGCAGCATTCCAGGATGTGTGCCAAGGTGGAGAATCCACAAACACAGGAGTTTGTTTAAACAGGGAGTTACATGACTAACCAGCTGGCCCAGGTCTGATTTTGAACTGCTCACAGGACAGCTTGGGTCAAACTGCAGATTGCAACTGAACCTGGAAGAAGGGAGCCTCTCTTTGTCTCTCTCTCTCTCTGTCTCTCTCTCTCTCTCCCTCTCTCACTAATTTTCAGATCCACTGAAGTCACTTAAACCTCAAGAGTGAAAGGACTCCTAAATAGCAACAAGTTTTAAAGTATGCACTGGGCCCCAACGAAATGGCAAGACTTACCAGCAACCAAAGACTCTACATTGAACTCAAAGGACCATAAATAGAAACCCAGCTATTGCCTCAAACTTTTCCCCTTTATTCTTTCTACTTTTTCTGTCTCTATCTGCGTTTGTTTATTACATATGCATGCTAGCGTGGTTGTGTCGCATATTCGTAGTCGTTAACCGAATTAGAGTTTAAGATGAATAAACTTCCAACTTTCTTGTTTAAATCTAAGAAAACCTGTCTGATTGATTTCTTTGCCTTACAATTGGAAAGCAGTGAACAAGGATTCACTGAGGGGGAGCTAAAAACACATGTTTTTAAAATTAAACCCTGTTACGGTTAAACCAGGCAAAGGCTGAGAGGGAACCCTTAGACCCCTTTCTCACCTGGTCGGTGTTGTCAGATGAGGCTCACCAGATATGGAAACAATATTGAACTTGTGAATGGATTTTGTTTTCATTGTGTTGTACACAAAATATAATTAGCGCAGGACATATCAGGCACAGTTGAAATATTAAACTATCTTGAAAAATGTCATGTTTTGTACAATGAAAATTAAATTCTGTTGGTGTACCAGTAATTAACTGGACTGATGTGCAAATAATAGATTTTCTGCAGAAGCTATGATCCATACATACAATTTCTTGACAATCTATTTATGCATTCACTAGGATTCAGCAGTGCTAATTTAGAAAGAACAGTAACCTCAGTTTGGATTTATGATTTTTTTTCTTGCAAATTACTTTTTAAAAATTTATTCGTGGCAAAGCCAGCATTTATTGCCTACCCCTAAATACCCTTGAGAAGTTGATGGTGGGTCATGTTCTTGAACCAATACAGTCCATGAGGTGAAGATATTCCCAAAGTACTGTAAGGCAATAAAGATTTTGACCTGGCAACAATAAAAGAATGGTGAGATATTTCCAAGTCAGCCTGATATATGACTTGGAGGACAACTTAATTATTCTGATGCACCTGCTCCCCCTGACCTTCTAGGTGTTAGAGGGCTTCAGTTTTAGGAGGTGCTATTTGAGAAGCTTTGATGAGCTACTGCAGTGCATCTTGTAAATGATACACACTGGAGCCACATTGTAACACTGTTGGACTGTGTAGATAGGGTGCCAATCAAGTGGGCTGCTTTGTCCTGAATGGTGTCAAACTTCTTGAGTGTTGTTGGAGCTGCACTCATTCAGGCAAGTGGAGAGAGTATTCCATCACACTCCTTATAGAAAGAGGAAGGGCTTTGAGGAGTTAGGAGGTGAGTCACTCACCTCAGAATATCTAGCCTCTGACTGCTCTTGTAGCCACTAGTTATTTGGCTGGTCCAGTTAAGTTTCTGGTCAATGGTGACCCCAGGATATTGATGGTAGGGGTCATTAGCAAATGCTATGAGCTGTCATCAGGTCCAGAGTTACTGTTGAGGGCTTCCAGGGTTACTGCCTCCTGAACATTATACCACTGTGCTGCCCCTTTAGTTGGCCTGTCCTGCCGATGGGACAAGACATATCCAAGGATGGTGATGGAGGATTCTAGGATGTTGGGCGAAAGATATGATTTTGTGAGTATGAATCTGTGGGATAGCTCTCTCAATTTTGGCTCAAAGCCCCACTTGTTAGTGAGGAAAACTTTGCAGAGCTGACTGGGGTGGGTGTGTATTTGTTTGAATCCAATGCTCACGTAAGCTGGCTGCTCTGTCCAGTTTAATTATTCTTGTAATTTTTTGTAGTGGTTTGATACAACAGAAAGGTTTGCTAAGCCATTTCAGAGGGCAGATAAGAGTCAATCACATTGTTGTGGATCTGGAGTCACATATAGGCCAGACTGGGAAAGGATAACGTGTTTCCTTCCCTAAAGGATATTAGGAAACCAGTTTAGTTTTGTAACAATCTGATAGCTTCATGCTCACCAATATTGGTGCTAGTTTTTTTTATTCCCAATTTATTTAATTAACTGAATTCAAATTCACAAACTGCCATGGTAGGATTTGAACTCACATCTTTAGGATTAGTAGTATAGTCCTTTGTATTAGTCCTGTAGCATATGCACTGTGATGCCACACCCAGCAACTTAACATTGCGTGTTGCCTTTTGAGGATAAGTTAAATTCAGGGATAATGCCAGAAAATGACAGAGAAAGGAACCAGAGAAGTTGATAAAACAATAGCATGAAGAAGCAAGTAATTGTAAAAGTAAAGAAAAATTCTAAATTCACAAAATCTCTGATTTTGTTGTGCTGCTGTTTCATTTTAAGAAAAATTTTAATTCTTTTGATGGCATGGCTATTTCTGGAAAATGAAACATTTGGTTCTGCTTTGGGCAGCCAGTGCCAGCATGAAGCATTCACCAGGCCAGCTATACACAGCTTCAATGCAGAGTGAAGCTCACTTTACTCAGCCCCAAACAATGTACGTTTATCCCACTGCATAAGAGCAAGCCACTCCTACCAATGTGGTCTGATTTAAAATGCCCAACACCAGCTGCCCTTATATCCTACCTGAGTGAGATTTGTTCTAGTTAAAGTTGAAAGTTTCGTCATATGGACACTTGCTGATTAGAAATTGAAACTGTTCAAATCACTTTCCCCTCAGACCCAAGCAGCTGTTCGAGAATAGGGCTGCAAAATTGGACAGAGCCCAAAAACAGTCGAGGGGATCACAATGCAGGATTACACTACACCCGATGCAGGCAGCATGCAAACTTTGTGCTGCCTGCGAATTTAAATGATTGTAACGTGCAGCCAGCGCTAAGTGCGCTGTTGAGTGACTGCATGCCTGAGAAGGGGGTGCAAAATCATGAGAGGCTATCATGAGTTAAAGCTAGCCTGCACTATTTAAAGCCAGCCTGTACCTCATAAACAAGAGGAGTAATGTGGCTGAAGCAGCTACTGGAAGTCAATATACAACTGGTTCTGAACTGGGAAAGACAGAAGCAAGGCAAAACATGGAAGAGAGTGGGCTGCAAGATTTTTCGATGTTTCACTGGAGGACTTGGTGCAGGAGATGGAGAGCGGGAGAGAGGTGCTCGAGCTGCAGAGGCCCAGGAGGTGTCCCAGACAAACTTTGCAAAAGCAGTGGGAGCAGATAGCTATGGTGATCAATGCCTGGATGCAGTGTTGCAAAAAGTTCAATGACCTTACATGAGTGTTCAAAGTTAGTGAATGTATCTTCAAATACCATATCCCACCAACTGCACCACTAGTTTCACACACTGCTCAATATACCACACCCACATCACTTAATTACCACTGATCTCTATTAATCATGACTCGTACCTAACATTCATAGCTTCACCTCACCCTCACAGAACTGCTGCAAATTTCACATCCACAACTTTTACAAACTGGCAGTTATTCATCCCTGACAGCCACATCGTCTAAACAAAATGCATCACAGTCACTGACACACTTTCCTTTCCCTTGCAGGACAAGATGGCGCATAACCAGGGGCATTGGCACCTAACTGGCAGGGGTTAGGCAAGGCTGCATATCCTTACCCTGATGGAGGAGGTGGTGGTCACCATCATTGGAGTGGCTATGGCTGAGGCCATGGCCAGGAGTGGAGCTGAAAACATCAAAGATGATGATATCCTTATACCACATCCTCCTCCTCACATCCTACTTCCCCCTCATCCCACAATTTCGACTGATTTACAAGCTGTAGACGGTGTAAACATGTACCTCTTACTTTCCCCCCAACCCTCACCACAAACCCTATCCTTGTGTCTTTCTCCTTTCAGATACCAAAGAACTGCAACCTGACCAGAAGAGCTCGATGTGGGGCTGAATTTTATGAGCCCCCAATGCAAGGGAATGGAGGCAGGGGGCCTATAAAATTGTGTAAGAAGACGGGCAGAGTGGCCATCGCCTTTCCGACACCTTTGAATTTAGGCTGAGGTGAGGAAGGCCAAGGACAGCCTCTCCACCCCAGGCCAATTGAGGACCCCCGTTTCTGGAATAAAATCTGGCCCATGGAAGAGCAGAATGACAGTTAGGAAGAAGAAACACAGAGCTGAATTTTGTGCCGACAGTGGGGCTCCTGGCGCCGGGCCGAAAAGATGGGGGATCCTAGCAGCGGCCTTTTGGAGCCTCCCTGGTGCGATTCTACAGCACCGAGCCAATTAATAGCCCAGTGCTCGGATCCCTGTCCCTGTAAAGACGGGGATCCCTTCTCCAAGAGCTGATGGCCAATCACAGGGCCAGCAGCTCAGTAGTATCAGCGCCAGCACTGGGAGCGGTGGCCATTGCTGGTACTGCAGAGGCCTTGGACCCGGGCCCAATGCTGGGGACCTGGACCTCAGGTAAATGAGACGGGGTCACCGGGGCCAGTCTGGCAGGCCTCAGTGAAGTGGGTGGGCATTTGGTAATGGGGGAAGGCGGGGTCCAGGGAAGTAGTTTGTTTGATGGCGGAAGGCCCTCCATGGGCCACAGTTTGCCCATGGAGGATGGCCCTCTCCCTCCAAGCCAGCAGGGAGGTTGCCTCATTTTACTGGGTGACCTCCCATGTCATGGAGCCCCCCTATGTGGCTGTTAATATGCTTTTTAAGGGCCTCCAGTGGCCTCCGGGCAGGAAGGCCTATCCCGCCCCCGACAAAATTGCAATACGATGGGAAGGCGACGAGCCCCCACCTCCTGTCTCAATTCTATGGGCCCCCTGCCTCCTAGCCCTTCTCCGGGAGCCCCATAAAATTCAGCCCACAGCCATTTGCTCTCACACTTGGAGCTGCCTGCTCAGATATTCACACTGCACATACTTTAGAGGGTAGCTTAGAGACGGGTATATAGGTGGTGAGACATCAGACACGAGTGGCCTGCAGCCAGGGCAGGGGACAAGGGTAGCGGAGATGACAGCTCGTTGGTGAGGTGTGAGGTCATGCATGAGTTCCGCTGCGGAGAACTTGGATGAGGACTTCGATGGGCAACATACAGAAAAAGGCTGACGGGTAAGCACAATGAAAAGCTTAGTGCATTGGCAGGCCTGCTAGGAAATCTGTGGTCAATGTCAAGGGGTATGGAGGAGTCTGGCACTAACTTGGAACAGGGCTTTGTGCAGAGCTTGGGGCCCATCCTTTCCAGCATGGAACTGATGGCCAGCTCCATCAGCACACTTGCAGATCCAACCACAATGTAGCGTCTGATGGTTGATGTCTCGGCTTCCATTGCAGCACAGGGAGAAGCTGCCCAATGTCTGGGTGCTGCAGTGGGAGCACAGACTGAAGTCATGCAAGCTTGCTGCCACACAAGTTCAGACTGCTGCCTTCAGAACTGCGGATACCAGTGTTCAAAGAGGCTGGCGGGGTTTCACAGCAGTCCAGCAACCTGTCCTCAACAGATTACTAGGATTGCTGAGGTGCTACCCCAAGGGAGTGACAATGGCCTCATGGAGAACAAACCTGCTGTCTTCTCTCAGGCTGACAGAATTTGTGCTCCCACCACTGCCACTCCATCAATGCCCTTGCTGTTGCCGGTCAGCCAGCCCAGACTGCTGCTGCCATGCCGAAATGCTGCAGTCCAAAGCTGGGCCTTCTAGGGTCAGATATCAGACGTCATCTTACAAGGCCATCTGCAGTTTCCCCCAGTGAAATTTAGCAGCCTTCCACCAGTCATGCTGGAACCACTAGTCCAGACAAAGGCACATGGATGGGTGATTAGTTGACATTTGTATGCAATGCCATATGGTATCAATTGATTTTTAAATTTGGTTTGTAATGTTTATTTTGCAGTGGCTTATATTTTAGCAGTGTGGCCAAGCGGACACTACGATGGTCAATAACAGAGGAGAGCGAAGGTGTGGAACTGTTGGTGAATGTGAAATTGCGTTCACTGGTATCAAAGTCAAATCACATGAAGCCCAGCCAGAAAGGGCTTATATTGGTTCCCTCTTCCCTTACTCCTCCTCAGCAGGTTGCCATATAGCTGGTGGCAAGGGCTGTGCCCTCAAGATGTCGGGGTTGTGGAGCATGCAGCAGATCACGATGAATCTTGACACACACTCTACAAAGTACTGTAGGGCTCCTCCAGCATGGTCCAGGCAGCAGAAATGTTGTTTAAGCACCCCTGCTCAATCACATTCTATGTGGAAGCATGACTTTCGTTATATACATGATGCCCATGTGTACAATGGCTGTACACTGGCCTCAAGAGCCATGTTGTCAAAGGATAGTCTTTGTCACCCAGTAGCCACCCTACGCTTTACTGTGGTGGCTCAAATGCAGATGGCACAGCAGACAGTTGTAGAATGAAGGCATCAAGACTGCTGTCAGTATACCAGGCATTGACCCACATGATGTGCTGTCTATGGTCACACACCTGTTGCACCTTGAGGGAGTGGAATTCCTTTCGATTCTGCTAATTTTCAGAATTTATGTGTGGTACTCAAAAAATGTCGTGAATGTCATCATTGGCACCCTGCACCACAGGGAACCCTGCAGTCCTCGCGAAGCAGCATGCTGGCTCCTCCTCTTCCTCTCTGGCAAAAGAATGAAATGTATTGAACTCTCGTCTTTGCTCAGCACTGATTGAAAATCTCAGTGAAGACACTGTTGGTGAAGTCAAGACATCTCACACATTGTTCCTCACTGAGGTTGATGTAGGAGAATTGCTCCCTGAACACCCTGATTGCATATGGCCTCCTGCTGAAAGCCCTTCTTCCCCTCCTCGTCGTCCCTCTTGCAGCAGTTTGTCCTTTTTTCAAAATAAGGGTAGACCACAGATAGATTAAGTGGTCTGTGGCAGCCCAGAACAATGGTTGATCCAGTGTAGTAGCATTTTGATATAATTGATTCAACTCTAATTAAATCCACGTTAATGAAAACAACAAATATTATGGAACTATTTTTCTGTGTTAACAGGATGTGATCCTGACCCTTCAAGAGAAACTGTCCATCAAATGCATCGAACATTTTTCTCTGATGCTTGAGCAGCGCACTGAAGGAGAAGCAACCAAACTTCTCTTGCTCCATGACCAGGAAACACTTACTCAGGTAATTGCTCTTAAAAGTGTTGTTGAACTGCCATCTTTTAAGGTAATAAATGACATTAGAAAACACTACTCAAGGCAAGAGACACTCATCACATCACATCTGACTAGGCGGCACAGTCTCCTTAAACAGGATGGAAAGTCTGGGAGCCATTTCTGTGCAAGGCACTCCCCCAGCTTCTATATGAAAAAAATAAGCCTAAATACTGGTGCACAAGTACTTCCTGTGTTCATATTATACTCTTCTGTTTGCTCATGTAACAAAGGAATTAACTCACTTAAAATAGGAACATGGGAACAGGTCATTCAGCCCTTTGAACTTATTTCACCATTCATTCAGATCATAGATGATCTGTACCTTAACTTAATTTACCTGCCTTTGTTCCGCATCCCTTGAAACCCTTACCAGCCAACATTGAACATTTCAATTGTCCCAGCATCCACAGCCTTTATGGGATCCCTTTCGCCTTCCACGGTCATCCATTTTGTCATTTAATCTCCCCTACCTTCCACCCTTTCACAGAACCTCCCTTTTATTCCTTCCTCCCCTCTACCTTTCCCTGCTATGTATTTGCTTAAAACCTGTTATATCTTTAACTTTTTCCAGTTCTGAAAAAAGATTACCGACCTGAAATGTTAACTGTTTCTCTCTCCAACAATGCTGCCAGACCTGCTGAGTATTCCCAGCATTTTCTGTTTTTATTTGATTTCCAGTATCTGCAGTGCTTTGCCTTTATATCCATTATGTACCCTAAATATAATTTCAAGATTATGACCTCTAGTCCTAGATTCCCCCACTAGAGGAATTAGTTTCTCTGTATCTACCCTATCGTGACTCTTTGTCATTTTAAATGCCTCCATTAAATTACCCCTCAATCTTCTAAACTCAAGGGAATATAATCCACGTTTATGCAACCTGCCCTCATAATTTAACCCTTTATGCCCTGGTAAAGTCATTTTTAAGCTATTATCAGAAGTTAGTTCATTATCATTAAAAAGATGTTCAAATTTCTTGACCCATTGAATCTAATAATTTCAGGCCTCCTTCCCACCAGGAGTCACTCTGCTGATGTCACAGATACCAGAAGAACTGATTGTGTCTAACAGTGACCCATTCATTTCTTGTGGGACTGCACATTCAATTGGGCATGAAACCAATCTTGATCTGTTCAAACTAGAAAGAATATTACCAGTTAAGTATGCAGATGTGCCTTAGGATAAGATAAAAGTTTGTCATTCAAAAGTAAGTGTGCTATTGGCATTATCAGCAGATGAACGCTTAACAAGTTTGTAAGTTTCTTTGGCCATTACTTCAGTAGAGGTGTTAATCCACTTAAAATAGAGAAGTTGACATTGCCATTAAAATAGCAAGTAGAGGAATGTTGTACAGATGCATTGAGTGTTAACCAGTACTAGCACCTGCGGTGAATATTAGTCATGTGTTCTAAAATATTACAAATAACTGGCAGCTAGCAAAAGGCAGTTGCCCTGTCCTGGAGTTCTACTAGAATAAAAACAAAATACTGCGGATGCTGGAAATCTGAAATAAAGACAAAGTGCTGGAAATACTCAGCAGGTCAGAAGCATCTGTGGAGAGAGAAGCAGAGTTAACGTTTCAGGTCCGTAACCTTTTATCAGAACTGGGAAAAATTTGAAACGTAATAGGTTTTGAGCAAGTGAAAGGGAGGACGACGGGAAGAAGAGCATAAGGGAAGGTAGAAAACGGGAGAGATTAAATGACAATAGGTTTCATGGTGCAAGGCCAAAGGGAGTGGTAATGGGACAAGTAAAGAAGCAAAAGATGTGCCACAAGGAGATGTGAATGGAAGGATCCTGAATAACTGCCGTCCGGAGGAAAAGGGAAGGAAATAAGAGCGAATCGAGAGAAAAAACCTAATCAGAAAAGAAAAATGAAACAAACTGGAGGCAGAGGGTACGATCTAAAATTGTTGAACACAATGTTGAGTCCAGAAGGCTGTAAAGTGCCCACTCAAAAGATGAGGTGCTGTTCATCAAACTTACATTGAGCTTCATTGGAACACTGCAGCAGGCCAAGAACAGAAAGGTCACAGTGGGAGTAAGGCAGAGAATTAAAATGGCAGGTGAATGGAAGCTCAGGGTCACGCTTGCAGTCTGAATGGAGGTGTTCCACAAAGCGATCACCCAATCTGCACTTGGTCTCCCTATTGTAAAGGAAACCACATCATAAGTAACAAAAAAAGTATACTAAATTGAAAGAGGTACACCTAAATTGTTGTTTCACCTGGAAGGAGTGTCTGGAGCCTTGGATAGTGAGAAGGGAGGAGGTAAAAGGGTAGGCTTTGCATCTCCTGTGCTTCCATGGAAAGGCACCATAGGAAAGTGGGACAGGACGTTGGGGGTGATTGAGGAGTGGACCAGGGTATCACAGAGGTAATCGTTCCTTTGGATTGCTGAAAGGGGAAGAGAAAGGAAGATATATTTGGTGATGGCATCACACTGGAGATAGCAGAAATGGTGGAGGATGATCTGTTGAATAGTGAGGATGGTGGGGTGAAAGGTGAGGACAAGTGGAACCCTATCATGACTCCGGGAGACAGAGGAAGGGGTGAGAGCAGAAGTGCGTAAAATGGAATGGACACAGTCGAGGGCCCCATCAACCACAGTCGGGGGGGAATCCTCGGTTGAGGAAAAAGGAAGACACGTCAGAGATGCTGGTATGGATGATTGCATTATCCGAACAGATACGATGTAGATGTAGAATCTGGGAGAATGGAATAGAGTCCTTACAGGTAGCAGGGTGTGAGGAAGTGTAGTCAAGGTAGCTGTGGGAGTTAGTGGGCTTATAGTGAACATTGGTTGTTAGCCTATCCCAGAAATGGAGACAGAGAAGTCAAGGATGGGAAGGGAAGTGTCAGAGATAGACAATGTGAAGTTGTGTTAACTCTGTTTCTCTCACCACAGATGCTGCCTGATCAGCTGAGTATTTTCAGCATTTTCTGTTTTTATTTCAGATTTCCAGCCTCTGCAATATACTTTTGTCTTATAGAACACATTGGGCAAACTCAAAAATAATGCACTTGTACATACATTTCAGAAAGTCCATTAAAATGACAATTTGTTTAATACTGCTTCTCTCAGTAGAGCAGTCTTTTCTGGTCTTAAACTCCATTCCAAACTCCTCCTGCACTAACTTATTGGTTCTTGAAAGCTGTCCTATATTAAGATTTACTGGGTCTGCAAACTAACTCTGCTCTGGAGTAAAACCTCAGCTTTTAAACACAAATTCCTTTTGATGTGGGATCTCAAAGAAATATTAATAAAGCTGTTCACAAATGGCACAAAGGTTATAAGATCCCATTGATCAGTTATTAATCCAGACAAAGCTCACAAGATGTTTGCAAAGAATTACTCAAAGTCCAATGATATAAGCCTATGTTGTGATATGAACAATGTTTAAAATGTAATGATACAAAAAAGTATACAATGCAGACGAGAAACTCCAGCAGAAACTCCCTTTTTTCTGCTCAAAAGTGACAGCTGAATGCATGTCATTTGCTGTATACATCAAGTCATACTTCAGAACAATTAATCTAACTGTTACCAGATCAAAGGATGAATCAGTTGCTTTCACAGATATTGGATGTTACACTAAACATGACAAGACCTGTTTTAATGTTAACTACATAAGATTTTATTTCATAACAGGATATTTTCCACTCCTTCCCATCTGTGCATGTTAAAACCAGCACACAAAGAACAATTCAGATAGTTAAAGAAAAATATGAAGGGATGTTACTGAGTGAGTGCACTGGACAACATGCAGTGGGATTGAGACAGCTAGTGTTAGAATTGCTTATGTAAAGGATGCATGATTGCATTGAGATGACAGTTCAGGCTTTCAACTTTATCTGCAGTTGAACAAAACAATGCCAATTGACCAAACTTGAGAATTCAATGAATTGAAAAGAACATAGTTCTGTTTTAAATCATTTAGCTTAATATTAAGATGCTGCTGCAAGTTGAAATCAACCAGTTACTAAGTCATCCACCTTCTGCTTCAGTTGTGGTGGCATCACAGACTAACATCCATATTTTGCCAACAGAGGCAGGTTCCCAAGTCTACCTCAGCCAGCACTGAACCCACACTAGTGGTATTATTCTAAACCCCAAGCTAGCCATCCAGCCAACTGAGCTAACCATCAACATAATGGCTGATATAAATAATTAAGTAATGGGGCTTTGTGCTCTACATTCTCTTTAAAATATTTCTGTTATTGTAGCTTTTGGGGTCTTTGTCCAGTTGCCCTGCATCTGATATTACTTTGCTTTAGGTGACACAGAGGCCGGGCTCCCACAAGATGAAGTGTCTTTTTCGAATCAGCTTTGTCCCAAAGGATCCTATTGATTTGCTACGGAGAGATGCAGTTGCGTTTGAGTATTTATATGTTCAGGTAAGTGTGTCCAATGAAGTGTGTGCATACTGTGATACTAATTGACCTGGCAGTTTTGTTTCTGATACATTGTGTGGTTTTGTTTTCATATACCGTATCCATCAATGTCCAACAACAACTTGTATTTATACAGTGCCTTCAAGGTCCGAACGCACTTCACAGGAGCATTACGAAGCTAAAAATTTGACACTGAACTACTGAGTAAGGAGATGTTAGGTCAGATGACCAAAAATTTGGCCAAAGAGTTAAGTTTTAAAGAACATCTTAAAGGATGCAAGAGAGGTAGAGCAGCAGAGAGGTTTAGTGAGGCAATGTCGACTACCGGACTGTAATTTAAACATTTATAGTTGTCAACTGACAAGTTAAAGTTTTCAAATTTTTTTTTAAAGAACACAGTAACCTACTGTTGGTGAGATTCATGAACAAACCTGAATTCTAATGATAGCAGTGATTCCACAATTTACAACAGAGAAATGCGTTTGCATGGATCGCACCTTGAGAAACTACAGACACAAAGCCAGATCATGGAATCACCTATCACATTCCTTTGCCTTCTTTTGTAGCAGAAGTGTTAACTCAATTTAATGAATAGATTAACACCTGCATTAAAGTAACAGGCAGAGGAATACCATACTAGTTAAATGATCATTTGCTAATCTCATCAACTGTAATTTCTGGGCTAATCTATTCTGTATAAAAGCAAAGCCGTCAACATTAGTGAAATGGGAGAAATGAATTTGTGGTCATCAAGAGTGGTACGGATTACAGAACAACAACAACTTGCCTTTATATAGCACCTTTAATGTAGAAAAACATCCCAAGATACTTCACAGATGTCAAAAACTTAATATTTCAGACTACAATCATTTTTAAAAGCAACATTTATTGTAGTGGGTTACATTTTTAAACCAAAATAGTCACCTCTGATGCGTAACAGCACAAGGGTCTGAAAAGGGTTCTAAAATAGTCATACTTTGGGTCATGGGAAGAGGTGTGAGACACCCAATTTGAAAGGCATTTCCCTCTCCATTCCCATTTTTTGGTCTGTTCATAGTCAAAAGGAGTTGTGGGTACAGCCTGCTTTTAGGCCTTATTCTAAGAGGGCACTCTTAGACAGGCACCAGAGGGTCTAAAAGGTCTAGATGAATCTCACTCTGACTTCCACTTCCTGTCAATGGCCTCATTCAGTGCCTCCCCAAAATGGAAACATTGAGAACATTCAGTAAGTGTGCAACTAACTTCTTTTGGGCCTCCTTATCTCGAGAGACAATGGATACGCGCCTGGAGGTGGTCAGTGGTTTGTGAAGCAGCGCCTGGAGTGGCTATAAAGGCCAATTCTGGAGTGACAGGCTCCTCCACAGGCGCCGCAGAGAAATTCGTTCGTTGGGGCTGTTGCACAGTTGGCTCTCCCCCTGCGCCTCTGTCCTCCCTCCTGCCAACCACTAAGTCTCCTCGACTCGCCACAATCCAGCCCTGTCTCTATGGCTGCCCGCCAGCTCTGGCGAATGCTGGCAACTGACTCCCACGACCCGTGATCAATGTCACACGATTTCATGTCACGTTTGCAGACGTCTCCACAACGGAGACATGGACGGCCGGTGGGTCCGATACCAGTGGCGAGCCCGCTGCACAATGTGTCTTTGGGGATCCCGCCATCCTCCATGCGGCTCACATGGCCAAGCCATCTCAAGCACCGCTGACTCAGTAGTGTGTATAAGCTGGGGGTGCCGGCCGCCCCAAGGACCTCTGCGTTGGAGATACAGTCCTGCCACCAAGGTTCTCATTGTGATCTTGCAGCTCCCCTCAGATATATAGGTAGGACTTTCCAGAAACCTTTCCTTCCTGGTGGCATGTGTTATAAAGATTTATTAAAAAGATTAATTTTCTGAAAGCATGGTTCAGCACATGATCACTGACCTTTGCTCTTCACCTCCAACTCCTGCTGCTGCTGTGAGGGATCCAAAGGCAACAAGAGATCAGCCCATGATGAACATTGTCACCCGCCCAAACCATAAAACTGAACTTCATAGATAAAGTCTGAACATGTTCATTGTAGGTAGCACTTAATGTGTGTGAGCTTTTTTTAATTGGCAGATAACTGAGCAAAGTAGAAGTGGATTCCCTGTTCTTCACAGGCTGACCTCTCCATTTTGACATCCATGGTGGACACCAGAAAACAGAAAGGAAAAGGGGAAGATGATTTTCCTTCCTGAAATGCAATCAGTTGATGCTGTTCATTTAAAGAGTTAGCCGAACGATACAGTATCCATTGAACTTGCAGAATTAGGGTGGAGTGACAGCAATCAATATCATAGATTTTCACAGAGCTTCTCCACTTCCTGCTGCAGACTGCTCACCAAGGTGACACACACAACTTAAAATGAAATTGGTATATGTGACCTTCCTACAAAATTACAATTTGTAAACTCTTCTATACCGTTTATTACTTGTGTACTAAGCAGATCATTAAAGAAATAGGGAAACAGAAAAATATGAAATAAATGCTGTAAAAATCCAAAATTGAGAAGCGACAGCTGTTCTACAAATCTAATCGCTTTGGGTTACAAGTATATAACAGGGCCTGGTGATGGGAATCACTGATATTATCTCAGGCAGGTGTCCTTGAAGGTATTTATTTGTGTGATGATTTGGTGATATATCCCCCCCTACTGTTTTTTTGTCAGAGTTGCAATGATGTGGTGCAGGAGAGATTTGGGCCTGAGCTGAAGTATGATGTAGCTCTCCGACTTGCTGCATTACAGATGTACATTTTGACTATCAGCACCAAACAATCCCAGAAAGTCTCTCTCAAATACATTGAGTAAGTAATGAAAATGCTGTTGATAATGATTCAGACAATGATTTGAAACATTCTGGTAACAATATGCTGGCAAAGTAATGAATGAATATCAGTAACCGATAACTGGAATTAACTTTCCATAGTTAAATTAGATTGTCACTTGATGTCTTTAGATTGTCTGTGTCTTATAATCCGGTCTTATTCCCTCTATTCCCCATTTGTAACTCCCGTTCAAACTACCTTGGGCTGAATTTTATCACCATAAATGAAGTCCCGCCACCGGAACCAAAAGTGGGAGCCGGCCCCCGCTGCAGCGGGCAACCCTGGGGCAACATTTTATCGGCAGTGGCCAATTGTAGGCCATTGCAGTCGGGATTGCTATCCATTTGAGGAAGGCAGCCCACCTCCCAGAGCTGCCGGTTCAATCAGAAGACTGGCAGCCTCGGAAGTGCCACCTCTAACACTTGAAGACAAGGTAAGTTTTATTCAGCAAGCCAAGTCCAGGCAGGCAGGTGGGCGGTGCCTTAGCTGCCAGGCTGGCCATTGCTGCCTTGGGGCTCCTCCATGAGCCATGAAGTAGCCTTTAAGGAGGGCCCCCCCCCCCACCCGCCTCCTCACCACCGGGGACCAACTGGGAGGCTGCCATGGTTTACCTGACAGTCTCCTCATGCAGCGGCAGCCCCGCCTAATGCCGGTAAAATGCCAGCAGGGGCAGGAGGTGTCCCTTAATTGGGAACTTAATTGGCTACCCAGTTGGCAGCCATGTTGCTGAGGTTCCATCACTGATAATATGCTATGGCGGCAGGAAGACATCAGGCTCCCTTCCCGACACCTTCCCAAGCCATATTACCAGCCCTACGCCCTCCAGCCTGACTCCAAAGGACTGATAAAATCCAGCTCCTTATCTCTTTCAAAACAAACAGGCGTGGAAATAAATATAATTTTAATGAAGGTCTCTAGACTTTGATGAGGGGATCTCATTAGTCCATATTATGTCACATAAGCTCTCTCTCACCTTTATTCAAACTGGCTACCATCCTGAAAATATCCTAAAGCAGGATTAAATAATAAATTCACAGTTCTGGTAATTTTCACCTGACTGTTTGTTTCATATGCTTCATAAAGGTGTTACGACCAGTTGAGAAGGCCTAGGGATTCCCTTTCAGCCTTTGCCTGGTTTAACCATGACAGGGTTTCATTTTTTCAAAAACATCGTGTTTCAGCTCCCCCTTCGTGAATCCTTGTTCACCGCTTTCCAATTGTAAGGCACAGAAATAAATTCAGGCAGGTTTTCTTACATTTTAAACAAGAAAGATAAAAGTTTATTAATCTTAAACTCTAATCCGGTTACCGACTATGAATATGCAATGTGACCACGCTAACATGCATACGCGATAAACACACACGCAGATAGAGACAGAAAAGTAGAAAAGACTAAAGGGGAAAAGTTTGAGGCAATAGATGGGTTTCTATTTTACTGTCCTTTGAGTTCGCTGTGAAGTCTTTGGTTGCCGGTTAGACTTGCAATTCGTTGGAACCCAGTTCATGCTTCAACTTGTTTCGAGGTTGGTGTCTTTTCTCTCTTGAGGTTTACGTGTCTTCGGTGGGTCCGGTGGCTTGGGGAGAAAGCGAGAGAGAGAGAGAGAGAGAGACTTCCTTGCTCCAGGTTCCAGTTCAAAACTGCCTTCTGATCCTTTCTCTGTGGCACAATTCAAAAACCCCAGGTTGTCCAGCAGGTTAGTCATGTGACTATAAAAACAAGAAATGCTGGAACCACTCAGCAGGTCTGGCAGCATCTGTGGAAAGAGAAGCAGAGTTAACATTTCGGGTCAGTGACCCTTCTTCGGAACTGACAAATATTAAAAATGTCACAGGTTATAAGAAAGTGAGGTGGGGGCGGGGCAAGAGATAACAAAGGAGAAGGTGCAGATTGGACAAGGCCACATAGCTGACCAAAAGGTCATGGAGCAAAGGCAAACAATATGTTAATGGTGTGTTGAAAGACAAAGCATTAGTACAGAATAGGTGTTAACGGACTGAATATTGAACAGCAGCAAGTGCAAACATGAAAAAAAACAGTGGGTAAGCAAACTGAACAAACTAAGATGAAATGAAATAAATGCAAAAAAAGGTTGTAAAAAATGTAAAAAAGAAAAAAAGAAGAAAAAAGAAAAAACAACTAAAAATGAAAGTAAAATGGTGGGCTGTCATGCTCTGAAATTATTGAACTCAATGTTCAGTCCGGCAGGCTGTAGTGTGCCTAATCGGTAGATGAGATGCTGTTCGTTGAGCTTGCGTTGATGTTCACTGGAACACTGCAGCAATCCCAGGACAGAGATGTGAGCATGAGAGCAGGGGGGAGTGTTGAAATGGCAAGCAACCGGAATATCAGGGTCCTGCTTGCGGACCGAGCGGAGGTGTTCCGCAGAACGGTCACCCAGTCTGCGCTTGGTCTCCCCAATGTAGAGGAGACCACATTGTGAGCAGCGAATACAGTATACTACATTGAAAGAAGTACAAGTAAATCACTGCTTCACCTGAAAGGAGTGTTTGGGGCCTGTGATAGTGAGGAGAGAGGAGGCAAATGGGCAGGTATTACACCTCCTGCGATTGCAGGGGAAGGTGCCATGGGATATGGACGAGGTGGTGGGGATAATGGAGGAGTGGACCAGGGTGTCGCGGAGGGAACGATCCCTTCGGAATGCTGATAGGGGAAGGGAGGGGAAGATGCGTTTGGTAGTGGCATCACGCTGGAGGTGGCGGAAATGGCGGAGGATGATCCTTTGGATATGGAGGCTGATGGGGTGGAAAGTGAGGACAAGGGGAACCCTGTCACGGTTCTGGGAGGGAGGGGAAGGGTTGAGGGCAGAGGTACGGGAAATGGGCCGGACACGGTTGAGGGCCCTGTCAACAACAGTGGGGGGGAATCCTCGGTTGAGGAAAAAGGTCATACCAGAAGCACTGTCATGGAAGGTAGCGACATCAGAGCAGATGCGTCGAAGACGGAGAAACTGGGAGAATGGAATGGAGTCCTTACAGGAGGTATGGTGTGAAGAAGTGTAGTCGAGGTAGCTGTGGGTTGGTGGACTTATAATGGATATTAGTAGATAACCTATCCCCAGAGATGGAGACAGAGAAGTCGAGGAAGGGAAGGGAAGTGTCAGAAATGGACCATGTAAAGGTGAGAGAAGGGTGGAAATTGGAAGCAAAGTTGATAAAGTTTTCCAGTTCGTGTGACTAGCGAGTTTGACCACTTCTGTTTGTGGATTCTGCCATCTTAGCAGTCATCCTGGAACGTGAGCATCTTTGCCTTCAATGTTTGGTTGGCACAGCCCATTTTGGGTTAAGTAGACCAGAATAGTCCTTTGTCTCTCCAAGCCCTATCTGTTAGTACGCAAATGTTTTTTCCAGCCAAGTGTCCGGTGATTTTTTGTTTTTAACAAGTCCTTTCTTCACTCCAGCAACTGTTTAAAATCAATGTTCATATGACAAAATTAATATGCCGCACTCTTGGCAGGTGGGGATCTGCATGACAAAGGGTTACCTCTATAACTTGATACTGAGACCAAAAATATCAATATATTTTCAAGATTGCCATGGCAACTTAAGAAGACCACTATATTCGAAAACATATGTTTAGCTTTCCCCTGTTTCTGAGATTTATATTCAGGACCCATTTAACTATTTTCATCTCCCTTCAACTTTTCACTGAGCCTGTATCTCTGCTTTCAGTTGATCCTAGAATCTTGGAATTTTCACTTTTGTGAGTCTACATCTGCTGCACCATATAATAGTCTACTCCATAAGCTAATGGCTCAAAGTGTAGTTACACTTTAATTTACATTTAACTTTATATTCCCTTAAATTATTAACCTGGAGTTTCACTGAGGACTGATTATGGGACAGTACTCTGGGGGGCAGAAGTGGTAAGCGGGTTAGGGATCGAGCGTAGGTCATTATGTCTGATAGTTCTCATCAGTTGCCAAGCATAAAGAAAACCCACTTGCTAAGTTTGATTCATTCTGTCATCATAGTTCTACTGTGTTATGATGCTTTAATACTGCAGAATCAGTGGTGGTGAATTATGGAGATACTATGACATGGTAAGTTTTGTATCACTGAACAACATTGTCAGTGTGCCCAAGGACAGACAATATTTATTAGCATATGTGAACTCCCAAGACTGTCAAACCAGACTTGGTAAAAATATAATGAGGTCATTGTCCTAGCTTTCACAATTGATTAGATATAAGAATTCCTCTGGTGTAAGACCTTTAATAGCTGGCCAACAAAGATTTAATTAAAAATTTAATATTTTATGCCACAAATGTCAACAGGATATTGCTTCTCATTAAGGTTAGAAAACAGCAGCACATATGCTCATTTTTAGAGAACTATGGAGGATTGTTAGTAGTAACATAGTTTCTCTTTAAATGAACTCAGTGTAACTCAAGAAATATAACTCTTTTCCTTGTCCAGTAGTAATTGCTAAATTTGGCATCTTTTTAAAAATTGTTCCAGGGATGTGAGCATCACTGGCTAGGCCAGCATTTATTGCTCATCCCTAATTGCCCTTGAGAAGGTGGTGGTGAGCCGCCTTCTTAAACTGCTGTAATTCATGTGAGGTAGCTACACCCACAGTGCTGTTAGGGAGGGAGTTCCAGGATTTTGACCCAGTGACAGTGAAGGAACGGCAATATATTTCCAAATCAGTATGGTTTGTGACTTGGAGGAGAACTTACAGGTTGTGATGTTCCCCTGCATCTGCTGCCCTTGTCCTTCTTGGTGGTAGAGGTTGCGTGTTTGGAAGGTGCTCCCGAAGGAGCCTTGGTGAGTTGATACAGGGCAGCTTGTAGATGGTGGTGCAGGAAGTGAATGTTTAAGATGGTGGATGGGGTGCCAATCATGTAGGCTGCTTTGTCCTGGATGGTGTCAAGCTTTTTGAGCTTTGTTGGAGCTGCACTCATCCAGGCAAGTGGAGATTATTCTATCACTCTCCTGACTTGTGCCTTGTAGATCGTGGACAGGCATTGGGGAGTCAGGAGGTGAGTTACTCGCCGCAGAATTCCCAGCCTCTGACCTGCTCTTGTAGCCACAGTATTTATGTGGTTGGTCCGGTTTAGTTTCTGGTCAATGGTAACCCCCAGGATGTTGTTGATGGGGGATTCAACAATGGTAATGCCATTGAATATCAAGGGGAGATGGTTAGATTCTCTCTTGTTGGAGATGATTGTTGCCTGGCACTTGTGTGGCGGGAATGTTACTTGCCACTTATCAGCCCAAACCTGGATGTTGTCCAGGTCTTGCTGCATCTGGACACGGGCTACTTCATTATCTGAGGAGTTGTGAATGGTATTCAAGACTGTACAATCATCATTGAACATCACAACGTCTGACCTTATGATGGAGGGAAGACCAGTGATGAAGCAGCTGAAGATGGTTGAGCCGAGGACACTACCCTGAGGATCTCCTGCAGCAATGTCCTGGGGCTGAGATGATTGGCCTCCAACAACCATAACCATCTTCCTTTGTGCTAGGTATGACTCCAACCAGTGGAGAGTTTTTCCCCGATTCCCATTGTCTTCAATTTTGCTAGGTGTCCTTGATGCCATACTCGGTCTAATGCTACCTTTATGTCAAGGGCAGTCACTCTCACCTCACAATTATTCACTTTTCCAGAACAGCTCAGTTGCTGTGACTGCAGGATATGGTGTGTTTACCAGTTCCTAGATGGAAATATCACTGCATTTGCAGTGGTATTTCTGTTCATGTACATGAATTTGGATATGACATATTTCAGCTGTAATGTTGCAATTCAAACAAACACAGAGCTGAAAAAGAGAATGAACTCCTTGTTTGTTGCTTTGTTAAGCAACTCATTCAAGAAAGAACTTGATAACTGTCTAGTTAAGAATGAAATTGAGGATTATAAGGATAAATGATCAAACATTGCATGGAATATGGCCATTCTTATGTTCATATGACCATAGAAATGTCAGTAGATTTTCCAACCAAGTGGAGGAGGGAATCTGGTGTGTGTGAGGTATAAAGTCCCTGAAATTGATGTTGTCTTCGAGCTTTCCCCGGGGCGGATTCCGAGTCCAGCAGGGAATCCCATTGGGTATGACAGGAAAGCAATTGAGCCAATTAAAACTGCAGCCATGGTCATCAAGAGGCTGCTGTTCAAAACACTTCTTGCCTCAGAAAGTGCTTTCACCGCTTGACAGGTGATTGTAAACTTCTTGGAAGGCAATTCACCTGTCTAGAACTTCACTCTCATCTTCAGCTGCACTTCCTTGTTTCCAGCTTTCACCACAGCATGGCAGCCCCTTATGAAGCTCCACCTTCCACCTCTGCTGAGGGACAAGAGCAGAAGTCACACCAGCACCAGCAGACCAGCTGCCTTCTCTTCAATCCCATGCTCCTCCACAGAGCAGATGGAATGGACATGGAAGGAGACAAGACCCCCAACACAGAGTCTACAGGCAGAAGATCAGATGTCTGAACTGTTCTGAGCACCAGTGGCTCAGGAGACTCAGGCCGTCACGGCAGGTTACTGCTATCATCAGCAGCTTCCTGGAACAAGACCTCTTTCCCAACAGACCAGGTGGGCACACATTGCCAATGGCCAACAAGGTGTCTGTCACTGGAGTGCCACTGCATCCAGCCACCCTCTCCTGCCCCCCCCCCCCACCCCCCACCACCGTGTCTCTGCTTCTCACAAGCAGTGTGCTCTCTTCTCCTGCTAGGAGAGAAAACAGAGGTGTGTGAGTGACCATAATGGCTTGTGTGGAGAGGAGAAAAGGACATTTGTGGAGGGTGACTGTGAGGTGTGGGTGCAAGAGGGCAATAGGATGAGGGTGAGTGTGTGTGTTAGCTGTTTGGTTGGGGATGTGAGGTGCCTGTTGGGAGAGGAATGAGTGCAGCTGCAAGGTGTGTTGACTTGAGGTGTGCTGTGTAGGAGAATGCTGGACAAGTCAGGGTGTAAGAGTTGGCAGCTGAAAATGTTACATCAGTCACCTGTCATGCCCTCCTGAGCTTCTGGATCCTTTTGGTGCACTATTTACCAGAGAGATTTCTGTGGTCCCAGATAGTCATAGTCAGCTATATGAAGGAGGATGAGAATGGCATAAATAGCAATAAAACAAACACAGCTTCATCAAAGCCACATCAAAATGTAAAATCTATAAGAGAGGGAATGTCATTAGATTTGAGGCAAGGGAAAGAATTTTTGCAAGAAGCTGTGAGCATCCTATAGATCAGACTTATGTTTTCTCTAGATTCTGACAATCAGTTATTCTAGGGACACTGTTGTTGACACAAAATATGAGCAGCAGCCCTTCCATTCTAAATTTGGTAGGGGGAGGGGCATTTTCTCATTGGATTGTGCTAATTTTTTTGTTGTCTCAGTTGTATTATTAGAATTGTTGATGTGGAAATTTTAAACTGTCCGGGTTAAAAGTGTGTTCTGTAACCTACTATGCTGAAAGTTTGAATTAACTCAGTGTACTAAGTGCCAATTGTCCAGCCATGGAAACTAAATGTTAAAACTATGGACCAGATTTGTTCTCAGTGGCGAACCAATGATGCCAGCAGTTCATTCCATTTGTACTTGCCCACAGACCTTCTGTGGGATTTTACACTGGAACTTACTATAAATTAGAGAGCAAGAATGGCAGTGCATCCTCTACGGGAGATTTGGGACCTGTCTGAACAGAAAAAGCAACCATGAATCTTCTTAACCAAACAGATTGAAGAAACGTTGATGAGCAGCGTAGAGTCAGAAGCAGGAAGTATCCGTTGGATTATTTACTGCAATGTAAAATTAGGTAAAGAAAGTGAAACAGAGAGAGTAAAAAGAAGATAGGATTAAGAGACAGAAATAAAAGAGACCAAAAAATGGAAATTTAAAAAAAAATCTCCAATAATTACAATCAAAAGGAATGAGACTCCACACTTGTAAAAGTAAACTTGCAATGCCAGGTTTGGCAGCAATTAACACTTATCATGCCATTAAAATTTACTTACACTGGAATTTACAAGCCCTAATTTTGTCTGGCGAGTTTAATGAGATTCACACTATTCCATGTATTTCAATGTCGAGTCTCTCAGCGAAATACTGGTATAGCGCAGCTTCTGGAGGAATAGGGCAGCTCGGACAACCACTTCCTGATTTTCGTGTTTAATTACGCGTGTGCGGTTATCAAAAGTTGCTGTCCAGTTTATTCTTTAATAACAGTGAGTGCTGTTAGTCTCACTGTAACTTATATAGCAAAATTTGGTTCAATGTTTCTATAAAATATTAGTCAAGTTAAGCAATGTCTGTCTAATTTGATCCAAACTGAATTCATGATGATGAACTTGGAGTCAGCAGGTGCATATCAGTGAGACTCATTTATTACACCGGTGACAGATCAGCTGCCAGGTTCTTGTTGGTTTGGGTTTATATTACTTCTGCAAGAAGGAATTCCACCATTTTATATCATGTATGAACCAAAAGGCTGAGTTGGAATCCAGTTTATTACTATATTTTCACTTAATTAATGCATTCATAAAAAATATAAAATTTAAAAGCAATCTTGTAAACAATTATCTTTGGCCTCTGACATACAATTCTCTCCCAGGAAAGAATGGGGTCTTGAAACCTTCCTTCCCCCCATGGTCCTACAAAGCATGAAGGAAAAGAATGTGAAGAAAGCACTTTCCCACATATTGAAAGCAAACCAAAATCTCGTTCCTCCAGGCAAAAAGGTAAAGTTGCACCATAAATTATTAATAATTTACAAAAGATAAAATATTGCACAGCTGTGTAAAAGCTGACACTAGTATATGAATTCTGCAATATTATGCAGGAACTATGTGTTACTTATCTAGGAGACATATACCATAGTTATCACCATTTTTTTTAACAGGGTAGAAAAATGAGTAGTAGCTCCTTCATCAACAGTATACCATGCCCTGTGTTAAATATTGCATCCTCTGTTTCGACAGATATATGATGTAGGGTCCATTAGATATGGTCATTTTTTTTCAAATATAAGAAATACACAAGTGACTGGAAAATATCAATTTCTCAATTACAATGAATAAAGAAATAAAAATGTAATAAGATAGTGATATAGTCTGTTTGACTAAGTTGCTGAAAATTTTTAAAGGTTCATAAATGCTATAGCATTATTTGTTAATGAACCTTAACTCAGTCTGGCTGTATTTTGAGGGATTTTGTTGGTGTGAAGCAGAATATCAATAGGTATGAATAAAATTTGTTTCCAATTTGATTATTTTTTCAGTACAAACTTCTACATTGGCAGGAATATTGGTATTCCCGATTTAAAAATAAAAATACCTATGATTTTTAAGCACTAAATTTTACCCAGCTTTAGACTGAAGACATTCATTAGCAGCAATTCATCGTGGCTCTTCAATGTAACATTTTACCTCAGCCTGGTTTCTTACTTTATTTTGCAGCTTTCTGCATTACAAGCCAAGGTGCACTACTTAAAGTTTCTCAGTGACCTGCGTTTATATGGAGGCCGAGTGTTTAAAGCAATGCTGGTGGTAATGTATCTTATTCTTTCTCCAATAACATTTCAGCTGACATACTCTGGAAACAAAAATATTATTAACCTTCACCTAAGTTGGATAAAAGTCTGTAATTATAATCCCCTGGTGTGAGGCACTTTCTGTACACACTACAGCATCAGGGGTAATTTATTAGATCATTGGATCAGAACTGACAACTTTCCTTTCGAACAAAACTCATGAATATAACTTCTTGTGTTGCTGTACTCACCTTCTAAAGAAGCTGCTGAAATTAGTGCTAATTACAAGTTCCAGTCCAAGCCAAGGATCAAGTTTAATGACCTCGAGTGCAGAACAACAATTTAGCCACACTGCTGGGTAAAACTGATCCTCTTGGATGTTCAAAACCTTTATTATTTAATTTATTAAGCTATTTTTATTGTGAATTGTGATTTTGCTCTTCACTGCTTCTGAAGTATTACTGTGGTAAAATAAAAAGTGTACTGGAGGTGTCATTTTTCAGTTTATTTAGAGAGTACTGCTTTAGGAAATGCACGTTTTTGTGTTATTATTCACTATTGGGATTTTAGAGAAAGTCACACAATATCCTTTTCTTGTTCAGAACTTGGTTTTTATTCCAATTCAGATTGATGACATGAAAGTCTCTTTTCTGCCAATGAAACTAGGTTCAGTCTCAATCCAGTTCCACACTAAAAAACAGTCCATCATTCCACAGTAACTGGCACTGAATTGACAGTCTTACTCAGAGGATATATTAAGTTACTGTGTGTGGGAGTTGGAAAACTTCAACCTTTCCTGTTTTGAAGTTATGGTTATGGCTCATTGTTGATGCAGAGTAAAGCCCCTGGTGTGCATGATGCATGACAGTGTATTCCATTGCCCCAGCACTGACAGCCCTCATGTCAACGAACACTAACATTCATTTCCCTTCAGAGAAAATTAAGAAGGAGGGAAAAAAAGTACTGGACAACCAATTTTCAGTTTTATTTACAAAGAGATTTGTCTGTAATTAAGCTGCTGTAATTGACATGTGGCACTCAAAAGATCATGCACTTTAATTTCATAGTCATTAGTTGACATTTACCTCACAGTTTTCCTCATCTCTAAGCACAAGATGGACGGTGGAGTGAGGCCAAGGTTGCAGACTTATTTATAAGTGAACATTATTATTTGAAGTTAAGGGACTTTTCCTGTGCATCTGTGTACGAAGACCAGAGAGGAGCATTGGCATGACTCATAAGTCATTAGGATTGCACTGATAGGACAAGTTCTGGCCTTGGTCCACTACACAATCTACATTTATATAGTACCTTTAACATGGTAAGATTTCCCAAGGTGTGTGACAGAGGTGTTATTGAGCAAGATTTGGCACTAATTGTCTGTATAGTAAGATTTTGTACAGTTAAGAGGTTGAAACTGTATGCATGTGAATGAATAAGAAAATATCTGTTACAGTGGATCATTTTCCTGAGGTTAGTTTCTTTACTCTATGGATAGGATTGAATCAGAAAAGACCATGTAAGTTATCAAGCTTGACTTAGGGAATTTCCCTAACTTGAATTCTATACAAGCTACTCAGCAGTTGAAATCTTACTGTGCGAACTGAGTAACAAGCATGTTAGTACATTTGTAGTAAATTCCTCTATTTGCTATTTTATCAAACACACCAACTGTTTATTTTAACAGGTTAACATTTACATTAAATAACAGACAGGAAACTGTTATAGGACCTAATAATGTATTCCCTACCAATACTGGTCAGAACACTTTCAACCCCTCTGTCTTTATGAGTATTAACCAATGACAGGTGTCATGCTATGCCCCCCGCCCTGCCAAGAATGAGGCACATTAATTTTGTCATGAACATTGTTTTTAAACTGTTACTGGAGTGAAGAGAGGACTTGTTGAACAGATCAGCTGTGGCTGGAAAAGGCATTTGCATATTAACAGACAGTGTTTGGAAGGACAAAGCAGCCATTTACTGACATATTCAACCCACAATGGACTTTTGATCACCAGACATTGAAGGTGGGGGAGCTCGCATTCCAACTTGGCTGCTAAGATGGCCGAATACACAAACTGACATGGTCAACCAGCTAGTCACATGACTAACCTGCTGGGCAACCTGAGTTTTTAAATTTGTACTAACAGTTTGGGCAGAAAGCAGAATGCTCCTGGACTGAGAAGATTTCTCCAGGCCGGCTCACCACAGTCTCGCCTGTCTGCCTGCTCCCATCTCTTTCTCACAAGCCTCTGAAGACACATGAACCCCAAGAGTGAAAAGCCTCCCACAGCAAACAAGGTTTAAGAAGAATATTGGGCCCCAACAAAAAGCAAGATCTACCTACAATCAAGGACTCTACAGTGAGCTCGAAGAACCATATCAGAAACTCTTCAGATACTGCCTCAAACTTTCCCACTTTATTTCTTCTGCTCTTTTCTGTCTCTATTTGCATGTGTGTATCACGTATGTGTGCTAGGGTGGGGCATGGTGTGTATCCATAGGTGTTAACCGAATTAGAATTTAAGTTCAAGTTTAATAAATTTCAACTTTTCTTCTTTAAACCTAAGAAAGACTGTTTGTGCTGGTTTCTTTGCCTTATAATTGGAAAGCGGTGAACAAGGATTCACCAAGGGGAACTGAAAACATGGTGTGTTTAAAATTAAACCCTGTTACGGTCATACCAGATGAAGGCTGAGCGGGAACCCTAGACCCCTTTCTCACTTGGTCATAACAGACATTTGGGTGCCAGCATCTGGAACTGACCCAAAGACAAACGAGAGAAATTGGAAGTGGGAAGCCAAATTGTTCCCAATCAACAAATTTCAATACAGGTTTTCTTGTGGCTGTGTGTGCTTGAATACTAATTTGTCTGCAACTGAAGCTAGTAGCTCGCCAAGCCAGGGTGAAGTAACTTGGGATGAGTTAAAAGCACTGTCCATGGAGGAGTTGAGGAAAATGGCTAAGCAGTGTGGGATAACTGTACGTGGCAAGGCTAGGAAGTCTGAACTCCTAAGGCTAGTGGCCAACCATTTTTCCTTTGAATCTGAAGAAGCAGAAATGGGATTAGAAGCAGACCCAGACAGGGTATTGTTAGCAAAGATACAATTGGAACGGAGGAAACTTGAATTTGAGGAGAGAGAGAGAGAGAGAGAGAAAAACTGGAGAGGAAGAGAGAAAGAATATTCCGGAAGGAATGCGAAGAGAGAGACTTGAAGGGGTTTGAGTTAACTAGGGTGTGACAGAGTAACCCCAGTGAAAGCATGGCCAATATGGAGGAGCATAATTCAGAGCTGGGTACAAAATTGTTAAAACTAGCTCAACTAATTCCAAAATTCAACGAGGAGGATGTTGATGAATTTTTGTGTCCTTTGAGAAACTGGCAAGGCAGCTAAAATGGCCAGCTGAGATGTGGCCTCTTTTACTCCAAAGTAAGGTAACTGAAAAAGCCCATGAGGTTTATCCCTTGTTGCCAGATGAGAGTTAATCAAATTATGAACTGACCAAAAGTGCTATCCTCAGAGCATATGAATTTAGTACCCGAAGCCTATCGTCAAAAGTTTAGAACCCTCAAGAAGCAAGCTAATCAAACTGGAGTTTGAAAGAAATGAGCAGCTGTCTTTTGACCAGTGGCTAAGGGCTCATAAAGTACAGCTGAGCTATGAGACTGTCAGAAGTAATTGTTAGAGGAATTAAAACACTCTCTCCCACTGTCCATAAAGACCCATGTATAAGAGCAGTGGGTCCAGAGAGCCTGGCAAGCGGCCATTCTGGCCGATGAGTTTGCTTTAATTTATAAGTCGGTTTCCCAGGGGAGAACCTTTCCTAATCACCCCCACAAATCCAAATGAGACAAAGGGTGGGAAGGTGATAGGAGCCTAAGACGTCCTGGGAGAGAAAGGAAAGCAGGAGACACAGTGGGCCGTCTTCTAGCCAAAAAGGAAGGTGCTGTGAGCAGGAATGAGACCCAGAGACCTGTGTGCTTCCGTTGTAAGAAAGCAGAGCATTTAAAAGCTGACTGCTGGAAACTAAAGGGAAAAACAGTAGGGTTAATCAGGGGACACTCGCTCAGTGAAGAAGTGAGCCTGATGGAAAGCACAGCAGAACAAGCTGTGGCTTTAACTGCAGTAAGAGTGAGATCCAGGAAGCTTACTACTGCAAGTGCAGGAAGAGTTAGTGGGATTCCTGAAGTTTATCAGGGTTTTGTGTCTGAAGGGAAAGTAACCCCCATAACCCTCGACTGGGACAAGCAAGCCCCATAGTAATTCTCAGGGACATAGGGGCCACTAGATCCCTTTTACTGGGAAATGGCCTGACATTTCCTCCAGCGAGTGCAGTGAACACCAGAATGGTGGTGAATGGTATTGGAGGGCAGTGTGCACCAGGTGCACCTGGAGTGCGACCTAGTTTCGGGACTGGTGACCGTAGGGATTGTCCCTAGTTTTCCTGTGGACAGGGTTGACCTGCTCCTAGGTAATGATCTGGTGGGGCTGAAAGTGGTAGCCTCCCAGTAGTGAGAGAAAGACTGCAGGAGTTCAGAGAGACAGGGCAGTGGCATGGGATGGGCCCCTGCTGTTTCCTTGAATGTGTAGTGGATCAGGCCATGATCAAACCAGCTCCCCCAGAGGAGATTGAATTAGCACTGCAGGCAGATGACCAGAACTGTCTGTCCGAGACTTTCTCTGGAAAGTTAGGAAACCCAGGGAATGTATTAAATGGATTTTCCCTAGGTGAGGCTCAGCGAGCCAACCCAGTATTGCGAGAGTTAGCATAGGCTGCCCAGTCTGAAAGTGAAGCAGAGGGAGTCCCTGATTGCCCCTATTTAAAGAATTTGGCACTGATGAAGCAATGGAGTTCTCCTCACAGACCTGAGAGCAAGGATTGGACAGTAGTTCACCAGTTAGTGGTGCCGCAGAGGTACCGGAGAGAAATATTAAGAAGTGCCCAAGAGACTACAGTGGCTGTACATGCCGGTATACAAAAGACCAAAGCCCGCATAAGACAGCAGTTTGACTGGCCAAAACTCCACAAAGATGTGGTGGAATACTGCGGGAGTTGCCACATGTGCCAGGTTGAGGGGAAACCCCAACTTACAGTGAAACCTGCACCTGTAAGTCCCATACTTTAGGAGGACCCTCCAGCAGAGGGCTGGTGAACTGTAAGGGACCCCCGCCAGCAACAAAAGGGGACAGGCAGGCACAAGGCTAGCAAAAGTTTAGAAAGGGAAGGGGAAAAAGTGGCCAAGAGGGCAGGTTAAAGAAAGGCCAGGAGGAAACCCAGATGAAAACCCTTACAACCCTGGAAAATGTGAAAAATTAGACCCCACATCCTCCTACATGAATGCCGATGCAAGAAGCACCCCACCAGAGTTGCTAACAGCATTTGCAGGAACCTGCAGAAACAAAGAAAGACCTCTAGGGGGCAGAGAAACCATGACGGTGATGCCTCACCTAGTTGAAGTGTCACAGTGGCGTGCAGTAGAGTCTGCACAAATACCTGCAGGCAGGAGTGTCCTCTGGGATAAAGGGCAGATTAGCAAAGAATCCACCCCCACAGTCCGAAAAAAGGTGAACCACCCATCCCCTGAAATCTAAAGCCTTTGCATCACTCAGCAAAGTACAGAAAGAGAGTTCAGCTTAGACCCGCCCACTACTGACTCTCCTGAAAAAAAAATTACCTCAGCAGGAACGAAGACCCAAGGCAGACTTGGAAATGGGCAAACGGAAGAGAAACGTCCCCACAAAAGAACATGTTTATTGGTATGCCAGAAAAGGGGTGATTTTAATAAGTTTTAGGATTTGTGAATGAGTGAGAGAAATGCATTTTTTTTCTGTATCATACATTTTTCTCTCGACCCTTTTAATGAAATGCTTTTCTCAAATTGCATTTCATTCCGCTGGGTGTGAAGTTGTAATGCTAACTGCATTTACAGGAACCTGCTGAGACAAAGAAAGACCTCTAGGAGGCAGAGAAACTGTGATGGTGATGCCTCACCTAGTCGAAGTGCCACAGGGGATTGGAGTAGAGTCTGCACAAATACCTGCAGGCAGGAATGCCCTCTGGGATAAAGGGGAGATTAGCAAAGAATTCACCCCCACAGTCAGAAAAAAGGTGAACCACCCATCCCCTGACCTGCCAAGAATGAGGCATATCAATTTTGTCATGAACATTGATTTTAAACTGTTACTGGAGTGAAGAAAGGACTTGTTAAACAGATCAACTGCGGGTGGAAAAGACATTTGCATATTAACAGACGGTGATTTGAAGGACAAATTAGCCATTCCCTGACACATTCAACCCACCATGGACTTTTGGTCAACAGATGTTGAAGGTGGGGGAGCTCGCATTCCAGCTTGACTGCTGAGATGGCCGAACACACAAACTGACATGGTCAAACCAGCTAGTCATGTGACTAACCTGCTGGACAAGCTGAGTTTTTTGAATTTGTACAGATACTTTGGGCAGAAAGCAGAATGCTCCTGGACTGAGAAGATTTCTCCAGGCCGGCTCACCACAGTCTCGCCTGTCTGCCTGCTCCCATCTCTTTCTTACAAGCCTCTGCATCCACTGAAGACACATGAGCCCCAAGAGAGAAAAGTCTCCTACAGCAAACAAGGTTTAAGAAGAATATTGGGCCCCAACTAAAAGCAAGATCTACCTAAAATTAAGGACTCTACAGTGAGCTCAAAGAACCATAACAAAAACTCTTCTGATATTGCCTCAGACTGTTCCACTTTATTTCTTCTCTTTTATGTCTCTCTTTGCATGTGTATCGCGTATGCATGCTAGCGTGGGGTGCAGCATGTATCCGTAGGCATTAACCAAATTAGAGTTTAAGTTCAAGTTTAATAAATTTCAACTTTTCTTCTTTAAACCTAAGAAAGCCTGTTTGTGCTGGTTTCTTTGTCTTATAATTGGAAAGCGGTGAACAAGGATTCACCAAAGGGGAGCTAAAAACATGGTGTGTTTAAAATTAAACCCTGTTATGGGTAAGACCAGGTGAAGGCTAAGAGGGACCCTTAGACCCCTTTCTCACCTGGTCGTAACACAGGTGAAACCTTCAGGAAAATAATGATATATGAACTTTGCCTCCATGAGTCCCAAAAATAATTAAACTAAACTTCAGAATATCAATCAACCTTACAGACATAGTTGAACTATGAACAACATCTGTATTCTTTGGAGTTTAGAAGGATGAGAGGTGATCTTATTGAAACATGTCAGATTCTGAGGGGACTTGACAGGGTGGATGTTGAAAGGATGTTTCCCCTTGTGGGAGAGACTAAAACTAGGGGGCACAGTTTATAAATAAGGGGCCACCCATTTAAAACCGAGATGAGGGGAAAGTTTTTCTCTCAGTGGGTCATGAGTCTGTAGAACTCTCTTCCCTAGAAAGTGGTGGAGGTAGGGTAATTTATTGTTTTTTAAGGCAGAGGTAGACTGATTCTTGACAAACAAGGGAGTCAAAGGGTATCGGGGGTAGGCAGGAAAATGGAGTTGAGTCCACAAACAGATCAGCGATGATCTTATAGAATGGCGGAGTAGCTCGAGGGGCTGAATAGCCTACTCCTGCTCCTAGTTCGTATGTTCGTATATATCACTCTACAGATGGCAAATCATTGTGTCCCAGCTGCAAGAAATCAGTTGTTCCGTACAGTACCCAATTATCTTTACATACCTTTACCTTTATATCCTTCAATCCCATTCAAAAATAGTCAGATACTTGGGTTTTTCTCCTGCAGACGCTAAAGGAATTTGACTGCACATAGTCGAAGTAATCCAGTGTATCACAGTTATAGATAGGGTATGGCATGCGTTTCTGCATTTTATAAGGAAAAAACTTTTAACCCTTTACCGATAATTTTGGCTCCTGTATTGCTACAATTCTTGTTGTCCTTATATCTGTATCATGTTGCAATCTTTCCTAGTCAATGAGACTGTTGCATACAGGTTAAGATAAAGAGTAAATGTTATTTTTAACAAAAAAAACCTGCGGACTGCAAGGAATGGTAAATATTTGTCGGTGAGTTTAATCAAGGCTTTTAGCTGATGTTTGCAAGTCATATACCCTGACATCATGTGAATGGATTGAAATGCACAGGCTCAAATAACAGTCAACCTTTTTTTCAATGGAGTGATATTTTATTTATTTTCTTTCAGCTGTAAATAAAACTGTATTTCTTTTCAGAATATCATATAATTCATTCAAGTTCCTAATTTAAAATCTTTACCCATATTTTGGGGGATTTTTGAATTGCAAAATAAAGAAGCATAGAAGTTTAACCCTATTTTGTCTTCTATAATGATTACAACAGCAAGGGGAGAAGCACTCTGAAGTCACGTTATTAGTGGGACCAAGATATGGAATAAGCCATGTAATCAATGCAAAAACACACCTTGTGGCACTACTGGCTGACTTCAGCCATGTTAACAAGATTGAGATGTTCTCAGAAGAGGAAAACAATGTTAGAGTTGAACTGAATGTGTTGGATGTTAAGGTAAGAAAATGCCATTTAATTGGAGGGGACAGGCAAACTGAGAGCAAGGGAAGTCTCATTGAGGCAAGCAGCTCTAGAGTCAGGTTTGGAAGGGGGATTGGAGTTAAGAGTTGGAGGAAGTGGGAGAAGCATTGATCAGGTAACAGCAGAAAATAGTAACAAATCAACTCCGCTGCCTATTTTCCCAACAAATTGGGGCGAAATTTACTGGGTCCCTGACCTTGGGTGTTGCAGCAAGGGGGGCTTGGAAAATACCCCTGGGAGAGGCCATCATGGGTCTCAACACTGGGAAGGCCCCACCCCTTATTACTGGTGACGGTGAGGCCTCATGGCTGCCCCCCACCAATGCTTGACGCCAGGAGCGTAATTAAAATATGATAATGTATGTAAATAAAAGAATTAATACTTACCCCGTTGTGCTGGCTGTCTCACTCCCATATTATGGTCGGTGACCAGCACCCCTGTGCCTTCTGATCCCCAACCACTGAAGAATAGTGGAACACTTATGGGGAGGGGGGAGCAAGTAAGCTTTCAGGGCGGGGTGGGGAGAAAATCAATTGCGATTGGTGGAGGGGATAGTGGGAAGCGGTTGAAGGTGAAGGGTAATAAACTTTTGCGGGGGGAGAAGTTTGGGATTGTAAGGTAAGTTTTTTTTAGGTGCAATTAATAAACTGTTTAGTCATTGGGGGGGGGGCGGTGGGTGGGAGATGGACTTGAATCTTTTATCAATTTTTTTACTTTAATTTTAAAATGTATACAACTTTAAAAATTTAAATGAAGTGGAAGGGCTTGAAGCCCTTTAAAAATGGCACCGGCGCCTGTGCAATGGTGCCAGATGCTGTTGCCAGGGACGGAGAGCCCACCCCCTCCACATCATCGAGGGGGTGGGGGGGGGGGGCGGGGGGGGTGCAGTCCACCCCATCCATTTAAAATGAGCTGCCATGATCAATATTGCGGTGGCTCTGCAACGGGCAGTCTGCACTGACGGACCGCCATTTTGGAAACTTTTGTTGCGTTATCGCCATTAAGTACCTTCTTAACTGGAAACAATATTGGAAGCCTGGAATTTAAATAACTGCAACAAAAAAGAAATGAAAGAGATGGAAGTGTCTGCTCATTATGAAATCAGACATGTAAATCGTGTCAATTTAGACCTGAATTTAATTAGTCTTGGATGTTCTAACTCATCACATCCCAGTCTTGGGATTTCATTTCATAACTTTCCTTATCATCTTCTCTGTGAATGCATTTGATACAGTTTTAGTTTCAAGCAGATAGGTTTGATTTTTTAATATAGCAAGTGACAATCCTAATTCAAGCATAGTACAGTTACTTTCATCTTTGAAAGGAGTTCCATGCAGCAAACTCTCCCATACGAGATTACTATTAAGTATCAGTCAGTACATTGGCCAATGCCCTCATGTGTAAATACATTCTTTTGCTATTAGCAATGGATGGTTCACTGCTTTAATGAATTTAAATGATTTTTTTCATTCTCCAGTGCAATATTCTCAAACTGCTGTCTTTTTATTTTCAGCCTATCATATTATTAATGGAGTCAACAGATGCAATGAACCTTGCCTGCTTGACAGCTGGATACTACAGGCTGTTGGTGGATTCCCGACGCTCCATATTTAACATGGCTCATGGCAAATGCACTGCACATAATGAAGCAGGTAGCATCATTAGATGTGAGCATGCAGCTTATCTGAATTTATTCCTTTCAAAACATTATTTTAGTACTTACTTCGAAATATCAGGCAGTGACTTGTATACCAGACTGTGAAGCATTTTAACTGCTGAAGGCAATGGGAGAGATCAATAGACTAATATGTGAGAGTTGATACAGTATGGATTTATGCCTATCATTTCCTACATTGGGGAAGTGGAGATTTGCTCCATACACTGTATTTCAAGAAATATGAATGAGTTTATAGTTTTGTTACACCTAGGATACAAAGGAAATCATTCCCTGTGATGATCTTATCATTGCCTTTGTGAGGACGTGACAAGTGTTGACATATTGGCATTGAATTTACTGATGTCTGTCTAGTAACTAAAGGCTCAATTTCCTTCCATCCACACCCTCCTTTACCCATCTATTATCTCGGATCTTCTTCCCTACTCCCCAGAAAGTACTGAATATTGTTGGGATGTGGTCCAGGGGTAGCTAGTGGTGCAAGGGAGCATATGTGATCCCAGACAGTGAATGTTGGGAAGCTACTCAACCTCAGAAGACATCATCGTCAAACTCAATTCTGTCCACAGGCAGCCCGTGCACAAGCTCTTTCCAGCAGAGTGACTGGAATGTTGCTGATATTTATGCTCTCTAATTTGAGCTTTTTGACATATTTGCATTCAGTCCTTAATTCACACCTAAAGAAATTTAAAACAAAGGAGATTCAAATGAAGCCCAGAGCATCTTCTCTCTTCAGTGCTGTCACCACAATTCTCTCTTCAATCTACCTTAATATTACTTAAATTATTTTTAAATCTATATTTTCCTTTTTGGATTTCTTTATTCACTTACCCATCTGCTTCTCATCTGTTCGAATATGATGCTCCCTGCAGTCAAATAGCCTCTTCGTTTCTGGTATTACAGAATCTTAAAATCATTCAGAGAACTTGAGCAGCACAGATTTCTAAATACTTCACGTCTGCTGTAGTTTCCCCACTACCAGCAGTGCCGCTTCAAGTCTACTAGTTTATAAGCTAATATATATATAAAATATATGTAAAAAAAACACAAAATTATTTCCAATTCTTGCTAATCACTTCTTAGGCTTGGATATCTTCTCCTAGTTAAAAGATATTAAACTTACAACTTCATATATAAAGGACATGGCTTGCAAGCCTTCAGTCCGATTCGCTTTGGAGATGGTTCTAAAGAAATAGTTACGCGTGCCTCATGATGCAGTATATCATAAAGTTGCATTCATGTGACCTCACCTGGCTATTTTGCCAGCCATATCACTCACTTTACTGAGTGAAACATTAATGTTGCTGCAGATTTTATATTTGCTATAAATGTTCACCAAGATTCAGTGACACCGGTCTTTTCTGCAAATGCATCATGCATCCTGTATAATCGGGAATTTGCCTTACTGCCTAGTATCTAGTCATATGATAGTGTGACCCAGAATCAGAACAGTAAAGCCCCTTGTCAAATATAATCTCACAAATTATCACAACATGGATATTTCCTATCTCCTGAAAAGTGGGCTGATTAACAATTTAGAATGCGGCAAGACCAATGCAAAATCCAGAAGCTGATTTATTTTACAGATTACAAGGTTACTGAAAGGAGTTGCTAATTCTAAATTTAAACTTACTCTGTAAGCTTTCCATAACATTAAACAGCAAAGATTGCTGTGCTGTGCCTGTGAGCAAGCTAAATAGTCCTGGTCAGTTCTTGCTCTGAATCTTAAGGAAAGGGCCGACTGGAACTGTATGGTGAAGCTTGTGCCTCAGTCTTGTATTTTCCTGCACATTATAGAAACTAGACAATTTTCATTTCCATTTGTTTCATTGGGCTGAATTTTATTGACCCCCGCCCCCCAACCAACGTCAGGGGTCATGGAGCGGGGGCCTGAAAAATCATCTGGGAGAGGCCTGCCACAGGCCCCAATGCCGGAAACGCCCTGCCCATTTTACCAGCGGCGGCAAGGCCTCAGAGCAGCCCCTCCCGCCGTTCAGCAAAAAAAACGCAATTTACATATGTTAATAAAGTTTAATGAATGCAAATAAACCTACCTTTCAACGATGGCCATCCCACGCCAATATTCCCGCCGCTTGCCGGAAGTCTCACACCTTTCGATCGGCATTCGGAGATCCAAGGCGGAACACAGTTGGGGAGGGAGGAGGAGTGAAGTTTTCAGGGCAGGGGAAGCGGGGAAAACTGTTATGATTGGCTGAGGGGATGGTGGGAAGGGGTTGATGGGCAAAGAGAATAAAAGTTGGGGCTGAAAGGTCAGCACCGGCAAAAAACTTTTTCAGTGCGGGGGGAAGGGAAATAAATATTTTGTTTGATCATTGGTGGGGTGGAAGAGGGGATTCGATCTTTAACTGTACGTTTAAATTTAAATTCCAAGTGCAAAACTCTTTAAAAATTTGAATTAGCTATCAGGGCTTGAAGCACTTTACAAATGGCGCCGAGTCTGCGCAGTGGCACCGGACGCTGTTGCCAGAGATGAAGCGCTCGCCACCTCTACGTCATTGGGGGCGGGTGCTCCGCCCTCTCTATGCTAATGAGCCGCCGCACACTTTTTGAAGCTCAACACCGAGAACGACAGGGAGTTAATAAAATTCAGCCCGATGAGTCTGGATGGCTCACAGGAAGTTCAGAACATCCTCCAATGTCTAGAACCCAGGTGGTATATGTGAAGCCCAGTTCCACAAGCTCATCTGTCTGGCTCAAATCACATCCTGTAGAAACTTTAATCCACTTGAGAGCAAAATGTAGCTTAAAAGTAACATTTTAATTTAAATCATACCAAGCCTCTTATGCGACAAAATCATCACATGACAGATACTTTGATGCATCCTTCCCTTCACAAGCAGCTGAAGAAGGATTGGCATCGAAAATTACTGGGGCATAACTGTATGTTATCTTATTTTCATGCTTACCAACAGAATCCCGAAATGACCTATATTTAGGGCTGATACATTCAGATTTATTGATGTTCGTATTGACTTTCAGAAAGAAAGGTCAACGGAACAAAATCCATGATCAGCCACTGACAGTGTACGTTCAATTAATATCAGTCCCAAACACACGCCTGTGACTAGGTGACTGCTTGAAGGTCCCATTGTGTTTGTTACAGTTTCTACTCATAATGGTAAGGCGAATCCAAGGGCTGAATTTTAACATAAAAATACAGTGGGTTTGGGTCAGGTTGGGGGGGGAGTGTTAAAGGCTGAAAAATTTGTTTCCTCACCCAAACCCTTCTCCAACCCGCCCATTTCCGGCTTTAACTGAGGCCAGAAGTTGGGCAGGTGACCAACCTGTTCCAAGGAGGCGGCTTGGAACTTCAAATACGATAATGAGGCTGCAAACCCCATTGTCATGCAGATTTTGAAATTTAGCTACTGTCGGCCAGATTTCCCAAGCGTTGGGGAAACTGGCAGCTTCCTCGAAGCAAGGACTTGGTACATTCAGGAGGTAACTGCCTTTATATCTACCTCCTGGATCTAGGTCCTGCCTGAGAAGCCACCACAATTGGGCACAACATCCTCAATAACCTTCTCCCAGGCCCCTAACCCCCCATACCACCAGGCCCCAATCCCCTCACCACCATCAGGCCCCTATCCCCCCACACTACCAGGCCCCGATCCCCTCACCACCACCACCAGGCCTCTATCCCCTCACCACCACCAGGCCCCGATCCCCCCACACCACCAGGCCCCTATCCCCCCACACCACCAGGCCCCTATCCCCCCACACCACCAGGTCCCTATCCCCTCACCACCACCAGGCCTCTATCCCCTCACCACCACCAGGCCTCTATCCCCTCACCACCACCAGGCCTCTATCCCCTCACCACCACCAGGCCCCGATCCCCTCACCACCACCAGGCCCCGATCCCTCACCATCACCAGGCCCCGATCCCCCCACACCACCAGGCCCCTATCCCCCCACACCACCAGGCCCCTATCCCCTCACCACCAGGCCCCTATCCCCTCACCACCACCAGGCCCCCACCCCCTCACCATCACCAGATCCCGATCCCCCCACCACCACCAGGCCCCTATCCCCTCACCGCTGCCAGGCCCCTATCCCCTCACCACCACCAGACCCCGATCCCTCACCATCACCAGGCCCCGATCCCCCCACACCACCAGGCGCCTATCCCCCCACACCACCAGGCCCCTATCCCCTCACCACCACCAGGCCCCCACCCCCTCACCACCACCAGGCCTCGATCCCCTCACCACCACCAGGCCCCGATCCCCTCACCACCACCAGGCCCCTATACCCTCACCACCACCAGGCCCCCACCCCCTCACCACCACCAGGCCTCGATCCCCTCACCACCACCAGGCCCCTATCCCCCCACACTACCAGGCCCTGATCCCCTCACCGCCACCAGGCCCCGATCCCCCCACCACCACCAGGCCCCGATCCCTTTACCACCACAAGGTCCAGATCCCCTCACCACCACCAGGCCCCTATCCCCCCACCACCACCACCAGGCCCCTAAACCCCCACACCACCAGGCCCCGATCCCCTCACCACCACCAGGCCCCGATCCCCCCACCACCACCAGGCCCCGATCCCCCCACCACCACCAGGCCCCGATCCCCCCACCACCACCAGGCCCCGATCCCCCACACCACCAGGCCCCAATCCCCCCACCACCACCAAGTGCCAATCCCCATCATGCCACCAGGACCTCTGATTTCCATTTCAACCTCATTCCCAATCTCCCCCATCAGGATTAGCAGCCCAATTGATCAACCGTTCCCCCCCCACCCCACTCCTCCTGTTTGGCCCATCTCCCTCTCTCGCCGGTCAATCCCTCCTCTTCCTCCTCCCCCGTTCTGATCAACACGCTGTCTTCTACCTGATCAACCCACTTTCCTCTACCAATCACCTCGCACCCACCGCCCCCCACCCCACCACCCCACCCCTCCCCTCCCACCCGGGTCAACACCCCTCTCCTCCCCCACCACTTCAAAACCCTGTCCTCTCCGAGATTGACTCCACAAAAAACTCCATCGTATGCCGGGAATGCTGAATTGTGGGTTCCTACAACTTTAGGATGGACCAGCTCCCTGCTGGTCAGGTAGGTAAAAAATCTTCCCCAACAATCAATGATTTATGTTCATTTAAATTTGCCAAAGGTAACCCAACATAGGAACAGGAATAGGCCATTTAGCCCCTCGAACCTATTCCACCATTCAATGAGATCATAAATGCTCTGTGCCCTAACTTCACATACCCGCCTGTGCCCATATCCCTTAATGCCTTTAGTTAACAAAAATCTCTCAATCCCAGATTTAGAAACATAGAAAATAGGTGCAGGAATAGGCCATTTGGCCCTTCGAGCCTGCTCCGCCATTCATTATGATCATGACTGATCATCTAACTCAGTAGCCTGTTCCCACTTTTGTCCCGTACCCTTTGATCCCTTTAGACCCAAGAGCTATATCTAACTCCTTCTTGAAAACATACAATGTTTTGGCCTCAATTGCCATTTGCAGAAGAGAGGTCCAAACTTCTACCACCCTTTGGACTGAATTTTACCAAGCCCTGGATGTCGGTCTCCGTGGCAGTGGGGCCAAAAGATGGGACCGGCAGCGGTCCGCCACGGTGGCTGATGCTGGGAGGGCCGGGCCCAATCCTCTCGGCGGCAGCAAGGCTCCATGGCAACCCCACCCCACCCTGTCACTAGGTGACTGGACCTGGATTTCAAAATTTAAATTAATGAAATGCATAAATTTAAATGAACTTGCATTCAATCTTCCAGGCCCACCACAATCTTTGACACAACGGCTGGCACTACCATGCCTTCAGTTCCCCGTCCAGTGAAAGCGGCATGACACTAGTGGGGCGGGGGGAGGAGTTAAGATTTTCAGTGCAGTGGCGGGGAAAGGGGTCAAATAAAAGTAATGGGTATAGAGGATGGTGGGAAGGGGTGAACTTTAAACTTTGTGCAGTCTGGTGGGGGCAGGGGTGGAGGTCAGATTTAAAAGGTAAATGTTTTGGGCAGAAGGGCAAATAGTTAATGTAATTGTTATTGGGGGTGGGAAAGAGATGTTAGAAATGTATTTAATAAATTTTGTGGGGGAGGTGTATCTTTACAAATTTAAATATGTTGGCAGGGCTGGCTGCCCTTTAAAAATGGCGCCAGTGCCTGCACACAGGCAGCCCGCCCCCTCCACGAAATTGGTTTGCGGGGGGGGGTGCCCTGGCTATTTAAATGAGCCACCGCGCAGTAGATCGCAGCAGCTCTGGCCGCCATTTTTTGAGCTCACAGCCGGGCTCTTAAAATCCAGCCCTTTGAGTGTAGAAATGTTTCCTAACTTCACTCCTGAAAAATCTGGCTCTAATTTTTAGACAATGCCCACTAGTCTATTCTCCCCAACTAGCAGAGGTAGTTTCTGTCTACCTTCTCTCTACCTACCCTATCTGTTAGTCTTAATATCTTGAAAACTTCGATCAAATCATGCCTTAATCTTCTACATTTCAGAGATTGCAAACCTAGTTTGTGTAATCTCTCCTCGTAATTTAATCCTTGGAGTCCAGGTAACATTCTAGTAAATCTTCGCTACACTCCCTCAAAGACCAATATATCCTCTTAAAGTGTGGTGCTGAGAACTGAACACATTACTCCAGGTGTGGTCTAACCAGGGCTTTGCTTAGCTGTTGCATAACATTTATCCCCTTGTATTCTAGTCCTTTAGATATAAAGGCCAGAATTCCATTAAAATTTTTGATTATTTTCTGTATCTGTTCATAACATTTTAATGATCTGTGTACCCGGTTCCCAAGTCTTTTTGGACCAGCACTGTTTCTAGCATTTCACCATTTAGAAAGTACTCTGTTCTATCCTTTTAAGGTCCAAAGATGACCTCACATTTGCCTGCATTGAAATCCATTTGCCACAGTTTGGCTCATTCACTTAATTTATTCATATCTTTTTTGTAATTTTATGCTTTGATCTGCACTGCTTACAATGCTATCTTTGTGTCTTTGGCAAACTTGGATTTGTGGCTTTCTATCCCATCATCTAAATTGTTAATAAATACAGTGAATAGTTTAAACCCCAAGATTCTTGCAGGACAGTGACATCCTGCCAAGTAGAGTATGTGTCAAAGATTGATACTCATTGTCTCCTGTCACTCTGCCAGTTTCCTAACCAGGTCAATAATTTGACTTCAATTTCATGGGCTTCGACTTTAGCTAACAGTCCAAGTCTTTTACAAGAGACTTTTCAAATGCCTCTGGAAGTCCATATAAATAACAGGCATTCCCTTATCTCACTACTTTAGTCACCTCTTCAAAAAATTCAAAACAGGTTCATCAGACATGGCCTAACCTTTACAAATCCTTGTTGGCTTTCTCTGATAAGCTGAAAATGTTCAAGGTGTTCAGTCACTTTACCCTAAATTACAGACTCTTGTAATTTCCTGACATTATATGCTGGACTAACTGCTCTATAGTAACCTGGGCTGGGATATTGTTGAGCTTCCAATATTGGACTCCATGGTGTGGGGGGCCGGAAGATTGCAGCCCCCGCCGCTGAGCCCAACGCCGGGATTGCCGGGCCCGATCTTCCCAGCAGCGGTGAGGCTCCATGGCGGCTGCACTGCCGCTCAGCGACTTTAAATATTTAAATAAAGGAAATTAATAAATTTAAATACAATTCACCGCAATCTTACCAGCTGTCTGGGATCTTCCATGCAATGGCTGGCAGTCACATGCCTTCACTTGCCCGTCCAGGGAAAGCTGTGGGGGAAATTGGGGGGAACTTAGAATTTTTAGTGAAGTAAGGGCGGGGGGAGTCGACTCTGCATTTCTAGTGTGGGGGGGAAGGGGTGACCCTTGCACTTAGTGCGGTTGTGGGGGGGAGAGGTCAAATCTTCAATGTAAGTATTTGTTGGAGAGGGGAACAGGGGAACATTATTTTCAATGTTTTGGGGGGAGGGTACAGGTACAAAATTTCTTTACAGTGTTATGAGGGGCGGGAGGGGCGTACGGGGTTCAACTGTGCAGGTCTGGCAGCCCTTTAAAAATGGTGCCAGTGCCTGCACAGAGGCAGTTGACGCTGTTCACAGCATCGCAGAGCTCGCCCCCGCCATGTGATTGGGGGGGGGGGGGGGAAGACCACCCTGCATATTTAAATGATCTGCTGCGTGCTACATTTTGGTGGCGTGGCAGTGCGTGGCCCGTGCGCATGGGATGCCATTTTTTCACCCGTCACCGCTCTCGGTAGCAGGGAAATAAAATTCAGCCCCGGTTTCCCTCTCTCATCATTCTTAAATAGTGGACTGGAATGCACAAATTCCCAATCTAAAAGAACAGTTCCCAAATTGAGGGAAGGTTGTGGTTAAGGCTTCTGCAATGTTCTCACCTACTTCCTTTAAAAACCTGGTACAGAAACTATCTGGGCCCCAGGATTTGTCACTCATTAGTGCCATTATATTTCTTCATTATGGTTATTTTGCTTACATTCATTTTGGTGAGTCCCTGTCCCTGATTCAGTATTAGTTCCCTTGGGATGTCTGGCATGCTAACCTTTTCCTCTACTGTAAATACTGAAGCAAAGTAATTATTCAACATGTCCAACATTTCCTTATGTTCATTAACCAAAGCATGATTGGAAGATATTGCTGAATATCATAATCATGACTCATTTATCTGGACACTGGTGTGGATCAAAATTTTACGATGGTTGAGAATGAATGGTTGTAACAATGCAAAGGATTTATACTTCCCTGTATTAAAACAACTAAGTGAGCCAGGCAAATGAATGCAGTGCAGAATTTCCTTCTCATTCCATAGGTGAATTTACTCCTCTGAGTGTGCTCACCTTCTTTGGGCAGCCAAAGAACTTATTCATTTGTTGACATCCCTTCCTATTTTCATACATTATTATGCATTAAAGGTTGATCGTGTTAAGTTCATTATATAACCATATCATGAAGATACTGATTCACTGGAATGCTGCCTGGTATGAGGAAATATAAATACAGAGAAAGTCTTGAAAATTGTATCCTTTTTCATCGGAACAACGCAGATATAGGACGATAGTATATAAGTGTTTAAAATTATGATTAGATGGAGCAGGGTAAAAAATAGTTGAGTGGTTAAGCACAAAGGGCCATTGAAAACCTTAAATGTAAGAGATTTAAAACAGAGAGCAGGTAAAATTTCTTTAAACTGAGAGTTGTGGAGTTCATTTCCAGTGGTAATGTTTTGAGGTAGAATGTCAACGTTTGAGATTAGATTAAGAATGGATTCACTGTTGAAGGAAATGAGGTTAAAGGGTTTAGTTTAGAGATACAGCACTGAAACAGTCCCTTCAGCCCACCGAGTCTGTGCTGACCATCAACCACCCATTTATACTAATCCTACACTAATCCCATATTCCTACCACATCCCCACCTGTCCCTATATTTCCCTACCACCGACCTATACTAGTGGCAATTTATAATGGCCAATTTACCTACCAACCTGCAAGTCTTTTGGCTTGTGGGAGGAAACCGGAGCACCCGGAGAAAACCCACGCAGACACAGGGAGAACTTGCAAACTCCACACAGGCAGTACCCAGAATTGAACCCAGGTCGCCGGAGCTATGAGGCTGCAGTGCTAACCACTGCGCCGTGTTATGAAAACAGGATGGGTAAATGTGGTAAGGACTCAGGTGGAGGATAAACATGGGCATGGAGGAGTTGGACCAAAGGATCTGTTTCCATTTTGTAAATTCTGTGTCATCAGTGCCTGGGCTTTTGACTGACTGATAAAGTAGCCTTTGGGCCTAGCTTTTAACCATTGAAACACAAATTCCTTTGTAAATTACTGTCAATTTCATAATCATTAGTGGGAGGCTGGAGGAAGATGAAACATGAATAGTATAGGGTTTTACAGCTTTATATAGGGGGAAAAAGTAAGGAAAATATAACTTAGGCTACTGTAGATAGAAAAAATCTAATTACAAGTCTGGAAATTACTCCCCCTACTGGAGACACATCATGCTGACCACAGCCAGGCAGCTGTAATTACAGAACAAGTTTGCATAGACAGCTTCCATTACAAATGTGGACTTGGAAATTTATAATGGAAGTATAAAAACAAGAACAGAATGTATGACTTTAAAACGGGGACCAAATTATGTCCATGTGCTCTGGTGAAATTATCCTGCATCCTTTGACTCCAGTTTAGCTGAAGCCTGCACTTGGTTTTCACTCTCTTCGGCAACGCCACAGAAGAGTGACTAGTTTGTTTGCATAATTGTTAATATTAAAACATTCTTTATCTTATGTGTTAAACAATGATGCTGAATGTTTGTGAATAATTATCTTTTTCTTTTACATAGGCCCTGAATATAAGACTAAACATAATACGCACAACTTAGAATGGAACTATTTGCCGAAGAGTTCATGCCATGTCAGGGCTAAAAAGGAAGATGCTCAGCCATCATCTATTAGAGAATCAAAGCAGAAAAATGTAGATTTCTCAGATGATTCAATTTACCATGAAGATTCCAGGGGGGTTTTAATAACTGAGATTACAGATGTTAATGACCATAGTCACCTAGCAGCTGAATATATAAATACTAGGGAAGCTGAAAACAAAGCTTTTAACAGGCTGTCCTCCTCTGGGAAAGAGCCTAACAAAACAATGCAAGAATCTCCAAGGGGAGCAAAAGTATCCTTTGTCTTTGAGGATCACAATGTAGCTGCCTTTAATCCAAGAAACTTTGGATATGAAAGATTGCTGGATGATAGTCCAAGCAATTTAGACCAACACACATCTATGTACTTGGCCAATGCAAGTGACATTAAATGCTCAGAGTTCTCATTCCCAGGGATCGATGTGGATAACATTGATACAAATGCTGTTTATGCAAACATCAATGACAGCAGAATGTTTGCAAATGCAGAAAACATTGAAGAACCATTGTTACATGACATCTGTTATTCAGAGACCACAGATGATGCTGAGGATGAAGATGAAGCCAGCTGTGAGGAAGATATCCCACTTGGAGAGGCTGACAAAACTGACATTCTGAATATTTCTGGATCTAGTGATGACATAATTGACTTAACATCACTTCCTCCACCTGGAGGTGATGATGATGATGAAGATGATTTTCTTCTTCACACACTGAATATAGCTATAGCTGCCCCTCCACCTGGCTTCAGAGACAATAGCTCAGATGAAGAAGATGGCCAGCATCAACCAGCACAAAGTGCAGTTGAACCCAGCCAAACCAAATGTTCTCCAAGTGATGACATCCCTGTGTCACTCATAGATGCCATTCCTACACAGCTTGAAGACCAGAGTGGTGAGCAGGCATTGGATGATGCAGTGGTTTCCACTTTGCAAGCATTGGAGGCGCTGGCAGCTTCTGAGGAGCAGTCCGTTCAGCAAACAGATGACAGTTCAGGTTCTTTCACCATAGTAACGTTTATTCATTGACTGTCATAATGTTCCATCTGTAAACTTGTTAACAACTTGGAAACATTCCAGAAAATATTTTCCATCAGTGTGTCATCCCATTTTCTGATCTGGCATGCTAATGGAACAATCTTAGTTGATATTTCATGCACTGGATGCTTATTATGCAATGAAATTTAAGAATGCTAAACACTTTGTTTAATAAACCTATTTTATTAAGATTAAAAAAGTGTCTATGATGAAGTAATTAATTGGGTGTTTATTCTCTTGTGGCATACAGGTGTAGTGATATTAAGAGCTTATAGTCCTGAGTCATCATCGGATTCTGGCAATGAAACAAACTCCTCTGAAATGACTGAAAGCTCTGAGGTAGCCTCAGCACAGAAGCATTCTGAGGGTTCCATGCACATGCTTGTGGCCACCAGTGAAGGCTATCAGCAACTTCAAGAAGAGCAAACTGAATTCCCAATCTCTCAAATCGAGAATGTAGGGCCCACTTCTAAAATTGTTCCAAAAGCAACACATTCCTTGACCGCTCAACGAGGAAGCAATGCAAAGTCCAAAGTTGTGCCTTCAAAACAAATTCTTCCTTCTGAGGAAATTGAAATGGAACCAGAGACAATGGAGACTAAATCTGTCACAGATTACTTCAGCAAACTGCAGATGGGATCTCTGATGTATTCATGCCCAAGTAAGCAAAAAAGCAAGGCAGGTGATACTAGTGTCAAGTTAGCGTTTGATGGTAATATATCAGTGAAAAGGAAACATGCAAACAGAAAGACAGAATTGGGTGATGATTTGTCATCTAACGGCAAATACAATACGTTGATTGCAAAGAACAGTCATGGCACAACCACTTTTGACTTAGAAAGCACTACTTTCCGTAGAGAGACACAAAGGTGGTTTCAAGTTTCTGGAGAAAAAATGGCTGATAAGCATTTTCCGGGGTTAATTAATGGTAAAAGTTTTCACAAAGCCTGCGTAGTTTCTAGAACTGAACTTGAAGGGGAAGAAGCTGACACTGAAATAGATGATCGTTGTTCCTTGGCCAGCACTTCAGGGCTTGGACGTGATGAAAGCTTTCTCTCTGATACCACTTACATGTCTTCAGCCAAACATCTGACTGATTCAGAAGATACTGAGCTTTTTCCTGATGATCACTCTTCAGAGCTTCCAGAAGCTGAACAGAGTGTGACTAGACTCTGTGAATACCATATGACAAAAAGAATGTCCTCTTTACAAAGCGAGGGTCATTACTCTTTGCAGAGCTCCCAGTGTTCTTCAGTAGATGCAGCCTGCAGTACAGGCAGTAGTACATGTGCCACCCCAGTGGATTCCCCTCTCTGTACAACTGATATTAAGCACATATTATCGGAATCTTCTCTAAAAGGTCTTGGCTACATTTCAGAAGATCAACGAACACTTTTGCTTCAAAGCCATGGAACATCATATAAAGATCTGCATCCCCAAGCTGAAGCCATGTGTCATAGGAGAACAGCCCATAACACGCATGCACCTTCAAATGCTGAACCAATATTTGGTACCATTCGTGATGGGTGCCACCGAGTACCCAAGATTAAAGAAACCACAGGTACCTCAGTAAACAGAGATAATATTTACGCAGATGTTGAGCTGCAAAATTTAAGATTTGAAAGTAAGGTAGAGAGTGAAGGAAATGATTATTTTCGAGATCAAGAAACTAGTCCTCTTTTGTTAGGTTCATCTCATGAAGTTAGCTCTCAAAATTGTAATACAGATATGGTGGAAAGAACAAGTAAGTCCAAAGCTGCTGATGGTAGTAGTTCAACTCAAGAAATTAAACTCAGCACATTTCCTAATCTTAAGAGCACATCAATCACTTTCCCAAATGAAAATGACTATGTAAAAGATCATCAGAAATGTTCTAAGTTTTATAGGTCTAACACATTAACATTCCCTTCATTACTTTCAACATCAAAAGATTCAGGCTGTGTTAGACACAAGGATTTATTTGCTTCAAGTAAAAGTAAGTTACCTAAGGATTCACTATGTAATTTTAGAAAATTTTTTTTTACATCTTTACCGTCCAAGTTGAGGAGGGAGAATGACTTAGCTAAACAGAGGACCCAAAAACCTAGGCAGCTTGAGGAAACAATTAATAAGGAAAGGAGACAAGTTGACTGTTTTAACATACATGTAGGACAAGATCTGCATTCTGAGCAATGTCTCAGTCTGAGTAAAGGAGCTGCCAGTGAGAATGATAAAGCTCTGCCTGGAGGTTTTCATGAGAAGCAGCTCTCTGCTGAGGACAAGCAGTGCAACCCAGATTGTAAATTGCAGCATGTTGTCAAGGAGATGCTTAATGATTCTCTGTGTTTTTCTGCCACCCCTAGTGTAGCTTGCACAGAGCCTGAGCAAGGAGGAAGAGGAGGTGCAACTTCAGCTTTCACTAATCAATTCAAAGCCGACAACATTACTCTACCATCAAACATTTGCAATGATACAAAGGTGCCAAGTACCCGTCAAGAGCCGCCTGATTTTCCCAAAATAAAACAAGCGCATGCAACAGAACTTAATAGAAAGGCTTGTGATGTTGGTGGAGGAAGCCTTAAAATTCCTCCCAGAAAGAAGGTGTTGAGGCGTTGCAGCAGCAGTGTTACACCAGGAATGGGGCACATAGAAACCCTATTAGAAAAATCAAAGACTTCCATAGGATTCCAATATTCTGATCTCCCTGAAATACCTGATGCTCAACCTGTACGTAAAAGAGTTGAACTTCCTCAGGGTGAAAGATTATCCAAGAGTCACTCTCAAGGATCTGTGACGACAAATTCATCGTGCTGCTCCACTACTGCAGACGAAAAGGAGAGTAGGAGATCATTGGAGATATTTTCAGTACAAAAGGATTTTCGACACATTAGGCCGTTGCCTTTCCCAAAGGCGGAGTCGAGCAACTGGAAGTGTCACAGTCCTTTTACCTATTGTTTCCTTAATAAAGACATTGATGCTGAAGATGATGATGATGGTTATGGCAGTAAGGGCCAGTTGTCTTGCTTGGACCAAAATCATCTCTTTTCCAGTTCATCTCAAGCATTCTGTACATCCTCTAGCACTGCAAATGCCAGGAAAGCTGGGGGACCTACTGTGGGCCCTTGCAGGGAGCCTGTTAGCAACAGTGGCAAAGAGGAGGAACAGACAGACGTTACAGGCATGGTGTTTGATAGCAGGATTGCCAGAATTAATGCTCTAAAGGACAAGGTGTACACATTGCCAAATGGATTTCTTGCAGCACAGAAAGATGCCAGCGAACTGCTGTCTCTATTGCAGGCAAGTGTTGGAAAAAAAGAACATGTAAAATCAGACCTTCATCAACTCCGATTTAGCCAATACCAACAACTGTTGTCCATCGAATCGAGACAGTTGGGAACTGCTTGCAGGAAAATGGCTGCTGCAGAAAAAAGCCCAGAAGAAATGCTCTTAGCTATGACTTCCAGCTTCCAAGTACTGTGTTGCTTAACAGAAGCCTGCATGCGATTAGTTAAAGTAATGAATTCTGAAACACAGCAACAGGAAATTGTTGCAAAGGTAGATGAGGTTGTAATGAACTATATTTGTCTACTGAGAGCTGCTGAAGCAGTATCTGGAGCAGCCCCCATTGACCCTAATGTTAAGGTTTTAGCGCGACATTCAATTACCATGATGGCTATTGTAAGCACACTAACCCGTTCACTTAAAACGCTTTTAAATAAATAAGATGCAAATTGTACTTTAAAATGTACCCTTGTAAAGCCATACATAGAGTTTACTGTAAATGTGGGTCCACTACTTGGACTGCTATAAAGGAAACTTGGTTTTGTGTACATTATATTTTATATGATGAGGCTGGGATATTATTATGTTATACAGCTCAATCTGCTAGAACTGTAATGTAATTGAAACTCCCTTTCTGATGAGAAAGAAATATAGAAAGCAATGGTATAAAAATCAGTTATTTTTCATATGGTACCCATGCTCCAACATGGTTGAGTGCTCTAACCAAAAGAGTGTCAAGATCCCCTAGTACTATAACTGCCATGGGGGGGGGGGGGGGGGGGGAGGGAGTTGGGAGGGGGGGTCTATACTGATCACACATGTGATACTGCAACACTCTGTAAATAATAAAGTATGATCTAAAATTTTAAAGTATGCTTTTTAACCAATGCAAACAATATAAACAATAAACAGTCAAATTGATCTGTTATGTCTTATTATTGGGGGGAACAAATCACAAAAAATTAAAGATTTTCATTTCCTTCCTTTTGCTTTGATTTGATTTTACAATAATTGCTTAGCACAAAAACACAACTGGGGCATTTTCTAATTTGATTGTGTCATGCTAGGCCCCACCTGCCAAGAATGAGGCACATAAATTTTTTATAATGAACATTGATTGTAAATTGTTACTGGAGTGAAGAAAGAACTTGTTAAACAGATCAGCCGTGGCTGGAAAAGACACTTGCACATTAACAGACAGTGATTGGAAGGATAAAGGACACATTCCACCCACATGGACCTTGATCACCAGGTATTGTGTGTAAGAGGAGCATTCCAGAGACTGCTAAGGTGATACAATCCAAGATGCTGTCAGACCAGTTAGTCACGTGACTGACCTGCTTGGCAACCTGTGTTTTTCTGAATTGTACAAACAGTTTGAACTCAGAGTGTCTGCCTGGCTCCTGGACTGAAGATCTCTCCTGTCTGCTCCCATCTCTTTCTCACAAGCCTCTGAATCCACTGAAGACACATGAACCCCAAGAGAAAAAAGTCTCCAACAGCGAACACAGTTTAAGAAGAATACTGGGCCCCAACAAAAACAAGATCTACCTACAATCAAGGACTCTACATTGAGTTTGAAGAAACGTAACAAAAACTGTTCAACTATTGCCTCAAACTTCTCCACTTTACTTTTTTTTCTCTTTTTTTCTATTTGCATGTGTGTATCACATATACATGCTAGCGTGGGTGCGTCATGTATCTGTAGGCATTAACCGAATTAGAGTTTAAGTTCAAGTTTTATAAATTTCAACTTTTCTTCTCTAAACCTAAGAAAATCTGTTTGTGCTGGTTTCTTTGCCTTATAATTGAAAAGCAGTGAACAAGGATTCACCAAGGGGGAGCTAAAAACACAATGTGTTTAAAATTAAACCCTGTTGCGGTAAGACCAGGTGAAGGCTGAAAAGGAACCCTAGACCTCTCTCACTGGGTCATAAGAGACATTTGGGTGCTAGCATCCGGATTTGACCCACAGACAAAGCAAAGATACAATTGGAACAGAGGATACTTGAATTAGAGGATGAAAGAGAGAGAGAGGAAAAAGAGAAAGAGAGGCAGGAGAGGGAGAAAGAAAGAGCCTTCCAGAAGGAACGTGAAGATAATGAAAGACAGGGGAGGGAGAGAGAAATAATATTCCAGAAAGAATGAAAGAGAGCTGAAGCAGCTTGGGTTAACTAGGAGGCAACAGAGTAACCCCAGTGAAAGCATGGCCAATAAGGAGGAGCGTAATTCAGGGCTGGGTACGGAATTGTTAAAACTACCTCAACTAATTCCAAAATTCAATGAGGAGGATGTAGAATTTTTTGTGTCCTTTGAAAATCTGGCAAGGCAGCTGAAATGACCAGCTGAGACCTGGCCGCTTTCACTACAAAGCAAGTTAACTGGAAAAGCCATAGTGGTTTATTCCCTGTTGCCAGATAAGAGTTCATCAAGTTATGAACTGACCAACAATGTGATCCTCGGGGTATATGAATTAGTACTCGAAGCCTATCGCCAAAAGTTTGGAACCCTCAAGAAGCAAACCAATCAAACTTATCCGGAGTTTGAAAGAAGTAAGCAGCTGGCTTTTGACCAGTGGCTGAGGGCTTGTAAAGTACAGTTCAGCTATGAGAATCTCAGAGAAGTACTTCTGTTAGAGGAATTTAAACATTCTCTCCCACTCTCCATAAAGACCCATGCGGAGGAGCAGCGGGTTCAGAGAGCCCGGCAAGCGGCTGTTCTGGCTGATCGGTCTGCTTTAATTTATAAGCCACTTTCCCAGGGGAGAACCTTTCCTAGTCACTCCCACAAATCCCAAAAGAACAGAGGGTGGAATGTGATAGGAGCCCAAGCAGTCCTGGGAGAGAAAGAAAAGCAGGAGACAAAGGGGGCCCTCCTGCAGCCAAAAAGGAAGGTGCTGTGAGTGGGACTGAGACCTAGAGGCCTGTGTGCTTCCATTGTAATAAAGTAGGGCATTTGAAAGCTGAGTGTTTGGAAACTGGTAGGGTTAATCAGGGCACACCTGCTCAGTTGAAAAGTAAACCTGATGGAAAGCACAGCAGAACACGATATGGCTTTAACCGCAGTAAAAGTGAGACCCAGGAAGCTTATGGCTGCAAGTGCAGGAAACTTTAATAGGATTCTTGAAGATTATCAGGGATTAGTGTTTGAAGGGAAAGTAACCCAATACCCTGCGAGTGGGGCAAGCAAGCCCATAGTAGTTCTCAGGATACAGGGGCCACTAGATCCCTTTTACTGGGAAAAGGCCTGACTTTTCCCCCAGAGAGAGCAGTGAACACCAAAATGATGGTGAATGGTATTGGAGAGCAGTGTATGCCTGTACCTGTACACTGGGAGCACCTGGAGTGCAGCCTAGTTTCAGGACCAGTGACAGTTTGCCTACTTTGCCTGTGGATGGGGTTGACCTGCTCCTAGGTAATGATCTGGCAGGGGTGAAGGTGGTAACCCCCACCCCCATAATGAAACAAAGACCGCAGGAGGTCAGAGAGACAGGGCAGTGGCAGAACATGGACCCCTGCAGTTTCCCTGAATGTGTAGTGGATCAGGCCATGATCAAACCAGCTCCCCCAGAGGAGACTGAATTGGCACTGCAGGCAGATGACCAGGTCTGTCTGACTTTCTTTGGAAAGTTAGGAGACTCAGGGAATGAGTTAAATGGATTTTCTCTAGCTGAGGCTCAGCGAGCTGATGCAGTATTGCGAGAGTTAGCACTGGCTGCCCAGGCTGAAAATGAAGCAGAAGGAATCCCTGATTGCTCCTACTTAAAGAATGAGGTACTGATGAGGAAATAGAGTTCTCCTCACAGACCTGAGAGCAAGGAGTGGACAGTAGTTCACCAGTTAGTGGTTCTGCAGAGGTACTGGAGAGAAATATTAAGAAGCACCCACAAGCACAGTGGCGCAGTGGTTAGCACCGCAGCCTCACAGCTCCAGCAACCCGGGTTCAAGTCTGGGTACTGCCTGTGTGGAGTTTGCAAGTTCTCCCTGTGTCTGCGTGGGTTTCCTCCGGGTGCTCCGGTTTCCTCCCACATGCCAAAGACTTGCAGGTTGATAGGTTAATTGGCCTTTATAAATTGCCCCTAGTATAGGTGGGTGGTAGGGAAATATAGGGACAGGTGGGGATGTGGTAGGAATATGGAATTAGTGTAGGATTAGTATAAATGGGTGGTTGATGGTCGGTACAGACTCGGTGGGCCGAAGGGCCTGTTTCAGTGCTGTATTTCTAAATACTAAATAAATAAGACTACAGTGGCTGTACATGTCAGTATACAAAAGACCAAAGCCCGCATAAGACAGCGGTTTGACTGGCCAAAACTCCACAAGGATGTGGAGGAGTACTGCAGGAGTTGCCACATGTGCCAGGTTGAGGGGAAACCCCAACTTACAGTGAAACCTGCACCTGTAACTCCCATACTTTAGGAGGACCCTCCAGCAGAGGGCTGGTGAACTGTAAGGGACCCCTGCCGAGAACAAAAGGGGACAGGCAGGCACAAGGCTGGCAAAAGTTTAGAAAGGGAAGGGGAAAATGTGACCAAGAGGGCAGGTTAAAGAAAGTCCGGGAGGAATCCTGGATGAAAACTCTTACTATCCAATACTGAAAATGTAAAAAGTTAGACCCCACATCCTGCTACATAAATGCAGACAAGAGAAGCACCCCACAAGAGTTGCTAACAGCTTTACAGGAGCCTGTAGAATCAAACAAAGACCTCTAGGGGGCAGAGAAACCATGAGGGTGATGCCTAACCAAATCGAAATGCCACAGGGGCTTGTGGTAGAGTCTTCACAAATACCTGCAGGCAGGAGTGTCCCAGAGGACAAAGGGGAGAGTGGCAAAGAATCTCCCCCCACAGTCAGAAAACAGAAAACCATCCACCCCGCAACAGTCAAAAGCCTTTGCATGACTCAGCAAAGCACTGAAGGAAAGTTCAGGATAGGCCTGCTCACTATTGACTCTCCCAGAAAAAAAATTTACCTCAGCAGTAACAAAGACCCTAGGCAGCCATGGAATTGGGCAAATGGAAGAGAAACTTCCCCAAAAAAGAACCACATGTTTATTCTTTCTTTCTTTCTTTCTTTCTTTTGGGCCTCCTTATCTCGAGAGACAATGGATACGCGCCTGGTTTTCGGGTTTGTGAATGAACGAGAGAAATGCATGTTTTTTTCTGTATCTTATATTTTCTTTCGACCCTTTTAATGAAATGCGCTTTGCTCAAATCTCAATTCATTCTGCTGGGTTTGGAGATGTCATGCTAGGCCCCCACCTGCCAAGAATGAGGCACATCAATTTTGAACATTGATTTTAAACTGTTACTGGAGTGTAGAAAGAACTTGTTAAACAGATCAGCCGTAGCTGGAAAATACATTTGCATATTAACAGACATTGATTGGAAGGACAAAGGACCATTCCCTGACACATTCAACCCACAATGGACCTTGATCACCAGGTATTGTGTGTAACAGGAGCATTCTTTAGACTGCTAAGGTGATACAGTCCAAGACGTGGTCAGACCAGTTAGACTCATAACTAATCTACTTGGCAACCTGGATTTTTCTGAATTGTACCAACAGTTTGAACTCAGAGTGTCTCCTTGCTCCTGGACTGAGAAGATCTCTCCTATCTGCTCCCAACCCGTTCTCACAAGCCTCTGAATCCACTGAAGACACATGAACCCCAAGAGAGAAAAGTCTCCTACAGCGAACACGATTTAAGAAGAATACTGGGCCCCAATGAAAGCAAGATCTACCTACAATCAAGGACTCCACAGTGAGCTCGAAGAACCGTAACAAAAACTGTTCGGATATTGCCTCAAACATTTTCACTTTATTTATTTTCTTCTGCTCTTTTCTGTCTCTATTTGCATATATGTATCGCCTATGCATGCCAGTGTGGGCATGCCATGTATCTGCAGGTGTTAACCGAATTAGAGTTTAAATTTAATAAATTTCAACTTTTCTTCTTTAAACCTAAGAAAACCTGTTTATGCTGTCTTCTTTGCCTTATAATTGGAAAGCGGTGAACAAGGATTCACCAAGGGGGAGCTAAAAACACAGTGTGTTTAAAAATAAAACCCTGTTACAGTAAGACCAGGTGAAGGATGAAAGGGAACCCGAGTCCTCTTTCTCACTGGGTCATAACGATAGGAATGTGGAAATTATATAATCAGGTTAAACATTCATAGAGTATGTGATTTCTCAGTATATAGTTATGTCATAATAAACTATATTTTTAGCAAAGCCCTACAATACCCTTTAATGTCAGCTGACTTGCAAAGAGTAACTAAACATAAAAACATTTTTTTAAACAGTTGAGCTTTTGTTTGTCATGTCGTACTAGACAGTCCAGTGCTTCCCCTTCCCTATCTATAAGAATTCTTGTATTTTATAGCAGAATATCTGTAAATGGTGTTTTAAGAAAATAAAGAAAGCTGGGAATCTGCAGAGCGAGAGGAGAGGATGTTCCAGTACGTATTAATAATCCACTACTAATATATTAACATCTTTTGATGATTTTATAACATATAAGACCAAGTGCAGGAATAGAACAGAGAGGATACGAGGCTTCTCCTTGAGAAAGTGGTATCATTGAATTACCAACCTTTGGTGGACTAGCCTATTACACCAATACCACTTAATCGTTTATTCAGTGCTCTGCTTTCAATTAGGGATGCCTTTGACTTTATTCATCTTGAGTGCACTTTCACTCATTAATGCACAGTGGGATCAATTTGGAGTTTTGGTCGACCAATGGTACGAGCTAGCTGGTCACCCACACTTGAACAAAAGTAGTGGCAGTGATTTTGAGCTGTGGCTTTATGAACAGGGCGCAAAATGGGTGTTCCAATGCAGCTTGCTGGATTGAGGCCAATGAATATATACAGGCCAGGCCAGCCAGCAGAAAGATAAGTGCAAATCAGGGATTGGGGTAGTATCGATCACAGAGGATGAAGTTCCTAGGTGTCAGTGGCCCAATAATATCAAACTGTGCACAGCTCACACTCTGACAATTTTCAACCTAAAATGGCAATCAGGGTCCTAGGATCTTTATTTGCATATTGAAATTGGCCTACTGCCTGAAGCAGGCAGGCACTGTAGACAACCACCAGCAGGCCCCTTTCAAAATGGCAGTGGCTGCATCAGGGTTAATGGAACTGTAAGACTGCCAACCACATTTTGAAGCTGTTATTGTCTCATTAATGCTAGACAATACAAGTTAAAATCAAGACCAGAGTAACTATCAAGTAAATAGAAATAAAGTAAAATAAATCTCCAATAAACAGCTGAATATGTCCAGGATTATTTAAAATATAAGTGGATTGTGTTCAGTAATCCTGCATTATTTATATAGTAATGTCATGTGGAACATTTCTGGACACATCAGAGTATTGTGTATAGTGTGTGTCGTTAAGGGCAATGTCCTTTCTAATAATCTTTGGCTGCTTCAATGGTACAATTAAACTTAGTTGGCTGATAATCAAATGAACATTTCAATAATATATATGGCACTGACATACATGTGCTTCAGTGCCCATCTTCACTATGATTATTTCACTTCGCACTTAACATTGTCAATACACATATATTTGATCCATTGTAGTGGGGCAGTATAAAAGGAAACATTTTTGAAAATGCCAAGACCCAATAAATTTGTTTTACATATTAATCCACAGACTGTGCTTTAACCATAGGTATGTGTTTGAGACATTGATTTGAAGACTGTGCTATGACCATAAGTTTGTGTTTTCGATATTGATATGAAGATGGTGCTGTGAGCATGGACTTGTATCATTAGAGTCAAAGAGAGATATAGCACCAAAACAGGCCCTTCGGCCCCCGAGTCCGTGCCAACCATCAACCACCCATTTATACTAATCCTACATTAATCCCATTTCCCCCTTCCCTCAATTCTCCTACTACCTACCTACACTAGGGGCAAATAACAATGGCCAATTTACCTATCAACCTGCAAGTCTTTGGCATGTGGGAGGAAACCGGAGCACCCGGAGGAAACCCACCTGGTCACAGGGAGAACTTGCAAACTCCACACAGGCAGTACCCAGAACCCAAATCTGGGTTGCTGGAGCTGTGAGGCTGTGGTGCTAACCACTGTGCTACTGTGCCACCTGAATCCTGCACACAGCGAATTCCTGATCATGGTTGTGCCATCCTGGAAGGGTGCTTGGTGGAATGTGTGCACTTCTCCATACAGGCTGGAAGGTCGTATCAGGTTGCTCTTCCAATTGAGCAACTGATTTTAGAGCAGCAACAGTGAAACCCTAAGAGCAGGTTGCCTGCCCATTTCTTGACCAAAGATGGTGCAGAGACCCAAGAAAGGAAAAAGAGAGGAAAGGAGAAATAAATAGTAATCACATTCATCTATATTGCCTCATAAGGGGAGGTGGTGACGTAGTAGTATTGTCACTGGGACTAGTAACCCAGAGACCCAGGGTATTGCTCTGGGGACATGGGTTCAAATTCCACCACAGGAGAAGATGGAATTTGAATACAATTAATAAATCTGGAATTAAAAGCTAGTCTAATGATGGCCATGAAACCATTGTTGATTGTTGTAAAAACCTATCTGGTTCACTAATGTCCTTTAGGGAAGGAAGTCTGCTGTCCTTACCTAGTCTGGCCTACATGTGACTCCAGACCCACAACAATGTGGTTGACTCTTAAATGCCCTCTGAAATGACCTAGTTGTATCTAACCGCTACGAAGTCAATAAGAAAGAATGAAACTGGATAGACCACCTGGCATCGACCGAGGCACCGGAAACGACAATGGCAAACCCAGCCCTGTCAACTCTGCAAAGTCCTCCTTACTAACATCTGGGGGCTTGTGCCAAAGTTGGGAGAGCTGTCCCACAGACTAGTCAAGCAACAGCCTGACATAGTCATACTGACGGAATCATACCCGACAATGTCCCAGACACTGCCATCACCATCCTTGGGTATCCCTGTCCCACCAGCAGAACAGACCCAGCAGAGGTGGCGGCACAATGGCATACAGTCGGGAGGGAGTTGCCTTAGGAGCCCTCGACATCGACTCCGGACCCCATGAAGTCTCAAGGCATCAGTCAAACATGGGCAAGGAAACCTGCTGCTGATTACCACCTAATGCCCTCCCTCAGCTGATGAATCAATACTTCTCCATGTTGAACACCACTTGGAGGAAGCACTGAGGGTGGCAAGGGTGCAGAATGTACTCTGGGTGGGGGACTTCAATGTCCATCACCAAGAGTGGCTTGGTAGCGCCACTACTGGCTGAGTCCTAAAGGACATAGTTGCGAGACTGGGTATGCGGCAGGTGAGGGAACTAACAAGAGGGAAAAACATACTTGACTTTGTCCTCACCAATCTGCCTGTCACAGATGCATCTGTCCATGACAGTTTTGGTAGGAGTGACCACTGCACAATCCCTGTGGAGACGAAGACCCGCCTTCACATTGAGGATACCCTCCATAGTGTTGTATGGCACTATCACCGTGCTAAATGGGATAGATTTCGAACAGATCTAGCAATGCAAAACTGGGCATCCATGAAGCGCTGTGGCCATCAGCAGCAGCAGAATTGTACTCAAACACAATCTGTAACCTCAAGGCCTGGCATATCCCCCACTCTACTGTTACCATCAAGCCAGGAGACCAACCCTCGTTCAATGAAGAGTGCAGGAGGGCATTCCAGGAGCAGCAGCAGGCATACCTCAAAATGAGGTGTCAACCTGGTGAAGCTACAACACAGGACTACTTGTGGGCCAAACTGCGTAAGCAGTATGCGATAGACAGAGCTAAGCGATCCCATAACCAATGGATCAGATCGAAGCTCTGTAGTCCGACCACATCAAGCCGTGAATGGTAGTGGACAATTAAACAACTAACTGGAAGAGGTGGCTCCACAAATATCCCCATCCTCAACGATTGGGGAGCCCAGCACATCAGTGCGAAAGATAAGGCTGAACCATTTGGAACAATCTTCAGCCAGAAGTGCCGAGTTGATGATCCATCTCGGCTTCCTCCTGAAGTCCCCAGCATCACAGATGCCAGACTTCAGCCAATTCGATTCACTCCGCGTGATATCAAGAAATGACAGAAGGAACTGGATACTGCAAAAGCTATGGGCCCTGACAATATTCTGGCAATAGTACTGAAGACCTGTGCTCCAGAACTTGCCGCGCCCCGAGCCAAGCTGTTCCAGAACAGCTACAACACTAGCATCTTCCTGGCAATGTGAAAACTTGCCCAGCTATGTCCTGTACACAAAAAGCAGGACAAATCCAACCCGGCCAATTAGTCTACCCTCAATCATCAGTAAAGTGATGAAAGGTGTCATCGACAGTATGATCAAGCGGCACTTGCTTAGCAATAACCTGCTCAGTGATGCTTAGTTTGGATTCCACCAGAGCCACTCAGCTCCTGACCACATTACAGCCTTGGTTCAAACATAGACAAAACAACTGAACTCAAGAGTGAGGTGACAGTGACTACCCTTGATATCAAGGCAGCACTTGACTAAGTATGGCATCAAGGAGCCCTAGCAAAACTGAAGTCATTGGGAATCAGGGGGAAAACTCTCCGCTGGTTGGAGTCATACCCAACGCAAAGGAAGATGGTTGTGATTGTTGGAGGTCAGTCATCTCAGCTCCAGGACATCACTGCAGGAGTTCCTCAGGGTAGTATCCTGGGCCAAACCACCTTCAGCTGCTTCATCAATGACCTTCCTTCAATAATTAGGTCAAAAGTAGAGATTTCACAATGTTTAGCACCATTCGCGACTCCTCAGATACTGAAGCAGTCGGTGTAGAAATGTAGCAAGACCTGGACAATATCCAGGCTTGGGCTAATAATTGGCAAGTAACATTCGCGCCACACAAGTGCCAGGCAATGACCATCTCCAACAAGAGAAAAACTAATCATCTCCCCTTGACATTCAATGGCATTGTGATTGCTGAATCTCCCACTATCAACATCCTGGGGTTACCATTGTCCAGAAACTGAACTGGAGTAGCCATATAAATACCGTGGCTACAAGAACAGGTCAGAGGCCAGGAATCCTGTGGCGACTAACTCAACTCATGACTCCCCAAAGCCTGTCCACATCTACAAGGCGTGTGATGGAATACTCTCCACTTGCCTGGATGGGTGCAGCTCCAACAACAGTCAAGAAGCTCAACACCATCCAGGACAAAACAGCCCACTTGATTGTCACACCATCCACAAACATTCACTCCCTCCACCACCGACGCATAGTGGCAGCAGTGTGTTCCATCTACGAGATGCACTGCAGCAACGCACCAAGGCTCCTTCGACAGCACCTTCCAAACCCGCAACCTCTACCAACTAGAAGGAGAAGGGCAGCAAATGCATGGGAACACCACCACCTTCAAGTTCCCCTCCAAGTTGCACACCATCCTGACTTGGAACTATATCGCCGTTTCTTCACTATGTCAAAATCCTGGAACTCCCTTCCCAAAAGCACTGTGGGTGTACCTACCTCACATGGACTGCAGCAGTTCAAGGCAGCTCACCACCACCTTCTCAAGGGCAATTAGGGATGGACAATAAATGCTGGCCTAGCCAGTGATGCCCACATCCCATGAATGAGTTAAAAAAAAGTTGTGAATTGTGTCCTTCACTGCCTTGTGCTATAAAACCGCTAGTTGAAGGCAATCTGTAAGCTGTATAAAATTCCTTGTCAGTGACATTGTGTAGTTCTACTGCAATAATGGGGAAATAGAATAACATTCTATGGGCAGCGCAGTGGTTAGCACCGCAGCCTCACAGCTCCAGGGACCTGGGTTCGATTCTGGGTACTGCCTGTGCGGAGTTTGCAAGTTCTCCCTGTGACCGCGTGGGTTTTCGCCGGGTGCTCCGGTTTCCTCCCACAGCCAAAGACTTGCAGGTGATAGGTAAATTGGCCATTGTAAATTGCCCCTAGTGCAGGTAGGTGGTAGGGAATATGGGATTACTGCAGGGTTAGTGTAAATGGGTGGTTGTTGGTTGGCACAGACTCGGTGGGCCGAAGGACCTGTTTCAGTGCTGTATCTCTAAAAAAAAAATTCCCAGTTCATGATATTACTGAAGAGAAGATAGTATGTAAAATGCTCACTACCAAGCAGCCTCAAAACAACAGGAGCAACTTGCACTTATATCGTGCTTTTAGCACAGAAAAACCTCTTTGGTGGCACAAGCTGGAATTCTGCCTCTGTTATAAACAACTGCATAAACACAAATTAACAGTGGAAGTAGAGGTGGCAATTAAACATGCTCTATATCACCTCTGTATAGATAGTGTCAAGAAAGCCCCGTATGCCAAATGAGAAATATTAATTTTATCGTTTGGAAATTTACATTTGACTTATAATGGAGAAAATCCTGTAGTAACTTTTAAAAAGCTAGCAGCCAAGATGGCCACTGCAATTTGCATCTCAAATACCAGGAGATTGAACTGGAGACAAAAGTCTGACAAGAAGCCTAGCCATAACAATGGCTTGCTCTAAGTGATCGAATTACCTAAAATGGCTTCATTAACATCGCGGTCAAGGCAATCCTGACATATTAACTTTGAAAGAGAAAATCCCCCTCCAAGTGTAACATAGACCATTCTGGATGATGGTAAGTTGGTTCCTTATGTACTGCTGTGTATTCACTGAGTAAATGTAACATGAGATCATACTGCAAGCGGCCATTATTTAACTTTATTTACACCTCTCCAACAGAGAGGGCAGCAGAGAGGCAGTGTAGCAGTATAACAAAATGCTCAGCTATTACATATATCATGCTCTCTCCCAACTTAAAAAAACTTACACATTAAAATGTAAAATGGTACATGTAGATAATTTCCAGAGGAATTTACATGTTAAAAAATTATTTTTCCTTAACATCAATATGTACTTAACAAAACTATCATTATTTGACAAAAATTAAAGAAAAGAACAACTTATTTCTTCTTCCTTCTTAAAATACATTCAGTTAACCTATCTGGCTTCTTTCTCTTTCTGTCTGCGTATCTTCTTCCATTTCCATTAGCTTGACTCTGCTTTCCCAACATCCTAGACAGTGTCAACCCTGAACTTTGACTTTGACTACCAACTCCACTTAATGGTTGGGCCTGTGAAATTGATTGATCAGGCTTCATCAAATACCCTGACTCACTTTGCTTTACCGGTGGATTCTGTTGATACTGGCAAATTTTGAGTTTCTTGTGACTTTCACTTTCATTCTGACTTTCTCTTGGAACTGTACAAACTATAGGAGGTTTCTCATGCTCTCCCTTTGTCAGATTTCCTATTTCAAGCAAATGATCTACATGACACTGACGGAGTCTCTCTCCAATCCTCACTAGAATGCACCTAGTCTTTTTGCAACAACTCCACACACATTCTTCTCCTTATCACCTCAGTGGGCTTTTAACCATAGCCTTCAGACCTGCACTGAACTCTCTAAGTTTCCTGCCTCAAATATCATGCCTTATCCTCCCTCTGTCTTGCTTTTCTCTTACTTTGCTATTGACTTCTGGCTTAAGCAAACTAAATCTTGTCCTATGAGTGTGTTTAGACATTAACTCGTAAGGTGAGCAACCTGTTGTCGACTGTGGGGTTATTCAGTAAGAGAACAGAAAACTGTCTAGCCTGTGTCAAAGAGAAACATGGAAATTATTGCCTAGCTTGTCAACTAGCAAATATTTCTGCAAAGACCTCTTCACAATTTGTACACAATTAGCAAGGCTAATATATTTACTGAGTACTTTGTATCAGTGTTCACTAAGAAAGTGGAATTTGACAAAATATTGACAGAAGCGGAGAGAGTAGAGGCAATGGTTAGGGTTAAAATTTGAGAGGGGAGAGGTACAGAAAAGGCTGGCTATGCTTAGAGTAGCTAAGTCCAGATGGCTTGCATCTCCGTTGCTAAAGGAAGAGGGAGTGGAGACAGTGGAAGGGCTTGCCATAATTTTCCAATCTTCCCTGGATACGGGGGAGGTGCCGGAGGATTTGAGAGTGGTGAATGTGACACCCTTATTCGAGAAATGGTGTAAGGACAGTCCTAGCAACTGCAGGCCAATTAGTTTAACATCACTGGTGGTAAGGTTTTAGAAACAATAATCAGGGGGGAAATCAACACACACTTGGAGAGGCCTGAGTTAATTAAGGATAGCCAGCATGGATTTGTAAAAGGCAGATCATGCTTGACTAATCAATTTGAATTTTTTGATGAAGTAACAAAGAAAGTTAATGAAGGGAATGCAGTGGATGTTGTTTATATGGGTTTTTAAAAAAGTGTTTGATCAGGTACCACATAAAAGGCTGGTTAACAGAATTGAGGCTCATGAAATAGAGTTAACGTCCAATTGGATAATTTAATGCTGACAAGTGTGAGGTGATGCATTTTGGCAGAAGGAATGGGGAAAGGCAATAATATACTTATGGCACATTTCCAAAGAGTGTGCAGGAACAGAGGGACTTAGGGGTGCATGTGCACAGATCTTTGAAGATGGCAAGACATATTTGAGAGAGTGATTAGTAGAGAATATGGGATCTTGGGCTTCTTAAACAGAGTACAGCATTGAATACAAAAGCAGAGAAGTTATGCTGAATCTTTACAAAGCTCTGGTTAGGCCCCAACTGGAGTATTGTGTTCAGTTCTGGTCACCACACTTTAAGAAAGATATAACGGTCCTTGAGAGGGTGCAGGGGCAACCTATCAAAATGATTCCTGGGATGGAGGATATTAGTTACAAGGTTAGGTGGGAAAAAGTGGAGTGGTTCTCCTTAGAACAAAGGCATTTAAGGGGAGATTTAATAGCAAGTGTACAAGATTATGACAGGCTTAGATATGTTAGACAAGGTAAAACTGTTACCATTAACTAATGGTACAAGGACTAGGGGACACAGATTGAAGATTTTGGGCAAAAGATGCAGCGAGAATGTGAGGAAAAACTTAGGTCATGATTGAACCAGATGGGTTTTTACAACAATCAATGATAGTTTCATGGCACCATTATTGAGACTAGCTTTCAATTCCAGATTTTTTAAATTAATTTTGGCAAGTTTCGGGAACCTTGGATAACGCGGGATATTGTGAGCTTAATCAAAAAGAAAAAGGGAGTGTTCGTAGGGGCTGGAAAGCTAGGAACAGACGAATCCCTGGAGGAATATAAAGACAGTAGGAAGGAACTTAAGCAAGGAGTCAGGAGAGCTAAAAGGGGTCATGAAAAGTCATTGGCAAACAGGATTAAGGAAAATCCCAAGGCTTTTTATATGTATATAAAGAGCAAGAGGGTAACCAGGGAAAGGGTTGGCCCACTCAAGGACAGAGAAGGGAATCTATGTGTGGAGCCAGAGGAAATGGGCGAGGTACTAAATGAGTACTTTGCATCAGTATTCACCAAAGAGAAGGACTTGGTGGATGATGAGCCTAGGGAAGGGAGTGTAGATAGTCTCAGTCATCTTATTATCAAAAAGGAGGAGGTGTTGGGTGTCTTGCAAAGCATTAAGGTAGATAAGTCACCAGGGCCTGATGGGATCTACCCCAGAATACTGAGGGAGGCAAGGAAAGAAATTGCTGGGGCCTTGACAGAAATCTTTGCATCCTCATTGGCTACAGGTGAGGGAGGTCCCAGAGGACTGGAGAATAGCCAATATTGTTCCTTTGTTTAAGAAGGGTAGCAAGGATAATCCAGGAAATTATAGGCCGGTGAGCCTTACATCAGTGGTAGGGAAATTATTAGAGAGGATTCTTCGGGACAGGATTTACTCCCATTTGGAAACAAACAAACTTATTAACGAGAGGCAGGAAGGGGAGGTCGTGTCTCACTAATTTGATTGAGTTTTTTGAGGAAGTGACAAAGATGAAGGAAGGGCAGTGGATGTTATTTATATGGACTTTAGTAAAGCCTTTGACAAGGTCCCTCATGGCAGACTGGTACAAAAGGTGAAGTCACATGGGATCAGAGGTGAGCTGGCAAGATGGATACAGAACTGGCTCGGTCAATGAAGACAGAGGGTAGCAGTGGGAGGGTGCTTTTCTGAATGGAGGGATGTGACTAGTGGTGTTCCGCTGGGATCAGTGCTGGGACCTTTGCTATTTGTAGTATATATAAATGATTTGGAGGAAAATGTAGCTGGTCTGATTAGTAAGTTTGCGGACGACACAAAGGTTGGTGGAGTTGCGGATAGTGATGAGGATTGTCAGAGGATACAGCAGGATATAGATCGGTTGGAGACTTGGGCGGAGAAATGGCAGATGGAGTTTAATCCGGACAAATGTGAGGTAATGCATTTTGGAAGGTCTAATCCAAGTGGGAAGTATACAGTAAATGGCAGAACCCTTAGGAATATTGACAGACAGAGAGATCTGGGCGTAAAGGTCCACAGGTCACTGAAAGTGGCAACGCAGGTGGATAAGGTAGTCAAGAAGGCATACGGCATGCTTGCCTTCATCGTTCGGGGCATAGAGTATAAAAATTGGCAAGTCATGCCGCAGCTGTACAGAACTTTAGTTAGGCCACACTTAGAATATTGCATGCAATTCTGGTCGCCACATTAACAGAAGGACATGGAGGCTTTGGAGAGGGTACACAAGAGGTTTACCAGGATGTTGCCTGGTCTGGAGGGCATTAGCTATGAGGAGAGGTTGGATAAACTCGGATTGTTTTCACTGGACCGACAGAGGCGGAGGGGCGACATGATAGAGGTTTACGAAGTTATAAGTGGCATAGAGAGAGTGGATAGTCAGAAGCTTTTTCCCAGGGTGGAAGAGTCAGTTACTAGGGAACATAGGTTTAAGGTGAGAGGGGCAAAGTTTAGAGGGGATGTGTGAGGCAAGTTCTTTACACAGAGGGTGGTGAGTGCCTGGAACTTGCTGCCAGGGGAGGTGGTGGAAGCAGGTACGATAGCGACGTTTAAGAGGCATCTTGATAAATACATGAATAGGATAGGAATAGAGGGATATGGTCCCCGGAAGTGCAGTTTAGGCAGGCATCAAGATCGGCGCAGGCTTGGAGGGCCGAATGGCCTGTTCCTGTGCTGTACTGTTCTTTGTTCTTTGTTCAATTGAATTTAAATTCCACTACCTGTCCTGGTGGGATTTGAACCCATGTCCCCAGGGTATTAGCCTGGGCCTCTGGATTACTAGTTCAGTGACATTACCACTACACTACCTTCTCCCCCTGACACCAACACCTCTGGCAACCCATAAATTGCAAACCAACTTCTCAAAACCTCAATGGCTTGGCACTTGTGGTATTGGATATATGGTCTCCTCTCTTCTCCTTCCTCCTCCTCCCGAGGTGGCCTCCAGATCCCAGGAGTGAGTGGCTGAGCCCTCATAATTGCAAGGTTGCGGAGGACACAGCACACCATTACAAATATGGACACCCTCTGCACTGTAGATACCTGCTCCAGCGACCTAAGCAGTGAAATCTCTGCTTCAGCAGACTGATGGCTTGCTCCACTATGTTAGGTGGGGATCCATGGCTCTCATTGAAGACTCTCTGAGCTTGCATGGTGGGAATAAATGTGCATTTGGTATGTGACCACACCAATAAACTCTTATTGGTGAATGCCTGCTATCCTGGATGCATCCACGTGCTTTCAACCTTTGACAGTCTGCACTATCCACCCTCTTCAGGGCTCCAAGACACACAACCGAATAGCTGCTCGGAGACAAGAGATAGCCCCTCCACATGAGCTTCATGACCCCATGCCCTCTCCTCCTGTAGAGTGTCTATGTGACCTCCCAGATACTTCTGCAAATTGAAATGCGTTGCTAATGTTGCAGCTACTGCTGGGAAGGAACCTGTTGCAAAGAAGGTAAGGGCAACAGTGATCTTCACAGCCACTGGGAGGGTCGTCCTAGTCCTGGTTTGAATCTCCAGGTCATTGTGAAGGAGGTGATTCCTTCATGAAGTGAAACTTCCCGCGCTGCTGCTCCTGGCCCATCTCAGCATAGGAGTAGTGTTCGAGGAAGACCCTCCGGGTAGGGTCTTCTAACAAGATCCCTCCTTCTCCTTCTCCCTCCTCTGAGGTTCCCCTCTCTGCCTCCTCCACTGCTTCTCCTGCTTATGCTGCAGAACAAATGGTGTTGTAACTACTGCCCCCATACTTATCAAAGGCTATATAATCCTCTCTGTCTTTCTGTGGTCAGCAAGCAGCTTAATATTCCTCCAGCAACTCACTACAGTGCTTCCACCAACATTACCTGAGCACAAATAAGTCAAAAGCACCTCACCTGCAAATTGTTGAGTGGCCCTTTACATAGCCCCAGAATAAGGTCCTTCCAGCCTGCTCACGCTTATTGTTTTCAGAGTGAATATGGAAGGCCTTCCCTGCACAGTTGTTGGTCAATTTTACTATTTGCACATTGCATTAGCCTGCATGATCTTGCCCTTTCAACCTCTTTGAGCACACGCAGGGACAGACCTGTGTGCTACTTCAGTTGCCTGACGCTGTGTGGCCCATGTGGGAACTGGCCAGCATCACCTCTTGCACCACTAATATGCAGATATGTCTGCTAAGCAGTGCTACTGAATTTCGTGCCCACTGAGTTCATTTCTTTTAAGTTACAAATCAATGTGGTGATGGTGAGATGCCTTGAAATGATCAACAACTGAAACTACCAACCACATTGATTGAGATAAGGATTGCAATTAGTAATCAAACCTTTCATAAAACAAAATATTGATGATAACTATGTATTTATTAATGGGATCATTGTTAGTGATATTAGTGGAACATTCTCTCTAACAGCACAGGGTCTACCTGCACCAGATGGACAGCAGCAGTTCAAGAAGGCAGCCCACCATCACCTTCGCAAGGGCAATTAGGGATGGGTAATAAATGCTGGCCTTGCCAGTGAAGCCCACATCCCATGAAAGAATATTTTTTTAAAAAGTCATCCAGAGTGATCCATTTAACAGTTAGATTATAGAAGTACAAGGCTATGTACCCTAAATCTGTCATTTTTGAACATTTGGGCCAGGCACCACCAAACAAAATTCATAGCCTGCCTTGTCCCACCAGCCATGGATACTGACAAGTCTCCACAGCATATATCATTATCATTTTTTTCTCTAGCTTGCTTTTCACTTTTATTTGCTTTCTCCTCCAACACTGTTCTTTCCTCTCCACTTTTGTTACTCATTCGACTGTTTTTTCTCTTCTCCACTTCTGTTTTATTCTCTCCCTTCCATCCCTTCATTTCTCTTTTCATCTCTATGCCTGCTTTTCTCCCCCTCCCTTTTCTTTTGTTTTCCTTTTCCCCTTTCTTCCCAGAAATGAAAGGGACCTTGGACATCTTGCATTAGTGCAGGGCTTTCTTTGTTGGCAGCAGGTAGGGACACTTTGGTATGAGGTAGCACTTCAGAAGCTGGACGAGAGTTAGCACACTGCGGGGAGATGGCAAATTTCATTGACATTATGCTTGAGACTTTCCTTTGTCTTTTTCCTGGCCCACCTGGATAGGCCTCATGCTTCACATTTTGAGAAGCATTACAATAAAGTGTGATGCAGAATCAAAGATCCCTCTATTTCCCTCAGTGACTCAGCTAATAGTGACACAGACCTAGAAGGTTGCAAGTTTAAGCCCGGATCTGTTCTGAATTAACTGATCTCAGCTGGGGCCATAGTAGGGATGGCCTCATCATTCATAGGTTAGAGGAAGGAAATCAGCCAGAATTTCCACTCCTGAGGTGGGATTTTATGAGTGCTGCAGCATTCCTGTTGGCAGGACTGGAAGTTGTCGTAACTTCCACTTCCGCCGCAAATCCCGTTTCCCACATGATTTTGTATGTATATGACCCATGTGACGACAGGCACTGGGGACACATGGGATCATGCAGTGGGGTGGAATTTCATTGGTGGAACCTGCCGTCACTGCCCCAAGCACCATGATCGCCACAGATATAAAACATTCTGTGCTTGCACCCTCAAGAATCAGTAGACTTCCTTTCATGCAAGTATCTTCAGGCTAACTTAAATTGAAGCTTTTACTTAAATCAAAATGTTTCTGCCTCCCTTATTTTGTGAAAGTCACCACCAATTTCACACCATTTATTTTCTCTGCAGCCAAAGTGAATCACATGTCAGCCCACAGGCAGTGTCCCGCCCCACGGTTCAGTGATGCCTCCCTGCAGGTTCTCCTCCAGGCCATCAGGGAAAGGTGGGAGGTCGTCTTCCCTGCAGATGGAGTGCAAAGGCTCTCCCACCTCACCAAGGTGGCCTGGATGGAGGTAGCGGAGGAGGTCTTGAACCTGGGGTCATTCGTAGAACATGGGTGCAGTGCTGCAAGTGCATCAATGACTTGCTCAGATTGGCGAGGGTAAGTGGTCTTGGCGACACAGCTCCATTGTTTTCCTTCCTTGCTCCATGTCTTTAAGGCAGAGGGTATGCAAGGAATGCAGTGGAATGTGTGAGCAGCCTTGGTGCCATTCACAAAATGATTTAGCGCCAAGATGAAGATTGCTATTGTTTATGTAATTGGATGTGTCGTGCGAAAGCCACTGCAGAATGAGTGATGTTGATGCATGTATGCAGTGGTTGTGAAGTATCATTTGCCATGTCATTAAATCTGCACTGTCTGCTGCAGGATAAACGAAGCCACAACCAGCGTGAGGTGCTAGAACGGGAACGGGGGTCCGTGACCAGGCTGCTGACCATGGCTGAGGATGAGGCTTTGGAGATCGCGAGAGATGAGGGAGGCAGGGCAAGCGGAGATGATGAGGCAGGAGCCACAAGGCGTAAGTATGAAGTGTCATCTCCACCTTTGCAGCCATATGTGGAAACTGAAGGAAATTGTGTGAACTCATGTGAAGCACATGCTTAAAATGCCTCAGTTTATGTCTCCACTGTAGGTGCCTGCACTCGAGTAGCAGAATGCCATGTGGCCCAAAACTCCTCCTCTGGGAAGGAAGAAGAAGCCAATGCCCCAGAGGGTGCAATGTCACCTCCCTCTTCCACTTTCACCAGCGCAGATACATCCACATGGTCTACGGGGGCCGGTGGGGGGGGTTAAGATTAGAATCTGGGTCACAAGCTGGTGTGCACGACACAGACGCATCCCAGCAGCTGACAATCGGAGGACTACTGGGGACCAGGCCCCTGCTCAGCCCCACGCACATGATGATCCTCTGTTTGTTGCTATGAGAAGTCTGCTGGATGTGCAACAAAGCCGTGTGAAAAATGTGTCCGAGATGCTTGAGGTCATACATGGCTTTGCGCGTGCCATGGAAGAGTCCATGCAAGCCATGACGTCTACCATGTCCCAGGCATTTGAGCGGATGGCATCCTCAGTCTGGGAACCCCGTGGCAAGTCTAGTTGAGCACTCGAGCCATGTGCAATCTGACCTGCACGCCATCACGGTTGCTATGGGCTCCATGCCAGCAGAGACTAAGTGAGAGGGGGACGAAAAACCTGGACCAGGTGCTCCTACCCCTCAGGGAAACAGGCAGGTGCCATCGTGCACACAGATGGAGAAGGAGCACGTGCCAGCTGCCCGGGGCCTTCCTCTCAGGATACTCCCATGGTAAGCAGTGTCTTCCCCCCGCCCCACCCGACTTTGACCCCCTTACCTCCAGCAGACGAGCACACGGATACTCAAGCACCATTGCTGCAGACCCCCAGTAGGATGGAGCCATCAAGGCTCCAGAGGATGCCTGCCACGGTCATCCACAGCAACGGGACAGGCATATGTGGGACAGCGCACTGAACAGACTGCCTCCACCTCAGCTGTTAATGTCGGTGTAACACCTAGGTGTAGTGGGAGAAAAAGGAAATTGAATCAGTTTTGAGCATGAAGATGGCATGGGTGATGTACATATTGTGAGAATAAAAAAGATTTATTAATACATTTTTATTTCATGTAAAATTTGATCCACTCTCGGTAATGTTTTGCTTGGTTATAGATGGATGCAAAGATGTTTTTTGGAGGCCAATGGCAGGAATGCAATGATATTTGTAAAGCATCTCAGAAAACGTAGAGTGTCCATATCTCATTGGAATTTGAGCCTTCAGTCTTCATTGATGGCTGTTTTCCTACTGATGATTAATAACTTTTTCCAATACTGTCATGCCTTCCTTACGTTTTCTGCAGTCGTAAATTGATGTGTAGTCACATTCATCGTAGCCCGTAGATGACTTCAAATGCCAATCACATGGAAGTACAGCAACCCTTCGTTAAGATTGCAGTGATGAATAAGACCTCATGCAAAAGTGAATTTCTGTGGGAAATTGTTATGTTTCCCCACCCAAAGTTTCTTGATGATTTTTGGCTTATTGTTGGCTGAAGCGTGCATAAATGAGGTTTCCCTCATGTCCCTTTCATGTCTCTCCATGGTCCTTATATCAATGATGGCATCGTTGTCATTGTTGTCATCCTCCTCACCCTCTTCATAGTCATCTTCATCTGAGGAGGACTGGTGTTCCTCCTGTTTGTCCGCCTGCACAATCTTGCCGCGTCTAATTGCAAGGTTGCGCAATGCACAGCAGACAACAATTATTCGTGACACCCTCTGTGGTGTGTACTGAGGAGCTCCTCCAGACTGGTCAAGGCAACAGAATCGCATTTTCAGCACACTACTGGTGTGTTCAATGATGGCTCTGGTGGATGCAGCATTGTACCACTTTTCAGCAGTGCTTTGGGGATGACGTACTGGTGTCATCAACTATGTACAAAGTGGGTAACCCTTGTCACCCAGGATCCAACCACCCACTTCAGCTGGTTCCTCAAAAACTGCTGGCAGCTGGGAGTTTCTTAAAATGTAGGAGTCCTGACAACTCCCTGGGAAACGTGCGCAAACATGCATGATACTTCTGTTGTCACAAACCAGAGTGGAAACCTTTGCGATTCCCATTATCGTTGGAGAAAATGGTGCGTGTGGAATTCAGGGCAAGTCTCCCCACCTTCCAACCTCCTCCTGAAACCTTCTAGCTTGAGCCCACCACCCTTGACCGACCCAATGTTACCGTTACTCTTCCCTCTTTAACTAATGAGCCTCCCCCATTACCGTGCACCGTGTAATCATCAATTTATTCATGCCATCCCTCCCCCCGTTCCTACTCCCGTTGATATTGACATATCGACTTTTATCCTTGAACCTCCTCACATCGAACTGACCATTTTTGCCAAGTCCCGTTCCCTCCCCCCCAATATGAAGTTGTCGATTTTCTACCCATTAGTCTTGACCTCCCCCACCTCCCCCCTCTACAGAATCCATTTGCTGTCATTGACTGTGACTGTTCCCTCTGCTAGCCAGTACCCTCAATTTGTCCCGCAGCTGCCTGACGTTGACAGAATTCATCCCTCCCTTTAGGCCTTTGCCAAATATCTCCACACTGCAATGATCTAATCCAACCAACCTCCCCGCAACATGCATCTTCATCAACATCAAGCATTCAACAACCTGGACGCTTCACTCCACCCTCCCCTGCTCCTCGAGGCATACGATCATCCCACCCTTTCCTCCCCGAGTACCCTCCCCTGCTTTTCCATGTACCCGTTCGCCCCACCTTTCTCTCCTCCAACTACCCTCCCGCTGCTTCTCCATGTAGCCTCCACCCATGCCTTCGCTACCATCCCCTGAGAAGATTCACCCTTGCTGGTACTGAGCCTGGAGGCAAACATCCATTCCAATGCTGATATTAGTTTAGTAGATGAGTTAAAGAGCGAAGAGCACAGACCTGGGACTCGACTGTTGCACACCATGGTGAAACAATCATGAACCGGGTGGCACGGGAATGTCACTTGCCGTTCACTTAATCTGGCAGGTAGGACTAAATTGTAAATACGCGTAGGGTAATGAGCATTCATGTTATTTAATTGAATGCACAACTGCAATCCAGCACTAAGCTGGGGGAGTCTTGGAACACCACAAACCCGCCACCGACTTAATTCCTCTAAAGTATCCCGCCGTTGGGAATCTGAAAAAACACCTCTCACCTAATTATATCACCCACATGCCACCAAATCTGCTCTTGCACAGCCCATAGAATTCCACCCCAATCATTATCCAGTGAGTTCTGTTGAATGTATTGGTGTGGGTGTTGGGTGAAGACAAGGTCAACTGTGACTTCCCCCACAAGTCAAACAGCCTGACAACGCTCACTGTCCAAACTCATATGTGAATAATGGTCACTTGAGCAAAGTACTGGAAGGTGACAGGTGATGTACACCAGCAAGGAGTTGGTGCTTTCAGGGGAGGAGTGGAGCAACAGGGGATGAGAAAGTTGCTGGAAAACAATCCTCTGATTCCATTGCAGTTTAAATGTAATAAGTTGGCTTCAAAGATCCACTGCACCATATTACTTCACCACTTGCCTCATTCTCGATTTATTTTCTTCTTGATCTTAACACCATTGTCCAAATCCCTCTTGATTCCCTCTAACCTGATTTTGCTTTTATCAAATTTATTTGTGTTCTTGCTTACTTTTGTTAAATATAACTGCATTTTTGTGTTTTCTTCATTGGGTTGATTCAGAGGAGGTGATTATCCATGGAGATTATGCAACATCTGAAAATGCAAATTTTAAGACCTGCCAGTTTCAGTGATATTATTTTGTGGAGGTTTGGATTTGAACTCTGATCTAGGCCATGGGACAGGGTATTGTCATATTTCTATAAGAAACATTACATGTAAAAGGTAAAGACGGTAAGGCTTCAATTAATGAAAGGTTGGATAAGACAGAAACTGTAAACAAAAAAAATGCTAAAGCAATATGTTCAATTTCCTCTGCATTTAAGATGTGTTTAAGCAAAGCATCTGCAGTGGAGCTAATGTAAGAAATCTTGGATTGAATTTGTGTTTTAATAAGTCTGGAGCTACATTTGGATGAAAAATGCAAATATCAACTAGTCTGATTTGTGCTATGTGAGGGAAATTATGAATTATGTGATAGAAAAATGTGTTATTTATCTGAATAAATTACACAATAGCAAAGAGTTTTGACCAAATACAAGAATGTTTTTGTGATACACCCACCAACGAGATTATCCAACATGAAAAAGATTAAACTTGAATCTTGATGCAGCATTATCTAATACTGGCAGAAACCTGGTGGTATAGCAAATTAGCATATTGTTCTTTCATTTTTGAAATCCTAGTGCACCTAGCTTCACAGCATCAAACGACACAAAATTCTGTATTAACTTAGAAGTGTTATTCAACAACAACAACTTCTATTTATTTGGCACCTTCAAGGTAATAAAACGTCCCAAGGTGCTTCACAGGAGCATTATAAAACAAAAAGTTTTATAAACCAAGCCACCTGAGATATTAGGGCAGATGGCCAGAAGTTTGGTCAAAGAGGTAGGTTTTAAGGAGTGTCTTAAAAGAGGAAAACGAGGTGGAGAGGTGTAGAGTCAGAGTCATAGAGTTATACAGCACAGAAACAGGCCCTTCGGCCCATCGTGTCTGTGCCGGCCATCCAGCGGCGGCACAGTGGCGCAGTGGTTAGCACCGCAGCCTCACAGCTCCAGGGACCTGGGTTCGATTCCGGGTACTGCCTGTGTGGAGTTTGCAAGTTCTCCCTGTGTCTGCGTGGGTTTTCTCCGGGTGCTCCGGTTTCCTCCCACAAGCCAAAAGACTTGCAGGTTGATAGGTAAATTGGCCATTATAAATTGTCACTAGTATAGGTAGGTTGTAGGGACAGGTGGGGATGTTTGGTAGGAATATGGGATTAGTGTAGGATTAGTATAAATGGGTGGTTGATGTTCGGCCCAGACTCGGTGGGCCGAAGGGCCTGTTTCAGTGCTGTATCTCTAATCTAAAAAAAAATCTAATCTATTCTAATCCCATATTCCTGCACTTGGCCCGTGGCCCTGTATGCTATGGTGTTTCAAGTGCTCATCTAAATACTTCTTAATTGTTGTGAGGGTTCCTGCCTCTACCACCTCTTCAGGCAGTGCAGTGCGTTCCAGATTCCAACCACCCTCGGGGTGACAACATTTTTCCTCAAATCCCCCCTAAACCTCCTGCCCCTTACGCTAAATCTATACCCCCTGGTTCTTGACCCCTCCGCTAAGGGAAAAAGTTTCTTCCTATCTAACCTATCAAGGCCCCTCATAATCTTGTACACCTCAATCATGTCCCCCCTCAGCCTTCTCTGCTCCAAGGAAAACAACCCTAGCCTTTTCAGTCTCACTTCACAGCTGAAATGCTCCAGCCCAGGCAACATCCTGGTGAATCTCCTCTGCACCCTCTCCAGTGCAATCACATCCTTCCTAGTGTGGTGACCAGAACTGTAAGCAGTACTCCAGCTGTGGCCTAACTAGCATTTTATATAGCTCCATCATAACCTCCCTGCTCTTATATTCTATGCCTCAGCTAATAAAGGCAAGTATCCCATATGTCTTCCTAACCACCTTATCTACCTGTGCTGCTGCCTTCAGTGATCTATGGACAAGTACACCAACGTCCTTCTGAGCTTCTGTACTTCCTATGGTCCTACCATCCATTGTATATTCCCTTGCCTTGTTAGTCCTCCCAAAATGCATTACCTCACACTTTTCAGGATTAAATTCCATTTGCCACTGCTCCGCCCATCTTACCAGCCCATCTATATCTCCCTGTAATCTAAGGCTTTCCTCCGCACTATTTACAACACCACCAATTTTCGTGTCATCTGCAAACTTACTGATTATACCTCCTATATTCACGTCTAAATCATTAATGTACACTACAAACAGCAAGGGTCCCAGCACCGATCCCTGTGGTACACCACTGGTCACAGGCTTCCAATCGCAAAAACAGCCCTCGACCATTACCCTCTGCCTCCTGCCACTAAGCCAATTTTGGATCCAATTTGCCAAATTGCCCTGGATCCCATGGGCTCTTACCTTCTTAACCAATCTCCCATGCGGGACCTTATCAAAAGCCTTACTGAAATCCATGTATACTACATCTACTGCTTTACTCTCATCAACACATCTAGTCACCTCCTCGAAAAATTCAATCAAGTTTGTTAGACACGATCTCCCCCTGACAAAGCCATGCTGACTATCCCTGATTAATCCAAGTGGAGATTAATCCTATCCCTCAGAAATGTTTCCAATATTTTCCCAACCACTGATGTTAGACTCACTGGCTTGTAATTACCTGGTTTATCCCTACTACCCTTCTTGAATAATGGTACCACATTCGCTGTCCTCCAGTCCTCTGGCACCTCTCCTGTGCTAAGAGAGGATTTGAAAATTTGCATCAAAGCCCCTGCTATCTCCTCCCTTGCCTCACATAACAGCCTATAGGGAGAATATTCCAGAGCTTGGGGCCTAAGCAACTGGAGGCGCAGTCACCAATGGTGGAGCAATTAAAATCGGGGATGCTTAAGGGACCAGAATTCGATGAGCACAAATATACTGGAGGGTTGTGGAGCTGGAGGAGATTAAAGAGATAGGAAGGGATGAGACCACAGAGAGATTTGAAAATTAGGATGAGAATTCTAAAAGCAAAATGCTGCTTGACCAGGAGCCAATGCAGGTCAGCGAACACAAGGCTGATAACTGAACGAACGAGACTTGGTGCAGAGTTTTGGGTGACGGAGGGCAGAATGTGGGAGACCAGCCAGCAGCGCATTGGAATGGTCAAGTTTAGAGGTAACAAAGGTATGAATGAGAGTTTCAGTAGCAGATGAGCTGAGACAGGGGTGAAGTCGGGTGATGTTACAGAGGTGTAAATAGGCAGCCTTGCTGATGGTGCAAACATGTGGTTGGAAGCTCATCTCGGAGTTAAATATGACACCAAGGTTGTGAACAGGCTGATTTAGCCTCAGACTTTTGCCAGGGAGAAGGATGGAGTCAATTGCTAGGGAACAGTTTGAAGCAGGGACCAAAAACAATATTTATACATGTGTAAACTAATGCTGTACTTTTGGATGATGTCACCGAGGGGCACATGTAGATGAGCAATAGGAGGGGGCCAATGAAATGAGTGAAGAACATTAACATGACATGAATCACACTTAACTAGATTATACCAGCCAGCAGCCAGAGCTGCCTTGGTTTGTTATCATATTCACACTAACACTCTGTATACACAGCATGTAAACATAATGCAGTGCCTGTCTGACTGAAACAATCCACACACCCAATCATTGCCGTCATTTCACTCAGCTACACCCAAGTGCAGTCCATTTGTCAACATGTCTATCTGCCCAAAGCAGTATCTTCATATTTATAAGCACACAAATGGATTTTTGGAGAGGTTTTGTCTGTATTAAGGCAAGCGACAACAACTTGGATTTATATAGCACCTTTAACATAATAAAACGTTCCTAGGCACTTCACAGAAGTTTTATAAAGCAAAATTTGACACTGAGCCACATAAGACAATATTAGGGCAGATGGCCAAAAGCTTGGTCAAAGAGGTAGGTTTAAGGAGCATCATAAAGGAGGAAAGTCACGCACAGAGGCAGAAAGGTTAGGGAGAGAATTGCAGAGCTTAAGAACTTAGTAGCTGAAGGTACGGCCATCAATGATGGAACAATTAAAATCAGAGATGTTCAAGAGGATAAAATTAGATGAGCGGACATATCTTGGAAGATTGTGAGGCTGGAGGAGATTGCAGAAACAGGAGGAGGCAAAGCCATGGAGGGATTTGAAAACAAGGATGAGAATTTTAATATTGAGGTGTTGCTTGACCAGGAGCCAATGTAGGTCAGCAAGCACGGGTGATAGGGGAACGGGACTTGGTGGAAATCAGGACATTGTAAAAGTTTGGTTGGCCTGAAGTTTCCAGAGGGTAGAATATGGGAGGCCAGCTAGGCATGCATTGGAATAGTCAAGTCCAGAGGTAACAAAGGCATGAATGAGGAATTCAGCAGTAGATAAGCTAAGACAGGGAAGAGTTGGGCAATGTTATGGAGGTGGAAAGAGGCATTCTTAATGATATGTTGCAACGTGTCATCAGAAGCTTATCTCAGCATCTGATATTACTCCAAGGTTGTAAATAGTTTGGTTCAGCCTCAGACAGTTGCCAGGGAGAGGGACAAAGTCGTTATCAATGAAATTTGTAACAGGGGCTGAAGACAATGGCTTCACTTTTCCCAACATTTAATTGGAAGAAATCTCATCTCATCCAATAGTGGATATCAGGCAAGCTGTCTAATAATTTAGACAGAGGGGAGGAGTTAAGACAGGTGGTAATGAGGTAGAGCTGGGTGTCATCAGTGTACAAGTGAAAACTGACCCTATGTTTTCGGATGATGCTGTCGAGGGGTAGCATGTAAATGTGAAATAGGAGGGGGCCAAGGATAGATCCTTGAGGGACACGAGAGGGACATGAGTGAGAAGCGAAACCATTGCAGGTGATACTCTAGCTACATTCGGATAGATAAGAATGGAATCAGGCGGGTGCAATCCCACCCAGCTGAATGATGGTGGAAAGGCATTGGAGGAAGATTGTGTGGTCAACTGTATCAAAGGCTGCAGACAGATCAGGATGTGGAGGAATCGTTTACCTTTTGTCACAGTCAAAGTAAGTAATAAGACTGTTCCAGTACACGCCATGACGTTATGGCATCATGACACTCATTAGATAATGGGATATTCGGCCAAATATAAGTTACGTTGGATGTGCCACAGTCACCAAACTGGGTCAATTTCAAGGAAGGAAATCACCAAAAACAGAGCATTTAGTGATTTCAATGCAAATAAAAAAAACTGACCTATGAAATGAATGAGCCCCTTGGGGATCTTTTCACTTATGTTATGCACTAAGCATTAATAATAAAGGAGAAAGATGGATCTCAGGAATGGGGGGGGGGGGTGGAAATTTGATCTCCAGAGTGTGGCAGGATGGGGGAGGGGGAGGTACGGTGGAATTTGATGTCCGGAGTTGGGAGGGGTGGGTGGGGAGTTTGATCTCAGGGAGTGTTGGGGGTGGTAAAATTTTGATCTGAGAGTGTGGCGGGAGGGGGGGGGGGGGGGGTTGATCTCCAGAATGGGGGGGGGTGCATTTTGATCTCAGGAGTGGGGGGATAGTTTGATCTCAGGGAGTGGGGCGGGGGGTGGTATTTTAGTCTCAGATGTTGGGGGATTTTGATCTCAGGAACTGAGGGGGGGGAGTTTGATCTTAGGGAGTGGGGGGGTGCTGGGGGGGTGCATTTTGATCTCAGGAGTGGGGGGATAGTTTGATCTCAGGGAGTGGGGCGGGGGGTGGTATTTTAGTCTCAGATGTTGGGGGATTTTGATCTCAGGAACTGGGGGGGGGGGGGGAGTTTGATCTTAGGGAGTGGGGGGGTGCGATTTTGATCTCAGGAGTGACCTCAGTAGTGACGGAGTGGGTGGGGAGTTTGATCTCAGGAGTTGTGGGGGGAGTGTATTTTGATCTCAATAGTGGGAGCGGCGCAGATTTTGATCTCAGGAACTGGGGGGGGGGGGGAGTTTGATCTTAGGGAGTGGGGGGGTGCTGGGGGGGTGCATTTTGAACTCAGGAGTGGGGGGATAGTTTGATCTCAGGGAGTGGGGCGGGGGGTGGTATTTTAGTCTCAGATGTTGGGGGATTTTGATCTCAAGAACTGGGGGGGGGGGGAGTTTGATCTTAGGGAGTGGGGGGGTGCATTTTGATCTCAGGAATGGGGGGATAGTTTGATCTCAGGGAGTGGGGCGGGGGGTGGTATTTTAGTCTCAGATGCTGGGGGATTTTGATCTCAGGAACTGGGGGGGGGGGGGGAGTTTGATCTTAGGGAGTGGGGGGGTGCTGGGGGGGTGCATTTTGATCTCAGGAGTGGGGGGATAGTTTGATCTCAGGGAGTGGGGCGGGGGGTGGTATTTTAGTCTCAGATGTTGGGGGATTTTGATCTCAGGAACTGGGGGGGGGGAGGGGAGTTTGATCTTAGGGAGTGGGGGGGTGCGATTTTGATCTCAGGAGTGACCTCAGTAGTGACGGAGTGGGTGGGGAGTTTGATCTCAGGAGTTGTGGGGGGAGTGTATTTTGATCTCAATAGTGGGAGCGGCGCAGATTTTGATCTCAGGAAGTGGGGGAATTTTGATCTCAGGAGTGGGGAGGGATTTTGATCTCAGGGAGTTGGGGTGGGGGATTTTGATCTTAGGGGGTGGGAGGTTGCGGGATTATGATCTCAGGGAGTGGGGGATTTTGATCTCGGGATGGGGAATTTTGATCTCAGGATTGGGAGGGGAGTTTGATCTCAGGGAGTGCGGGGGGGTTGGATTTCGATCTCAGGAGTGGGGGTATTTTGATCTCAGGATTGGGAGGGGAGTTTGATCTCAGCGAGTGGAGGGGGGGTTGGATTTCGATCTCAGGAGCGGGGGAATTTTGATCTCGGGAATGGGGGGGAATTTGTATCTCAGGGAGTTGAGGGGAGATTTTGATCTCAGGGAATTGGGGGGGCGGATTTGGATCTCAGGAAGTGGGAGGGAGCTTTGATCTCAGGAGTGGGGAGGGGGAGTTTGATCTCAGGAGTGGGAGAATTTTGCTCTCGGAGTGGGCGGAAATTTTGATCTCGGGAAGTGGGGGGGAATTTTGATCTCTGGAGTGGGGGGGAGGGAGTTTGATCTCAGGAAGAGGGGGAGGGGGAGGCGGGATTTTGATCTCAGGGGTGGGGGAATTTTGATCTCAGGATCGGGGGGGTTGGATTTTGATCTCAGGAGTGGGGGTATTTTGATCTCAGAATGGGGGGTTTATCAGGGAGCTGGGAAGATTTTGATCTCAGGGAACTGGGGGGGGGTGAATTTTGATCTTGGGAGTCGGGGAATTTTGATCTCAGGGAGTGGGGGTTGGATTTTGATCTCAGGGAGTGGGGGAATTTTGATCTCAGGATCGGGGGTGGGGGGGTTGGATTTTGATCTCAGGAGTGGGGGGATTTTGATCTCAGAATGGGGGGGTTTATCAGGGAGTTGGGGAGATTTTGATCTCAGGGAACTGCGGGGGGGAATTTTGATCTCAGGGAGTGGGGCTTGGATTTTGATCTCAGGGAGTGGGGGGATTTTGATCTCAGAATGAGGGGATTTATCAGGGAGCTGGGGAGATTTTGATCTCGGGGAACTGGGGGGGTGAATTTTGATCTCGGGAGTCGGGGAATTTTGATCTTAGGGAGTGGGGGTTGGATTTTGATCTCAGGGAGTGGGGGAATTTTGATCTCAGGATCGGGGGTGGGGGGGTTGGATTTTGATCTCAGGAGTGGGGGGATTTTGATCTCAGAATGGGGGGGTTTATCAGGGAGTTGGGGAGATTTTGATCTCAGGGAACTGCGGGGGGGAATTTTGATCTCAGGGAGTGGGGCTTGGATTTTGATCTCAGGGAGTGGGGGGATTTTGATCTCAGAATGAGGGGATTTATCAGGGAGCTGGGGAGATTTTGATCTCGGGGAACTGGGGGGGTGAATTTTGATCTCGGGAGTCGGGGAATTTTGATCTTAGGGAGTGGGGGTTGGATTTTGATCTCAGGGAGTGGGGGGATTTTGATCTCAGGGAGTAGGGGGGGAATTTTGATCTCAGGGAGTGTAGGGATTTTGATCTCAGTGAGTGAGGTGTGCGGGGGGAGAGTTTGATCTCAGGAGTGGGGTGTAGAGGGTTAGAGACTCAGTGAGGAAGTGATCCAAGCTGGTTTTGTGGAGCAGCACTCTCACTCCTAGCAGCCCTACAGTAAAACAGACCTTGGGCACCTCAGTGGCTGGGCTGCCAGCTGATATTGGGTGGAGCAGCCCAGGATGTGCCCCACCCAGACTAAAATGACAAACAGGTTCCTATAGACATCAGAGGCCCCAATTTGCATACCGTGCAGACTGTCTAACCCGGGTGGGCGCTCCAGCTCCCCAGCGGAAGGTTCAGGGGAAGACTGCGGCACTGGGAAAAGGGCACAAGCCATTCCCTACCATTTTCAAGGTGCTACTACCTTGTTTCTACTGCATGAGAAGCCTCAAAACGTGCTTGTAGAATCTAAATATGGCAACAGCATTTCATTTTTAATACTGATTTTTTTCAGGGAGGTATTATAGTTCTAACGATCCTGGAGGTGCTCATTAGTCATGGAAGTGAAACAAGAAATGACTATGAGACACTATGACTGTCAGCCACCAGAACACCAGATTTACTGACAGGAAATCCCATCAAAATCACAGCACTGTATCTATATATCAGTCAATAACTGATTCCTTATCTTGTTGGGCGCAAAATTCTTTGAAACTATCTCTTTATGATAGTACGCTTTTCAATATTTTTGAGATTTATCAGTATTCTTCTCAGAAATAAGTATTTGACACCAGAGATGAGACAATGCCCACATCAAATAAATTTATGAAACAGCAGCCACCTCACAGCAATCAGAAACCTGAACCCTGGTTAAATTCATAGAATTCAGATGGTGGTTACTCAGCCCATCATGCCTGTGCCGTTTCTCTGAAAGAAGTATCCAATTAGCCCCACTTCCCCACTCTTTCCCTATAGCCTTGCAAATTTTTCCCCCTCACGTATATCTCCACATATTTTTCTATTTGTAGTCCAGAGGTACTGAGGTCCACTATAGTTCTTCACCATCACTCCAGCTGAGATCAAGTAACTGGGCACATAGATGCCCAAAACCTGGAAGTTTCTGGTCTGCATAGCTTAGTTCCACACGAGCCATCCAAGCACCAAGTGCCACTGAAAATACCTATTTTAGACACTGGATGATTTAAATAGAGATGTATTTTTGACGGGTTGCCGTATGTTTATTGTATACAATGATTAAGTGAGTTTGTTCAAATATGTTAATTGTACTTTGCACCCTAAATGTGAATGAACTCTGAAAACAGAACAAATTCAGAGCAGATGTTATATAGCATAATTCTAAAGTACCATCAGCTATAAATATTTAAAAATGTACATGTTTCTATTAGTACTTACTGCTATAGAATTGTGATACTAACTGTGTTTAAAGTTACACAAATGTCTAGGATTAAGAGTTAAAATTTTTGTGTCTATTTAAAAAATAACTGGACCTGTTATGGACGCCAGTTTTTGTAGTATGATTGTTTTAAAAACTGTGATTTTTAATGTAGTGTAAAAAGGATTCAGAGGAGACATGTGACCTCACACCAACTCTACCTAGAGACAAGACAAGGATCTTGGTTACCATGACAACAAGGAACACAGATCAAAGACCCTTTTGAAAGCAGAGTGCAAGGTAGTAACACCTGACAGACAATGGGTTTCGCTCTCCCAGACTCTCAGATTGTAAACAGGGAGCCAGCGGCTCTAAAAATGCAAAATTGAGTTGCAATTGTTAACACCTGGAAAAAAAGGAAGGCCGAGGAGGTTTTGATATGGCCAGATTTATGGACTCTGAATACTGTGAAAGGCAAATGACTATTGAATTTTGATTCTGGATAAATTCAACAGGCTTTCCTAAGCCTGACAGGCTGTAAGGAAGAAAGGAAGACACAAAGACCAGCTGCAGCAGCCTCAGAAGAGAGATCGAGAGAGAAAACAACTGCTCTTAGATCACAGATACATCAAAAGGCTGCTAAGACTTGAACCCGATTCGAAAGTTAAGGTTTGCAGAGGAGAAAAGACCAACGAGGTCACCAGAGATTGCCTTATTATCGGAAGTCAAGGTCGAAAGTGCTTTGAAGGAGTGAGCAAAGAGGACATTGGCTTTGAGAAGGACTGGGAGATCCAAACCATTGCAACCGGGAGGAGTTTGGGACTTTTAACGGCAAAGATACTATTTCGAATGGAACACTGTGCATATAAATGTGTTGTGAGGTTTTCAAGTGTGTTAATAAGTTAATGGAAAATACCTTTCTATGTAATTTAGCGTATTAGCTACCTATTAAGTACTGTTTAGTTAGTTTTGATTTTTAGTTTAGTTGTTATAGTAGAAGTCTTAAAACATAAAATCTTATCGTATAATTTTTAAAATTGGTCTGGGGAGTTCATACATCTCATTTTAAAGTTAACGGTCTCAGTGAGGTTGTAACAGGATCCATGACTCCAAGTATGGAACATTGCATGTACATCATTAGATTACTAGTCATTGATTATATTTCATGATTAATGTAGGGTTTGATTTCTTTTTTACTGCCACTGCCAGCATTAACCACCAAATTCTGCTAAGTATGTTTGCATTATGTGGTAGTAAAACAATTTTGCAGTGTCCTACATGACAGAAATTTGCAGTCTTAGTTTTATAAATCTGCTATTTCTTTTCAGGATATTCTATTCACAGTATAAACTGAGAAAACACAGGCAGCAACGAGTGTTATAATACTGGTCACCAGATGCTGTCACTTCTCAGGTTTGAATGTCACAATACACTTAGGTCTATATCACATTGCATTCTTCCATAAGCCTGAAAAAAAATCTCCTCAGACACGGGATTTTCATTATTTTTATCAACCTTTTAAATTCATGTTTAACAGTCCAGACTGAACTGTGTAAAAGACAAGTATTTCATTTCAAACACCTGGAATATGTAATTTAAAATAGCACACCTTGAATTAAACTGAAGACTATAATTAGTCAAAGGCTATAAAGGGGACCAAATGGTATTCAGAAATATTCATATTCTGTGAACCCCTTGACTAAAATACAGCCCTCAATCTCACTCTCAGCTATTTATTCTGTGTGCTGTACATATAAGGACTCAATTGAATAGTTTATGATTTATTTAGTAGGTCTTGTATCAAACCTAAACACAGCCTCTTTAGGAGATTTATTCAATATTTGAGTAGGTATAGTGTGACAGAAATGAGAGCAAGTGATCCTAAGAGATTTTTATTTACATATTACATATATGAAAATGTAGTGTTTCCATATCTGGATAAAGTTAAATAGAATTTTACAGAACACGAGCCTCCTTCTATCTTACTTCATCTATCCAATCAACATATCCTTCTATTCATTTTCTCCCTCATGTATTTAACAATCTCCCCTTAAATTGAATTTATACTGTTCACCTCAAACACTCTATATGGTAGTGAGTTTCAATTCTCACCACTCTTTGGGTAAAGAAATTTCTCTTTAATTACGTATTGGATTTCTTACTTATGATGGAACAACCGAGGTGGGAAGAGTGCACTGTCTTTTCTAATTCCACTTCTCCACAGGTCACAACATATATTTAAATATTTACCCAGTTACCGATACGATCAATCATAGACTCAACTCTTTATCCCCGAATAAAATACACCGACCAGGTTTCTTCAATAAACAACAAAATTAACAGTTTATTATAAAACAAGACTTATCCAGTAATGAAGCAAAGCATTAAAACACAGATTGAAATATGGAAGTTCCCTTTTTACCTTAGCCCCTCATACACACAGACACACTGGTTAACTGAAAAATAAAGAGATTTTCTGTCCTGAGTTCTTTGACAAAAAAAATACTTTGGCCAAATACTTGTTAATTCTTGAAAGAAAAAAAAAAGAGAAGATATGGAAGGATATCAGTTGTCTCTTTTGGTCTGGCATCTGGGTGTACGGAGACGGATCACTGGGATGTTTTCTGGAGCAGTTTGTTCTGGAGATGTTGAGAAGTAGTCTGGTAGGCTTTCAAGGAGAAATGTGGCATCAGGGGTTTCGGTGAGCCCACACGAGATTTGCAGGTTTTTTAATGAGGTAGAGAAAGAAGAGTTGACAGACTGGATTTCTCCGGGTCTCTTAGAGAGGTGCAGGAAAGATGAGCTGTGTGTTTCTCCCTCGGCAGGTTGATCTCCAACTGCTTTTCAACACAGACCACACCCCAACTGAACCAAAACAATATCCCAGAAGTGAAACCCCAAACAGCAAGTCAGAACCTCCTGACCATTATAAATCGTGACATGTCACTTCTCTGTAAACATTTCTCCCAAGTCACTAAGGTTTCTGTTTGTTATTGAGCTTAAGGCATGTGATTTCCAGTAAATGTTGTTTTCAAACAAGACCTCTCAGTGACCCTTGTAAAAAATACATCCATGGAGTCTTTTGAGTTTTCCAAAATAAACCAATGTCCATAATTCTAACACACGAATCCTCAAAAAAAATTTTTTTAAAAGATGCACTTTCATAACAACGAACATACGAACTAGGAGCAGGAGTAGGTTATTTGTCCACTCGAGCCTACTCTGCCATTCCTTTCGATTGTGGCTGATCTGTTAACTCAAATTAACTTTCTGTGTTTCATTTAATGGGCAATTAATGTGCAAATACCTACATGAAGCTTACAGGGATGTTAAGGGCGAGATGCCATTTTCACTAAGCTAATAGCGAGGTGGTACAAATAGGCTAGCAACTTGCGACGATTTGCAATTCACAAAATATTGCTTCCTTGCCATAAGCTGCTGGCCAATTTGCACATTAGTAATAGTGTGCATTGTACGCACACCGCTATTTATTCAGTAAATTCCTGCCCAATATGTTTAAATGGTGATGATTGTTGCAGTAGCTAAAAGTTACCACAAGATGGTGAAAAGTCACCTTTCAGAGAAGACTTCGTCGCTGAGCAAAATCAGTTGATGCAGCATTGGTTAAAAGGCTTTTTCGCAGTACAGTGGACAATGGCTTTGTAATTGGAAATCTGGTCAATGTAGTCACTTCAATCAAAATCTGAGCGTGGCAGATAATCAAACATTCTGTGAGCTCACTTTTACAAAGCACTGCATAGTTGCAATTATAAAGACTTTAAAAGAGAGGTAATTTCATAAGCACATTATTCCTTTTGTTACTGATGAAGGTGGTGTAGATTTGAAAAATGTGAAATATACTGTGACATTGATCAAAGTTTAGCCTGGCGTAGTGCCACACACCTAACATTCATAAAAACTCCAGAATACTTTATTTTGATAATGCACATGCCAACCTGCAGGTTTTTTATATCTTAGTTGCAGATGAGTGGGAATAAGAGACTTTCAGCCCATCAAGATTGCTTGTTCCCAAAGAGAATGTAGAATCTGCTTCGTTTCCATGTTGTCTAATAAGATCCTGGTTTAGAATTACTTATGCTGGGTACTTCCTTGTAAATACTCAATAAAACTCTTGAAGAAGATATGCTCAGTAAGACACAAGAGTCATTCAAAAAAAATTCACCATTCAGCTGACTACTTTATGAATTTATATTTATGGCCCCTACAGTAATAAATACATGGAAATGTTTTGTATTGTCATATTTGCATAGGTGTTGCATAGAATTACAATGTACAGCACAGAAACAGGCCATTCGGCCCAACATGTTTATGCTGGTGATATGCTTCAAATGAGACTCCTCCTACCCCCTCTTCTAACCTCATGACATATCCTTCTATTTCTTTCTTCCTTGTCTGTTTATCTAGCTAACCCTAAAATGCATCAGGAGGGAGTGTGATAAATCCTGTTTTTCTAGATAAAGATATTTCATGATAAGCCCATTAACTGATTTAAGGTGTGTGCCACTTAGAGGCTGAAGTTGCAATTCCAGTATGAGACAGACTTTTGCCTGTGCAGACTGGCCCATTGTAGTAATGGCCTGAATGCTCTGACTTAAATGTTTGCTTCAGTCTTAATCTTGCACAGTTGTCTATGCAGTTTTATCCATGTGTGGGGAAGTACCCAATGGAGCAGGTGGAATGACTGGCTTGCCGTCCAAATTTTAAAAAACGTGTGCACTTAAAGGTGAGTGATCGCATATGGGGAATTTTTGTTTTGGGATTTGTTAAGGTTCAAAATCAACTTCAACTCTTTAGGTGTCTTGGCCAGGCATAAATAAACTTAAAGAAAACTCAATGGTCTATGGTGGCCTTGTGCTGCTTACTGAATGTGGGCTAAGCCACCGGCCACTTACTGTGCAACCCGTGCGGCATTAGTGCCAAGAATGCTCTGAATGGACGCTATCCGGATGTCACTCAGCCTAAATGGGTGACGCGACACCAGGATTGCAAACATGGACCATGCAGGTCCTGTCTACATATGCATTAATCACTCAAGAAAAAAACAAGTGCAGAAATGCAAGATGGCCCTGAATTAGGGCTATTTAAAGCGTCACTCAAGAAGTTGCAGGTGAAATGTTTTTCACTTGCATGTGCTCAGGCAGTCTTGTTGGAAGCACTGTGGAGTGTCATTGGAGGTGTTCTGCGCCAGATGGTTATTACCATTAGGAAGGAGTACTGGGCCCAGGAATGAGGGCAGCTGTTGCAGTTCCTCTTGGTCGGCAGCGTAACCAGCAGATGCAAAGCAGGAGGCAGAAAGGAAAGCTCTGAGCAGAGGGAGAAGGAGGAGGACTCGGTATCAAAGGCCTTACCCATTATGGGTCTTTCTGGAACAACACTCCTTCATTGTAATTATGCCAGGAGCAAGGCCTGAGGAGGCTCAGATTTTCCAAGGAGGTGGTCACAGAGCTGTGCCATCTCTTTCAGCACCATCTGAAACCTCGTAGTAGGGTGAGGCAGCCCTCCCAGTGGCCATGAAGGTCACTGTTACCCTCACCTTCTACGCCTCTGGTCCTTGCAGGTGCAGGTGATATCGCAAATATCTCGCAATACGGAGAAGGATTGCAGCATCCAGGAGGTGATGGAGGCCATATACACAGAACGAGGGTATTTCCTCCTCTCTCAGGAGGCATGAGAAGGATAAAAGGGCACATGGCTTTGCCAGGATAGTGGGATTCTCAAAGGTGCAGAGTACTATTGACTGCACCCATGTGGGTCCCCATGTCAATCACTCCATAAACGTGCAGTTGGTGTGTAACCACACCAAGTTCATCTCAGTAAATGCCAGCTATCCTGGCAGTAGCCACGATGCCTTCATCCTGCGACAGTCTGCCTTCACGCCTTTGAGGCTGGCTGCTGAGGGAAAAAGACTATCCCTTCTACATGTGGCTGAGCACTGAGATCCAGAGCAATGATGGCAACAGTTTGAGCCTGTATGGCAGCAAGCATGGATCTCATGGCTCCTTCTGAGCTTCCACTGCAGTACTGAGATGTTGGGAAGATGCTGCCTGTGCTTCACTGGAAGCTGAGACAGCAATCACCAGACACTCCACCACGGGTCAGTCCACACGTGCTCTCATGGAATTGGCTGCCACTTCCACAGTGGAAAGGATGGGCTCCAAGGTCTGCGCAATACTCTGTATGTCACTCGATCAGTTTTTAGTGATGAGAAATTAAGTCAATAAATTAGTCTTCTCATTTAAAGCTTCTTCACAAAAATGCACATTTGTTGTTTTCATTTATAAGATAAATTTTTAATGCCTTTATCTTTTGAAATTTGCTCACCGGCCCCCTGGGGCGAGCAAAAATCACAATGTGGCCTTCTGCTCGAAAAGTTTGGACAACCCTGCTGTAGCATATCGAGTGAAAGAATTTGGAAGCAAAATTCTTCATGCCGATGGTGGAATACTGTTTTATATAAGCTGCATTGTTTCGTTGGATCACACATGATAGACAACGGTTCAGGGCCACTTAGAGTGCAAAAGCCATCGCAGCAGAAAGAGAGCATACAACACCACACTACTGAAAAACAAATACACAAAAAAAAGCAATGATCGCATCTCTTTTTAAGAAGTCAACAGAGAGCTCAGAAAATCGTCAGTTGGTTACAATGGAACTTGTGGATGCTTTTGCAAGTGCCAACATACCATTGGAAGAACTTGATCACCCAAAGCTGCGGGTATTCATTCATCGTAATGTGCTAAATGGTGCTTGCTTGCCAAGTGCAAATAAACTATGACAGGACTGCCTACCAAAGTTTTTTGCTACGCATTGTGAGGAGATGAAGACTCAGATTAATGCATGTGAGTCTTTTGCAATTATTTGTGATAAGTCCACTGATGAGCAAGACAACTATGGGCTACATGTTTTGATTTTATATCTTTTAGGCCAAAGATGAACAGTCAGGGAGGCTAACAACACTGCTTGCAGACTGCATCCACTTAGAAGCTGTTAATTATACCACAGTTTCCCAAGTGATAATCAAAACCGTTTCAAAATACGGTGCAGATTTCAACAAAGTGTCTGTTTTCAGTGGTTACAATGCAAGTTACAAGACAAAATCTTTCAAATCTATGCTCCAAGGTGCAATGCCTAATGCTGTCTATATTACATGTAATGCACATATGGGCCATGATCTTATATTGGGCTGTCAGGAGCTGGACACCGACTTCTGCCTTGCCTGGGGATCCATTCTGTATTTTATGGGTCCCCAGGCTTTAATTGTTTCAAGGCGGGACTTCCAGCTGCTTGAGGGAGGAAGACCCACCTTATTGAGCTGCCGGCCAATCAGCGGACAGGCAGCTCTTAGTCCCAGCAGCGCCACCGGGAGTGGTGACCACTGCTGGGACTGCAGCCCAGCAGACCGCAGAGGAAGACATGGAGCCGGAAGTTAAGGTAAGTTTTGGTGGTCAGGTGGGGGGAAGGGGGGGGAGCGTGTTGGGGTGGTTGGGGTAGCGGGGGCGGCCTTCCATCGGGCACCCTGTGCCCAATCATTAGGCCACCCCCGCCCCGGGATGATCATCAGCCACCTGGTTTTCCCAGGCAGCTTTTCCCGGCTCCAGGATGCCCGCTTGCCATCCATAAAATCCGTATGGAGGCGGGCAAAGGCCCTTAAGTATCCATTAAGTGCCACTTAAGGGCCTTGATTGGCCTGGGACGGGCGGGCCGTTTTTCGCCCCCCCCCACCGTCCTACGTAAAGGGCGGCAGAGGCGGCACTGGGTCGGGAAAGCACCCTGGAGCCTCCCGCTCCATTTTACGCCATTCCCTCCCCCTGCCACCATCCCGCTCATTGGGGTGGAGTAAAAGTCCGGCCATAATTTCTCTTGTCAGTGAGCTGTGGAAAAGCAGGTTTGGTAAGGTCAACAAACTTGTCAGCTACATTAAAAAGATCTTCAAATGCTGCCCTAGCCACAAGCTTCAATACAGGCAACACATTACAAATGCAGCTGAAACTGGGGAACAAAACATTGCCCTTCCTCCAAAGCCAGCAATTACACATTGGAATTCCTGGTTTCGGCAGTACAGTATCATGCAGCTCACCTGAAATACTACTCAGACTTCGTCTCAGTAGAGCTCACACTGACACCGAAAACACAGATTTTAACAGACATTGTAGTCCTTCTAAACGATGCTCAGCTTAATGAAGAGGTTCAGTTTGTTGCCAAGAATGCTACATGACTGATGGATTTAATCACTTGGTTTGAATCTCAACACGTCACAATCCACACAGCTTGCAATACAGTAATGGATGTACTGTTCTGGGCTGAAGCACAATCAAAGAACAACACTCTGATGATGCTGAATTAAATGCTTGTGTTCAACAGGTGCTTTCTTGTATGGCAAAGACGTTCAAACAATATTACTGCTACAGGGAAGAGTCAAGTGGTGAAGAAAAAGCGGCTCAGAGATTTCAACAACCTTCTGCGGCGGTTCCTGAAAGCTGTGCATATCTTTGACCCTGCACAAATGCATCTGTTGATGGCAGATTTAAACTCATTTGAGACAATTTCTGGCTTTGACAAGAACTGTAAGCTGGAGATTCCTGCTTATAAAAGCATTGCAAAAGAAGCAGATTGTACTTTGCTTGTGCTGCAGTTTTAGAACTCTGTAGAATGCAGAATCCCCCACCTTGCAAGGCTAGCACGGCTCTGTCTGACAATTCCAACAAACTCTGGTCACAGAGAAAGCTGTGTCTATACACGGACAGGTGTTCACAGTGCAGAGACAGGGAATGAAGAAAGAGACAGTTGCAGGTTGCTCCACGCTCACATTCAACCACTGACTTCAGTGAGTAAAGAATATGCCCTGTTTATAGTCAACTTTTTACAACAGTTTTTAAGTATACAGTAAATGCCATTTGAAAGCAGACACCTCCCTTGTCTATTTTTTTGTTTTAAGTAGATAATTTTCATGGTTTGTTGCGACACTGTGAAATTTAAAAAAGTGAAATCATGCAATTCATGATTCTTAAAATGCTGTAACTGTGAAATTTGTAAAATTTGACCTTATCACACTTGTGGGGTAGTTTTTCCTCTACCTCTTTCCCCTGCTTCTGCTGAGGCAGTCCAGGCGGCAGTTCTTCTGTATCTGAAAGCATAGTGTTACGGCCAGATTGGTAATGGTCTGGCTTGTTCCCACTGTTCGCCTCCCAACTGACCACAGCAAGTGTTTTTGTTACTCGTGTTTTAACCCCTTGTGTTTTATTTGGCAAATAAACAGATAGTGACAGGTTTTCTTTCAGGTAAAAAAAAAGTTTAATTTAAACAAATCCCAAAATGATCACAACATCATTCACAATTTTTTTTTTACTCATTCATGGGATGTGGGCATCACTGACTATGCCAGTATTTATTGCCCATCCCCAATTGCCCTTGAGAAGGCGGTGGTGAGCTGCCTTCTTGAACCGCTGCCGTCCATGTGAGGTAGGTACACCCACGGTGCTGTTAGGAAGAGAGTTCCAGGATTTTGACCCAGCGATAGTGAAGGAACAGCGATATAGTTCCAAGTCAGGATGGTGTGTGACTTGACGGGAACTTGCAGGTGGTGATGTTCCCATGCATCTGTTGCTCTTGTCCTTCGAGGTGGTAGAGGTTGTGGGTTTGGAAGGTGCTAAGGAGCCTTGGTGCGTTGCTGCAATGCATCTTGTAGATGGTACACACTGCTGCCACTGTGCGTCGGTGGTGGAGGGAGTGAATATTTGTGGATGATGTGCCAATCAAGCGGGCCGCTTTGTTTTGGATGGTGTCAAGCTTCTTGAGTGTTGCTGGAGCTGCACCCATCCAGGCAAGTGGAGAGTATTCCATCACACTCCTGACTTGTGCCTTGCAGATGGTGGACAGGCTTTGGGGAGTCAGGAGGTGAGTTACTCGCCACAGGATTCCTAGCCTCTGACCTGCTGTTGTAGCCACGGTATTTATATAGCTACTCCAGTTCAGTTTCTGGTCAATGGTAGCCCCTAGAATGTTGACAGTGGGGGATTCAGCAATGGTAATGCCATTGAATGTCAAGGGAAAATGGTTAGATTCTCTCTTGTTGGAGATGGTCAATGCCTGGCACTTGTGCGGCGCAAATATTACTTGTCACTTATCAGCCCAAGCCTGGATATTGTCCAGGTCTTGCTGCATTTCTACACGGACTGCTTCAATATTTGCGGAGTCGCGAATGGTGCTGAACATTGCACAATCATCAGCGAACATCCCCACTTCTGACCTTATGATTGAAGGAAGGTCATTGATGAAGCAGCTGAAGATGGTTGGGCCTAGGGCACTACCCTGAGGAACTCCTGCAGTGATGTCCTGGAGCTCAGATGATTGACCTCCAACAACCACAGCCGTCTTCCTTTGCACTAAGTATGACTCCAACCAGCAGAGAGTTTTCCCCCTGATTCCCATTGACTCCAGTTTTGCTGGGGCTCCTTAATGCCATACTTGGTCAAAGAGAGAAAGACAAATGCATTCACTCTCACATGCACTCTCAAGAGTAAATAGAAAAGTACAGGTTGAGAGGTGTTCAGAGTTCAGGTTGTAAAAGTCTGTTGTTTCACGAATAATGTGTGGAAACCTCCTTGGAAGGTGAATTTTTAAAGTTGCAAGCTTGTTTATTGGTTACTGGTATTCATTGGGCTGTTGCAGTCTACTCGCTGTTCACTTTGGGATGAAGACAGGGCTGATGTCTTCGGTCAATTCTCACTGGTAGAAGAGTCATTCTTACAAAGGTTCTTTGTCTCTGCTGTAGCTAGCTTCCAACTTGTCTCAGTAGGGTTCAGCAGTATTGGCTGGAATTGACTTTCTCTCTCTCTCTTAGCCTTGCTGGAATTCAAAATGGATTTTTTTGTTGCTGTACTGTGAGAGCTGAGGACAGACCAGACTGATACTGTTGTTTATCGTCCTGTCCTGAAAAGACTCCCCCTTTTGTTCCTCAAAACGATTATCTTTTAAGGTGATTTTTAACAAGGGTTGGCTTTGCCCATGTGACTTTAGGTTTTCATCCTAGCTGGGCTGTATAATGGCCTTGATGATAGCCCCATTCTGAGCAGGGGAAGCTTGTTCACAATCCATTGTAATGGAGGTTATTCAGAGATGAGCAGTCTGGAAAATGTCTTACCTCATTGTGTTTGAGTATAGCTCACATCCAAGTGTGATTATCTGTTGCAGTTCCATGTAGACGGGTCTGAATTGGTTTTCAGTCTTAGTAGTCACGGATGTGGATTGGAGTGCAAGAGATGCTGACGGTCATGTATCTTGTCCTCCATTTTGTTGACAGCACATGTATCAATCTCCTTAAAATTGTTCCAATTTTTAAAACACTTCAGTTTGGTTCTGTATTTCATTGCTGTACATCCCATGAGCATGACACCTCCCCCAAAAGGGAAAAAAATGAAATTCCTTAGATTTCATTTTTATGTTGCTTTATATTTGATTTAGGAAGAAAGAAGGAAGCTACTGGGTCACACCACTGCACACATTCTGCACTCATGACACCCACACCTCAATCTTTCAACTGCTACAAATGGCATTGTCTGTCATAGCCATTTCTTGTTCAAGTTGGAGTTTTTCATTGTTATTTCTTTGGATGAGACACAATTATAATTGAATTTCCTTTTTTAGGCATTGAGGTTTTGCCCCAGGAAAGCATCTGTTTAGAAAACTTGGTGCTTTCTATCTGTTTTCCACTTTTAAATCCCAGTTATGTGGTGCCGAATGGGGTTGGATTTCTCTAGCATCCATTGGGAGACTGCTGGAGAGACGTCTTTTCTGTCCAAAGGTTTTTAATATGCATATTTCCATTACTGCATTGTTCCTGGCTGTTTTCAAATTTTACTTCCTGTACAGGCCTTAACCCCTTAACTGCTGCTTCCACAACACATGGATTTAATAGTTCATATTCTGACACATTGCTAATTCTTATCTCTAGGGTGACGGTGGGTGATAAATTGTTTTTAGCCGCTGTGAGGCAACTGGGTTCTCCTCCTGCACTTTATCCATGATGGGTTCTGAATCTGATTTGCTGGGTTCGATTACCTTCAGATTTAGAACCTGATCCTTTGATTCTTCAGTGGGAAAATCCAAACTAACCCCACTTCTATTTTTCATGTGGCTTTCACAAGTGTTGTTTACCTTAGGGCATATTACCTTCCCTTTCCCCTTTACTCGGGAATGGGTTTTTCCCGAATCTGCCCCATTTCCCCTGGGCCACTACTGCTTGCAGGTGGCTGTCAAACTCCCCTCTGGCACTTCAACTAGGTGAGACGGCTGCTTCACTTTTGGTTTCCCTGTTTGGAAACTTTCCTTCTCCCTGTTTAAATCTTTAAAGAAGGTTTCTGCTAACTATACCTCTGGTGCACTCCTTCAACCTCTGCTGCTTTTATCTCAGCTCCTTTAAACTCCTCTGGCTCTACCTTGGCCTCTTTAAATTCTATTGGCTCCATCTTGGCCTCTTTAAATTCAACTGGCTTTCCTTTGGCCTCTTTAATCTGTACTGGTCCTATCACCTTCTGTGGGATTTTTGGGACTTCCTCAGCCCTCTGCAGTTGTACAGAGTTTTGTTTGTTCCCTGCAGTTTCCCCAGCCTCTGTAGACTACTCTGGAGACTCTGTAAACAATACTGTTCTTCCTGCCAAGTCATTGCCCAGCAATAGGTCCAGTCCCTGAGTTGGTAAGCTTGGAATGACCCCAAACTTCACCACCAACTTACTCTGTAGGTAAACTTTAACTAAAGGAACCTTCAAACATTTTCCAGTAAGACCTTTTACCAATACTGTGGTATTTGTTCTGCTTTCAGGTGGCAATGCTGTAAACTTTGCTACAAGTAGTGTTTGAAGACAACTGGTATCCCTGAGGATGGTTATCTCTTTGCCTGGTGCCTGGGATACAAAATGAGTCATTTTTCTTTGTTACAAAAAGTTCTTGTAGGTATTCCATTTCAGTTCTACATTAGCACACATGCTTACCATCTTCATAGCTACAGACACTGTCTAGATGCAGCCGCCTGGTGGTTTTTTGGAATACCAACAATCTTGCTTGACATGCCCAGATTTCCCAAACTGGAAACAAACTGGTTTATCACCTGGGTTCCCTCTTTTCAAAGTAAGAGACTGATTTGGTATTGCATCCCTATGCTCTTTTTCCCTCAAGCCTATTTCTGCTTCATCTGTATCCCTCTTATCTCTCCCTAGCCTGTAAGAGTTACTAGACCCAAATTTAACCTTCAATATGGGTTCTTATATCAACTGGGATCCTATTTTAAAACTCTTCCAGCAAAATCACTTCCCTCAAATTTTCATATGAGGACTCCAGCTTGAGAGATCATATGCAGCGATCAAAAGCCATATGTTTAATTTATTCAAATTCAATGTCTGGGCGTGTCTTTTCCTAGTATGTTTGAATTTTTGTTGATAGGCTTTGGGTGCTAACTCATATGCATTTAGAATTGTTGTTTTAGTTTGTTCATAGTCAGAGGAACTCTCTTCTTATAGCAGTGAAAAAGCTTTGCAAGCCCTACTCACAAACTCGCCTTGTAAGAGGAGAGTTCAATATTCTATTGGCCATTTTAACCTGGTAGACATTTTCTCAAAGGAGTTAAAACATGATTCAACCTCTTCTTCATAGATTTTGGCACTAATTGTGAGTGTCTTAGTACATCAAAGTTCTGCTTTGAATTGGGGATATGGTTTGAGTGGCTGGTGGCATTTTCATTTTGCGCTCGTAGCCTTTTTAACTCAAACTGTTTTGCCTCTCTTTCCTCTTTTGCCTTCTGAACCTGCATCTCCTCTCTTTTCAACTGAAATTTAGCTAGGGTTTTTTTTTTGGACTTAGATTCCATGTTTTCTTCATCTGGTTCAGGGGTAAGTTTTAAATAGTTCATAATTTCAGGTTTCTTTGCCTTTTGCTTGAACGTGACTCCAACCTGGGTAGCTAGGGTTTTTAAATCTTCAATACGTAATTTATTTAACTTATCATGGGCTATGTCTCCCTGCTCTACAAATTCTACAGCATTAAATATGGCCATCTCTTTTGTTTCTTTGCACCGTAGAGGAAAAAAACAGAAAAATACAGGAAAACCTATTTGTTTACTTTTACACAATTTTAGAGGTCAATTTTCCTCCCATTTCCAAATCTCACTTTTAATCTGCTGGTTCAGATGCTGGCTTTGAGCCCCTAATTAGATATGGCAGGTGGGTGATGGCGTTGCTTGTCTCCACTATTGAAATCCCAACTGACCACAGCGAGTGTTTTTGTTACTAATGTTTTAAACCCTTCTATTTTATTTGCCAAATAAACAGACAGTGGCAAGTTTTCTTGTAGGTAAAAATTTTTTTTATTTTAAACAAATTCCAAAATGATCACAACACCCCTCATGCACGCATTCTCTCTCTCACACACTCTCAAGAGAAGATAGATAGAAAAGAACAGGGTAAGAGGTGTTCAGAGTGCAGGTTGTAAAAGTCTGTTGTTTCACGAATAACCTGTACAAGAAAAAGGGACATATCTGACTCAAAATGTCAATTCTGTTTTTCTCTCCACAAATGCTGCTAGACCTGCTGATTATTTCCAGCACTTTGTTTTTTATTTCAGATTTCCAACATTCGCAGTATTTTGCTTTTATTTTAGCCTTCTTCTCTTCTTGAATAAAGTCCCACTGTGGCCTCTTTAGAATGTGTGGGAAGTGGCGTTGGGGGAGGGAGAGAGAAGGGAGGGAGAGAGAAGGAATGGGATTCCCCCTGCAGAAAGCACAAACACAGATGGCAAATCAGAAGTCAGTAGCAACAAAAGACCAGTTCAAAAATTAGGGGGATAAAAATCCCAACTCATTTGGGGCATGAAAACAACACAAACTGAATTGGGGTGGAGGAATTTGAGGCAAACCCCATTTCTGCTGTGTTTCTACTTATGTTCTGAAACTCAGGTGTCGGGAGTTTGTGCTTCCCTAGCTCCCACCTCTAGCACAGCTCCCACCTCTAGCACCTCTCCCACCTCCCCCCACCCCCGCCACCTGGCACAGTGGTCACAGTTGGGGGCAGGACTGCCTGGATGATTTCCACCTAGCATCTAGACAACATAATTCAGGTACTTGCAAGGTGCTGCTATATTAAAATTAATTGCCTGATTAATGAAAATCACTTTTGTCAAGGTGCAACATATTGTACTGTGCTTAAGAGAAACGAAACTAGAAGTGAATATTTAGAATTCCTATTGTAGTTTGTAAAGCTTTAATCCATATGGATAAGATAATATGAAAATTGAGTTGTAACTAGTTGTGGTAAATCTGAATCCCTGAATCAATATTTAGCATTACAATCGGCACAGTCTCATGGTTTGATATCAGCTGTTAACATACGTTGTTCAATTTTAAATGTAATTTTTAAGTATATACAATATATCCCCTTACAACATGCATGAAATAAGTTGTTATATCATTGTTCAACTAATTTGGGAAAATGCCTTGCTGTTTAACCACAAACCCAGCCATAGTGCTGCCAGAAGAAGAACAACAAAAACAGAGAAAGTAAGTGATATGACTTTCTGTACATTATACAGTCTGTAGAATGTTTCAAGGGAGTAACACACCTTGGGATTGAAATGACGGGCTGGATTTTATGGAGGAGGTGGGGCTCCCGGTGTCAGGCCGAAAAGGTGGGCTGAACCCAGCCTCGGCATTTTGGGGCACAATCCTCCATTGTTCTGAAGGCGATGTTTCCAGTGCCAGGATCCCCATCCCTTTAAAGACGGGGATCCCGCCTACAAGAGCTGCCGGCCAATCAGAGGGCTGGCAGCTTAGCAGTATCGGCATTGCCAGGAGAATGCTGAATGAGTATGCACACCAAGATGCCAGACAGCCTCTATCGCTGTCAAGGAGCAATGAGGAGTCCGATTCCAATTTAGCAGAGGGCATGGTGCAGAACTTGTGCTCTCCACAGCCTCTACGCCATCTCCCTGTTGTGTTACAGACACAGAAGCACTGCCACTGCTGCCCCCATACCTGTTGCAGTCTTTGAGTGCACAGGTCAACTACTCTTCTATTATTCCTGTGAGGATGCGGCAATGCTCTCGAGCAAAAGTGCCAAAAACCTCTAAAAACACTCGAGTGCTTTCAGACACTTCCAGTAGGAAAAGTTCCATAAATTTTACTTATCTGCAATCAAGGTGTCCGGCCCTTTAAATAACACTCGCGCAGGGCCCATCTTGCTTTCTCATGCTTCTTTTTTCATTTTTGAACAACGGAGACATTGCCAGGACCTGTACTGCCCAATTTTGGTATCCTGGCATCACATCAGCCAGTTGGGCTGTGTGATGTCAGGATAGTACGTTTCCATATGTTCAGGCCCACACAGCGGGCGCAGCTGCATGTGGCCATCTTAGTGAAGAACACCGCACAGGTAGCAACCTGTGACACTGCCTGCTCCCAGAGAAGCAAGTTAAGTCTGCTTCTAGTGGCGCTACACAAATAAATTTCTCGCCCCTATGGTTCCCACTCCCGATTGCTATCCAGTAGCACCATTCTGGAGTGTGACAGCTTACTTTAACCATTACTGCAAGAAATAATTTGGTGTTTTCCCTTGGAATTCATTAACTCACTCTTTTAATGACCGTAAGCACTGATAGTTATTGAAGCTCATTAACTTTCATCTCTTTGAATGTAATTACAATTATTTTCAATCAGTCTTTATATTGAATTGCACTAACCTACCATCTGGTCTCTTGTGTCTTTATTTTCAATTATATTATTATGGTGCTTAACTTTAATATAATTTTGCACTCACTGGTTAGGGCTTAATCTTATTTGCTGCTGGTTAGGTTATTAGCATGTGTACAGTATATTTATAACATATATGAGAGATTAAGTTATTAACTTAGGTCTGAAAAAGTGAAATACAATGAATAGAAAAAGAGCTGGGGGGATAAAGGATGATGTTGGTGAAATGTATCAGGGCTGATGTCTGTAAATTGAGGCTGAACCTAAGATGCCATTCAGGCATATATTTTCCATTGTTGTTAATGCTTAAGAAATGCTCCAGAGATTCCTGGGTTGGGGAGGCTGTCAGTTGACAATTACACCTTTGCAAGGCCAGGAATTTCAGATGGGGCTGATTTCTGCCAGAGTAGTAATCAAATATAAATTCCATTCAATTCCAGAATTCCCGGAATGGAAGGTACTAATGCTAGGTGTAGGGGAGCAAAGACCAAGATGTGAGACTTTAGTGTGTGTTGCGAGATGTGAGACACTTTAACAAGAGAATTGACTTTGCTTCTGGGACAAAGAACATGGCATGAGGACCTTAAGCTAATGGTTAACTATTGTTCGAGGGAAATTGTGTGCTTCTCTGTCAGTCAGTTATCTTCCCCGTTATTCATCTGAAAACACTCTATCCTTGCTGACCTAGTGAGATCACTAAACCTCTTCTGATACTGCAAGGGGTTCCTGGTGAAATGGAAGTCCCACTCACAGCCACCACCTGTTTCACCTTGGACGTTATATGGCTTCACATGCTGGCTTCCTCCTTGGTATCCCAACAGTGGTATCCCTCTGCTCCCTACCTTGTGCCAGCAGCACTTCCACATCAGCTCCTGAGAAGTTAGAAGTTAGAAGCTTGTCTTTGTTCTTCTTTCAGCTCCAACCAGCTCAGTCCTATCCTGAGAGCCTGCTCGGTCCTTTAAATACATGGACTCCTTTAAATACAAATAATGTGCTTTTGCTCTTCCCCCTTCCTGAAATTCCTGTGATACTCTGGCATATTCTCTACTGGTGGGAGTCCCAAGCTTGTTTCATCAAGTTAGCTGACCCCAGAGCTTTTGACAAGGTCAGCTTGCTCTGATCTTGGCAGGTATAAGACCTGCTCTATTGCAGTACACCAGTCCAGAGCGCCATCCAGAAATTCAAGGCCAATACCTGAAACTTATTTATGGAGATTCAGAAACACATTTTAGCAAAATATGTTTTCTCTCATTTTACACACAAAATATATCCTTTGTGGATTAAAGTCACATTGAATTTTACTTAGACATTAGGCTTCAGATTTATATTGATTTATTCCAGGATACAGTTTGTAATGTGAGATGACTACTATGGGGCATATTTTAGGAACGTATAGGCCACCTGCACATTCCGGCAGCGATGAATCAGAGCCATTCTGAGGCCCAGACTTCATTTAAATAGTAACAGAAAGCTGCAGGCATCAAGTATTTATTCCGTTGCAGCTCGCTGAATTCAGATCAGTGCAATAGAAGCCACCCAGCAGCTAAGTCCTGGGAGGTGGGGGTGGTGGTGCATATTTGCTGGGAATGCTATGCTGCGGAGTGGGGGATGAGGGAGTGAGGCAGCCACGGTCATTTTTGTGGATCCTGGAGGAACATGCCTTCTTCTCTTGGCCCCCACATCATTTAAAACATGCCTTTTGCAGGCCCTCCAAGCCACACACCATCCTGACTTGGAAATATATCGCCGTTCCTTCACTGTCACTGAATCAAAATCCTAGAACTCCTTCCCTAACAGCACTGTGTGTATCCGCACCAGATGGACTGCAGCGGTTCAAGAAGGCAGCTCACCACCACCTTCTCAAGGGCAATTAGGGATGGGCAATAAATGCTGGCTTGGCCAACAACACCCACAACCAATGAAATGGAAAAAAATAGGCAATCAGGTCCCAAGCACATCACTAGGACGCTGATTTACATATTAAAAGGCAGCTATCGCCTGATACAAGTGGGCCCTTCAGACGTCCTGTGTTAGGCACCGTAAAAATGGTGGCAGCTGGAGTGTCATCACTAACAGGGCAGTAAGTATGCCATTTTGAGGCCATTACCACCCCTTTAATGGCAATTTAGGTGATTTAATAATGTCTGCACATTGGAGCACAGACAGATTACCCCTGGAGAACTCGGCACTTGAGAATTGAAATATATGTTATAAGCAGCAGATTACTTTATTTTGGTTTCTGCAAACATACAAGATAAATCAATGTACATAGGTGACCACCTTCTGTATCACAGACAGGATGGCCAAAATACCCATCCAGTAGGGAATTCATCAGAGGGTGAATTTCTAGTGGAGGCTCTCCTGCTCACTCAACCCAACTTCAGCAGGAGATCTCTGAAAAACACCATAAACATTGTGGGCTGGACTTTGTGCTCGAGGTAGAGCTTCCGGCACCAGGCTGAAAAGGCAGGGTTCCCTTTTCGTGCCTCCACACCCCCACCACCGGAGTGATCCTCCGGTCCTTTTGAGTCAACGTTTTAGGAGGCGGGATCGCTGTCCCTTTAAAAACTATTAGAGCTGCCAGCTAATCAGAGGGCCGGCAGCTCAGCAGCATCAGTAGCACCACCGGTAGAGTGGCCACTGCCAGTACTGCAGAGGCCTTGGACCCAGGCCCAGAGGTCAAACCAGAGACCAGAGGTAGCTGAGGCGGGGTTGCCGGGGCCTGTCCGGAAGGCCCTGGGCCCCGGAAAGGTAGTGGGGTGGTCATTCAGTCCAGGGTGAGGGGGTGGGGGGGGGGGGGTGGTTTCCTGGGGTAAGTTGTTCACGGTGGGGTTCCTCCATGAGCCACAAATTGCCCATGAAGGAGGAACCCATCCCTCCTTTGACCAAAGCCCGCAGGGAGGGCGCCTCGTTTTACAAGGTATCCTCGCTGCACGACGGAGACCTGCCCCGCCGCTGGTAGGATCCCAGCGGTAGCATAAAGAGGCCCTTAATTGTCCCTTAATAGGCCACTTAAGGGCATCACTCAGCCTCTGGGCAGGAAGGCCGTCATCAGCCTATCCCATCCCGTGAAGTTTGCGAGGTGAGGGGGACGGGTCCGCCGCCATCCGTCACGATTTTCCGTGCCCTGGCCCCCTACCACACCCCACTTCCGATCCCGCCTTGGGGGGAATATAAAATCCTGGCCTGTATATGCCATCTTTCCGGGATTTCTATGGTACTTTCACTGAAGTTAGGGAGAGCGCAGGAGAATCTCTATGGAAATTCACCCCCTGTATATTTAATACTAATGCGCAATATGAAGTCTAATTTAGCAATGGCAGTCCGTGTACCATATACTATCGTACTGAACTTCTTTGGAACATACCAGATCACATATCTATATAATCTTCTACTCATGCTGCATGGTGATGTTCGACTGTACATCCTTGCAGCATACCTTAAGGTCTCTCATTTCAGCTACCATGACTGTCTGTCCTCAAGGAATCTGGCCAGTCATGATACAGGTTGTACAACCACAGTACATCTGTTTCCATACACAATAGACCTGGTTCCAACTGAAATTCTTTCATAAAAATCGAAGGGCATGACCTGACGTCCCATGGTGTTTTTTGCAAGTAAGGTACGGTTGAAAGCATAGTTGTGTTGGTTAGCTGCTAAAATGGAGCTTTTTTAAACAAGGACAGCCGCTTGGATTTGTTAACCGTCAAAGTGCAATTATCTTTCCCCTGCCCAACCAGAGCAACAAAAATGCTGGTACTCCAAGGGTAGCTAGCAGCCCTTCACTATAACTCAACCCTCATTTCTCCCCGCACTAGTCCCCCACACTCTAACACTCCCAGCTTGTCATGCAATATGCTGAGAATGCCTGAACAATATTTCACTGAGCTGGCCTTACTTTATGGTATACAAACAGTTTACTGTGGCACAAGCATACAGAACACGTTCAGAATGCCAGTTCAGGTGATATACGCATTATCAGACCTCATCATTTTATCTGAGCCATTGAATGAATTCCATGTATGTGACACGTTACTGGCTCATTCTTTACAGGCTTTGCTAAGACCCTGAAAGAAGGTGATGCAACAACAACTTGCATTTGTATAGCACCTTTAACATAGTAAAACATCACAATGTGCTCCACAGAAGTAATTAGCAAAGAATATTTGACACCAAGCCACGTAAGGAGATATTAGGACAGCATCTGAGACCCTGCAGCAGGGCTAGTATGTGATCTCATCCTCCGATGAGCTGGCACCTTTGGCATACTGTCTGCCTGTTCTAGCTCCTACACACATGATTCACCATGTGAAAATCCCCACAATGCACCTCCCTTCTAAGAGGTGCTAACTACCTTTAAGTGGCATAAATGACAACTGATTTCCTGCCCTTCCCCGAACAGGCATGCAACCAATAAGAAGTGTGAGCAACACTGGCTGCATGCCTGACCCATTCTTATAGGCTGGCAGCGCCAATTTCAGGTGGTCCTTGCGCCCACATGAAAAGGCACATTGTTGGGCATAGGACCAAATTTCTAGACTGCAATGTTTTATAATCTGTGGTATATCCCTGGACACGTTTGTTTTTGGTCACGTGCAGTTTCCACAGATGATGCAGAGGTCAGTCATGTGCTCACAGTTCCTTCTTTTATTTCCATACAAATAAATTTTCCAAATGATAAACTATTTTCAAACACTGTCGTTTTGCTTCTAAGATCTTGGCTTCAGACCAGCTCATAATGACAGGATGAGTATCACTTCTGTTAGTTATATCTGAAATGCCCTGATGTCTTTAGTGCTAAGCCCAAATGGCTCTTTCCTTTAGCAATCTTACAAAATGTGTAGTAAACGCAAGTCTACAGCAGAAAACTACTCATATTTTATCACAGGCAATGATGATGTGGGAAATGGAAATGTCACATTAGAATAATGAAAGGAAAAGGAAAGACTTGTCTTGATATCGTGCCTTTTATGACCTTATGACCTCTCAAAGCACTTTACAGCCAATGAAGTATTTTCGAAGTGTAATCACTGTCGTAATATAGGAACACAGCAGCCAATTTGCACGCAAGGTCCCGCAAACAGCAATATGATAATGAGCAGATACTCTGCTTTGGTGATGCTGGTTGACGTATAAATATTGGTCAGGTCACCTGGAGAATTCTTCTGCTCTTCTTTGAAATAGTGCCATGGGATCTTTGGCAGCACCTGAGAGGGCAGAAGGGGCTTCACTTTAACAACACATCTGGAAGACTGCACCTTAACCTCCTGTTGTGCAGCACTCCCTCAGTGCTACATTGGAGTATCAGCCTAGATCATGTGTTCAAGTCTCTGGAGTGAAATTTGAACCTATAACCACTGACTCAAGAGAGAGTGCTACCACTGAGTTACATACAGTAGTTGCACCAGTGTTAAATCATGAGGGGTCTGAACGGAGTACATAGGGAAAAACTGTTTCCATTGAGGAAAGGTCGAGAACCAGAGGACACCGATTTAAGGTGAATAGCCAAAGAATCAAAGGCGACATGAGGAAAACCTTTTTTACACAGCGAGTGGTCAGGATCTGGAGTGCACTACCCGAGAGTGTGGTGGAAGCAGATTCAATTGTGTCTTTCAAAAGAAAATTGGACAATTATCTGAAGAGAAAAAATTTGTAGGGGTACAGGGAAAGGGTGGGGGAGTGGGACTAGCTGAATTGCTCTCGCAGAGAGCCGGCACAGACTAACAGGCCGAATGGCCTCCTTCTGTGCTGCAAAATTCCATGATTCCATGATTCTAAGATAAAACATCTGAAAGTCATTTGTTGCAAGTTTTATTTTAGCGAGAAGGGTTTGCAAAATTATGTATTCTTTTATTTCATTCCTTTACTATTCCTGAATGCCTTTGTGATCCATTTGAAAAATTACAAAGGAACTATTGTATGGATTGCTGTTTTCCTGTTCCTATGTTAAATAACAGGAATTCTGAAATAGCACAGAACAATAATTAGCCACAGAAAGGATCAAAGGAGCAGTAGAACATGCGATAGTCATGAAATGAACAAGGGCTGAATTTTCCTGTTGGTAAATGGTATAGCTTTATTGTGGTCAGATGTTAGCCACTGTCACAGCTGCAGCTCTGTTGCTGTGTTGTCCATGACCCCATTATTTTAATATTGGAAGAAAGGGGCTCCCAGTGCGGTGGTAATATATAAACCCACTGAAAATATGTCAGATATGTCGATGAATCCCCCACTATCAACATCTTGGGGTCACCATTGACCAGAAACTGAACTGGTTTGCAGAGGCTGGGAATTCTGCAGCAAGTAACTCACCTCCTGTCTCCCCAATACATGCCCACCATCTAAAAGGCACAAGTCAGGAGTGTGATGGAGTACTTTCCATTTGTCTGGATGGGTGCAGCTCCAACAACACTCAAGAAGCTCGACGCCATCCAGGACAAAGCAGCCTGCTTGATTCGCACCAAATCCACCACCTTCAACATTCACTCCCTCCACCACTGACACACAGTGGCAGCAGTGTGTACCGTATACAAGATGCACTGCCACAACTCACCAAGGCTCCTTCGACAGCACTTTCCAAACCCGTGACCTCTACCACCTAGACGGACAAGGGCAGCAGATGCATGGGAACATCACCATCTGCAAGTTCCCTCCAAGTCACACACCATCCTGACTTGGAACTATATCGTCGTTCCTTCACTGTTGCTGGGTCAAAATCCTGCAGCTCCCTTCCTAACAGCACTGTGGGTGTACCTACATCCCAAGGACTGCAGCGGTTCAAGAAAGCAGCTCACCACCACCTCCTCAAGGGCAATTAGGGATGGGCAATAACTGCTGGCCTAGCCAGTGATGCCCGCATCCCACGAACGAATAAAAAAAAGATATGTTTTAAGCACTTTTCTCCTCATCATCAAAGCATCACTCTGAATTCTGGCCTACTGAGGACACAAATCTAGATCTCTGCAAGATAAGAAAACATTTAAAAAGCAGTCCTGAAGGCACTGACTCATGTTAGGATACCAGGTTGCAGTTCCTCTGTATCTCACCCTTGCAACTTGCACTAGTTCTTCATGGCTGGGCTGCACATTGTGCTTTAATAGGCCACTTGACCGTGGAAGCGTCAAATGTATCCTCACCCATCATCCAACCACACAGCGATCACTAGCAGAGTTCACTAGATATTGATCAGGAGAAAACATTTGGAGTGATTTTTCCTTCCCAAACCCATCCAGTTCTTGCTCTTCCATCTTTACACCAACTGAGATCTGTGAACTCAGCACAGAATAGCAATTAAACCTAGAACATTCCTGATCTGAGGTCAATGCCATGCTGAGCAATGGGCCTACCCATTGTGCTCTCAGGGCTTTTGTTTGAACTTATCCTTGAGAATTGCAAAGACCTCAGGGTTGCCCTGTAACACATAAGAAAATAAAAGCATAAGAAATAGGAGCAGTAGTAGACCATACGGCCCCTCGAGTCTGCTGCGCCATTCAATACGATCATGGCTGATCTTCTGCCTTAACTCCATATTCCCGCCCGCTCCCCATATCCCTTGATTCCCTGAGAGACCAAAAATTTGTCTATTTTAGTCTTAAATATATTTAATGATGGAGCATCTATAATCCTCTGAGGTAGAGAATTCCAAAGATTCACACCCCTCTCAGATAAGGCGGGAGTGGCAGCACTACATTTGGCTTCACCATTCCTGAGTTAGGAATTGGAAGCCCCAGTACTGATCCCTGTGCAATGAACTCTGCCAGATATGTGTATGTGGATACTAGGGCCTAGAGATTACAGTTCCCAATGTTTGAGGATGAATGCTTAGTGCATTCTTTGACATTTTTTTTTCACATTAACCAGAGTATTTAACTATCTGACAGAGGAATATCATGAGAGTATAATAGACATTCATCCACTAATATCAGCAATCGTCACTTCTAGGATCAGCTGAGGACAGGATCAAGAAGAGCTGTGATAGTCCTCATGGTCAAACAGCCTATTAATCCTCACTGAACAGGTTCACTTTTGGAGAATATACACACCTTGGGGAAATTTGCTGTAGCCCGGAGCGAGTCAAACTGTGCGGGAAACAATGGTAGAAAAAGGAAAAAATATTGAAGGGGGGAACTTTTCTCTTGGGTTTATGACATCATTTGAACCTTTTAATTTTGTTGCAGCCTATTACTTCACTCCTATAATAGGTATAATTATTGTGCACAGAGTTATCTAACCTATGGTCAGACTGCCTTTATCATACTGAAAATTATGATTTATATTACTTATCAGTGAATTATTTCCTTTTGTATGGGAAAAGGGTATATTTTTCTTTGCTATCTTTTTTGAAGCCAAATATTACAGAACAGGTTTTGCACCTTTACATACTGAGAAGGACCAAATTCCTTGAAACCTCTCAAATCTGCCCTACTTGACTCTTCAAAGTGAGCTCCCCACCTAGACTGAATCTTGTGTAGGAGGGGAAACATCTAGCACTTCTGTAGCTCTTAAAGTGTTGCACCAGCCCTTAAAAGAATACAGCCACTAAAGAGTAAATAGCAGCATTTGGGTTGAAGAATTGTTTCAAAAACTGTGATCAGTAAAAGCTTATGCATAAAGTCTTTGGATAAAAAAAGGCAGTGGCAGAGAAAGAAAGAAGAACTTGCAGTTATATAGTGTCTTTCATGAGCTCAGGACATTCCAAAGTACTTCATAGCTAATGAAGTACTCCTGAAGTGCAGTTACAGTTGTAATTTAGGAAAGCAGGGCAGCTGATTTTCACACAGCAAGCTCCCATAAACAACAGTGAGATAAATGACTAGCCAAACTGGTTTTGGAGGTGTTGGTTGAGGGATAAATGTTAACCAGGACACCAGGAGACCTTCCCTGCTCTTCTTCGTATACTGCTGTGGGGTCATTTAAATTCCCCTGAGACGGCAGATGATGTCTTGGTTTAACGTCTCGTCTGAAAGATGGTCCAGTGGAGGCAGGGAATAGCATCTGTTGGTAAGTGCTGGAACACTATATCTAATCCCATGTTTTATGAATAGCAGTGTGGAGATGCTGCTTCATAAAAGGGGTTGTTCTCCTTGGCAGCCCAGGAAAATGCAATACAGCAGAACTGGCAGGAGTACTGGTAGGCTTAATGCTGTATGCTGTACCCATTGCACCCAGCAACAGATTTGGAAGATGATATCAAATCTCAAGGAAGCTGACAAGTGGTACAGCTACCAATGCTATATAACAGGTAGATGATGTAAGCACGTAATCTAAAATCTGTTTCCTGTCAACTTGTTAGATGATCACTGCTGACATATATGAAGACCTTAGACTGCCTTACTGCTCTTTCTTTAGTTGCTCATACCTGCCCATATTCCAGAAATATAAGCACACATTCAAGCCTCAAGTTACAATTGTAACCGTAAGACGTATGGTCACTTACAGACACAGAATAGGCTGCAGGTTGAACACACACGTCACAGAACGCAATCTTTTAACTTACAAAATCTTAAGATTTTGGTGCTTGCATAACAAGACCCAAACTGAAGGAGGGCCCAAAGATGACATCCTTGACTCCTTTGGAGGAGACCACCCTCAACATCCTTGCCAGTAAGAACTTAACCATCCGTTCCCGAGATATCTTGTTCTCCTAAATGCACAAACATTTCACAACACTATGCACACTACACAAATATTGCATTTTGCAATGCAAATTCTGTTTAAACATGTCTCTTGGATGCAGCATTCTAACATTTCTTCCTTTTCTGTTATTGTAGAGCCAGAAAAGCAGTCTGTCAGCACTGCCAGTGGTGCAGAACAAGTTAACACTTCATAGCAATCTGTATCCTTCTCACCAACACACCTAAACACCCCAAGGAGGAAGAAGTTAGTGAGTTTGAGGAGGTGACAGTAGATGACTCACAGTATACAGGTGAAGATGAACGAGGGGTGGTGGAGCCAGAGAAGGATCAGGAATCTTCTGAATGCCAGCAATGACCCCTTGTACTTCGGGAAACAGTGTGTTAAAATTGGGCAGTCTTGTTATACTCCTGTTAGCAATCAGCTGTAAAGATGGAACTGCTTACCAAACTGACCAGTCAGCTCTTTGATACATCAGTGAGCATTATTGCAGATGATCCCTACACTAGCCTCGAAGGTACAAGAAGTATAGTATGTAGTGGTCTCGACTGTCACTGGCACTGCTGTCCTGATGTTACAGGTTAGCTGCAAGGGTTCTTATAGAAGATGGAAAGCAACTTGACCTGGATCCTGATGAGAAAGCTGTCGTCAATCAGTGCCAGATAGGTATGCCAAGGCCTGCCTTTGTGGCTGATGGCATAGTGGGTGGGGTGGCTCTCCAACTCTGGTGCTGGTTTATCTCCTTGGTACATTGTCCTTCATCTTGTACCACTTCAACCATTACATACTGTGATTGGGCTGCTTTTAAAGCAACTCCAATCAATAGTTTTAAATTGAATTGTTCAATGCCACAAGACTGTATAACTTGCAATTGTAACTCTGTAACCTAAGCTGCAATTAGAACTTCTTTAAAATCCCTTTGTCTTTTAAAATGTTTCTGTTTGACTGAACTTTTATAATTGCTTCAAATATGGTCCACTCCCTTATGATTTTTCAAAGAATATTAAATCTGTTCTTGCCCTACATGTTCTGATCATTAAAATACAGAGAAAACATAGCTCAAATATAAAACAAAAAGAAAAGAACAGAGAAACAAATTTGGACTAAATGACTCTATCCCTTTAAAAGCTCAGTTGTGAACGGAGCTTCACTCCATACCCACTCAAGGGTGGTGAGATATTAATTGTAATTATGGTATATTTATATTATTTATTTATATTATCAGTAGCAAGACTTAAATAGGTCAACAGTATGCTTTGAAGCAATGTGCTTAAATTTTAACTTTACAAGAGCTTTATTCCTGAGCTATACCATGTTAGGATTCTTCTCTGGTTCTTTACATATAGTTTAGAAAAGTTTTAGGATAGTGCTCCTTCAGACCTGCCAGTCATGTGTGCTATTTCCCTGCCTCTGGGTAGGCACACAGGAGACCTTATAATCTATTTTCTCTCTCACTGCATGAGACATAGGTTCAATTGGGCAATGGACAGGAATGCATAATTCTGTCAGTCACAGTGAAATCAGGGAATTAAGCTTGAGGTGGTCTTGCCCATTTCCTTTAGCAAGCATGCCAAGATGGAAAACAGGCAATAACTAAAATAGTTTTCAAAAGCTGACAACAGACCTGCCTTTAGCCCTGCACCACAGTGTGTTGCAGCAGAAACGGTTTATAATTTAAGCAACAAGTAAAGCCAACATTCCAATAAAAAAATGATGGGATTTTCTCTCAGTTCTTGCAGAAAAAAATATGGAATTATGGAAACATTTTGTTGGATGTGTATTGGTACTCTCTGTTGCTAAATCTGATTATTAAATTAATTTAAAGTTACTTCAACGGTTGTCACAGTGACAAGAAAGCACTTTTCTCTCTCAAATCTTAATTCATTTTCTACTCCCCTAACATCCAGTTCACATTAGCACTGTTCACCCCTCCTTCTGATTCATGCCAGCTCACTTCTCTCCCAGTTACCTCAGTTCATGTGGAGTGTTTTCTTCCCCCACTCCAATCATCCTCATTTCATGGTCCCCCCAACTCCGTCCCCACCCTACACCAGTGTTGCTCTCAGTACCTATCCGCTGTTTCTGCCACTTCAGGAGAATGAATGTTGCCGCCTGCCATGGATGAAAATTTCTGATCTTGCAATGGGTTGCAAAAGGTCGTACTCAAAGCATGGAGAAGGAGTAACAACAGCCACACTAGGATTTGAGAGCAATGGTGGGGGGATGAGCTAAGACTGTGTGATGAGGGTGCAGTTGAGAGCAGCACTGCTGCTTATTCATGAGCCGACACTACACTAACAATGCTTTTTATGTGTGAAATACAGGTGGTTGGTGTGTATGATCTAGGCTGGTAACAGAGTGACCCTCCTGGAGGACGGAGACAGGTCAAAAGCTAACATTATGAGGAACGGTCCTTAAGACAGGAATGGAAAACCTTAAACAAGATGGAAAATAAGACCTGCAATTTATCTGGGATTGAACCTAGTGAGATCCTCCACTTCTGATCCCAGGACACCTTCCGGGTCAGGTGGGGATGGGGCAGGGGGGAGGGTTCTGACTTTGAGTCAAATTGCTGGGTTCCCCCACCACTAGGGGCACATTTGGGATACCCACCAGAATGGAAAGTCAGGCAGAGTGTGCTCAGCTGGGCAGTTGCTGGGTCCTGACCAAGTTTCTGGCATTTCCCAAAACCTCCCACCAAAGTTCCAGTGGGAGTACATGGGATTGGCTGTGTTTTTTTGGAAAAAAGAAAACAAAATTACATAAGGACCTTGTCAAAAGCTCTAATATAATGACTCTCAAACAAATGGAAGGCGGGGACCTCTGACTTTCTATCTCAGCTACCATAGTTGTTGCAAATCTTGAATGGGCTTGTTATTAGGGCACTGCACAGCTATGAACACACTGACCTCCAGGAGGTGGGGAGAATAAACCAAAATCTTTGCTATGTTTTTCATACAACTTCTCCAAGGCTTAGTAGATAAATGCACCACCAGTGAGCTTTTTTTAAAATTCATTCGTGGGATATGGGCATCACTGGCTAGGCCTGCATTTATTGCCCATCCCTAATTGCCCTTGAGAAGGTGGTGGTGAGCTGCCTTCTTGAACCGCTGCAGTCCATGTAGGGTAGGTACACCCACAGTGCTGTTAGGAAGGGAGTTCCAGGATTTTGACCCAGCGACACTGAAGGAACGACGATATAGTTCCAAGTCAGGATGGTGTGTGGCTTGGAGGGGAACATGTAGGTGGTGGTGTTCCCATGCATCTGCTGCCCTTGTCCTTCGAGGTGGTAGAGATTGCGGGTTTGGAAGGTGCTGTTGAAGGAGCCCTGGTGAGTTGCTGCAATGCATCTTGTAGATGGTACACACTGCTGCTACTGTGCGCGGTGGTGAAGGAAGTGAATGTTGAAGGTGGTAGATGGGGTGCCAATCAAGTGGGCTGCTTTGTCCTGGATGGTGTCAAGTGTCTTGAGTGTTGTTGGAGCTGCACCCATCCAGGCAAGTGGAGAGTATTCAATCACACTCCTGAATTGTACCTTGTAGATGGTGGACATGCTTTGGGGAATCAGGACGAGAGTTACTCACCACAAAATTCCCTGATTCTGACCTGCCCTTGTAGTCACAGTATTTATGTGGCTGATCCAGTTCAGTTTCTGGTCAATGATAACCTCCAGAATGTTGGTAATGGGGTATTCAGTAATGGTAATGCCATTGAACATCAAGGGGTGTTGGTTAGATTCTCTTATGTTTGAGACGGTCATTGCCTGGCACTTTTGTGGCACAAGTGTTACTTGCCACTTATCAGCCCAAGCCCGGATGGTGCCCAGGTCTTGCTGCATCCAGACACGGGCTCATTCAGTATCTGAGGAGTCATAAATGGTGCTGAACATTGTGCAATCATCAGCGAACATCCCCACTTCTGACCTTATGATGGAGGGAAGGTCAACTGAAGCAACTGAAGATGGTTGGGCTTAGGCCACTACCCTGAGGAACTCCTGCAGTGATGTCCTAGGACTGAGATGATTGACCTCCAACAACCATCTTCCTTTGTGCTAGGTATGGCTCCAACCAGTGGAGAGTTTTCCCACAGATTCCCATTGACTCCAGTTTTGTTAGGGCTCCTTGATGCCATACTTGGTCAGATGCTGCCTTGATGTCAAGGGCAGTCACTTTCACCTCACCTCTGGTGTTCAGCTCTTTTGTCCATGTTTGGACCAAGGCTATAATGAGGTCAGGAGCTGAGTGGCCCTGGTGGAACCCTAACTGAGCGTCAGTGAGCAGGTTATTGCTGAGCAAGTGCCACTTGATAGCACTGTCGATGATCCCTTCCATCACTTTTCTGATGATCGAGAGTAGACAGATAGGACGCTAATTGGCCGGGTTGGACTTGTCCTGCTTTTTGTGTACAAGACATACTTGGGCAACTTTCCACATTACCGGGTAGGTGCCAGTGTTGTAGACAAGGAAAATTCCCCCAGCTTCAATAAAGAACATAATAAATAGGAGCAGGAGTAGGCCATTCAGCCCCTCAAGCCTGCCCTGCCATTCAATAAGATCATGGCTGATCTGCCCCACACCTCAACTCCTCTTTCGTGCCAGCTTCTCATAGCCCTCAACTCCCTGATGTTTCAAAAATCTATCTACCTCCTCTTTAAATACTTTCGGTGATCTAGCCTCCACAACTCCCTGAGGTACAGAATTCCAGACATTCACTACTCTCTGAGAGAAGAAATTTCTTCGCTTCACAGTTTTAAACAAGTGTCCCCTTATTCTCTAACTATGTCCCCAAGTTCGAGATTCCCCCACTAGCGGAAACATCTTCTCAACATCTACCCTGTCAAGCCCTCTCAGAATCTTGTACATTTCAATAAGATCACCCCTCATTCTTCTAAACTCAATGAATAAAGGCCTAACATGTTTAGCCGTTCTTGATAAGTCAACCCCTCCATCCCAGGAATCAGCCGAGTGAATCTCTTTTGAACTGCCTCCAATGCCAGTATATCCTTTCTTAAATACGGGGACCAAAACTGTACACAGTACTCCAGGTGCAGCCTCACCAACACCCTGTACAGTTGTAACAAGACTTCTCTATTTTTAAACTCCAACCCCCAGCAATAAAGGCCAAAATTCCATTTGCCTTCTTAATTGCTTGCTGCACCTACATACTAACTTTTTGTGTTTCATGCACAAGAACACCCAGATCCCTCTGTGCTGCACTTATTTGAAGTTTCTCTCCATTTAGATAATAGTTTGCCTTTTGATTCTTCCTACCAAAGTGCATGACCTCACACTTTCCTACATTAAACTCCATCTGCCAAGTTTTTGCCCACTCGCTCAACCGATCTATATCCCCTTGCAGATTCCTTATGTCCTCATCACAATTTGCCCTCCCACCTACTTTTGTATCATCAGCAAATTTGGATATATTACACTCTGTCCTTCCTCTAAGTCATTAATATAGATAGTAAATAATTGAGGCCCTAGGACTGATCCTTGTGGCACTCCACTAATTACGTCTTTCCAACCTGAAAAAGACCCATTAATCCTGACTGTCTGTCTTTTGTGAATTAACCAATCCTCAATCCATGCTAAAACATTACCCCCAATACCGTGAGCTCCTATCTTGTGCAATAATCTTTTATGTGGCACCTTATCGAATGCCTTCTGGAAATCTAAATATACTGCATCTACCGGTTCCCCTTTATCAACTCTGCTTGTTATATCCTCAAAGAACTCTGGCAAATTTGTCAAACATGATTTCCCTTTCACAAAACCACGTTGACTCTGTTTGATTGTGTTAAGCTTTTCTGCCATTTCTTCCTTAATAATGGACTCTAGCATTTTCCCAACGACCGATGTTAGGCTGGCTGGCCTATAGTTTCCTGCTTTTTGTCTCCCTCCCTTCTTGAACAGGGGCGTCACATTAGTGGTTTTCCAATCTGCTGGGACCCACCCGGAATCCAGTGAGTGTTGGAATATTTCGACCAACGCCTCCACTATCTCTTCAGCCACTTCCTTTAAAACTCTTGGATGTAGGCCATCAGATCCTGGCGACTTGTCTGCCTTTAGTCCCATTAGTTTGTCAAATACTTTGTCCCTCATGATACTGTTACAAGATCTTTCCTCCCATTAGCTCCTTGCTTATCTGATATCTGTGGGATGTTTATAGTATCCTCTACCATGAAGACCGATGCAAAATATTGGTTTAAATTATCTGCCATTTCCCTGTTCCCCGTTATCAATTCTCCAGTCACATCCTCCAAGGGTCCCACACTCACTTTAACTACTCTCTTTTTATATACCCATAGAAGCTCTTGCTGTTTGTTTTTATATTTCTTGCCAATTTACTTTCATAATCAATTTTCTCCCTCTTTATTTGCTTTTTAGTCATCCGCTGCTAGTTCCTAAAAAATTCCCCATCCTCTGGCATACCACTAATTTTCGCCACTTTATATGCCTTAGTTTTTGATTGGATACTCTCCTTGACCACCTTTGTTAACCACAGGTGGTTCATCCTTCTCGAGTCCTTCTTTTTGACCAGGATAAATTTTTGCTGAGCGTTATGAAATATCTGCTTAAATGTTTGCCACTGTTCATCGACTGACCTTCCCCTTAGTTTATTTTCCCAGCCCTCTTTAGACAACTATTTCTTCAAACCTCCGTAATTGCTCTTGTTTAAGTTGAGGACACTGGCTTGAGACCCGAGTTGCTCGCCCTTAAATTGAATTTGAAATTCTACCATGTTGTGATGGCTACCCCCTGGAGGATCCTTAATTACGATATCTCTTGTTAATCCTACCTCATTACTCATAACTAGGTCTAAAATAGCCCATTCCCTGGTAGGTTCTACAACGTATTGTTCTAAGTAACAATCCCTGATGCACTCTACAAATTCGTCTTCCATGTTTTCTCTGCCAATCTAATTTGTCCAGTCAATATGCAAATTCAAATCACCCATGACAACTGTAGCACCCTTCTTACATGCCTCCGTTATTTCCCAATTTATACTTTGTCCTACAGTGAGGCAGCTCTTCGGCGGCCTATTGATGACTCCCACCCATGACTTCTTCCCCTTGCTATTCCTTATTTCCACCCAAACTGATTCCACATCACAATCCATTGCACCTATATCACTATTCACCACCGCACTGATACCTTCCTTTATTAACAAAGCTACCCCACCTCCTTTTCCTTTTTGCCTATTTTTCCGGAACGTCGAATACCCTTGAATTTTGAGTTCCCAGTCTTGGTCACCCTGCAACGATGTCTCTGTAATAGCTATCAAGTCATACTCATTCATTTCTATTTGTGTCGTCAACTCAACTATCTTGATACAAATGCTGCGTGCATTTTGACTTTTTGCCATTATTACTCATTCTGGTTCTAATTTCTGCTGTACTCCTGCTTATATTTTCTGCCCCTTTCTGTCATACTTTGATTACCATTTGCCTCTTCACTACCCTGCACCTCTGCTCTCTTTTCTTTTTGATTTTTTAAACTTCCCTTCAATTGAACCCTCCCCCCACTATTTAGTTTAAAGTCCTATCTACAACCCTAGTTATACGATTTGCCAGGACATTGGTCAAATGGAACCCATCCCAACGGAACAGCTCTCTCCGCCCCTAGTACTGGTGCCAATGCCCCACGAATTGGAACCCATTTCTCCCATACCAGTCTTTGAGCCATGTGTTTACTTCTCTAATCTTATTTACCCTATGCCAATTTGCATGTGGCTCAGGTAGTAATCCGGCGATTATTACCTTTGTGGTTCTGCTTTTTAATTTAGCCCCGAGCTGCTCATAGTCCCTCAGCAGAACCTCTTTCCTAGTCCTGCCTATGTCGTTGCTGACCAATCCTGAGTTAGATGGCTTTAGATAAGGCAGCAGTAAAAGCAGTAGTGCTGGCATGAGAAAGACAAAAATAAGTAGCCTGAGTTCCCGGGCTTTTTTGCTGTCTGTTGACACATGTTAGAAAATGTGATTAGATTGACATTAGGTAAGGACAGGATTAGACTTGAGGGAGTTAAAAGCAATAGATACACCCATAACTCCATGGAAACCATGCATGCTATAGCTGTTTGCACAGTGTGAAAGCCTGGGGAAATATCATTCTTGACTTATGGTCTGGTGCCAGTCAATGGAGTTAAAGTTCAAGTACTGGCAAAGCTCAGTGATAGAACAGGTTTTCTACAACTGTCACAAGTAAAAACTGTTTTCACCAAAAAAATGCAGATATCTGTGCTGTCTCATTTGGTGTCAAACAAATTGGTAATAATTTTTATCTCCCTAGTGCCCTGATTTAGGTTGCTGGGCAGACAATAGAGGTCCAAAAATGTGGCAGAAATCAATTCAGCCAAATTTCCACTTGTTCTTCCTGCGGCAGGCAGGGAGGAGCCTTATTAGCATATGTAAAAGAGCCCAGGGCAAAGTGGGGGACTCTGGACCACTGTCAGGCCCATGGCCGCACCGAAAGCCAACTGGAAACTGTTGTAGTAGTGTTTAAGTGGGTGTGTACAGATTATGGACACATCATCAGACAGGATATGATATCATCTGTCATGTGACACCATGATTGGAATGTGTTAGTTGACCAAGTAAGATGTACTAGTAAGAGCTCTCCATCAATATGCATATTATTGTAATCTTCGAATAAAGAACTCACAATTTAGATTTCCAGTCCAACCTGAGTGATTGGTGAGTTTATGTTTAAGGATAGAAAGAACAAAACACAACAGAAACAAGACCATCTGCAGACCTGCTTTTAAAATGCTTCTCAAGCTGTATACGCTCACATAAAGAGCCCATTTTACAGGGTTTTTTCTGTTTTTAACCAGATGCAGTTATTTACTTTTTCTGTCCAAAGCATTCCTTATTGGCACGAGAGGGTTTGTCATGAGCAATCGTCTGAACAAATGCATTCGGAGGAAAAGGGGGCCAGCAGATGGCAGACAGCCCTCCTATCCGCTCTGGCACCCCAGCATCTGCAGAGGGAGGCAGCAAACCTTGTTTGGCAGTTGTTGTTGGTGGAGGCTCCTCTTTCCAATGATAGCTACACCAACAGATGTCCTGCTGGCATCAAAATGAGATGTGAATGCCTATCTAAATGATTTGCTGGAAAATTCTTCAAAAGCATCCCAATTACAACATGTCATGCTTTACATGATGGATGGAGTCTCCCATCAAATCAATTGATGAGTCTCAGTTGTTGCAAAGGGAGAACAGACCTATCTTGGATGCACATATATGGTCACACATATGACACTGAAAGTCAGATGAGGCAGATGAATGAGCTGCCTTGCATACCAGGTGTTGGCAGCCAGATTTCATAACTCAAATTCATTCAAACTGACTGGGAAGAAAAGTGGCCGTCATGGGTGGCTGTGTCTTCTCAGGTGCTTGGGTTAATATTGCAAGATTTCAAGATGGCCTTTAGTGTGTCTTATTGTGCTTGATCTACCCACCTCTGTTATGATATCTGGATTACAGCTCGCAGTAGAAGATGACTTTGGGGATTTTATAATCAGGCATATGAACACATCCAGACCAACGCAACCTTTTGATCATGACTTCAATTCCAGTTACAATGCAGGGCTTGAGAACATTGTATCCCACCAAATCGCGGTAACAGATCAATGACTTCAATATATATAGTAGAGTGATGAGGATAAAAGCATGAGATCTAGCAGCTTTTGTTGGCTTCAGATAATATTGCATTAAAAAGGGTGATTAACAGCCTGGCATATTAACATGTCTGTTTGGTTGCATCCACTAAGATGCCACCAACCATTAGACTCTGGTAAATCCACCTGGAAATTTCAGTGGTAACCCTGTCTTTTCAGAGTCTGAATCAGCAGAAGGAAAGATGTCAAATTCGGTCATCTGTTGTAAGGACACGTACAGCTACGTTGCAGCATAGAGTTTACACATGTGCTTGGACATCATCTGTCAGCTGTGGCTGAAATTTGGCTGCACCTCTTTGCAGGTATTCTGCAGGTGCTGCTTTATGGGCTGGTGCTGTAGAGTGGTACAGATGAAACATCTCATGCAGCATCACCTCGTCTTCAGGAGCCACCAAAAAGAGGTCAAGTGTCAGGCTGCACTGTCATTTACCTGCAGACTCACCCAGCACCTACAGGTTCCTTTCCCTTTATTATGGCATGCCACTTCTTCATCCCAGGTCTCTTCAGCCTTGGGAAAATTTGCTGATGGATCAAAGATATCTTTTAATGTTCATCAGAAGCTTTCTGAATTTTTGTCCCCTAGTTCTGACACTTCCCTTTATTTATTTATTTTTTATTTAGAGATACAGCACTGAAATAGGCCCTTCGGCCCACCAGGTCTGTGCCGACCAACAACCACCCATTTATACTAATCTTACATTAACCCCATATTCTCTACCACATCCCCACCATTCTCCTACCACTACCTACACTAGGGGCAATTTACAATGGCCAATTTACCTATCAACCTGCAAGTCTTTGGCTGTGAGAGGAAACCAGAGCACCCGGCAGAAACCCACGCAGACACAGGGAGAACTTGCAAACTCCGCACAGGCAGTACCCAGAACTGAACTCGGGTCGCTGGAGCTGTGAGGCTGCAGTGCTAACCACTGCGCCACTGTGCTGCTCATGCAATTTTTATTTCCACAGGAGTTTCCATCTGAAGTTGTGAATCATTTTGTAAATAAGGTTAGATAAGAAAACAGAGTGCAGTTAGCGCTTGGGACTCAAGTGTGTCTTAAAACAATGCAAACTAGAATAGAACTGATTTACAGCTGAAGATGAAAATCACCCCTATTAATTCTCAATGATTACAGATTTCATGCAGTAGAATATCCATTCGGCTTGAATCATACAATAACACTTCTTCAGTCTAATTTCCAGAATATTTTATGCCTCTTCAGTTTTAACTTTTGGTTTATAATTTTAGCTCAGTCATGTGGTCCTCTTATAATTTAATTTAAAAAGCAGAAGCTTACTGTTCAGTTGTCATACCTCCAGGAGTGCTGAATTTCTCAATAAGTGCATAAGTAGTTTTATTTTGTTCTAGTCATCTCTAGGAACAGGGTAAATAGCAGTCAGGTAGGGTATGGAGCAGGGGCTGAGCAAGTGAATGAATGAGATGGGAGCTACAGCAGAGACAAAGTGAGTTATGAGGCTCAAGTTGAAACAAGAATACAGTGGAGCTAATTTGTTCCTACCTTGCAACTGGTAGTGGCTAAGCTCAAGGGCTGGAACGTACTGAGATATCAATGGAGCTGATGGCATGATTGACTTCTGGAATTAGGACAGCCTTCATCCATTTAGGCCTATGCCCTGGAATTCTGTCCCTAAACCTCTCTGCTTCTTCACATCCCTCTCTTCCATGAGGACACTCCTTAAAACCCATCTCTTTGACCAAGCTTTTAGTCACCCCTCATAATAGCTCCATCTTTGGCTTGGCATTGACTTCTGCCTTATTAAGCTTCTCTGAAGCACCTTAGGGTGTTTTTCTACATTAAAGGTGCTATATGAATTAAAGTTACTGTTCTTGGGAGGGAATGCTTTCCTTTTTGAGGATGAGAGCAGAACAAACCTTTGGACTGAGGCCAGAAGGAGAAGTGTACCTGGGGCTGAAGATGGGAGTGGAGGTTTGCTGATGTTGAAGTTCAGAGTGGATGCTTCATCTTGATAATACTTAACATGCTTTCTCTACAATTGTATTACTATATGTTATTAATCCTTGTATGGAGTTAGCTCATTGCTTTGCAGATCAAAGTTATCCGAGATATAGGAGGTAAATTTCTATGGAATTCTCCTGCTGATACATTATAACTGCAAAAACCCCAGAAATTCATCCCTACAGGTCAAGGGTTCAAGTTTTACTCTATTTTTGTACAAAGCAATGTTGTTAGCTAACTTCAAAGAATTTACTGGTACTAATAATGGCTCCCTTGGATTTTTGTCCTTTTCCAGCAATGACTGGAAAGTTGGGAAGGGGATATAAATAGCAAATCCTGGAGTTATGTGCATGTCTTGCCTCACTACCAATCATTAAAGCATCTTGTTATTTAGTTTGTTCCACCTTCACTTCAAAATCTATTGGATATCTCAAAAAAGATTTAGTAATAGGGCCATAAATACAAGATAATTATGAATAAATCCAATAAAGAATTCAGGAGAAATTTCTTTACTCAGAGTGGTGAGAACGTGGAACTTGCTGTCATATGGAGTGGTTGGGGCCATTAGCATAGATGCATTTAAGGGGAACCTAGATAAGTACATGAGGGATAAAGGAATACAAGGTTACCTGATAGGGTTAGATGAAGTAAAGTGAGAGGAGGCATAAACACTTGTTGGGTTGCTTGTTTCTGCAGTTCAAAATTGGAAGGTGGGCAGGAACCTCAGCTAACCAAGCAGATGGAATTTAATACAGAGAAGTGTGAAGTGATGCATTTTGGCAGAAGGAATTGGGAGATGCAATATGTACTTAATGGCACAGTTGTAAAGAGTGTGCAGGAACAGAAGGACCTGGGGGTGCATATGCATAGATCTTTGAAGGTGGCAGGACATATTGAAAGAGTGGTTAGTAAAGCATATGGGATCTTGGGCTTCATAAATAGAAGCATTGAGTACAAAAGCAGGGAAGTTATGCTGAACCTTTATAAAGCTCTGTTAAACCCCAATTGGAGTACTGTGTCCAGTTCTGGTCACCATACTTTAGGAAGGAAGTGAGGGTCCTTGAGAGGGTGCGGAGAAGATTTACCAAAATGGTTCCAGGAATGGGAGATTTTAGTTACAAGGTTAGGTTGGAAAAGATGGGGTTGTTCTCCTTCGAACAAACAAGATTGTGGGGAGATTTAATAGAAGTGTACAAGATTCGACAGGCTTGGATAAGTTGGACAAGGAAGAACTGTTCCCATGAACTAATGATACAAGGACTAGGGGATACAGATTGAAAGTTTGGGACAAGAGCTGCAGGGGGAATGTGAGGAAGAACTTTTTATGCAGTGAGTGGTAATGACTGGAACTCACTGCCCAGAAGGGTGGTGGAAACGGAGACAATCACTGACTTCAAAAGGAAGCTGGATGGCCACTTGAGGGAAACGGACTTGCAAGGCTACAGGGATCAAGCAGGGGTGTGGGACTGACTGTATAGCTCCGTAGAGAGCCGGCATGGACTTGACAGGCTGAATGGCCGTAAAACACTTTATGACTCTAACCAACTGATATCCAAGGCCCTCTTGATGCAATTTTCAAGCAAGCCTGTAAATGGGAGAGCAGCCCGCTAGCCTGAAATAGTCAGGGACGCTGCTTAAACAAAAGGTGCACCCCGGAGATACTGACTTCAGTGGCCAAAATTTTAACATGATATCTGTGCATGCTATCGAGCTCTCAAAAATAATTGGACAATATAATTGTGTGCAGTTCTCATGCACGATATAGACACTTTATAGTCATCTATGGCGCATATCATCACCTCCCTGCAGGTTTACGCAGCACCAGTAATAGCGTCTTTCAGGGATGTTCGGGTCACTGACCCGAAACGTTAACTCTGCTTCTCTTTCCACAGATGCTGCCAGACCTGCTGAGTGAATCCAGCATTTCTTGTTCTTGTTTTTGTTTCAGATTTCCAGCATCCGCAGTATTTTGCTTTTATGTTCATACTGGAGTTATGCAGGGTCTGGGCCCAATCATCTCCTCCACCTTGAACAGGCTGCGAGATCGGATAGGGACTTCACTTGGATAACTCTTTTCCCACAGATAGGAATGCTGAACATTCGCTCAGTAACTGACCTTTGTTGCTTTTTATAGCTCCCCCAGTCTGTTGGATTGCCACTTTCCCTTGGACATGTGTGAGCCCTTTCTTTTAGCTTGGTATCTTACTTCATTTGTTGACCATGGTTGCTTAACTACTCAGTGGAGCCTTTGCCTTTTAGTGGTATGTATTGCTTTTGTATCATAGTAACAATTTCTTTGAATAATTCCCATTGTTTGTCTGTAAGTTTACCTATAAATAGTTTAGCTGTGTTTATGTGGTCAATTCATTTTTTTATCCCATCAAAATTCGTTGGATTTGAATTTAAAACCATGGCTCAAGACTCTCCCTTCTTCCTCTCAAATATATCAAATTCAATTGTATTTTGGTAATTATTAGTAAGATGTTCCCTTACTCAGATTGATAATTCTGGTCTGTCATTCGTCAGTAAATCTAGAATGGCCTGTACGCTAGTCAGTTCAAAAACATAGTTCTAGAATACTGTATCAAATACATTCTAGAAATTCAATACCTTTAAGACTTGAACTGTTCTGCTTCACCCAGTCCTGTGAATTATCAGTTTGGCTTATCAATTTTTAAAAATATGTGTGATACATCTGAGGAGATATAATCTGTTACCTTGTTGAGTCACCTCAATTGAGAATGTTAGCTCTGCAAAGCCCCATGAATTCAAGCCCAAAAGCATCTAATGAAAGATCATGACAGACACTTAAACATAAAAAATGCTGCTGAATAGTAAGCTTAATAGCCTTTTGTGTAAATGTGTTATTTTTTACTGTATCATGTTATAAATCGTTATTGCTAGAATTAAGGTTCTCAGCTTAGTGAGAAGCTGAGATGGCAGACAGAAAGGTTTTCAAAAACTATTTGGAGCAGTTTGACTGGTTCCTCTTTTTCTTTTGGTTGCTGTAGCTGGCGGGCAGTCATTAAGGCGGGGCTAAAGTGTGGCGAGTCGAAGAGACTTAGCAGTTGGCAGGAAAAAAGACAAAAGCGCAAGGGGAGAGCCAACTGTGTAACAGCCCCGACAAACAAATTTTTCTGCAGTACCTGTGGAAGAGCCTGTCACTCTAGAATTGGCCTTTATAGCCACTCCAGGCGCTGCTCCACACACCACTGACCACCTCCAGGCGCTTACCCATTGTCTCCCGAGACAAAGAGGCCAAAGAAGAAGCTGTAGCTGACTTTCCATTGGTGATTGATAATTTAGCACTTTCGGCTCAATAGGTTTTATTTTTACTTGCTAGCTATATCGACTGTATTTATGCTAATCAGATGCAAGTATGATATACATTTCGCTGCCTAGGAGGGTGATGGAAGTGGAGACAGTGAGTGATTTCAAAGGGAATCATGGGCACTTGAGAGAAATAAACTTGTAGGGCTACGGGGATAGAGCAGGGGAATGGAGTGCTCTCCAGAGAACCAGCATGGACTTGATGGGCCGAATAGTCTCCTTCTGTGCCAGAACGACTCTGTGACTTCGCAGTGTGATGTTTTAGGCATGTGATAAAAAAAAAATAAGGATTGTGTTAATGAACATTAATTTCAACTTTGTTTCTTCTGCTGGTGGTGATGTTTATTAATTTTAATTGAACTGAAAAGCATGCTTGTCCCCACATCCCTATTACCAGGGTGCCCAAGCTGTGCTCAATGACCTAATGCAGCCGGTCAGTCCTATCAACTTGGCCCATGAATCCCTGACAATTGAGTCCCATTTGTAGTTATATGAAAAGTGCTTCTTTGTGCATTCTTACTGTATAGATGAAATAGCAAAACACCAGGTGAAGGAGCGGGGCGGTGGCCCCTCGATGATTGTCAGGAGGAGAGGTGGATTGGGGCACGGGCCAGGCGGCCCCTCACCTTGATTGATAGGAGGAGGGGGCGGGGGTATGGGAAGGGCTATGCTCTGATTGGCATGGACAGTTAGGAGGAGGGGCAGGTCAGGGCTGCGTCAGACTGACAGATGTGGTGGGGCATGGCTCTTGTGTTTGAGTGGAGGCGGTGAGACCTCAACTGATTGGCAGGAGGAAGGGGCGGGGCATGAGCCCACTCCTTCTGATCTGACCCCTTGCCGTGTATTCACGATACCCTCTGACCTTCCCCTCTCTGACGCTGAACGTTCTGTACTCAGCAAAGGAATCAATTTTATCCTCTTATGTCCCCACCTCAATGTATTTCGCGCTCGGCGTGATATTGAGCTCTTCTTCTGTCGCCTCCGCCTCCGGGCTCATTTCTTTGACCAGGAGTCCTCCCCCCGACTAGCAGACCCATTCACCCGCTTTCAGCATTCTCCCTCCACCTGGACCCCTTCCTCTGGCTGATTACCCACTCTTGATCTTTTCATTGAAAACTGTCGGCGAGACATCAGCTGTCACAATTTCTCTGCCCCCTCACTCAATCTAACCTGTCTCCCTCTGAACTTGCTACACTCCGTTCTCTCAAGTCTAATCCTGACATTGTGATCAAGCCTGCAGAAAAGGGTGGTGCTGTTGTTGTCTGGCGTACTGACCCCTACCTTGCAGAGGATGAGCGCAAACTCTTAGACACTTCTTCCTTCCTCCCCCTAGACCATGACGTCACCACCGAACAATTAGGCATGCTACAGCCTGATAGACTGAACATTGAGTTCAATAATTTCACAGCATGATGGCCCCTCCTTTATATTTTCAGTTATTTTTTCTTTTTATTTTAGTTTGTTTCATCATTCACTTTTCTTACCATGTGTCTACCCACTTTTTTTTCCATGTTTGTGCTTTGGGCCAGGGCTGTTCATTTTTCTGTCCATTAACATCCTCTCTGCACTAACATTTTGTCTTTCAACACACCATTAACATACTGTTTGCCTTTGCTCCATGACCTTCTGGTCAGTTATTCTGTGTGACCCTGTCCTATCAACACCTCTTTTGTTATCTCTTGCCCCACCCCCACTTCATTTGCTTAAAACCTATTACATTTCTAACCTTTGCCAGTTCTGATGGAGGGTCACTGACCTGAAACGTTAACTCTGCTTCTATCTTCACAGATGCTGCCAGACCTGCTGAGTATTTCCAGCGTTTCTTGTTTTTATTTCAGATATCCGGCATCTGCAGTGTTTTGCTTTAATTACATGAGCCCTGTTATCGTTTACTGGAGGGGTGGGGCGGGGGCTGCGTCCTGATTGACAGGAAGAGGGGCGGGGCTGCGTCCTGATTGACAGGAGGAGGGGCGGGGCTGCGTCCTGATTGACAGGAGGAGGGGCGGGGCTGCGTCCTGATTGACAGGAAGAGGGGCGGGGCTGCGTCCTGATTGACAGGGAGAGGATGGGCCTAGTCCTGTGATTGATGGGAGCGCATGGGGGTGTGTTGGTTGTTATCAGTTCTACTATCGGCGCGGTTGTGGGAGATAGTGGGCGGGAGCGGCTGAGAGTGGAGAAGCAGTAGGAGGAGGAGGAAGTGGTAGACAGACAAGCAAGTGTCTCACTCACCGCCGTTGCAATGCCGAACATCGTGTTGTTCAGCGGCAGCTCGCACCAGGACCTGGCGCAGAGAGTGGCGGACAGGCTCGGCCTAGAGCTGGGCAAAGTGGTGACCAAGAAGTTCAGCAACCAGGAGACGTGGTGAGTCGGGGCCCGGGAGGGGGCGGTCAGGGTCAGCCGGGCCGCGCCGCGCCGCGCCCTGCGGACTCGCACTTGATCTAGTCCGGCCTCTTCTCGGGCAGCAGGGGTTCTTGAGGCGGATCCAGCCTCCCTGGACACGGGGGAAGGAGGTTAAACTGGTGCCACGCTGTTATTTATCTGTGGCCAGGCGGGGGATGGGACTTGAGTTTTGGTGTCTGTCACACACAAAGCTTTCAGACCTGATGCATCTTATATCGCTCTTAATTACCAGTCATTAATCCTACACTATTATTACCATGTGGACATTGCTCTATATTTTCATGTATTGGTCAGGGGTGAAGGGTTTAAAGGCAAGTAACCAGTGCCCTTCCTTTGTGTCCTGGTAGGACTGTCCATTTGTCATACTGCCAGCCCTCTCGCCAGCAGCTTGAGAGTTTGTGTGTTCTTTAACTGGCTGGTGAACAGTTGGGCCAATGCTGGTCGTTTATTTCAGCCCTGAAGATAAGGATGCTACCGTTCGCCTTGGTGCTAGAGTTATACAGCACAGAAACAGGCCCATCGTGTCTGTGCCAGCCATCAAGCACCTATCTATTCTAATCCCATTTTCCCGAACTTGGCCCATAACCTTGTATGCTGTGGCGTTTCAAGTGCCCATCCAAATACTACTTAATCGGTGTGAGGGTTCCTGCCTCTACCAGTCTTTCAGGCAGTGTGTTAAGTTAAGAAGAGGTAGCTAGGGTCCTGTCTCTGATAGCCCAGCTAGAAGTGCACATTGTGTCTGTTTGCAGAGCACGTTATTGGGATATGTTTTTGGAATAACTTGAATGATGATCGAGGCTCATAAATGGGTACCTGAACACTTTGCCTCTCCATCTCCTTTAAGACCCTACTTAAAATGCACCTCTTTGACAAAGCTTGCAGTCACCCCTCCTAATTTCTCATCTATTGTCTTGGCATCCATTTTTGTATGATCACACTTTTGTGAAGAGCCTTGAGATATTTTCTATGTTAAAGGTGCTATGTAATTGGAAGCTGTTTTGTAAGACTTGTATATGCACCAACTGAAGTTTAAGGTTGGAGATGGGATTTAATCTGCCCATTATGGCCAAGATGGGCCTGTAAACCAAGAACAAAGTAGTTGTAGAAGATACCCCTGTAGGTAGAATTGAAAGGGGCTTGTTTGTTCAAGCAGTGCTTAGATTGGCTGGTTGACCCAACTGGTTGGGAAATAGGTCATTTTCATTACAGGATTAATATTTCTAATGCAGCATGATGGAATTAATATTTGAAATGCCGCATAAATTATTTCTTTATCCGAACAGTTATAATTCTCATTTTGGGAAGAATGGTGTCCTGCTGGAGCTCCAATTTGTCTGAGGAAAGTTATTTGTGCCATTTAGTACAACAGTATCTGACTTTGAAGTTGGACCAGTGGTTTTCTAAGCTTACTGGTTCTGGAAGAATAACTTGTTCTCTCGTCTGCACTTAGAAAACAAGGTTTAATGATTCAAGGGATCTATATGTAAAGGATTTGGGGATTGGTTACATTGGCCTTTGAGAAGCCTGTGCAGTTTAAAGATGATATTAATCAAACATTGCATAGTGATTTGGAGGCAAATGTTCAGGATATTGGAGAATTCCTAATCAAGTGGGAACCTGTTACAATGTTCCTGTTACCTGATGGTACTGTTTTGATGAAGAACAGGGAATTTTTTTCTTCCTAGCGTTACTGGTTACAATCAAGTTGATGTTTGAGGGACATTGCTGTGTGCAAATTGGCTGCTACATTATTTACATTATAACAGTGACAATATGTCAGAAGTACTTCATTGATTCTAAAGCACTTTGGAAAATCCTCAAGTCAGTCATTTATGGTGCAGAAGGAGGCCATTTGGTCCATCAAGTACATGCTGGCTCTCCATGGAGCCATCCAGTCAGTCCCCCTTAGAACTGCAAGTTTATTTCATGAAGGAGGCTATGTAAATGCAAATCTCTGTCCTTCTTTCACATGCTCATTTTGCTAAAAACTGTGAGGAGGATATTGATAGATTTCAAGAGGATTTGGACAGCCTGGTGGAATGGGCTGACACGTGGCAGAGAAATGTGAAATATTGCATTTTGGTAAGAAGAACAAAGAGAGGCGAAATAAAGGGTACAGTTCTACTTGGGGTTCTGGAACAGAAACACCTGGGAATAAATCTGCACAAATTGTTGAAGTTGGCAGGGCAGGTTAAGAAAATGGTTAAAAAGGCATATGGGATCCTGGGCTTTATGAATAGAGGCATAGAGTATAAAAGCAAGGAAATTATGATGAACCTTGATAAAACACTGGTGCAGTCTCACCTGGAATATTGTGTCCAATTCTGGGCACTGCACTTTAGCAAGGATGTGAAGGCTTTAGAGAGAGTGCAGAAAAGAGTTATGAGAATATTTGCAGGGATGAGAAACTTCAGTTATGTGGATAGATTGGAGAAGCCGGGTTATTCTCCTTAGAGAAGAGAAGATTTGGTAGAGGTGTTCAAAATCATGAGAGGTCTAGACAGAGTAGATAGAGATAAACTGTTCCCGTTGGCAGTAGAGTCAAAAACCAGAAGACGCAGATTTGAAGTGATCGGCAAAGAATCAAAGGCAACCTATAAAAACTTGATTCGCTGTTGTATTTTTTAAAAAAAGTCTTTATTGGTTTTCTTACTGGTTTCTGATGATTTTGAATAGAAGCTTAGCTGGATTTCTATTTTGTTGCTATGAAGGTGGATTAAGAAACTCATTATTCACTCTATAAGTAAAGATTTGTGGAGTTCTCTGCTTTTCAATGACTTTAAAAAAAAAATTGCTCTTGTGGCTGTTGATAGTGTGGTTTGTTAAGCAACAGACAATGCAGCCAGTGTTTGAGGCTGCAGGTCCCTTTAGTTTTGGAAGAACAGGTTAAGGCTTGTCTGGCATGGATTAAGTTGCTGTTGCTTTGGTCACTTTGTAAAATCACGTGGATTAGTGAGCTTTTCTAAAGCAGTATGTCAACATGAAAGGTAGCACTCTTTCAATATCATGAGGCAAACAATGATCTTAGCAAACAGTGACTTAGTATTAATCTAAAACAAAAATTTGACCTGTTTCTACAACTTAACACCTAGTATTTTTGTACGGTGTTTCTACCCAGTTCCTGTCTCAACCCAATATTTCATAAGCCCAAAATCAACCTGGGCTCAATTCCTTGAATTTAAATTTTCCTTTGAAAAATTCACTTTTGAAAACACTTGAGTAGAGTGAACTATTTATTTTGACCTTCAGCATCTCCATAAGTGTAAGCTTTGGGGAAGATCTGAGATTTTTCCAAAACTTCTGAATATTTCTTATAGCCATATTAATAGGGTGGTGTGGGTATGACTGAGGAAGGTACCCTTAGCATCTTCTAAAAATCCCATTCATACATTGTAATATTTTTTCTATTGCTTTCCTTCGTGAATCTGTGTCTAGACTCTTGGCTGACATGACAACCCTTTGGAAATTTTAACATTGTCTAGGCTGCTGCCATCTTTGAAGACTTCCTGTTCGCTTTGCTCTCTGTATTTTCCAATGTGGTATTCATTAATTATTACCTTGCACTCCAACCCCCCCAGTTCACTGTCAGTGTTACGTTCAAATATTTATTTATTTATAGATACAGCACTGAAACAGGCCCTTCGGCCCACCGAGTCTGTGCCGACCAACAACCACCCATTTCCACTAACCCTGCAGTAATCCCATAATCCCTACTACCTACCTACACTAGGGGCAATTTACAATGGCCAATTTACCGATCACCCTGCAAGTCTTTGGCTGTGGGAGGAAACCGGAGCACCCGGCGAAAACCCACGCGGCCACAGGGAGAACTTGCAAACTCCGCACAGGCAGTACCCAGAATTGAACCTGGGTCCCTGGAGCTGTGAGGCTGCGGTGCTAACCACTGCGCCACTGTGCTGCCCCAATAGTGTTACAAAATGGCTGCTTTCTTAAAGCACACTGCATTAACGATTATGTAGTTTAAAAAAAAGTTTTCAAGCAAAGCTCGAGCAAACCATTTTATCGAAGTTTGTTTTGTTATCAGTAACAAAGTATGATACTTTGAGGTTTGATGTGTGATGAATATGTGCTATTATCAGAAGTTTTATATAGAAGACACTAGATCTTTCATGGCATTGATATAGCACCTTTCACAATCTCAGGATGTCTGAAAGTGCTGTTGTAATTTAGAGAAAGGTGAGAGCCAATTTGTGCACAGCCAGGTCCCACAAACTTCAATAATAGAAATGATCAGATCAATTTTAATGTTAATTCAGGGGTAAATATTGGCCAGGACTCGGGGAGAACCTCTTTGCTCTATTCCAGCCACCAGATAGCAGATGGGGCCTCAGTTTAACGTTTTATCTAACAAGTTGGAGTTTATGGTGAATGGGGCATCGGTGAGAAGGAAATTGCAGAAATCAAGACCACAGGAGTGTGGTCCTGTAAACAAAGTGTAAATAAAGTTTCCGGAGAATTGATAGTGAGGTCAGATTGTTGATGGACAGTTTTGCAGAGATGGAAGAAGGTAGTCTTAACAATGTATAGGATGTGGGGTTTGAAGAGTCTAAAGCAGATGGGGTCAAGGATAGATAAACTCTTGAGATTGCCCCAGTGGGAGGTGATACCATTGTTAATGGATTTGCTGCATTTAGACAGGAAGGAGTGGAAACATGCCAGAGCAGCATCGCCTAGCTGGATAGAAAAAGATGGGGAGGGGGGGGGGAAGATAGTATGCTCGAATACTGCAGTGGGTGAAAAGGACAAGTAAGGTAACACAGTCACACAGCATGCCATGTATGACAGATCGGGATGCTGTCTGTGCTCTGAGCAGGATGGAAGCTGGACTGAAGGGATTCCAAGTCCTTGTCCTCCAGATGATGCGTTGGAGGAAGATTTAGTTGATGACAGTAAGACAAGATAGTGCTTAAAGTAGTCTTAAATCTGAATATGAATGACTATGCATGATGTATTTGGATTTTAAAATGCTTAGTTGTTCCATGACCTTACAGAACACAGCAGCATTGGGAAATACTTCTTTTGGTTCCCTGGATGTCCAAAAAACAGCACCCCTGATGGTTTGCTGGGTAACTGCATCATGTGTTATGGTAATGATCATACCCCTGCAGTTCAATGTTATGTGTGTGAGATGCAATTGTGCTTAGTTGTGATGTCCCCCATAATTAAATTATTCACGTGAAGAGTAGCCACTTTATGAAGTGGCATGAGTTAGAGTCACTGAGAGAAAAAAAGAGCTGGATAGTAAAGGGCATGTACAATGCAGGGAATGGGATATTTATTACCTGATTGGGGAAGTCTTTCATAATTTTTAGGTTGGCCTCAATCTTTCTTGTGAATCGATGGTCTGTCACTTGTCTCACATGTACGAGAAGTGCGACAATGAAAAAATACAAACTCAAACTGAAGAATTATAAAAACTGACTCTACCTTTTTTTAAAAATTGACAATGCTGCAAAAGATTGTGTGTGTATTCAAACATTGCCACACTGTCTGTTTAGAGCAAAGGATGCCTAACTAGGTTGAAAGGTGTCAATTACACCTTTCCTGAAACATGACTGAATTGAATGGGTTCTACTGAAACATCATAAATGGATTATTCTCATCCTGGGCTATGTGTGATCACCATGGGAGAGAAACTACAGCGTCTCCTACTAGAATCTGATGTGACAAACTTTTACTTTAAAAAGGCAGCCCTCGAGATAGAGAGAGACACCCAGAAAGAAGCATCACCAAGAAGCTTGTCCAGCTAAGAGCTGGGGAGAAATTCCAGCAAGCCAGAAGAGGTGGCACCCTGCAACAGTGATTTGAAAGTGATTGTCTGTCTTCAAACCGAACTTTCCACCAAGAGAGAAACCTACAGACAGTTCAGGCTTGCAACCAATACGAACTTGACTTCCGAGAGAATTCAACAGGTTTACCCTAAACCCCGAAACCCTACCTCACTAGAAAACCACTTACTCCTTTTCCTCTCTGTCTCTCCTTGCGTGTGTGTGTGTGTGTGTACGCGAGTGATTGCATGAGTGGATGCGAATGTACAATTTTGGGAGAAGGAATATTAATAAATAATTAATCTTCTGCTTAAACCTACAAAAAAAACCTATCGCTATCTGTTTATTTGGCAAACTAAACACAGGGGTTAAATCCTATTAACAAAAACACTTGCTGTGGTCAGGAGGGAGTTGAACAGTAGGAATCATCCACAACCCTCACCATGTAGCCGTAACGCCTGTCAAATGTTCATATTCTGTGTAAGTAAATTGTAACTGTTATTTGGGTAACCCTTTTCATTCAGCTTTATGTTGGAGGCACAACTAAATGCTATAATTAAGTAATGGTGCTTAATTTGTACCCTTGACTGAATCTGGCTGGAGAGTAGTTACTGATCTTTGTTACTGGAGATGGGATGTAGTGGTGATGCCATGGAACTAGCAATGCAGAGGTCCAGGCTAATTCCATGGAGACACAGGTTCAGATTCCACGGCTGGCTGAATTTAAGTTCAATTCATGAAAAGAAAATCTGGAACGCTAGTGTCAATATGGTGCCATGAAACTATTGCCAATTGTTGTAAAAACCCATCTGATTCGCTAATGCCCTTTCGGAAAGAAACCTGCTGTTCTTACCTGGTCTGACTACATGCGACTCCAGCCCACAGCAATGTGGTTGACTCTTAACTTCCCTCTGAAATGGTAGGAGACGCGATGTTCTCAGTCCCAGGAGAAGGTCTTTACTTCATGAGCACATGGCTTTGTCTCTGACTTTGATGGGCGTTTCAAATTCAAAAAGCCCCCAAGGTGCTCAGGTTAGTCATGTGACTAGCTCCTTATATGGAACAGTCTCTTCAACATCCTTTGGAAGTTCAAATCCAAAAGTTCCAGCCAGCTAGACATGTGACTAGAAGTGGTTTGACCATTTCTGTGTCTTGGAGAAACTTCTGAGTCCCCATTGTTTCAACATGTCTGGTACTATGTAAATGTCCTTCCAGTCCAGGTTTGCAATTTTTAAGTTTTAATGTTCATGTGGCGAAATAACGTATGCCTCAGTCTTGGTAGGTGGGGGTTTGCCTGACACCTCCACACCCAGTGGAATGAAATGCGATTTGAAGACAATGGTGCATTTCATTAGAGTTTGAGAGAAATATAAGATACAGAAAGAAACCATGCATTTTTCTCATTCATTTCCATTCATTCACCAGTCTTGAACTTCATTAAGATGGTTTGTTCTGGAGAGGTGGGGGGGCTAAGGCTGCTTCAATTTCTCCCTTTTTTTTTCTCCAGGAGGGGTAGTAGGGGGACGGGTCTATCGTGAACTCTCTGATTCCTGCAAAGACTTTTGGCTTCAGGGGATGGATGTTTCCCTTTTCCTCTGACTGTGGAGGAGGAGTCTCTGTTACTCTCCCCTTTGTTCTATGGGACACTCCTGCCTGCAGGTATTTGTGCAGACTTAACTGCATTCTCCAGTGACCCTTCGACTAGGTGAGGCATCACCCTCATGGTTTCTCTGCCCTCTAGAGGTCTCTCTTTGTCTCTGCAGGTTCCTGTAAATGATGTTAGCAACTCTGGTGGGGTGCTTCTAGAGTCTGCATTTACCTAGGAGGATGTGGGATCTAACCTTTCACATTTTTCTGGGTTGCTTGACCGTGTGGTAGGGGTTTTCATCCGGGATTCTTCCCAGACGTCCTTTAATCTGCCCTCTGGGTCACTTTGTCCCTTTCTCTTTCTAAACCTTTGCCAGCCATATACCTGCCTGTCCCCTTTTGTTCTCGGCGGGGTCCCTTACAGGTCACCAACCCTCTGCTGGAGGGTCCTCCTAACAGGGCTTAGGGTGCAGGTTTCACTGTTGATTGGTGTTTCCCCTCAACCTGGCACATGTGGCAACTCCTGCAGTACTCCACCACATCTTTGTAGAGTTTTGGCCAGTCAAACTGCTGCCTTATGCGGGTTTTGGTCTTTCGTATACCGGCATGTACAGCCAGTGTAGTTTTGTGGATCCTTCTTAATATTTCTCCCCAGTACCTCTGTGGCACCACTAACTGGTGAACTACTGTCCACTCCTGGCTCTCAGGTCTGTGAGGAGAACTCTATTTCCTCATTCTTTATAAAGTAGCAGTCAGGGACTCCCTCTGCTTCACTTTCAGATTGGGCAGCCTGTGCTAACCCTTGCAATACTGGGTTGGCTCGTTGAGCCTCACCTAGGGAAAATCCATTTAATTAATTCCCTGGGTCTCCTATCTTTCTAAAGAAAGTCTTGGACAGGCAGACCTCATGGTCATTTGCCTGCAGCGTCAATGCAGTCTCCTCCGGGGGAGCTGGTTTGATCAGGGCCTGAACCACTACACATTCAGGGACTCTGCAGGAGACAGTCTCCTGCCACCACTCTGTCTCTCTGATCTCCTGCAGTCTGACTTTCAATACTGGGAGGGCTACCACCTTCACCCCTGCCGGATCATTACCTAGGAGCAGATCAACCCCGCCCACATGCAAACTAGGGATAATCCCTACGGTCCCGAAACTAGGTCGCACTTCAGATGCACCCAGTGTACAGGTACAGACGTGCACAGCCTTCCAATACCATTTTGGTGTTCACTGCCTCTGGGGTAAAAGGGATCTGGTGGCCTCTGTGTCCCTGAGAATCACTATGAGCTTGCTTGCCCCACTCGAGAGATATGGTGTTACTTTCCCTTTCAGATACAAAACCCTGATAACCTTCAGGAATCCTATTAACTTTTCCTGCACTGGCCTTAGTAAACTTCCTGCATTGCACCCTTACTCCAGCCAAAGCCACAGCCAGTTCCGTGTTTTCCGTCAGGCCCTCGTCTTCACTGAGCAGGTGTGCCCTGATTAACCCTACTGGTTTCTGCTTTAGTTTCCAGCAGTCAGCTTTTAAATGCCCTGCCTTGTTACAGTGGAAGTACACAGGTCTCTGGGTCTCACTTGCTCGCAGTACCTTCCTTTCTGGCTGGATGAGTGCCCCCTGTGTCTCCTGCTTGCCTTTCTCTTCCAGGACAACCTGGGCTTCTATCACCTTCCCACCCTTTGTCCTTTTCGGATTTGTGGGGGTGATCAGGAAAGGTTCTCCCTGGGAAACCGACTTATAAATTGAAACAAACTCATTGGCGGCTCTCTGAACCCACTGCTCCTCGACATGAGTTTTTATTGAGAATGGGAGAGAGCTTTTAAATTCCTCTAACAGGATTACTTCTCTGAGAGTCTCATAACTGAGCTGTATTTTTAAAGCCCTCATCCACTGGTCAAAAGCCAGCTGCTTCTTTCAAACTCCAGATAGGTTTGATTGGCTTGCTTTTTGAGTGTTCTAAACTTCTGGCGGTCGGCTTTGGGTACTAATTCATATGCCCCGAGGCTAGTATTTTTGGTCAGTTCATAGTTTGATGAACTCTCATCTGGCAGCGAGGAATAGACCTCATGGGCTTTACCAGTTAGTTTGTTTTGCAGTGAAAGAAACCAGGTCTCAGCTGGCCATTTTAGCTACCTTGCCAGTTTCTTGAAAGACACGAAAAACGCTTCCACATCTTCTTCATTGTACTCAAGCCTGAATTGTGATCCTCCATATTGGCCATGCATTCTCTAGGGTGACTCTGTCGCCCCCTAGCTAACTCAGGCCGCTTTAACTCTCTTCACATTCTTTACGGAATATTCTCATTCATTCATTCATTCATTCTCTCTCTCTCTCTCTCTCTCTCTCTCTCTCTCTCTCTCTCTCTCTCTCTCTCTCTCTCTCTCTCTCTCTCTCTCTCTCTTTCCTTCTCCTGTCTTTGTGTTTCTTCACCTTCCATTTGGAAGGATCTTGCTTTCTCCCTCTCCTACCTCCCCCTCTCTTTTTCCTGTCTCTCTCTTACTCTTTCTCTTTCCTTGTCTTCTAATTCATGTTTTTTTTTTCCATTGTATCTTTGCTAGCAGTACCCTGTCTGGATCTTCTAACACTGCTTCTGCTTCTTCAGATTCAAGCTAAAAATGGCTGGCCACTAGCCTTAGAAGTTCAGACTTCCCAGCCTTGCCACGTACAGTGATCCCACACTGCTCGGCCATTTTGCTTAACTCCTCCATTGACAGTTTTTAACTTATCGCAAGTTACTTCACCCTGGCTTGGAGAGCTACTCGCTTCAGTTGCAGACATGTTAGTATACAATCACACACAACCACAAGAAAACCTGTATTGATTTGCTCTTTTTGATTGAGAACAATTTGGCTTCCCACTTCAATTTAACTCGTTTGTCTGTGGGTAACAGTCTGGACGCTAGCACCCAATTTCTGTTATGACCAGGTGAGCAATGTGTCCAGGGGTCTCTTGCTGTCTTCACTTGGTCTTATTGTAACAGGGTTTAATTTTAAACACGCAGTGTTTTGAGCTCCCCCTTTGTGAATCATTGTTCTCAACTTTCCAATTATAAGGCAAATAGATGAACACAAACAGGCTTTATTTAGTTTAAAGCAGAAAGAGGAAATTTATTAAAATCTTAAACTTAAACTCTAATACGGTTCACACCTACAGATATGTGACGCACTCACGCTAGCATGCACACATGATATGAACATGCAGATAGGAATAGAAAAGAACGGAAGAAAAGATAAGTAGAACAGTTTGTGGCAATATCTTGTTACTGTTTCTCGAGCTCGCTGTAGGCCTTGATTGAAGCTATGGTCTGGCAAATCGTTGGGGCCCAGTAATCTCTCAAAACTTTGTTCACGTGGCAAACCCTTCTCTCTTTGAGTTTTACACGTTTTCACGAGATTCAGTTCTGTGGAAAGAGGTGAAGCAGGCAGACAGACAGGAGAGGAGATGTTCTCAGTCCTAGGAGAAGGTCTTTACTTTAGCTCTGACTTCGTTGGGAGTTTCAAATTCAAAAAGCTCCCAGGGTTCTCAGCGGGTTAGTCATGTGGCTAGTTCCTTATATGGAACAGTCTCTTCAACATCCTTTGTTTATTTATTGAGAGATACAGCACTGAAACAGGCCCTTCGGCCCACTGAGTCTTTGCCGACCAACAACCACCCATTTATACTAACCCTACAGTAATCCCATATTCCTTATCACCTCCCTACACAAGGGGCAATTTACAATGACCAATTTACCTATCACCTGCAAGTCTTTTGGATGTGGGAGGAAACCGGAGCACCCGGCGAAAACCCACGCAGACAGGGAGTCTGCACAGGCAGTACCCAGAATCGAACTCGGGTCCCTGGAGCTGTGAGGCTGTGGTGCTAACCACTGTGCCACTGTGAAGCTCAAATCCAAAAGCTCCAGCCAGCTAGGCATGTGACTAGAACTGGTTTGACCATTTCTGTGTATTGGAGAAACTGCTGAGTCCCCATTGTTTCAACATTGTCTGGCACTATGTAAATGTCCTTCCAGTCCAGGTTTGCAGTTTTTAAGTTTTAAAGTTCATGTGACGAAATAACGTGTGCCTCAGTCTTGGTAGGTGGGGGTTTGCCTGAGAATATCTATCTCAAGTTGTTGATACTAACAGATCTTGGCGTTAAGGCAACAGTGCTGATAAATCCTCTCCAAACCTCTAACTCCGCGCAATGCAAACATGATGATTGTGAATAAGAAGCATAAATAGGGCAGAATTGCCGAGGCTTTGAAAATTTCGTCGCCAAGCTTGGTGGCTGTGTGTGTTAGAAAGGTTGCGGTTTGTGTATCTCTGCTATTTGTGATTGAACTTGCCTGTACCTTATGTGGTCCAGATTCTGCTATGCAGTGGGCTGCCTGCACGTTTTTGTTTGGCTATGAATTATATTGAGATTAGGACCAATAAATGAATTTCTGTGCATGCCCTAAAGGCTATTTTGTTCAGAGCTTGGTTAGAATGAATGAATCCTAGACCATATGAAGTTAATTAGTGGTTGGCTAAATTGAAGCATGCAAAAAGGAACCCTCTGACCCAATACTAATTTTGAGATTGTTTTACTTGCTATGATATAATTCAACAACATATAATTAAACTCTCGCTTTGTGGTTTTGGGATGAGCTATGAAATTTCACCAAAAGAAGATGTTGAGTGCTAAGTTGATCTGGTTTCTCCAGCTTGTGGCAGCCAGTTATGGGGTTTTTTTGGTGTTGTTTAAAATAAACTTTCCAGTTTATTCAATACAAAAGAGGCAAAAGTCCATGGTGGAAATGTTCAAATGTTCCCTTCTAGAATAATCTAGATCTGATAACTTGACTTCCTGCAGCACGCACGTTTCTTTTTAGTTTTATCTTCATATTATCTTAGTTTCCTCAGTGATTCTATTATAAGGCAAGAACAGTTTATGTTCTCTGCTTTGAGCATTAATTTTGAAGCTTGGATTTAAAGCTGCCTCGGTTGTCAGATTATGATCATGGTCAGTGGTTTGCAATTTCACATAATCACATAATGAAAATGGAATGTGACTTAGTCGTCATAAACCAGCGATTGTCAGAGTGCAGAATAGGCCGGCTCAAACTAGTACTGAAGATAGCTGGTCCAGGATAGTTGAGAAGTATGTAGAGCGGTAAATCTCAATTAATCTCATTACCTACCTCATGCTGTGGGGAGAAAAAAATAATTTAATATCATGCCCAAACAAGAGCAGCAGATTCCTTGGTCCTGTTTGTCACAACCGAGTTTAATTGGCAAGTCTCCATTTGGTTAAAAAATACGCTTCAGCAGTGCTGAAGTTCGTCCTGGGATGGTAGTTTTTGTGGGTGATGCTTTGCTATTTCGACAGAACATTGGTTTTATTAGAGATGGTGCTGCATCAAGCATGTCATCAGTTGGGACATTGGGTGAGTGTTTGTGTTTCAGTGCCAGGGAACACTTGTCCACATAATCTAGTCATGTCTCTGGATCCAGCCTTACTGGATGAGCTTGTCTGAGCTTGCTAGGCCTGCCCGCTGGAGAGGCTAATAGAACTCCCACTATCTGCAAGATGCATCCCCAGTAAGATAAACACGATTGACATAAATGTCAAGTACATTTCAATCAAAACAAGTGGTATTAGGTCTCTACCTAGAACTGGGAAAATATTAGACACTTGCAACACAAAATGTTGTCTTCCCCATGATGGCACCACATCCGTGTGAGAGGCATTGCGCCAAACTGACATGATCAAAATCATGCAGGATCTCTTCCACTCTGTCCCTGAGCCTAAACAATGCCCAGAACCCAAGACCAAGCAAGCTGCTTCCCCCAACCCTGACCTACATTGCTGCCAGTGCAAGTGCAGTCATACTAAACTACCTGGATGTACTGTTGTGTTCTTCCCACAGGCAAAGTTCTGATAACTTCATAAACGTATGAATAGGAATGTACGCATAAATATATAACTACTTCAGAGCATTTGTGAATTGTACATATTGTTATGACTGAGGTGGGAGAAGTGCCCTGTCTTTTCGAGTTCCACTTCTCCACAGGTCACAACATATATTTTAAATGTTTACCCAGTTACTGATACAGACGATCATATACTCTGCTCTTTCTCCCAGAATAAAATACACCAACCAGGTTTCTTTAATAAACAAGAATTATCCAGTAACGAAACAAAACATTAACACACAGATTGAAATATGAAAGTTTCCGTTTTACCTTAGCCCCTCACACACACAGGAAAAAAAAATCTCTCTGCAGAGGTCTTTTACCAAAAAAGACAAAAAAGGAATACTTTGGCCAAATACTTGCTAATTCTTGAAGGAAAAAAAGAGAAGATATGGAAGGAAGTCAGCTGTCCCTTTTGGTCTGGCATCTGGGTATACGGAAATGAGTCACTGGGATCTTTTCAGAAGCATTTCGTTCTGGAGGTGTCGAGAAATAGTCTGGTAGGCTTTCCAGGAGAAATGTGGCATCAGGGATTTCAGTTATCACACTCTGGATTTGTAGGGTTTTTTCAAAGAGCGAGAAAGAGGAGCTGACTCACTGGATTTCTCTGGGTCTCTTGGAGAGGTGCAAGAAAGATGAGCTGGGTGTTTCTTTTTCAGCAGGCGACAGAACCAACTGCTTTTCAACACTGTCCACACCCCAACTGAACCAAAATAATATCTCCGAAGCGAAACCACCTTCTGACCCTCATAAATCTTTATATGTCACTTCTCTGTAAATATCCTCCGCAAATCACCAAGGTTTCTGTTTACTGACCTTAAGGCATGTGATATCCAGTAAAGGTTGTTTTCAAACAAGACCTCTCAGTGTCCTTTCAGTGAAATTGCAAGAAAAAGACAAAGTCCAGCATCGATATCTTCAGTCTTCCAAAATGAATCCAATTCTACACTTTAGATGAGTCCTCAAAAATATTTAATAAAAAATATAAGCACTTTCATAATATGTTGCAGAATGTGGAACTTGAATGTTTAAAAATCACCTCCCTGAGGGTGTAGTGATATTCCATTTATATTGTCTACAAGCTTTTTGTAAATGTTTTAGGCAAAATAGTTGAAGACTTAGCTTTGCACTGAGTGCGTTTTTGGCAACCTATCCCTCCTAAAGATGTTCATTTCTGACACTGGTTCCACACATGGCTGCACTGCAGGTGGATATTATTTGTACAAGAGCCTGGAGCATTAATTTTGGAGGACTATTAAACCACTGGGCATCGCAACTGAGCCCAATCCTGTCTTCACTCGAAGCTGTGTATGGCCAATACCTTTTGTTTAATTCTTTCCCGGGATGTGAGCGTCACTTGCCAGGCCAGCATTTATTGGCTATCCCTAATTATCCTTGAGAAGGTGGTGGTGAATCGCTGCAGTGTGGTGCAGGTACACCAACAGTACTGTTAGGAAGGGAGTTCCAGGATATTGGAATATTATTGTATAGTGATTGAGTATGGAAAGCCTGGCCATATTTATCCACCCTCTTTTCCCCCCACCCCCCACACTTTTCTTGGTTGAGACTAGGTGTATCATCTTACTTTACTTTTTTGACTCTACTTAACAAACTTTACAGATGTCAAGTGGCTTTCTATCTCTTAAAAAAAAAAATGTACGAACACTGCAGTCTGCATTGTGGAATAAAATAAATCATGTTATACTGATGGAGTGATGCAAAAGTCCTCAAATTCCATTTTTTGGTGTTTTGTAAAGCTGAGCAAGATTCCACTATAAATTAATATTTGATTTGGTGCTTGTTTGATGAATCCTGACCCATTGGAAATGTCTGAGGTTTTGCAGAAGTTCTAAATTTATTTATAAAATATATTAATATATAAAAACAATTTATTTATATTCCTGATTGTAGAATACTGGAAAACATTTTTGTCAATAGTTGTTGAAACTGGAGTCCTCCATTCAGAAGGGGTGAAAGTTAGTCATTTAGTTTTCTTTTTGCAGCAGTCTTAATTTTAAGCTGTGTTTTAAAGTGATTTTCAGCCCTGGTATGTAGCCACACTGAAAACGCTCCTTGCCCACGCAACATTCTGTAACATTCATAGAATCATACAGCACAGAGGGAGGCCATTCAGCCCATCATTGAGCATTAAATGCAGGTTACTTATCCTTGTCCAGATAGCAAGTCTGACTGGGTAGAATAAACATTTTAATTGTCAGTAGTTATGTAATAAGTTACCCTGTTTACAGGTCCTATTTGGAATCTGAATAGTGTTTTGAATGCATCTATATGTACAGAGTGTTGCAAAAATAATGACTTGCCTTTTTTTTGTTTTGCAGTGTGGAAATTGGGGAGAGTGTGCGAGGCGAAGATGTGTACATCATCCAAAGTGGATGTGGCGAAATTAATGATAACTTGATAGAGCTGTTGATCATGATTAATGCGTGCAAGTTTGCATCATCGTCTCGCGTCACTGCAGTTATTCCTTGTTTTCCCTATGCGAGACAAGACAAGAAGGACAAGGTAGTACTGAGCTTTCTGGCCATTTGTTTTTTCATCTTGTTGGATTAAGGGAGAGGTGAATGAAGAATGGTGAAGATAGTATGATTCATAGGACAGATATAGAGTAAAACATTAATATGGTCAGTTGGGGTTTTATTTATGGACCAAAATGGTTGTGTTGAAATATATGACTGAAGAAGTGTTACAGGGAGAAGTTTTGAGATTCTGTTAAGTATGTATGTTATGTTTTTCATCGTGTAATTATGAGATATGACAATGTTTAGATCACAAGATTCCTTTTTTAATTATGGAATATTCTACCATTGAGATTGTCTCTTCAGAACTGATTTTTTTTTTAAATTGTCATTTTAAAAAAAAAAGTTTCCAAAGGATTCTTTTGCATTCCCATTTAGCAGATGTTTCTGCTAACCAAATGGAGACATTTTTATATTAAAAGAGGATGGGTGAAACTTGTAGAATATTTTATTTTCACAATCTGTGTATTAAAAATCTTTGTAAGCTATGCCATTCATCTCGAGTCGACCCACAGCAATGTGGTTAACTCTCACATGCCCTCTGAAATGGCCTAGCAAGCCACTCCATTGTACCTAACCACTACGAAGTCAATGAAAAGGAATGAAACCAGACGGACCACCCGACATCGACCTAGGCACTGGAAACGACCACAGTAAACCCAGCCCTGTGGACTCTGCAAAGTCCTCCTTACGAACATCTGGGGGCTTGTGCCAAAGTTGGGAGAGCTATCCCACAGACTAGTCAAGCAACAGCCTGACACAGTCATACTCACGGAATCATACCTTACAGACAATGTCCCAGACACTGCCATCACCATCGCCGGGTATGTCCTGTCCCACCGGCAGGACAGACCCAGCAGAGGTGGTGGCAGTGGTATACAGTAGGGAGGGAGTTGCCCTGGGAGTGATAACCTCCTACTGATTACCACCTACTGCCCTCCCTGAGCTGATGACTCAGTACTCCTCGATGTTGAACACCACTTGGAGGAAGCACTGAGGGTGGCAAGGGCACAAAATGTACTCTGGGTGGGAGACTTCAATGTCCATCACCAAGAGTGGCACGGTAGCACCACAGCTGGCCGAGTCTCAAAGGACATAGCTGCTAGACTGGGTCTGCGGCTGGTGATGGGGGAACCAACACGAGGGAAAAACATAATTGACCTCGTCCTCACCAATCAGCCTGCCGCAGATGCTTCTGTCCATAACAGTATTGGTAGGAGTGACCACCGCACAGTCCTTGTGGAGACGAAGTCCCACCTTCACATTGAGGATACCGTCCATCGTGTTGTGTGGCACTATCACTGTGCTAAATGGGATAGATTTCGAACAGATCTAGCAATGCAAAACTGGGCATCCATGAGGCGCTGTGGGCCATCAGCAGCAGAAGAATTGTACTCAACCACAATGTGTAACCTCATGGCCTGGCATATCCCCCACTCTACCATTACCATCAAGCCAGGAGACCGACCCTGGTTCAATGAAGAGTGCAGGAGGGCATACCAGGAGCAGCATGAGGCATACCTCAAAATGAGGTGTCAACCTGGTGAAGCTACAACCCAGGACTACTTGCATGCCAAACTGCGTAAGCAGCATGCGATAGACAGAGCTAAGTGATCCCATAACCAATGGATCAGATCTAAGCTCCGCAGTCCTGCCACATTCAGCCATGAATGGTGGTGGACAGTTAAACAACTAACTGGAGGAGGTGGCTCCACAAATATCCCCATCCTCAATGATGGGGGAGCCCAGCAGATCAGTGTGAAAGATAAGGCTGAAGCATTTGCAACAATCTTCAGCAAGAAGTGCCGAGTTGATGATGCATCTCGGCCTCCTCCTGAAATCCACAGCATCACAGATGCCAGACTTCAGCCAATTCGATTCACTCCGCTTGATATCAAGAAACGACTGAAGGCACTGGATACTGCAAAAGCTATGGGCCCTGACAATATTCCGGCAATAATGCTGAAGACCTGTGCTCCAGAACTTGCTGCGCCCCTAGCCAAGCTGTTCCAGTACAGCTGCAACACTGGCATCTACCCTGCAAAGTGGAAAATTGCCCAGGTCTGTCCTGTACACAAAAAAACAGGACAAGTCCAACCCGGCCAATTACCGCCCCATCAGTCTACTCTCAATCATCAGTAAAGTGATGGAAGGTGTCATCAATAGTGCCATCAAACGGCACTTGCTTAGCAATAACCTGCTCGGTGATGCTCAATTTGGGTTCCACCAGGGTCACTCAGCTCCTGACCTCATTACAGCCTTGGTTCAAACATGGACAAAAGAGCTGAACTCAAGAGGTGAGGTGAGAGTCACTGCCCTTGACATCAAGGCAGCATTTGACCGAGTATGGCATCAAGGAGCCCTAGCAAAACTGAGGTCAATGGGAATCGGGGAAAACCCTCCGCTGACTGGAGTCATACCTAGCGCAAAGGAAGATGTTTGTGGTTGTTGGAGGTCAATCACCTGAGCTCCAGGACATCACTGCAGGAGTTCCTCAGGGTAGTGTCCTAGGCCCAACCATCTTCAGCTGCTTCATCAATGACCTTCCTTCAGTCATAAGGTCAGAAGTGGCGATGTTCGCTGATGATTGTACAAATGTTCAGCACCATTCGTGACTCCTCAGATACTGAAGCAGTCCATGTAGAAATGCAGCAAGACCTGGACAATATCCAGGCTTGGGCTGAGAAGTGGCAAGTAACATTCGCACCACACAAGTACCAGGCAATGACCATCTCCAACAAGAGAGAATCTAACCATCTCCCCTTGACATTCAATGGCATTACCATCGCTGAATCCCCCACTATCAACATCCTAGGGGCTACCATTGACCAGAAACTGAACTGGAGTAGCCATATAAACACCGTGGCTACAAGAGCAGGTCGGAGGCTAGGAATCCTGAGGCGAGTAACTCACCTCCTGACTCCCCAAAGCCTGTCCACCATCTACAAGGCACAAGTCAGGAGTGTGATGGAATACTCTCCCTTGCCTGGATGGGTGCAGCTCCAACAACACTCAAGAAGCTCAACACCATCCAGAACAAAGCAGCCCGTTTGATTGGCACCCCATCCACAAATATTCACTCTCACCACCACCAACGCACAGTGGCAGCAGTGTGTACCATCTACAAGATGCACTGCAGCAATGCGCCAAGGTTCCTTAGACAGCACCTTCCAAACCCGCGACCTCTACCAGCTGGAAGGACAAGGGCAGCAAATACATGGGAACACCACCACCTGCAAGTTCTCTTCCAAGTCACACACCATCCTGACTTGGAACTATATCGCTGTTCCTTCACTGTCGCTGGGTCAAAATCCTGAAACTCCCTTCCTAACAGCACTGTGGGTGCACCTACCCCAAATGGACTGCAGCGGTTCAAGAAGGCAGCTCACCACCACCTTCTCGAGGGCAATTAGGGATGGGCAATAAATGCTGTCCTGGCCAGCGACGCCCACATCCCATGATATGGGATCCTACATATCCACTAAGTCTGACGTAAAGTTTGCTTGAAGGATATTGACTTCAGGCAAATCTGTGATATTTGTTATGTCCTGTCAAAGCCCCCAATTAAAATATACGATTCTGATCGTGGTGGGAAAGACACATTGATGATTCAATCCCGTCGCTCCACAGATTGTCTAACATATCATTTAAAAACTTTCCAAATTAAAGAAAGACCCACCAAATTATACCATCTATTAACCCCCGAATGAGGCTAACCAAACCAGGTATCTTTAAATCAACAAATTAACTCTTTAATTAAAAGAACTAAATTCTTAAACACTATGAACACTTAAAAATAGAAAAATTAGTGTCCTTGCAAATTTACAGTCCAATGTTGTTCAAAGTCCTCGCAGAATGTTGTTCGAAGTTCAGCGAATTTCAACAATTACCGACTTGCAAACATATTCAACAGAATTAATCTGACTTTTTGAGGGATAAAAGATTGTCAGTCTAACTTCCCTTTCTTCAATTTAAATTACCAGAGATCTCTGTCTTGGCTTGACTTTTTAGAATTTTGAGAGCTAATAATTAAACAGACAAAAATCCTATTTCCTTCAGTTTAAATGGTTGAGAGCTCTTTTTCAGTGCTGACACCACAGCTGTCTGTGTGTTCAAACTGTCTTACTAACTGCCAGTTCAAAACTGAATTGAAACAAATGTATTTCATCAGGCTCACTCCCAGTGGCTGTTTCCATGCTATCGAGAATGCACCCTTTGAATTGCAGTCTCCAAATGGCTGTTTCAAAGGTAACGAAAATACACCTTATAACTCCTAAGGTTTGCCGGCTCTTAAAGGCAAACTGCATATTCCGGAAAAAAAGTACAGGACCATGACATATTACTGTTGCCTTCAGGGTATTTGGGCCATACCTCAAAAGGAAGTGGCTGAGTAAGGGAACTTCGCCACTGTTACTTGGGTCAGAAGGGCTATCAGAGTATACATCCTTTACATTTTAAATAGGATTCCCCAATTTTTAGGAGGATTGGTTTGAATTAAATAAGGAGCTATTTGCTTGGCTATGCATTCAAGAGTCAAGGAAGTGGTACCAATAAGGTAGGAAAGTAATCATTTGCATTGCCAAATTGTGGTGACTTCCTCTTGACTCACATTACTTATCTGTTTATCCTGTTCTTCTCTGCCCCACTATAGAAGAGAAATTTGTCTGCGATCACTTCTGATTTTTGGATGTGGTGTGCACATCGAGGGGACCAATTTCTGCGTGTTGCCTTGCATGCCAATCCCCCAGAATCTGATTTGGCAGCTGGCTTCCTTAATTATGCTAATTAGGAGTTTAACACCTAATTTCTGGTAGTATTTTGGACTCTGAATACTGCTTTAAAAGTTTTACACAAAGCAAGACCATGATTTCTTCACATAATTTCTACGCATTCTGATTGACCAAAAAATTTTCATATAAAATGTATTTTTCATCCGTAATAGGTGATATTTTAATCATACGAGAGAATAAAGTAAGAAATGTGGATAATACTAGCTGAATAAGTAGCATTTTGGTTTATTTAGTTAAATTTTGGCAGATTTGATGGAGGTATTCAAAATCCTGAGCAGTCGAGATGGGGAGAAAATGTTTCCATTGGCGAAAGAGTCGAGAACCAGAGCTAACCGAATTAAGATGAATGGCAAAAGAACAACAGCAACATGAGGAAAAACCTACCCGCAGTGAGAGGTTCATATCTGGAATGCACTGCCCAAGTGTGTGGTGGAGGCAGATTTAATTGTGGCTTTTAAAAAGGGAATTGGTTAAGCGGGGCTCTGGGGAAAGGGCTGGGGAGTGGGAATAGCGGAGTTGCTCTTGCAGATTGCCGGCACGGACATAAAGGGCCAAATGGATGCCTTCTGTGCTGTAACCATTGTCATGTTCACATGAAGTGCAGCGACGGAAAATACAGAACCCAAATTGAAGCGTTATTAAAAATTGACACTTTTTTTTTAAAAAAAAGTCGACAATATGCTGAAAAATGGCTGCCGAAGGTCAAATGACCAAGCCCTGTATATTCAAATGGTCTTACTGACTGTTGAGGACAAAAAGATACATCCCAAGCTGAGTGGTGTTAACTGCACCCATTCTGAACCCGTCAAGAGACATTTTTGAATTGATTGGGTTCTTCTGAAACAAAGATGATATGAAGCAGCCACATCCTGGTCTATTATTGGAGAGACTTTTACCTTAAAAAGTAGCTCTCTGGAGACACAGAGAAAATCAATCAAAACATCATCACAAAGGCCTGTCCAGCCGAGAGCTGAGTGATCCAGCAAAAGCCAAAGAAGGAGCCCTGCTGTGAATTCTACACTTCAACTTGCTGCAGCAGAGAACTGAAAGTGATCATCATCTCCAGGCTGAGATTCCAACCACCAGAAAAAATCTACAAACAACCCAGGCCTGCAACTTTGAGAAATTGACAACCGAGAAGATTCAACACAGGTTTACTGTGAACCTTGAACACCTACCTCAATTCAAACCACTTGCCGCTTTTCCTCTCTATCTGTCTCTTATTGCGTGCACAAGTGAATGCGTGCGTGTGCGAGTGAATGCGTATGTGGATGAGGTTGCAACTATTTTGGGATAAGGCTTATTGCTCAATAAATTGTTAATCTTCTGTTTTAAACCTGCAAGAAAACCTGTCACAGTCTTCTTCTTTGACAAATAAAATACAAAGGGATTAAAATCCTAGTAACAAAAACACTTGCTGCAGTCAGTTGGGAGGTGAACAGTGAGAACCATCCACACCCCTTATCACCTGGCCGTAACACCATTCTATGATTAACCACCTCTCCCCAAAGAAGGGGAGAATTTGGTTCTACCCTTGAGTGATATTTATTGAATAAACCTTTTGCAGTTTGTAAACTGTTCATTCTACTTCTGATCATGTGAACAATCTGCTGCAAGACTGATCATAGTTGATTTCAATTTGATAATCTTTATTGGAGGGTGAGAAAGAAGGAAGCAACCAACGTAAGGTACCTCTGTTGGCCTCATCAGGCCCACTGTGTCTACTTTCATGTATATCGCTTTTTAAATGGTCTGACTACCCAATTATCTGTGAGACTGCAGTCAGCTATTCAGCAGATACCTGTCACTTGGATGCTCGGTTTGGGTAATGGGAAACTGTTACCTTGCTAATAAAAACAAGAAACGCTGGAAATACTCAGCAGGTCTGGCAGCATCTGTGGAGAGAGAAGCAGAGTTAACGCTTCAGGTCAGTGACCTTTCTTCAGAACAGTTTCCTTGCTAGTTGACTTGTTTCGCACTGTTGTGAGGCTACTCACATGGTGAATCCAATGTACACGTTCAGTCTAATCTGTCCCCCTGCAATAAAAGTTCTTAATATCTTCAATTAAAATATCCCTGTCCAGTTACCTCTGAATTGCTCCACTGTTCAGCATTGATGCTCTCTCAATTCTGCTGGTAGGTTCTGATGAAGAACTACTACATTACAATCTCCATCATCTCTAGCTTGAGTGGCCAGTGCATTCTTCATGGATAGAGGGCTATGCTATGTCACTGATTTTTTTTTTTTAGAAGCATTTAAAGTAACTACCTTTCCCTCTCTTTCCGTTCTACTCATTGGCCTCAGTCCTGCAGAATGTGAAAATCGAGGTGATTCTACTGTTGGATGATTCCACCATGATGAAAATAATTGGCTTTGTGAATAGAGATAGGAATAGGAGGAGGCCATTTAGCCCACAAGCCTGTTCTGCCATTCGAGATCATGGCTTTTCTGTGACCTAACTCCATATCACAATCACAGAATTGTTACAGCGCCGTAAAAGGCCATTCGGTCCATCATGTCTGCACTGGTTCGCCGAATGAGCAATTCACCTAATGCCAATCCCCCATCTTCTCCCCGTAACCCTGCACATACTTCTTTTTCAGATAAGTCTAATTCCCTTTTGAGTGCCTCGATTGAACCTGCCTCCACCACACATTCAGGCAGTGCATTCCAAACCCTAGCCACTTGTGTGAAGAAGTTTTTCCTCATGTTGCTTTTGATTTGTTTGCCAATCACTTTAAATCTGTGCCCCCTCATTATCAATCCTTTCACGAGTGGGATCAGTTTCTCCCTATCCACTCTGTCCCGACCCCTCATGATTTTGAATATCTCTATCGAATCACCCCTCGGCCTTCTCTTCAAGGAAAGCAGTCCCAACTTCTTCAATCTATCTTCATAACTGAATTTCCTCATCTCTGGAACCATTCTCATGAATCTTTTCTGTACTGTCTCAAATGCCTTCACATCTTTCCTTCAGTGTAGTGCCCAGAACTGGGTGCAGTACTTTAGCAGAGGCCAAACTAGTGTCATATACAAGTTCAATGTAGCCTCCTTGCACTTCTACTGTATGTCCCTATTCTCCAAGCCTGGGATACTGTGTGCTTTATTAACTGTTCTCTCAACATGTCCTGCCACCTTCAATCACTTATGCACCTGTACCCCCAGGTCCCACTGTTCTGGCACCCCTTTTAAAATTGTACCCTTTTATGTTATATTGTCTCTCCATGTTCTTCCTGCCAAAATGAATCACTTCACATTTCTCTGCCCATTCCACCAACTTGTCTATGTCCTTTTGAAGCTCCACACTATCCTTCTCCGAGTTCCCAGTTGTTCCCAGTTTCGTATCATCCGCAAGTTTTGAAATTGTGCCCTGTAAACTAAGGCCTAGGTCATTAATGTATATCAGGAAGAGCCTTTGCCCATATACCTTAATACCTTTGAATAGCAAAAATCTATCGATCTCAGATTTAAAATTTACAGTATATCTAGCATGAAATTAAATGACTGGTTTAAGGTTTGATTTTGCATATTCATCCTCAACCATGCTGAATAAAACAAAATGGCAAGTACAATTGCTGCACATTTTTTTCCCAATGGTCAGCATCTCATGTGCTATCAATATATACAACCTTGCATGTCTAACTGTGTGTTTTTCCCTCAAATTGAATTTTATGGTGGTTCCATTTGAGAAGATATTGTACCATGTCCTGAGAGGTCTCATTTTTTTGTAAGAAAAAGGAGGACATAGCCTGAAAGCGAGAAAGTAAAACTAAATTATTCATGTGCGGGCTATCACTATCACATGACTGTGTTTGTAGGCTTAAAGTTTTTTTTTAAGTTTGGTCCTACTGTTAGTAAATGGGGGATCCCAAAAGCCACAAAATAAGTATTCAAATATTTTCATGTACCCAGTCCAAACTTCTAAAATAAACTTGGCTTGAATGTTTATAATCTATGATTGTGACTGACCTTTTTCATATTATTGATGGGTAGGAGACATAAAAGTTTAAATATGTTGCCAGTAAGGTCTTTCTCAGTAATTGATTAAAGTAGCTAAAGTTTTGGAATTTGATAGGCAGTGCCAGATTATAGGAGCTGGCATGAGATTTTAACAGTCCAGTTGCAGTCTGCAGACTAATTATCTTGTTTGTATTTTGGACGTGACCTTCATTTTAATGGAACTAACCGAGCTGATCTTGTTTTAGTTAACGTTTCACTTTGAGATTAATTGGTTTAAGACTGTTGGTTGATTTATTGACCTTTGAAGTGTGGCAACTCTAGTTTGTGAATTATTAACTAAATGGATATTTTGAATAACTTTTGTTCCATTTATGCCTAGTGGAAATAACATTGATAATTATTGGTAATGACTATTTTACGTAGTATAATTTAAAGTCTTACACGATTCATTTATGAGGAATGGCATTGGAAAGTCAAAGTCTTTAGATTTACATGCTTAAATATTAAATATTTTAACAATAGTTTGACGTGCATCAATATGGTGTCAGTGATCTTTCTAAAATGTAATAGTTTGCTGCATCTCTATAGGATTATGTATTAACTTTGAGCAAATATATTCTCTCGCCTGGTTCGCATGGGGCATATTAAGAGAATGTACCCTAGTAAAGCAAATCAAGGCATGATTTTATTAATTATCTGATAACTGCAATGGCACACCTTCGAGCTCTCAATTAAATAACCTTTGGAACAAATTGTTCAAATATATTAGCTATCTGCACTTACAAGACACGACCCTGTCCAACTGCTGTTCAAAATTTGCTTCCATGGTTTTCGCTTTTGCAAATTCTACTAACCAGTACTTACAAGTGACGCAGCATAGCTTTGGTGTTTCCTAAAGTGCATGGATTGATCTCATCTTAGTCAGTTAATTAAGCAGCTCAGGCATCAAATTTATTCCTAAAATAGAGCAAAGTAGCCCTTTGATATCAAATACAATTGGTCTGCTGTTTTTTTTAAAAAGTTTTCCAGCTCATTTAATAGTTGCCATTGACAAGAAGCCTTTGTGTTATGATTGTTGACAAAACCAGGATGTCAGAATGAGATGCAGGACAAACCAGCTCAAATGTTTTTCAACAGATGTTTAACTGAACTAAATCAAGATTAGACATTACTTAATTCAGGAGAAAAATGTAACCTGCTGCCCTTGATGAAAGAAGTATAAACTTTACCTATGAGAATAGTTAAGTGCTGCAAAAGGACCTCTTTCATTGTTAGCATGTGGAAAATGCTTGAGGTGAATTGTTCCAGCTGCTGATTGCCATTCTTAAGCATTACAGATGTTTAATTCTGAGCCAATATTAGCACAGTCATGCTATAGTGGTGCATTTATTAAGTTTTAACTATATTTTTTTGTAATTGGACATTCTAAATTGCAAAGTCTATTTACAAATCTGTACCATATCTGATTTAATTCATTCAATTGAGCCTGTCAGGTCCTCAAGGGCATGGGTCATAACACGAGTGCCCCTAATTTGACAAAAAGTAGCTCAAGCTTATCCTTGCTAAAGTGACAGTTTGGACAGTGGTGACAAATGTCCTCTTGGTGTAGTAAGGATTGCTGTGAAGTTAGACTTGAGATACCTTGTTAAGCACTAGTACATAATGGGGTCATGTGCTTTGATCAGGATTTTCCTATTTGGTATGTTTTGCATTATGTTTCTATTGGGTAGCTCCTTAGCTGGAGCTGACATGTCAAAAATGCAGATGCTTAGAAATGATTAAGTTTACAAGCAAAAGGATTACAGCAAACCAGCCTGAGTCCTCCATTTCAGTTGCCAATCTGCCCTAGATCTGTTTTGCTGTATAATGCAAAGGATTTTTCATGAATCAGTCAAGTGAAGAAAGTTTAAAACATTCCAAGAACAATATGCTGCTATTAGCGACTGAAATGAAATCTCTCAGAATTGATGCATCAAATTGGCCGACTATGTAACATAGCTTGTGAGTAAAAGTTGATGGGCCAAATTGGTGCTTTCTTCAGAAGAAATGATGGTACTCTATTCAGTGCCAAAGATTAGTGCCTGTTATGACCAGGTGAGAAAGAGGTCTAGGGTTCCCTTTCAAGCTTCACCTGGTCTTACTGTAATGGGGTTTAATTTTAAACACACTGTGTTTTAGCACTCCCCTTGGTGAATTATAATTCTAAGGCAAAGAAACCAGCACAAACAGGCTTTCTTAGTTTTAAAGAAGAAAAGTTGAAATTTATTAAACAAACTCTAATTCGGTTAATGCCGACGGATACACACTGCACCCACACTAGCATGCATACGCGATACACGCATGCAAATAGAGACAGAAGAGAAGAAAAATAAAGTGGAAAGGTTTGAGGCAATATCTGAAGAGCTGTTATGGTTCTTCGAGTTCACTGTAGAGCCCTTGTTTGTAGGTAGATATTGCTTTTCGTTGGGGCCCAGTATTCTTTGTAAACCTTGTTCTCTGTAGGAGACTTTTCTCTCTTGGGGTTCATGTGTCTTCATTGGATTCAGAGGCTTGTGAGAAAGAGATGGGAGCAGACAGGAGAGATCTTCTTCCAGGAGCAAACAGCTTTCTGCCCAAGCTGTTTGTACAAATTCAAAAAACTCAGACTGCCCAGCAGGTTAGTCATGTGACTAGCTGGTTTGACCATGTCTGTTTGTGTACCCGGCCATCTTAGCAGTCAACCTGGAATGCGAGCTCCCCCACCTTCAATGTTTAGTGATCAAAAGTCCATAGTGGGTTGAATGTCAGGGAATGGCTGCTTGGTCCTTCCAAACATTGTCTGTTAATATGCAGATGTCTTTTCCAGCCACGGTTAATCTGTTTAACAAGTCCTTTCTTCACTCCAGTAACAGTTTATAATCAATGTTCATGACAAAGTTAATGTGCCTCATTCTTGGCAGGTGGGGGCCTAACATGACAATTATATTCAGTGTGAGTGTTTCAAGGTTCAGAGTTTGACTTTCAGTAGCAGGTTTCCCTTACTCATTTTAGTTGTAACGATGATGCTGTCATGCCTTTTCAATCAAGCTGGGTTGAACTGAAAAAGCATTCGTACATGAATTTGGTGGAATGGGTAGAGAAATTTGCATCGATATAAAGTACATTTGAGTGTGGGTACAGGTGACAGGATAACTCAGACTGAGTGTGCTCCTGCCCCAAGGTGGGATAATGCATTCCAGGAAACTGTCTGACACTAATTTTAATTTCCACTGAATGGAATGTAACTCCAACTTGATTCTCCTGTAATAAATCAGTCCCTGCAGAATGCTCTTGGATTGAAACATTATCGTGCCGCCAGAGATCTGACTCACATCTGTCTTCATTTAGAGTCGTGCGCCGATTTCAGCTAAACTTGTGGCCAACATGCTGTCAGTTGCTGGAGCAGATCATATTATCACCATGGATTTGCATGCCTCTCAGATACAGGTTAGTGCAAAGCATTGTACCATTTTAGTCAGATAATGGTACCAGAGCTCTTGACCATATGACCTTACCAAAATGTCTTTTGTTGGGTGATGTTTCTCCAAAGGTTTCATGGGGACCAGTATGTGAAACCTTCTTGGCCATACTTCTGTTATTTAACTGCACCTTCTGTTTACTTTATACAGCCCTGCACAAAAGAAATATTTCCGTTCTTGGACAAAATAAACTATATATTTAACAATTCTTAAAGGAATACTCGAGGGATGCTGCTGTCGGGTGCTAAATTAAGATAATTTTGTCCTTTAATATGCTGCTCTGCCAGCAGATTAGTCCATTCCAATTAGTCTTGTGAAAATGATAGCTGGACTTTCTGCTGAGATTAGTGTATTGGGGTTTTATTTTAGTCCAGTACCTGAAGGAGCAGGCATTCAGCTTCAGCACTGTCGCATCGCTGCACATCATGGTAGACTTCAGATCAGCGTGGGATGATTCCTGTGGTGGTACAGATCCAGATATGTGACTATTGATGAGAGAGAGAAAAAAACATTGCAGAGGTAGGTGTAAATCTGTCCTTTTTTAAACACGGAGAGCTGGCAGACATTGTGCATAAAAATGAATTGAGAGCTTTCCCTAGAGTATTCCTTTAATGAATGTCTACCTCTGCACCTATAATTGACCTGAGATTTGTAGTGAACAGGAATGTTCTGATGAAGCACTGGACTGAGTTTGAAACTTTTAATCATGTTGACTAATGTGCTGCTGTCAGGATGTTTTGTAGACTTTGTCTGTGTGGATGGCAAATTAATCTCTGATCTTATTTGTAACTGCAAATTCTGGCAATTAATCAGGTTCTACTTAGTTTATTTTTACATCGACTCAAGTGCATTCAGATTTTTAGGCATTTACTGGAGACAAATCTGAATAAAGAAATCCTCAAAATGGATTTGATTAAGCTGTAGCAGTACAGGTACTTGCAGATTGCATTTATTATATGTATGAATACATGTATTCTAACTTTGAACCATGCTAATAACAGCAACTAAGGATTGTGTGTCTTTCTATTTTTAACTTGGATGAAATGTTGTTTTATTCAATCTGTGCCTTAAGTTGCTGTGCACCCAGGAGTTGTTTCTGACTCGATGAATAGTTGTAATTAACTTTTTGCCAAGTTATTTACATTGTTCATTTGGTTAATTTTCTATCTGCACCAGCACTTAAAACAAGTATAATTGAAAAATTTGAGATTGCAACAATGAATGTTGGTGATTGTAATAAATGGGCTTTTCACAAAATGACTCTTGTTGCCAATTGATGAAGTAGAACTTACAAATTCCAGGTAAAAGGTTCAGCGGGCAGGAAGATTCAGTGTTCATAGCGAATTTATTAAATGTGCTGTTATAGGCATATCAGTGAAACTAAGCATAATGTACGTCTAGCCTTTTTTCAACAATTATGGCTTTAATTTTCTTCTGTTAGGGTTTCTTTGATATCCCCGTGGATAACCTGTATGCAGAACCAGCAGTACTGCAGTGGATAAAGGAGAACATTCCAGAATGGAAAAATTCCATAATTGTCTCTCCCGATGCTGGTGGAGCTAAAAGGTGAGTTAATGAGTCAAATTAAGTCACAATTTGCATGGTCTGAGTTTTTATTACTCTCTTATTGTGAAAGTGGAGTCAATGCAACATGCTATTGTCAGTTAAAGATAAAATTACACTTTAATCCAGTTGTACAGACTTTACTGAAACAAGAGTTAGATGCCACAAGCAAATGTTAAAAGAATTATTGCATGGGGCGCAGTCTTCAATTATGAATGGAAAAAATAACTTGCCCAATTCACATCACATGCCTCCGACTTGTTCAGCATAATGTTAGCATTATTGCAGCTGAGAAAACTACGAACTCTTGACAAGAGTTACAGTTCATAAGTATTGGTATGTTGTAATGCAGTTGTTTGTGATTTTTGCTTCAGAGTGACATCAATTGCTGATAGGCTGAATGTTGAATTTGCTCTGATCCACAAAGAAAGGAAGAAGGCAAATGAGGTGGACAGAATGGTGCTCGTTGGTGATGTTAAAGATAAAGTAGCCATTCTTGTGGATGACATGGCAGACACATGTGGAACAATATGTCATGCTGCCAACAAGTAAGTAAATGTGAGCAAAATGGGTCCTAGAGGATAGTTTTTCCAATGAGGTGTCCTGGTTTTGCATGTGCACACAGTGCTGGGGGAAGGGAAGATTTGAAGCTCTGCAGGCTTCAGGATTTAAGAATAAGGCTGCTGAGTGTTTGGCTACCCTACATGACATTTTTGTTCAATTATTTTGTGGTGTGTCTTTATCTGGGCAGCGTGCACACAATAGAATCATTTTCAAATTCTCTTTCTAGCTTTTGAAATTGAATTTTTTCAAAAATTGTGTGTTTAGCTGTTATCCAAGTGAGCATGAGCTAGTACTATTTTCAGTTTGCATTTGGTTTTTCTGTCTGCATTTAACTTTTGTATTTTACTTTTTTTCACACTTTTTAAAAGTCACCTATCTTAGTGGGGGGCATTCCTTTGAAAATTCCTACCTTCAAAATCAGAGGATGAGGAATACATAAAGGTGGATGCAACTGTATTAACCCATTCTTGACTAAGTAGACTAGTCTATAAATCCTGTCTGAGTTACTTGGGCATTTCTTCAAATCTGCATCCTCCACTTGTTTCACCAGGGAGGCAGTATTGGAACTTTGCTATCTCCTGTAGCCTGAACTGCAAACCTTGCCTGGGACTAGAATAACAGTGCTCTTGCACATCAAGTTACTGATGTCTTGATTGCCCCAGCTTGTGATAACTTGCCCACTTTTCTAAGGGAAAACTGTCAGAGCAGGAGAGGGCTGTGTGCTGTCCATGTGGCCACAAGCTCAAGTGTGGAGGGCCTCATCAGTGGACGTATGTGACTATCTAACCACCTCCTAGCAATGCTCAGGCTTCTATTACAAAAGCAAAATACTGTGGATGCTGAAAATCTGAACTAAAAACAGAAAATTCTGGAAATACTCAGCAGCTCTGGCAACATCTGTGGAGAGAAAAAACGAGTTAATGTTTCATGTCTGTGATGTAAAAATTCGAGAATATATGAAATAGGAGCTAGAGAGGACATTTGGTCTCTTGAGCCTGCTCCGCCATTTAAAAAGATCATTTATCCCGACTCTGTTTCCTGTTAGCCGATCCTCTATCCAAACTAATATATTACTCCAACACCATGAGCTCTAATCTTGTGCAGTAATGTTTTATTGGCCACTTTGTCAAATGCCTTTTGGAAATCCAAATATACTACATCTACTGGTTCCCCTTTATCCATCCTGCTTGTTACATTCTCAAAGAACTCTAATAAATTTGTCAAACATGGTATTCCTTTCACAAAACCAGGTTGACTCTGCTCGATTGTATTATGATTTTCTAAATGTTCTGCTACTACTTCCTTAATAATGGATTCTAACATTATCCCAGTGACAGATGTTTGGCTAACTGGCCTATAGTTTCCAGCTTTCTGTCTCTGTCCTTGAATAAAGGTGTTATTTATGGTTTTCTAACCTGCTGGGACCTTTCCAGAATCTAGGGAATTTTGGAATATTACAGCCAATGCATCCACTATCTCTGCAGCCACTTCTTTTAAGACTCATGGGTACAGGCCATGAGATTCATGTTGTATGATCGCTTTAAAATTGATGTCCCTTTAAGAACTCAGTATGCTAATGAGTATGCTTCCTCTGCTATGTCCAGACTGTCCAAGACAGTATGGCACACTGACACAGAACACAAAAGTCCAAGTGTATCAAGCCTGTGTCCTCAGTACCTTGCTCTACAGCAGCGAGGCCTGGACAACGTACGTCAGCCAAGAGCGACGTCTCAATTCATTGCATCTTCGCTGCCTCCGGAGAATCCTTGGCATCAGGTGGCAGGACCGTATCTCCAACACAGAAGTCCTCGAGGCGGCCAACATCCCCAGCATATACACCCTATGCCAGCGGCACCTGAGGTGGCTTGGCCATGTGAACTGCATGGAAGATGGCAGGATCCCCAAGGGCACATTGTACAGCGAGCTCGTCACTGGTATCAGACCCACCGGCCGTCCATGTCTCCGCTTTAAAGACGTCTGCAAACGCGACATGAAGTCCTGTGCCATTGATCACAAGTCGTGGGAGTCAGTTGCCAGCGATCGCCAGAGCTGGCGGGCAACCCTAAAGGCGGGGCTAAAGCATGGCTAGTCGAAGAGACTTAGCAGTTGGCAGGAAAAAAGACAGAAGCGCAAGGGGAGAGCCAATTTTGTGTAACAGCCCCGACAACCAATTTTATCTGCAGCACCTGTGGAAGAGTCTGCCACTCTGGAATTGGCCTTTATAGCTACTCCAGGCGCTGCTTCACAAACCACTGACCACCTCCAGGCACTTACCCATTGTCTCTCGAGACAAGGAGGCCAAAGAAGAATGCTAATGAGCTAAGGACCTGAATGTGACTGGAAGCCATAGTCACTCTGCAGTGTAACACCGTGGACAAAGGTTCTGTATTTAGTTTGCTCTGTATTGTATGTACTAGTTTAGATGTTAAACCTTCCAGAGATCTTCAAAGCACTGGAATCCACATACCTCATTGTGTTGCTTAAGATAACACAAAGAAACTCATGACAGTCCAGGGAACATGTCAACCTTTAGTCCCATTAGTTTTCCTATACTTGTACTCTAGTGATAATTGTTTTAAGTTCCTCCCTCCATTTTGCTCCTTGATTTTCTTCTATTCTTGGGATATTTTTTGTTGTCCTCCATGAAGATGCAAAATGCTTGTTCAAAGTCTCTGCCATTTCCTGTTTCCCATTATTAATTCCCTGGTCTCATCCTCTAAGGGACCAACATTTACTATAGCTACTTTCTTCCTTTTTATATACTTGTAGAAGCTCTTGCTGTCATATTTCTTGTTGGTTTACTCTCATATTCTGATTTCTCACTCTTTATTGTTTCGTCATCCTTTGCTTGTTTCTAAAATTTTCCCTATCTTCTGGCCTAACACTAATCTTTCCAGCATTGTACGCCTTTTTCTTCAATTTGGTACCATCCTTAACTCTTTAGTTAGCCATGGGTGGCGCATTCTTCTTGTAGAGTCTTTCTTTCTCAATGGTTTCCATCTTTATGAGCATCTCCTTAAATGTCTGTCACTGCTTTTCAACCGTCTTGCCTTTTAACGTATTTTTCCAGTCTGCTGTGGACAACTCTGTTTTCGTATCTTGGTAATTGCCTTTATTTAATTTTAAAACACCAGTTTCGGACCCAAGTTTCTCACCCCCAAACTGAATGTGAAATTATTCGTGTTATGATCACTCTTGCCAAGAAGATCCTTTACTATGAGATCATTAATTAATCGTGTCTCATTACACATTACCAGGTCTAAAATAGCCTGTTCCCTGGTTGTTTACAGAACTTATTGCTCTAAGAAACTGTCCCAAATACATCCTCAAGGCTACCTTTGCCAATTTGAATAGTCCAATTGATAGGAAGATTAAAATTGCCCACAGTTACTGCAGTACCTTTTTTACAAGCTCCCATTATTTCTTGATTTATACTCTGTCCGACAACATGGCTGTTAGGGGGCCTATTAAAGTCCTCCCACCAGTGACTTTTCTTTTGCTATTTCTTATCTCCAGGACTGATAAAAGGTCACAGACCTGAAATGTTACCTGTTTCTCTCTGCATAGATGCTGCCTGACCTGCTGAGTATTTCCAGCATTTTCTGTTTTTATTTCTGCTCAGGCTTCTGTGATATGGCTGTTGGTAGAAAAATTGTAATGTTTCCTTTGGAAGCTCGAGGATATGCCATGAGTTAATATGGGCTGCTCTTGTGATTGTGTGTGTGTGAGAGAAAGGCTAAAGGATTATCAAGTGATTATCATGTGTCTAAAATCAAGATGTAAAACTTGAAAGTGTTTGTTGCAACCATTCCATAGCGTTACACTTTTAAATAGCTACATTCAGGAAACACTCACCTTGGTAAATATCGCTAATGCTTTTCCTCACCTATACTAATGACTTGTTATGGCACGACTGCTCAAGACAAAGCCCCCAATCAAAATTTATGATTCTGATTGCGGTGGGAGCAACACACTGTCAATTCAGTCCCATCACTCCCTGGATTTAAGACTACCCAAAGATTGAAGTCTTAGCTCCATCTCTTTTAACTTAAATTCCCTCTCTTCTCTTTCACTTTCTCTCCAAAATGCTCTCTCTTTCTCCCTTTCCTCCAATTCAAGTTTTCTTATTGCTATTGCTTTTTTCATTTTCCTGCTGAAGCTCCAGTTTTTTCATTTCTAACTGAATCCTAGCCAATTCCACTGCATCTCTCTCAGACCTACTAGCTTCATGTCTTTCGTATTCGCTTTCTTCCTCGTATTGCCCCTCATTTGTATTATCATCATCATCTACCAATGCCAGATGTTTGGCTATTATGTCAATTATCCCTGCTTTTTTTCGCACCTGATTTCAATTCCAACCCCAATTTCACTGCCAATTCTTTTAATTCGTTCTTAGTTAAAATTGTCAAGTCACTCAGGGAAACATTCTGCTTTCCCAAAAACTTTGCTACAACCATTAATGCCATAACAATGGTATTGATTGTACCTTATTATACAAGAGACCTGGTTCTTTGAATTTCTTTGTAATTGGTGTTATTCAAGTCCTGGACAAGCCCCAAGAAATATGTTACGACTGACCGCTCCTGTCAAAGCCCCCAATCAAAATATACGATTCTGATTGTGGTGGGACCAATGCACTGTTAATTCAATCCTGTCGCTCCCCAGATCAGCTAACATAGCATTTAAAACTTTCCAAACTAAAGAAAGACCCAGCCAAATTGTACCATCTATTAACCCCCGAATGAGGCTAACCAAACCAGATGTCTTTAAATCAACAAATTAACTCTTTAATTAGAATAACTAAATTCTTAAACACTATGAAGATATTAACATTTAAAATAGAAAAAATTAGAGTCCTTGCAAATTCACAGTCCAATGTTGCTTGAAGTCCTTTTCCAGCGAATTTCAACAATTAACAACTTGCAAACACTTTCAACAGAATCAATCTGACTTTAGAGTTTTTGAGGGATAAAAGATTGTCACAGTCTAACTTCCCTTCCTTCAGTTCAAATTACCAGAGATCTCTATTTTTGGCTTGACTTTTTTTTTAGAAGTTTGAGAGATAATCATTAAACAGACTAAGATGCTATTCCTTCAGTTTAAATGGTTGAGAGATCTTTTTCAGGTGTGCTAAACACGACAGCTGTGTCCTCTGTCTTCTGTGTCTGTTAGAACAAACTGTCTTCAACTAAAAGCCAGTTCAAAACTGAATTATAACAGATGTATCGCATGAGACTCCCTCCCAGGGGCTATATCTATGGTAATGAGAATGCACCCTTTGAATTGCCGTCTCCAAATGGCTGTTTCTAAGGCAACGAAAGTGCACCTTCCTATAAGTCTTGAGGCTTGCCGGTTCTTAAAGCAATATGATCCTTGGCAAGCCTTTAAGGCAAACCGCATATTCCCAAGGAAAAAAAAGCTACAGGACCATGACATCTGCCTGTTGAATAATCTGGGGGTCCTACTGGTTTCGATGAGCTTTAGATCCTTCCCTAGCATCCTGTTACAACCTCACCTGTGTCCTAGTGACCAGGCATAGTCTGGGATTGATACTTTGTATTGTGCTACATAAATAACAGCAATTTTAGTCAAGCCTGCAGTATTCCCAGGGTAGACCACTTAAGTCCCCCCCCCCCCCCCCCCGTTTCAGCCCTTGGCTACTGGCAAGATGGATAACTAACGCTAAGTTCTTCTTGCTCCATCACTGTTGGCCAGACAGGCGGTTAGGTTTGCACGGTTACATTTTCTAAATTATGCCTAACATCTCAATTTAGGTGCCAGAGTACAACATAAGTCCAATAGCAATTAGCAACTGCCTGTCACCAGTACATGGGAAGCAATTCTAATTCAGGGGTGAACATCCACCCTAATACCCCAGTCCCAAACCATATCCCACCACGATGTATCCTCCAGTTCAGCTTCCACATCCTTTCCCAGTTGTTTGATCTCCTGTTGGATTCGGTGATACTGCTTCGTTGCTGTCCGGGCCTCTTCCCTCAACTTCAGTAGATGCTCCAGCAGTTTAGGGATTTGCTTGGGAAGCAGGTATCTCAAAAGTCCTCCGTTATATCATCTGTTATGGTCATCCACACCCTACGGGGAGGCTGGATGTGAGTTATCGCCGAATGTCCGATTGTCGTTGGGGCCTGGGGGTGGAAGCAGAAACTTGAGTTGATCACTGGGCAGTGGATGTTACTGCACTGGCATTGAGGTTCGCTGATGGTCATGCAGTATTCCCCTTCTCCACAGTATGTCACCTGCATCGGTTCATAGCGGGCACTGGAAATTTCAAGGGTACAGTTTAGGATGGTATTAAAACCATGTGCAGCTCTCGTCCCTATCCCTATGGAATGTGGATAGACAACATTATTCCCTACACTCAGCCAGCAAGATCCCGCAAGGGGGGAATCTCTCTGGGTCCCGTGTTTGGGTACGAAGTAGTACTTTGGCCAATTGTTATCTCCCATGATCCCTGTATTCTCTACCCCGAGAAGGGTTTGGATGACCCTGGTTCTTTAGTGTTTTGCTAGCATGTTGGTTAAATTCAAATCTAACTTAAAATTCCATTTAAACATTGCTTTGCTCAATATGATTTAGAAGTCAAAGCTCATTATAGCTAACAGCCGTAATTCATTAAAAAATACTAACTGGCTCACACAATTATTCTAGCAATTCAATTTTTTTTTAAATTGAGTTACAATTGAATCAGTGAATCTGGCTATGCAGTTCAGTCATGAAGTTGGCCAATGTGCTCATGTACACTTAATGGAGTCCAACGACCTCTCTCGTCCAGGATACAAATATTGAACAGATTACCCAAAATGGGACCCTGCAGTCAACATTCACATTGGTTAGACAATTTAATAACATAACTTGAATAGAACTTAATCCAATAATAACTGCATACAGATATAATAGGGGTTATAAAGTTAGAACTACAGTGGGTGATACTGATGCTAGATTTATGCATGACTGCTTTAATTATAAAGGAAACCTTCATTGCCACACTTTGCAACTTCAGGCACTGCTGTTCCCCATTCCCAACTGCCCTGAGCTACTCCTTAAGCACACTAGTTTGTTAACTGTGACATTTAACGTTCCACGTGTCTTGTTGGGTCCCCCAGTCAACCGACTTGGTTCCTACCGCGCTTGTGATTGCCAGACATATCAGCAGTACTGCAGTTTTCATGGCCTTGTAAAGAGAGAACATAGCGGACACCGGTCGTCATCAGTTAGTCCTTATTATTCTTTGCATTTCCATACTCCTTGATCTGTGTCCAGTGTTTGCACCAGCCTTTTCCTTCCGCATTCACACGTACAAGTGTTGGTTATCAGGACCTCATAAGGTCCTTGCCAGCGTGATGCTAAGCCTGGTTTGCAAGTAGGACTCCAACAATCGCTTGATCCCCTACTCCTAGCAACTTTTCCTTGTCCTTTAGAATAACTTTCAAGTTCTTATGTTTCCGACTTAACCACATTTGAATTGTGTCGTCTTTAATTTGTTGCAAAATTTTGAAAGGCTAAAACTGGGTTTCTGTGGGACTTTTACAAGGCTCTGGACTTATCTTTATATTTGGATACAAACTGGAGCTTTATCCCCAGTTGCCAATAGTTTGTGCCAGTATGTCTCAGTTTTAAAATTGTGATGAAAATCACAAATTCAAGCACACAAACATCATGCGCCCAAATAAAATAAATAAATCCACATACACCCATGGACAGAAAAGAGTAGCATGTGCGTTTAAAGGAAGGGAAACAGAAATAAATCAATTACGTCAATGATCCCGATTCTCCTTTCTTCAAATGTCTTGCAACAACTATAATTAGAAACTAAAGGAAAAAGATAAACTCTCTCAAGCAGACAAACTCCAAGAGGTTATGCAGAAGCCTTTCACAGTCATTCTTTGTACAGGGAGTTAGGTAGTAAGTTTAAAAAAACAGGACCTCTAGGGTTGTAATCTCTGGATTACTCCCTGTGCCACGTGCCAGTGAGGCTAGAAATAGGAAGATAGTGCAGCTAAACACGTGGCTGAGCAGCTGGTGTAGAAGGGAGGGTTTCAGATATCTGGACCATTGGGCTCTCTTCAGGGACAGATGGGACCTGTCCAAGAAGGGTTGCATCTAAACTGGAAGGGCACTAATATCTTGGCTGCAAGGTTTGCTAGCCTCACTTGGGAGGGTTTAAATTAGTGTGGCAGGGGGGTGGGAACCAGAGCAGTAAGACAGCTAGTGAAGTAAATGAGGAGGACATAGTAAATCAGGCCAGTAGGACTAAGAGGAAGAGCAGGCAGGGAGATGTTGCTGAGCACAGTGGGACTAGTGGTCTGAAGTGCATTTGTTTCAATGCAAGAAGTATAACAGGGAAGGCAGATGAACATGGAGCTTGGATTAGTACTTGGAAATATGATGTTGCTATTACAGTGACTTGGTTGAGGGAAGGGCAGCATTGGCAGCTAAATGTTCCAGGCTTTAGAAGCTTCATGCGGGATAGAGGGGGATGTAAAAGGGGTGGGGTAGTTGCATTACTGGTTAAGGAGAATATCACAGCTGTACTGCGGGAGGACACCTCAGAGGGGTCATGCACCGAAGCAATATGGGTGGAGCTCAGGAATAGGAAGAGTGCAGTCACGATGTTGGGGGTTTACTACAGGCCTCCCAACAGCCAGCGGGAGGTAGAGGAGCAGATATGTAGACAGATTTTGGAAAGATGTAACGGTAACAGGGTTGTGGTGGTGGGTGATTTTAACTTCCCCTATATTGACTGGGCCTCACTTTGTGCTAGGGGGCTTGGATGGGGCAGAATTTGTAAGGAGCATCCAGGAGGGCTTCTTGAAACACTATGTAGATAGTCCAACTAGGAATGGGGCCATTCTGGACCTGGTATTGGGGAATGAGCCCAGCCAGGTGGTTGAAGTTTCAGTGGGGGAGCATTTCGGGAGCAGTGACCATAATTCCATAAGTTTTAAGGTACTTGTGGATAAGGATAAGAGTAGTCCTCGGGTGAAGGTGTTAAATTGGGGGAAGGCTAATTATAACAATAGTAGGCAGGAACTGAAGAATTTAGACTGGGGGCGGCTGTTTGAGGGTAAATCAACATCTGACGTGGGAGTCTTTCAAACGTCAGCTGATTAGAATCCAGGACCAGCATGTTCCTGTGAGGAAGAAAGACAAGTTTGGCAAGTTTCGGGAAGCTTGGATAACACGGGATATTGTGAGCCTAGTCAAAAAGAAAAAGGAAGCATTTGTAAGGGCTGGAAGGCTAGGAACAGATGAAGCACTTGAGGAATATAAAGACAGTAGGAAGGAACTTAAGCAAGGAGTTAGGAGGGCTAAAAGGGGTCATGAAAAGTCATTGGCAAACAGGATTAAGGAAAATCCTTATATATATATATATATATAAGAGCAAGAGGGTAACCAGGGAAAGGGTTGGCCCACTCAAGGACAGAGATGGGAATCCATGCGTGGAGCCAGAGGAAATGGGCGAGGTGCTAAATGGGTACTTTGCATCAGTATTCACCAAGGAGAAGGACTTGGTGGATGATGAGCCTAGGGAAGGGAGTGCAGATAGTCTCAGTCATCTCATTATCAAAAAGGAGGAGGTGTTGGGTGTCTTGCAAAGCATTAAGGTAGATAAGTCCCCAGGGCCTGATGGGATCTACCCCAGAATACTGAGGGAGGCAATGGAAGAAATTGCTGGGGCCTTGACAGAAATCTTTGCATCCTCATTGGCTACAGGTGAGGTCTGGAGGACTGGAGAATAGCCAATGTTGTTCCTTTGTTTAAGAAGGGTGGCAAGGATAATCCAGGAAATTATAGGCCGGTGAGCCATACGTTAGTGGTAGGGAAACTATTAGAGAGGATTCTTCGGGACAGGATTTACTCCCATTTGGAAACAAATGAACTTATTAGCGAGAGACAGCATGGTTTTGTGAAGGGGAGGTCGTGTCTTACTACTTTGAGTTTTTTTGAGGAAGTGACGAAGATGATTGATGAGGGAAGGGCGGTGGATGTTGTCGATATGGACTTTAGTAAAGCCTTTGACAAGGTCCCGCATGGCAGACTGGTACAAAAGGTGAAGTCACACGGGATCAGAGGTGAGCTGGCAAGATGGATACAGAACTGGCTCGGTCATAGAAGACAGAGGGTAACAGTGGATGGGTGTTTTTCTGAATGGAGGGATGTGACTAGTGGTGTTCCGCAGGGATCAGTGCTGGGACCTTTGCTGTTTGTAGTATATATAAATGATTTGGAAGAAAATGCAGCTGGTCTGATTAGTAAGTTTGCGGACGACACAAAGGTTGATGGAGTTGCGGATAATGATGAGGATTGTCAGAGGATACAGCAGGATATAGATCGGTTGGAGACTTGGGCGGAGAAATGGCAGATGGAGTTTAATCTGGACAAATGTGAGGTAATGCATTTTGGAAGGTCTAATGCAGGTGGGAAGTATACAGTAAATGGCAGAACCCTTAGGAATATTGACAGGCAGAGAGATCTGGGCGTACAGGTCCACAGATCACAAAGTGGAAACGCAGGTAGATAAGGTAGTCAAGAAGGCATACGGCATGCTTGCCTTCATCGGTCAGGGCATAGAGTATAAAAATTGGCAAGTCATGTTGCAGCTGTACAGAACCTTAGTTCGGCCACACTTAGAATATCGCGTGCAATTCTGGTCGCCACACTACCAGAAGGACGTGGAGGCTTTGGAGAGGGTACAGAGCTGGTTTACCAGGATGTTGCCTGGTCTGGAGGGCATTCGCTATGAGGAGAGGTTGGAAAAACTTGGATTGTTTTCACTGGAACGACGGAGGTGGAGGGGCGACATGATAGAGGTTTACAAAGTTATGAGTGGCATGGACAGAGTGGATAGTCAGAAGCTTTTTCCCAGGGTGGAAGAGTCAGTTACTAGGGGACATAGGTTTAAGGTGCGAGGGGCAAAGTTTAGAGGCGATGTGCGAGGCAAGTTTTTTTACACAGAGGGTGGTGAGTGCCTGGAACTTGCTGCCAGGGAAGGTAGTGGAAGCAGATACGATAGCGACGTTTAAGAGACATCTTGACAAATATATGAATAGGAAGGGAATAGAGGGATATGGGCCCCGGAAGTGCAGAAGGTGTTGGTTTCGGCAGGCATCAAGATAGGCGCAGGCTTGGAGGGCCGTATGGCCTGTTCCTGTGCTGTACTGTTCTTTGTTCTTTGTTTGTTGTTTTGTAATATTCTGAACTAGCTGATATGTGTCCCCTTTTCTGAGGCCCATAGCCCGAGCTACCCAAGTCTTCATTTCATCCCAGGTGCCTCAAGCCGTTCTCCCTTCCTCTGGTAGGGCTGAGTAAATCTCGTTCCTGCTCAGCTTCACTACACGTCTGCTTCAACAATCTCTCTCTCGTCTGCCTCCCTCTTTTCCCTTTCCTTTGATATATCTGCACAATATGCCTTCAGGAACTCCACATTCCCGACCCACCGAGTTGTCTCTTCTATATGTCTGGGCTGTTCCTTCTCTTGTTTCTCTTTCTTTCTGTAATTGACTTTGTCCTGTCAACTATGGCACACCTATCTTCTCTTTCCTTAATTTACTCAATTCTAACTCCGACTGTCTGTGCTTTTCCTCCTGCTGCTTGCACTTCGCCTGATACACCAACAACCAGACTGCTTTAATTTATCTGTCTTTATACGTGGACCCCTGCATCCACTGTTCTGCCTCACCTCAGGGTCATCTGTACAACCCGGACCCACCCTATAAATTTCACTACCACCAAGCAAAGCCAAGTTAGAAAGCAATGCTTTCTAATAACGTAAACACTCTTCCTTATCGTAGCTTCTTCTAGCTTTTAACTTACACCAATTTAATACAACTTCACTCAGACGCTTCACACACATTCACATTAACCCTTCAACAATTGCTGAACACACAAAGAGACCAAACACCAACTTAGATTTACACACGCACACACAAGTTTTTCTCCTTTTGTCCTTTCAACAGAATTCTAGACTACTGTGGTACTTCCAGTGTAATTTCTACCAATTGTTTTCTGAAACTTGTTTCTATCTCTGGACATGTTACTGGACTGGCTGTTAATTTATTTCTGCTTTTGGAACTGTTTGTGGACTCGCTGTAGAGTCCCATATAAGAATTGATTCTGATCCTAATTGCCTTATCCTTCAGACCTTTCTTTTGGCTCTTCCACCATGCTCTTTGTACCTCTGGGGATGTCATTAGATTTCCACCCTCCTTTTTTTGTTTTACTGGTGAAGTTCTCAACTGCTATAAACCTGGTAAGGGATCGCTCTGGTCCCCAATTTAGACCTGCGTTATTTGTCATTCTGTCAGGGTGTGGTCTGCCTGAGCGGTATTGACCTGCGGGATGCCCTTTAAATCCCCTGCTCAGGTCGACCTCTTATGAAGGTCTGCTTTACGGTCGCTCTCAGCACAGTCTACTGCGTGGTAACGGCCTTCAGGATACCCTTTAAATCCCCTGCGCGGCTTCACCTACTACGTGGCTCTGCTTTGCAGCTTTCTCAGCGCGGCTGTCTGCCAGGTTCTCTCAACTCGCAACCTAGTGCCCTGGCACACGCTTTGATCGCTCGGCACTTGAGTCTCCAGGCGTTGGTTCTTTGATGCCCACTTAAAGTACCAATCCTGCCACTGTGAGGTAGACCTTTCCTAACTAAGGTGGTAAAATAAAAGGTGCGCACCCCTTGATTGGTCTCCTCACTGTCGCAGTCCCGATGTGGTGTAGCCTGCCGACTAGGCCAAATGTAAGAGTGAGGGCTTGCCCCGGTACCCAAAAAACGCCTCGAGAGTCGGATGTCTTGTACAAACAAGCAGTTTTTTTTTTACAAGCATGCAGGGAGAAGTCCTACTCTCATGAATGATTGTAGGGGTTCTGCTAGTACATTGTTCCAGTTGTCATTTTATACAGTTTTACAGGAGGTTTACTTGATGAACTGTTTCCTAATTACATCATCTCCCATCTATTGCCTTCCCTGATCTCATCCTGCCTTGGTTATATTATTCACCTCGTCAACCTCTTGATTGCCCTACTCATAGGGTACTTAAGTATTCATATAATTCGGGTGTTCCCTCTCCTGAGCTTGTTACCTTCTGATTAGATATTCATATAATTCGTGTGTCCAGCAGGCAAGCTTTCTCAAGTTACAGGGACCTAAGTTATGTCAAGTATCCCATACCTGCCTATCCCAGTCCTCCCCTACAGGTTGCTCCTGTGTCCCTGAGTATAATAGGTTTTCCTGCCTCACTTAAAGGAAATGGAGTTACTCTCCCCTTTGGCAGAAATTCATTATACCTCTCGGGTATTGTATTCTTAATCTCTGCATTCCTTTTAGTTTTAGTATCTGGTTTCACAGCTGTCATTAAAGCTATAACCTGGTCTGCTATACTTTGTCAGAGTCTTTTCTTCTGCACTAGCTTTGCGTACCCCAACAAGTCCTATGTGTTTAGCTCGCAATTTCCACCACTCTGAACGAAGATTACCCATTTTGTGACAATGATAACACTTTGGCTTGCGAACCTCACTTCTACCCTCAGCACCTTCTTTTCTGACCTGAGGAGGTGATCCTGGGGCATTCCCAGCTGTTCCTTCTTGTCCCCGGCTACTTGCCTTCCTTTCATTCTCCCACTTTCTTTCTTGGGTTTATGGGAGTGACGGACAAAAGAGGTTGGCTTATTCACAAATTCAAAATCATCAGTAATCTCTGCTGCTTGCCTAGCTTTCAAAACTTTCAGGTTATCTATATGAGTTCTCACTACTGAAGAAATTGAGTTTTTAAACTCTTCTAAGAGAATCAATTCTCAAAGGTTCTCGTATGTGGTTTCTATCTTTAATGCCCATATCCAACGGTCAAAATTCATTTGCTTCACCCTCTCAAATTCTAAATATGTCTGCCCAATCAATCTCCGTAAATTCCTAAATTTCTGATGGTAAGCTTCAGGGACTAACTCGTACGCAGAGAGAATATCCTTTTTTGCCATCTCATAATTTGCAGAAGCCTCTTCAGGAAACATGGCATAAGCCTCATAAGCTCGGCCTACCAACCTGCCCTGCAGTGTCCAGCTTTCCTTCGGCCATTTCATCTATTTGGCTATTTTTTTCAAAAGTTATGAAAAATGCCTCGACGTCACTTTCTTAGAACTTAGGAAGAGCCTGTATAAATTTAAACAACTTTGCCCTGGGGCCTGAGCTAAATTCAGATTCTTTCTGACCTGAATTTTCCTTGGATTTAAGACTACCCTTTTGTCTTAGTCCCATCTCTTTTAACTTAAATTCCCTCTCTTTTATTTTATGCTCTCTCTTTCTCCAATTCAAGTTTTCTTCTTACTATTGCTTTTTCTTTTTCCCTTTCCTCTTTTTCCAATTCAAGTTTTAATTCTTTTCCAGCCTCATGTTTTTTCATTTGTAACTGAATCCTAGCCAATACCACTGCATCACTCTCGGACCTACTGCTTTTTTGTTTCTCGTATATGTCATCGTCGTCTTCTAATAATTCCAGGTGTTCAGCTATTATGTCAATTATCTCTGCCGTTTTGACACCTGATTTCAAGTCTAACCCCAATTTGACTGCCAATTCTTTTAATTTATTCTTAGTTAAAATTATCAAATCACTCAGGGAAACAGTCTGCTTTCCCAAAAACTCTGCTGCAACCGCTAATGCCATTACTATGGTATAGGCAAGCGACCTGGTTCTTTTTATTTCTTTGTCATTGGCATTAGAATGAGATGGCAACAATAGAGTTCCCAATTGACCCCAATTTAAATAGATTATCCCAGAGATGAGTAATTAATATGATAGCTAATGCGAGCCTCCAAATTAATCTGATTCTGATCCCTGACGCGAGCCGCCTAATTAGAAATATGATTCGACCGCGCGCAAGCCTCCAATTAATATGTTATGGCACGACCGCTCAAAGCAAAGCCTCCAACCAAAATATATGATTCTGATTGCAGTGGGAACAACGCACTGTCAATTCAGTTCCGTCACTCCACAGATTGCATAACATATCACTTTAAACTTTCCAAATTAAAGCCACAGCCGAATTGAATAATCTAATAAGCCGCTGAATGAGGCGAACCAAAACTAGATGTCTTTAGGCATCAACAAATTAACTGTTTATTAGAAAAACTAAAAAAACTCAACCACTACTAAGATAAACTAATATCTAAAAATAGAAATAACCATAGAACCATGTCAGTAAAGTCCTTGCAGATTTACGCTCCTGACGAAGTGGAATCTTCCAATTTGGAACAGTCCAAGGTTGCTTGAAGTCCTCTGATTCTAAGTCCACTCGCAATCCTCCAAGGTCAGATGAGGTAAGGAAATCCAGTCCAACATCCGAAGCATCAAACTCCTCTTCCTTCCAGCAATGACCACAGCAGATCAACAACTTGCAACCACTTTCAAAGGGAATCAATCTGGCTTAACCTTTAGAATTTTGAGGGGTTTAAAAAAAAAAGTAGTCAGTGTAAGTTCACTTCCTTTAGTTTAAATTAACAGAGATCTCTTTTCAGTTCATGCTGGTCCAGCTGTGTGTCCGTTTCTCAACTGTCTCTGCAAAAGCTAGTTTCAAAAGTCAATCACAGCATTGTATATCCTGTTCTCGGTCTCTGGCTGTATCCGGGGAAACCAAGATGCACTTCCCTTGCTAACTTCTGAGGCTGGCTTGTTCTCCCTCTCTGTATGGTTGTATCCAAGGCAACCACGATACACCTTCTGAAACTGGCTGCCTTAAAGCAGTATTGATCCTTTGTCTTAAAGACACACCACATATTTCCCGGAAAAAAAAGAACAGGATCATAACAACATCGCCTGGTAAGGAATTGCATTTGCCTGCTGTTTCCCTCTTCCCAGGAGAGCAGACTTCTTACCCAGAGATGGCATTCTTTCTTTGCTGCACAACCCTCACCTCAGCTTCAATATGTGCTCTGTAAAGGGGATAGTCATTCTCTCTTCCACCCACCCCACCTGGTAGGTTTGTACTGTCCTCATTCTGTTTCAATGCAGAAACCTCTATTTTCCTTAAATTTCATCAGTGTAAGTTTTTGGATCTGCTCTTTAAGAGACTGCAGCAACTCTTTAAATCTGTGGCCTGCATGATCCTGGCAGTTTGCCCAACTTACAGTGGGAGTGTTGAATAATTATTAAAATGAACAGACTACACAGAAAGCTGTGAAACCCATTTCCTTTGCCTTTGATAAGGGATAAGCTCCTGCACTCATGATTGCACTGCCACTGCACCCCTACTGAAAAACCAACCTTGAAATGTCTAAGATATGCATCTACTGCACTGCCTGTGTACAAATGTTAAACAACTAGTGACACCTGCTGCTAATTCACTCATGACATTCCCAGTGGTGATCCTTGGAGATCATGACTGCATGTAACTTTTTTTTTTCAAATTCTACAGACTATTTCAGCCACTAGGATTTCCTGCGAAGTGTATGCTCCAATTTACCAAAAATGAGGGTTATTGATAACCCTACTAGGCTAAGACCAGGATTTTTCTTTTGTTAAACTTGAGACCTCAGAAAACAAGCCCTTGAATTTGTTTTCTATCAGCTTACTTGTTGCTTGGACAAACAATGTAAATCATAATACCTGGCTTAAAGCAACATCCTTCTAGAAGTTTTCCAACTGAGTAAATTTTGCTTTTCATGTCTGTAGTTTCCAAGCAAAGGAATCCAATGATTGGAACTTGAAAAATTTCCCGTTCATTGACTGTTACTGTCTCAACACATGATTTCCATTTCCTCCCAGCAGCCTTTACTTATTGAATTCATGTGATTTGTGTTTTTCTTTCTTTCTCAGCTTGGCTTTAAGAAGATTTTCTTAGTGCTTTCACTTCACTTTGGTTAAAGCATACAGACATTACAGGAAGGTCTTTAAATCACTGTTCACAAGCACTTACTTGATGAGAAGTGTACGCAGTGTCGATATATAATGGATTAGAAGAAAGACAAACAAAAATGAATCTCCAGAGTCTAGAAGTAGAATAATGGAACCTCAATAGAAGGCAATGAGGGCACATCTATATTCTGGATATGCCCCAAAATTGAATCCTTTAATAAATGTACTGCATAGAATTAAAGACTGGGTCCTGTATTTTGCTTTAGGCTTTTCTATGGTGACCATCCTCTATGCAAGCAAGTTCCCAGGAATCCATCTGCTGGTGAATTCCACTCATTTGTGGGACAGGTTAATATTCTGCTCAGTCATTTCAATGGGCAGAGAGGGGATTGTAACATTATTATGGGAAAAGCCAACATGGAAAAATATTGATGTACTGAATTGTAACCAGTGGAAATACTCAAATCTGACCTCCTCCAGATAGTCAGCATTCCTTGTATAGTGTAAGCTTCAACATTTACATTGCTTCCTAACGGGTAAATTACGTCAATCCTTGTGCATTGTTAAAACTCCTGTTGCCGCATAAAAGAAATCCAAACAGCTTGATGTAATAGGAGGTCAGGAGGGTGGTGGAGAGAAACTGCACCCATGGGCAGTATAAATCCAGATGGTCTGCCATGCTCATTTGGATAAATTTTGTACATAAATTAGATTTATCTTAAATTGGCTACTACTATTATGGACCAGAATGGTATTTAAAGGTAGGAGCACCATTAGCTATATCTGACTTCGGGTTTCTGATTTGTACCATATCTTCAGAAAGTCCTACGTTGTCATTCATAAGAAGAGGCAAGTTTGATTTCTGCTTTAGAAAGTTTTAAAAAGCATAAGTAGACTTTGCACACCATCCACATTATGATCAAAAATTAGACTGCAGAGTCCTTCCTGATCAGAACTTACTAAGCCGTTTTGCTGCTCTAACAGCTTATGGGTAGGAGTGCTTCTTATGATCAGCTCACTGACTGTTTTGACTACCTCTGGCATCATGTCCCTCTCGGTAGAAGCTACAATGGTTCTGGTTACAAAAGTGGGAATAAAAACCACCTACTTGGCTGTTCCATGCCTCAAAGCAAATGCACCTTTGTTTTTACATAGTGTGTTTTGATGTCTGGTGACAAACCCAATACAGAAATGCCACTGTAAGCCATTAAATTTCAATCAATTTTAAAGTTTAAAGATAATTTTTGTATGAAGCAAATATGTTTGCAGTATTTTAATGTATTGTTAGTACAGTTTTTAGTCTCTTGTATTTTTTTCATTCAGATTGCTGTGTGCTGGTGCTACCAAAGTTTATGCGATCCTTACTCACGGTATCTTCTCTGGCCCTGCCATTAGTCGAATAAATAATGCTGCTTTTGAAGCTATTGTTGTAACAAACACCATTCCACAAGAAGAAAAAATTAAGATTTGCTCAAAAGTTCAGGTAGAATTGATCTTTGTCTTTCATTTGAAATAATTAGTAATACATTGAATACACAGACACTTAGCCTGTCCACTTAACTTTTAGGTGATTGATATATCCATGATGCTTGCTGAGGCAATACGCAGGACCCACAATGGAGAATCCGTGTCATATCTGTTCAGCCACGTACCCCTTTAAGGTGATGAGATTTCAGCTTTCCTGCATTGTTCTGGACTGAACATTGCACTGTTGTATTTCTGAGGAATCCCTCGTTATTTTCTGGAATACTGCAGTTAACCAGACCCAGCTTGAAAGTGCCCACCACTGTATCAAACTGGAAAAATTGCAACGATACTTGCAAGTCGAAGGCAACTTAGCTATTTTAAATGTCATGGACTGGATTTTATTTCTCTCAATCATTTTGTTTTTAGAGAAAAATAATGTGCTGTGGAAAAGACAGCAAAGTTCTGTTTTTTGTACTTTGTTAGAAATGTAAGCTTTTGAGAAGTGAATTTCTATGAAATCTCAAATTTGTTACTGATTATTATGATGTGGCTATTCTGCACCAATGCACAAATCTGTTAAATACTTGTGGTTATGTGCTGATTCTTTTTATGGGAAACAAATGTTTGAGATGCATCACAGTAGTAGTAATGATCAACAGACATGCCGCAAGATATTAAAACTGATTTGGACATTCAGATATAGTCGAGTATTTATATTCTGCAGCAACAGAAGGAAACTGGTCAATGAACTTACAAATTGGTTACTAAATGAATTCCAGTACCAATACAATTTTGAAATGTGAAAGCAGTTTATTTGCAACCAAATTACAATGTGTTGAGTGGTTTAAATAAAATGTATTCTGCAGAAAAAATAGCTTGCTGCAATATCTTGCTCTCTTTGTCCAAAAAACAATTGAACAGATGTGTAGAAGTTAGTCAACAATATAAGAATTAAATTCTTAAGTGCAGCAGTTCCATATTCAAGTGCAAAACACAAGTCCAGCCTCCTTCTGTTTATAATTTCTAAAGTACAGCTGTTTTGGATAAAGAGTGTTGATTTAAATTGAGAACTGGTCCCATGAGGGGAGAGGCAGCTGTTGAGCTCTTGTTTAAGCTGTGCATGTGACCTTTCTTAAAGGCAGGTTTTATTAGCCAGGTAAGCAAGCCATTTTGAAAATTTGAGGAAGATAAACTATTTGATTTGGAAAGCCTTACTTAAAATAAAGTTGGAACTTTTTATCTTTCTGCGCCAAATCATTGAAAAAGACGGCAGCATTGTGGTCCATATAACAGGAGAGTTTAACTGAAAAATAATCTAAGGCTTTCTGGTCAACAAAAAGCAGGTTTTTAATGCTGAGAAGGAGACTTCTATTCAACAAACTTGCAGACCATTTCCAGTCCCTTGCTGCTGATGTCCCTGCCTCCTCAAAGTAAGGAAGGCTGCAACTAATCTATAACTGAATTCAATTCTTCTTCCTGTATATTACTTTGCTTTTAACCTTACAATGTCTACACTGGGTAAAATACTTCAAATGACTGTAGTAGCGGACCTCCTGTGCTACAGCTTGTGTTGGCTTAAAGCTTACGTTTTATTAAGGAGCTCGCATTTAAACATGTATCGAACAATGTGTTTGTTATTCTGCTAAATTGATGCTATGTTTAACTTTGTGTGCCCTTTTAAGGTCCCAAGATTTAACTGCTGTGTTTCTTCTGTTAGAGACTAATTGCATTTTGCAAATACATAGGTCAATCAGAAGTCAAACTGGCTTGCACATTTTTACTTTTATGCTATGTAATTTAAAATATATATTAAGGTGGCTGAAGTAAGTGAAATTGTGTTATTATAAAGCATTATGGAACTGTTTGGTGTGTTCAGATTCAAATTGTTCTCTCAATTTTGTAGTTATTTTAAATCGACTTTGATTATTGTCCGTTTACGCTTGTACTCTTGTTTTCTGTTGCACTTTGCAGAATACAGAGGAAAATAATAGGATGGTGTAAGTAGGTAGGAGGCACATAATGTGACTTGGGAGGTCATGTGGTTCTGTTGATTACTGGGAGCAGTGGGACAGGACTGGTGGAGCGGGGAGGGACTCTTGGGTTTTATTAGTGGCGGTGGTTTCTGGGATCTGGAAATGATATGCTGGTGGTAAATGTGGGGATGTGGCAGGAGTAGTCTTGTAGCTGCGCACTTTGGGAGGGTGAAGAACTGCGTATCTGAAGAGAGTTTGGCAGTTCTGGGAAGGGAATTGGGAGCATTGGTGGGGTGGGTTGTAATCAGATATCTAGGAGCAATGGGAATGCATTGTGGGGTTTAGGAGCAGCAGCTGGGTGGTGAACTTGAAGCATTTGCAAAGGAGGTGCACAGGTGTGGCAGAGAGAAGGCTGCTGTGATCTTATACCATTGATAAGAGGGTACAGGAACTGGGACCATGGGAGTGGCCCTCTGCACAAATACTGGGGGGAGGGTCAGATACAATTTTGGGAAAGGGGTCTTGGAGAATTTAGGAGGGGTAATGCGTGGAACTATGTGGGATGCCTAGGAAATGGGTATGAAGATGACTAGTAATATTTTGGGGGGAAATGAAAGCCTCTACATAAATACATAAATCCCACCCCCACTTCCACCAATAAAAACTTGAGAATATTTTCAGAACATGAGTTATGAAGCCTTTTTTGAGTTATTTAAAGTGCTTAGCACTCCTGACAATTTCAAATTGTACATTGGAATTACAATTGTTATGACCCGATGAGAAAGAGGTCGAGGGTTCCCTTTCAGCCTTCATCTGATCTTACCCATAACAGGGTTTAATTTTAAACACCATGTTTTTAGCTCCCCCTTGGTGAATCCTTGTTCACCGCTTTCCAATTATAAGGCAAAGAAACCAGCACAAACAGGCTTTCTTCGGTTTAAAGAAGAAAAGTTGAAATTTATTAAACTTAAACTCTAATTCAGTTAACTCCTACAGATACAAGGCGCGTCCCACTCTAGCATGCATACACAATACACACATGCAAATAGAGACAGAAAGGAGCAGATGAAAAATAAAGTGGAAATGTTTGAGGCAATATCTGAAGAGTTGTTATAGTTCTTCGAGCTCACTGTGGAGTTGTTGATTGTGGGTAGATCTTGCTTTTCGTTGGGGCCCAGTATTCTTCTTGAACCTTGTTTTCTGTAGGAGACTTTTCTCTCTTGGCGTTCAAATATCGTCAGTGGATTCAGAGGCTTGTGAGACAGAGATTGGAGCAGACAGGAGAGAGATCTTCAGTCCAGGAGCAAAAACAGACTTTCTGCCCAAACTGTTTGTACAAATTCAAAAAACTCAAGTTGCCCAGCAAGTTAGTCATGTGACTAGTTGGTTTGACCATGTCCTTTTGTGTATTCGGCCATCTTAGCAGCCAACCTGGAATGCGAACTCCCCCACCTTCAACATCTGGTGATCAAAAGTCCATTGTGGGTTGAGTGTGTCAGGGAATGGCTGCTTTGTCCTTCCAAATGCTGTCTGTTAATATGCAAATGTCTTTTCCAGCCACGGCTGATCTGTTTAACAGTCCTTTCTTCACTCCAGTAACAGTTTAAAATCAATGTGCCTCATTCTTGGCAGGTGGGGGCCTAGCATGACACAATAGAAACAAACCATGCACTTTAAATGACTCTTGTACCGCTCCTGGCTCAGTGCCATGTAAACTGTTTACGGAAACCTGCTCCTGCTATGAGAAAAGCCCTACAGCCATTTGTCTGGCTACCAGCCAGCTTTAAGTTTATTAAAGCACTTATTGCACTTTGGGGCAGAAGTTTTTTTTTCCTGGTCATGGCTGGGCACTTGGCTTTTCTTGGCACAGATGGGAGGGCAGCCTGGGAAAGCAGCACAGTGTCGGTAACGTATTGGGGGCTAGAAAGACTCAATCAAAAGTGGCTGACAGGAGTAATAGGAAGTGTAAAAGAGGTAATCAATAATGAAACAGGGAGTGCATTAGTCAATAAGCCTTTTGATATCGCTAGATATTCTAGAAGTATTTAATAGAGGATAACTTGCTGTGCACTAAATCTTGGAATTTTGAAGTCCATATGGCAGCGATGCATGATGGATTAAAGCTCACTAAATTCTCAGCAACACATGGCATGCATCCTAGGGTAGTAAAGTTGATAACAGAAGAAATTGTTCAGTATTGGTTATTGGGATGCAATCATTACAAGCTACACATCAGACTTTTAAAAAGGTTGACATCTGCCCAAGCAGCTAAAGGCCCATCAGCCTAAATGAAGCAAGAACATGCATGTATATAGTACCTTTAGCATCCTCAGGATATCTGAGCTTTGCAACCAATGAATTACTTATAAAGTGTAAACAATATTTTGTAGACAAATGTGCTTGTCTGTTTGTTCATAGCCAGGTCACTGAAAAACACAAGAAAAAATACCAGCTAATCTGCTGGTGTTGGATAAAAGATCAATGTTAAGCCAGGGCCTGTTAGATTTCTTCAAATAGTGTGGGGCCTTTTCTGAGCAGACAGGGCTTTGCATGAAAAAATAATAGATTAACATCAATATAACAAAATAATGGAAATCATTCTTAGGCAGGGATTCTCAACCGAGAATCTGCAACTCTCTAGGAGTTTACCAAAACTAACCAGCGAATTTGTAGACAAAAGTGGTCTATTTATCACATTAAATCAGAATCTCAATTGGCACAAGTTGTGGCTGAGATGCCTTGGCAATCAAGGGATGCTGTCCAATGAGAGTGAATGAGAGCCAGGTGTGTCTGGGTGAAGTGTTGGTTAGAAGGGGTGAAAAAAAGCCAGCTTGTGCACCAGCAGCAGTGAAAGTTGGTGTTTGGTTGCAGCGCATGGAGGGACACGTCCCCCCACCTTCCAAGCTGGGGGAGGGAGCAGGTGTAGGGCAAGGAGATAAAATGCTTAGACTTTGCTTGACGAGCAGTACTGAGCATTGGTGCCTGAGAGGCTGTAACTTAAAGATTCATCTCTTGTTTCCTCAGTGACATGATTAATTGTGTGCGTCAAATCATTTGGCAAAAATAGGCCATTTTTTTTTTTCTGATTTCTCCAGAGTTCCACCCCATGCGTGTGATTTTTATCCCCCACCGATTAAGTTACCATCTACTGTACCATTGGGATTTAGAATTGTGTAGTACCATATTTATACATTTTTGGCATTTTTAAAATTTACTTGATTAAAGTACAAAGAACTTGCAAATTGGAAGGACAGTTGTGTGTTGTGCCTGGTCAATTGAAGTGAGAAGAGAGAGGATCTCAGCCCATGAAGAGAAAAGACTGGAGGATAGCAGTCAAGTTGTAAGTAAAACAAAAAGAAATATATATAGTTAATTGCATAACTCATTTTGCATTGGAAAGAAACTTATGCCATGGGGTCTTTGGAATTTTTATAACAAGGGAGAGGGGCCTCAGATTCGAAAAAGGTTGAGAACCCTGTTTTTAAGGCATATGGTGGTGAGGTACTTCTGTAGTGAGGATTTAGAAAAGTTCTGCCTTTTGATTCTTGGGTTACAGGTGATGTGACATTTATTGCTTATCCCCACTTACCCTGAGAGGTCGTGGCTTTGAACGGTGGCAGTTCTTTTGATGCTATTAAATGGGTTTACAGAATGTTGACCCAGTGATTGAAGGAGTGGCAGTATATGTCCAAGTTGGCATGGTGTGTGACTTACAGCTTATGGAATTCCCATGATCTTGCTGCTCTTGTCCTTGGTGTTCATGTGCTGATGACGTAAGTGCGGTGAGTTACTGCAGTGCATCCTGCAAATAGTATGTAGTGCAGTCACACTGTGCCAGTTTTGAATGGGGTGCTGGATGTTGATTTCACTGGCAAGGATCAAGCCAACAGTTCTATGCTATATGGTGCTGAATGTGCCTCAGCCCCAATTGCAACTTTTGAAATTTCTGTCCAGCCTATGTCATGATCAGCCCATGGCACCATTCCAGACTTGACTACTAATCTTAACCATTGTTATGATGCTGTGATGTTACTGACTGGTTTAATTGAAGCAGCATTACTAAACTAATACCAATAAACACATTGTGCAATAATTTACTGGAAAAAGTTGGCATGGGAACTCTAGATTTGTTAACTGAAATTAACAACGGAAATTTTGACGACCTGTGGTTTATTAAGCTACTAAAATTGATATTTGTTGCAAAAATAGTTAATTAGAATTGAGTTTGCAAAAATTTTAATGTAAGAAAATCATAGAATTGTAGAGCACAGAAGGACGTTGTTTAACCCATGTTGCCTGTGTCTGATTTTTGAAAGAACTATCCCATCCACATAACTGAAGCCCCTCATCTCTGATACCATTATAATAAATCTCTGCACCCTCTCTACCAACCTTGGCATCCTTCCAAAAGTGTGGTGTCCACATTTGGGCACAGTACGTCAGCTGAGGCCTAACCAGTGTTTTATAAAGGTTTGCCATAACGTCCTTATTTTTGTTCTCTTATAGCCCTATTTATAAAGCCACTGATCACACATACTTTTGTTAACAGCCTTCTCAATTTATCTTGCCACATTCAAAGATTTAAGTCTGTGAACCCCCAGGTCTCTGTTCTTCCAGCCTCTTTAAATTTCTACCATTTAGTTTATATGGCCCCTCTAAATTTTCTTTCCAAAATGTATTAGATTACTTCATTTTCATCTGCCGTGTGTCTACCTCTTTCTGCAGTCTGTCTGTGTTGTGCTGCTCCTATAGTAGAACTTTGTTAATGTTTTTGGGGACCGAAGGACGTGTGTTGATGCAATAGAATTGGCGCAGACCCAACAGTCAGAGGCAGGCAACCACTAAAACTGTGTGAAGGCCTGCATTATGACCTCATCTGACCTGTATTCAAAACCAGTGTCAGGGCTGAAGCATAACTGCAGCTGGTGCAAAGTGAAATTTTTTAAGTTGCATGCTTAAGTTATGATCTTGAGCATTAATGGAAACTTTCCCCTATGTGTCAGGGTCATGCTGTTTGTGTCATTTTAAGCATCATGGACTAGAGGTTTGAGCCAAACCTAATAGGTATACTAAATTGGTTCAACAATAATCTACTCTCTTAGATCCTCAAGGGAGTTTTTTCAACTGCTTTATGAAGTGAGTGTATAATTTTTAAAAAATTCCCTTCTATGGTCTTTAATACCTAAAGTGGAATCCAATATTTTGCCTTCACTAAGTCCTTACCTTTTGAGCCATTATGGCCTTGAAATCTTAAATTCTGTGCTGGTGCCTGTGTCCTGACATGTTATAGCGTTTGCAGGCAGACTAAGATTTTCAAGTGAGAGCCTCAGTTTATCTTTGGAACCAGATTTGATGGCACTAGAAAACAGCAACGCTGACTAACAACAAAAACCCAAAGGGACCTAGCACTTAAATAATTTTCTAGTCAGAGAAGCTTACATTTTTTGTGATATAGCAATGTTTAGTTTTGGAGAGGAGGCTAAGGACAAAACAATAAGAGGGGGGGAAATAGAGACTGATATTTTCCAAGTCTATTCACATTGCCTTAGGTCGCAGGTCCAAGCTCAGGCAGATAGCTTAGGGAAATTTCTATTTATAGAATGCTACTTTGTGTAATAGAATGTGTTGATTGTAATGGTGTTTGTACAGTATTTGGCACAAAAACCCCATTGCTTTATTTAGAGTAAATGGCATTTTGTTCATACATAGAGTTAAAATTAAATGGCTTGGAATTAGTGCTATCAAAATGGAATATGCAGATTTAAAATTAGACAAATGAGCTCTGTTCATTAAGTGACCACCCTAGATGTATATCTGAGTGTACAATATGTATAAAATATGGAAATATATACAGTTCATCAGAATTTGTGGGTAAAGGATTATTTTGCAAGACACTCTGGGTCACCAAAGCATTCTTTCTGAATCTGTCTGCATGGGACTGTTTGTTTCAAGTGTTATGACCAGGTGAGAAATGTGTCTAGGGGTCTGTTACTATCTTCACCTGGTCTTATTGTAACAGGGTTTAATTTTAAACACAGTGTTTTGAGCTCTCCCTTGGTGAATCCTTGTTCACAACTTTCCAATTATAAAGCAAACAGACTTTCTTTGGTTTAAAGAAAGATGAAATTTATTGAACCTTAAACTTATACTCTAATACGGTTAATGCCTACGGCTATATGACGCACCCACGCTAGCAAGCACACGTGATACACACATGTAAATAGGGACAGAAAAGAGCAGAAGAAAAGATAAGTAGTACAGTTTGAGGCAATATCTTGTTACTGTTTTCCGAGCTTGCTGCAATCCTTGATTGAAAATATGGTCTTGTGTATCGTTGGGGCCCAGTATTCTTCGTAAACCTTGTTCATGTAGAAGATCTTTCTCTCTTTAAGTTTATGTCTCTTCAAGATTCAGTTCCGTGGGAAAGAGATGGAGGCAGGCAGACAGGAGACAGTTCTGCTTCAGTTTTAATTGGTTCTGATCTCAAAAACTGCTTTTCTAGTTTAAAACTTCCCTAGTTGGTCAGCAGGTGGTCACGTGACCGACTGGTTTGACCAGGTCTCTTCTGTGTATTGGGGCGGGGACTGGTTCCTTTGTTTTGACATTGGCTGGTACTATGCAAATATCCTTCCAGTCAGGGCTTGCAATTTTAACTTTTTGTTCATGTGGCGAAATAATGTGTGCCTCAGTCGTGGCAGGTGGGGGGTTTGCCTGACACAAGTAAGATTCGTTTTAGTTATTTTAGTTGGAATGCGGATCAGCTTGTGGATTGTTCTATATTCAGATGAATATTAGTTTAGCACTCAATTTAGTGCTGTGTAATGTGCAATATATAAAGTTTAGTATACCATTACCACCATCTGCTGGCATTATATGGGAGTACTACTTATGAACAATAAATAAGCAGAATATCTTAAACAAGAATATTTATATCTTACTCCCACATTATATATATTCTATAACTTCACTTTTTAAAAAATACATTTGCAAGATTTTCAATAACAAATCAGTAAGTTGCATGAATAAAATTGAACAAATGAAGAGGATTGATGAGGGTAGTGTGGTTGAAGTGTATACAGACTTTCAAAAGGTGTTTGATAAAGTACCACATAAATAGACTTGTTAGCAAAATTTGAGCCCATGAGATTAAAAAGACAGTGGGGATACAAAATTGGCTAAGTGACAGGAAACAGAAAGTAGTGATGAAAGGCTTTTCAGATTGGAGGGACGTATACAGTGGTGTTCCCTGCACTTTTTGATCTATATTAATGACCTGGAGTTGGGTATACAGGGGATAACTTCAAAGTTTGCAGATGACATGAAACTCGGAAGTGTAGTAACAGACTTCAAGAAGACATAGACTGGTGAAATGGGCAGACACATGTCGGATGAAATTTAATACACAAAAGTGCAAAGCGATCGATACATTTTTGATCGTAAGAATGAAGAACACAAACTAATTGTTCCTACACCCTCTTTAAAATTAAATCAAAGACACTTGGGGTGTATGTGCACAAATCTTGGAAGGTGACAGGACAAGTTAAGGCTATTTAAAAAGCATACGGGACCCTTTGCTTTATTAATAGAGGCATACAGTGCAAAAGCAAGGAAATTAAGCTAAACCTTTTTTTAAAAAAAAGGGATTGGGCTTCAGCTGAAGTATTGTGTCCAATTCTGAGCACCAAACTTCAGGAAGGATTTTACTTTATACCAGGAATGAGGGATTTCAGTTGTGTGGAGAGACTGGAGAAGTTGGACTTGTTCTACTTAGAGCAGTAGAAGGTTGAGTAGATTTGACGGAGTTCAAGATCGTGAAAGGTTTTACCAGTAAATACGGAGAAACTGTTATCAGAAATTTTTGGGGGGGGATGTGGGCGTCAATGGCCAGGGCTGCATTTATTGCCCATCCCTAATTGCCTTTGAGAAGGTGGTGGTGAGCTAACTTCTTGAACCGCTGCAGTCCATGTGAGGTAGGTACACCCACAGTGCTGTTAGGAAGCGAGTTCCAGGATTTTGACCCAGCGACAGTGAAGGAACGGCGATATAGTTCCAAGTCAGGATGGTGTGTGACTTGGAGGGGAACTTGAAGGTGATGGTGTTCCCATGCATTTGCTGCCCTTGTCCTTCTAGTTGGTAGAGGTCTCATGTTTCGAAGGTGCTGTGGAAGGAGACTTGTGTATTGCTGCAGTGCATCTTGGAGATGGTGCACACTGCTGTCACTGTGCGTTTATTTATTTAGAGATACAGCACTGAAACAGGCCCTTCGGCCCACCGAGTCTGTGCCGACCAACAGCCACCCATTTATACTAACCCTACAGTAATCCCATATTCCCTACCACCTACCTACACTAGGCGTTGGTGGTGGAGGGAGTGAATGTTTGTAGATGGGGTGCCAATCAAGTGGGTTCCTTTGTCCTGGATGGTGTCGAGCTTCTTGAGTGTTCTTGCAGCTGCACCCATCCAGACAAGTGGAGAGTATTCCATCACACTCCTGACTTGTGCCTTGTAGATGGTGGACAGGCTTTGGGGAGTCAGGAGATCAGTTACTCACCGCAGGATTCCTAGCCTCTGACCTGCTCTTGTAGCCACGGTATTTATATGGCTATTCCAGTTCAGTTTCTGGTCAATGGTAGCCTCTAGGATGTTGATAGTGGGGGATTCAGCGATGATAATGCCATTGAATGTCAAGGAGAGATGGTTAGATTCTCTCTTGTTGGAGATGGTCAATGCCTGGCACTTGTGTGGAACAAATGTTACTTGCCACTTCTCAGCCCAAGCCTGGATATTGTCCAGGTCTTGCTGCATTTCTACACAGACTGCTTCAGTATCTGAGGAGTCACGAATGGTGCTGAACATTGTGCAATCATCAGTGAACATCCCCACTTCTGAACTTATGATTGAAGGAAGGTCATTGATGAAGCAGCTGAAGATGGTTGGGCTGAGGACACTACCCTGAGGAACTCTTGCAGTGATGTCCTGGAGCTCAGATGATTGACCTCCAACAATCACAGCCATCTTCCTTTGCGCTAGGTATGACTCCAACCAGCAGAGACTTTTCCCCCTGAATCCCATTGACTTCAGTTTTGCTAGGGCTCCTTGATACCATACTCGGTCAAACACTCCCTTGATGTCAAAGGCAGTCACTCTCACCTCACCTCTTGAGTTCAGCTCTTCTATCCATGTTTGAACCAAGGCTGCAATGAGGTCTGGAGCTGAATGGCCTTGGCGGAACCCAAACTGAGTGTCACTGAGCAGGTTATTGCTAAGCAAGTGCTGCTTGGTGGCACTGTTGATGACACCTTCCATCATTTTACTGATGATTGAGAGTAGACTGATGGGGTGGTAATTGGCCGGGTTGGACTTGTCCTGCTTTTTTTGTACAGGACATAGCTGGGCACTTTTCCACATTGCCGGGTAGATGCCAGTGTTGTAGCTGTACTGGAACAGCTAGGGGCGCGGCAAGTTCTGGAGCACAGGTCTTCAGTACTATTGCTGGAATATTGTCAGGGCCCATAGCCTTTGCAGTATCCAGTGCCTTCAGTCGTTTCTTGATATCACGCGGAGTGAATCGAATTGGCTGAAGTCTGGCATCAGTGATGCTGGGGACTTCAGGAGGAAGCCGAGATGGATCATCAACTCGGCACTTCTTGCTGAAGATTGTTGCAAATGTTTCTGCCTTATCTTTCGCACTGATCTGCTGGGCTCCCTCATCATTGAGGATGGGGATATTTGTGGAGCCACCTCCTCCAGTTAGTTGTTTAATTGTCCACCACCACTCATGGCTGGATGTGGCAGGACTGCGGAGCTCAGATCTGATCTGTTGGTTATGGGATTGCTGAGCTCTGTCTATTGCATGCTGTTTACGCAGTTTGGCATGCAAGTCGTCCTCTGTTGTAGCTTCACCAGGTTGACACCTCATTTTGAGGTATGCCTGGTGCTGTTCCTGGCATGCCCTCCTGCATTCCTTATTGAACCAGGGTTAGTCTCCTGGCTTGATGGTAACAGTAGAGTGGGGGATATGCCAGGCCATGAGGTCACAGATTGTGGTTGTGTACAATTCTGCTGCTGCTGATGGCCCACTGCGCCTCATGGATGCCCAGTTTTGCATTGCTCGATCTGTTCGAAATCTATCCCATTTAGCACGGTGATAGTGCCACACAACACGATGGACGGTATCCTCAATGTGAAGGCGGGACTTTGTCTCCACAAGGACTGTGTGGTGGTCATTCCTCCCAATACTGTCATGGACAGATGCATCTGCGGCAGGCAGATTGGTGAGGACGAGGTCAAGTACGTTTTTCCCTCTCGTTGGTTCCCTCACCACCTGTTGCAGACCCAGGCTAGCAGCTATGTCCTTGAGGACTCGGTCAGCAGTGGTGCTACCGAGCCACTCTTGGTGATTGACAGTGAAGTCCCCCACCCAGAGTGCATTCTGTGCCCTTGCCACCCTCAGTGCTTCCTCCAAGTGGTGTTCAATATGTAGGAGTACTGACTGATCAGCTGAGGGAGGGCGGTAGGTGGTAATCAGCGGGAGGTTTCCTTGCCCATGGTTGACCTGATGCCATGAGACTTAATGGGGTCTAGAGTCGATGTTGAGGACTCCCAGGACAACTCCCTCCCTACTGTACACCACGGTGCCACCACCTCTGCTGGGTCTGTCCTGCCAGTGGGACAGGACATACCCGGGGATGGTGATGGCAGTATCTGGGACATTGTAAGGTATGATTCCATGAGTATGACTATGTCCGGCTGTTGTTTGACTAGTCTGTGGGACAGCTCTCCCAACTTTGGCGCAAGCCCCAGATGTTCGTAAGGAGGACTTTGCAGGGTCGACAGGGCTGGGTTTGCCGTTGTCGTTTCCGGTGCCTCGGTCGATGTAGGGTGCTCCGTCCAGTTTCATTCCTTTTTATTGACTTCGTAGCGGTTAGCTACAACTGAGTGGCTTGCTAGGTCATTTCAGAGGGTATGTAAGAGTCAACCACATTGCTTTGGGTCTGGAGTCACATGTAGGCCAGACCAGGTAAGGACAGCAGATTTCCTTCCCTAAAGGACATTAGTGAACCAGATGGGTTTTTACAAGAATCGACAGTGGTTTCATAGCCATCATTAGACCAGCTTTTTGATTCCAGATTTTCTATTAATTGAATTTAAATTCCACCTTCTGCTGAAGTCAGAGATAACCAGAGGACATCGATTTAAGGTGACGGGCAAAAGAACCAGAGGTGACATGAAATTTTTTTTTTTAACACAGCGAATTGTGATCTCAAAACCACTGCCTGAAAGGGAGTTAGAAGCAGATTCAACAGTAACTTTAAAAAGGGAATTGGATAAATACTTAAAGGGAAATTTTTGTAAGGCTAAGGGTAAAGAGCAATGGACTGGGATTAATTGGTTAGCTCTACCAAAGAATCAGCACAGACGATGGGTTAAATGGCTTTCTGTGCCGTATCATTCTATTTTGTAAATTAACCCCCATCACATACATGTAAGAGAGGTTCTGTTCCCCTACCCCCTTACTACAGTTCTTGGACTCTAGGAATTACAAGAATAAAATTGCACACGACCCCAGGTTTGGCTTAACCATGAATTGTTGTTTTATTGAATCCAATAATATCCCCAATACAGACACCTCTATGGTTAGTTGAAACAGAAATAAAACAAAACTGTCCTCAGCACAAAGCCTCCTGCAGTAACTTAAAATTGACACCCCAATTCCCAGCTGAACCCTTCAGCAATTTGACCACTGTTCCCAGTTACCCAAAACAAAGTCACTATGACTTGGCTCAAACTTACACATTTCAGGCAAAAACACTATGCTTTTGTCCCAAACCCTCAGACCAAGATCACTACGATTTGGCTGAAAAAACTTACAATCACACGGCCATTCGGTCCCGGTGTTGATTGTAGGTCCTGAGTCAAGATGACCAACTTTGACCCTTCTTCCGACTGCTGCCCCCACAGAACAAACCCCTCAAGATTTGACTGAAAAACTTACAATCACCCTTACAATCATTGGTCATTACCAATGTTGATTGTAGGCCTGGATCTGAGATGACCAGTCCCCGTCCTTTTTCAAATAACTGCAGTGCCAAACCCTTCGATCTTGTCCTTTTTATGATGATCCTTATCAAATTATCATGAACACAGCTCCTGAAGCCATCCTGCTGGATGGTCATCACTTTTTAATCTCTTTCCTCTTTTACCTGCCTGATCCAGACAGGTCCATTTAGTGCTAATGTTATTTGCATGACTGGCAACAATGAACTCCACCAAGGTGAGGTAGCACAAGCTCCAGAGCTGAATATACATGACAAAGGTTCCTCTCCTATCTTGACAGGAGTGAATGCTGTGATCTGGGGCCTTAGTTGTAACAATGGCCTCCCCAATTACTTGACATGATGGCAGTTATCCTGTGTCACTGTTATGATAATGTCCCAAATTCCAGTCCTTTAACAGTATCAGTTCGGTTGTGATATTGGAATGTAGCCTGCCTCTGTGTGTTGAGGTACTATTGTCCATGGGGGTTGGGGTTCCTTCCCCCTTCTCCACAAAGTCCAGCTTTAAAGTCCAGTTTGGGGGAGGCGGGGGGGTTGGTGGGCGCGGAATTCCGATCCTACATACAAGACATACTGTTGCCACAACTCGGTCTTCTGGCCAAATACTGTCCAATTAGCGTTTGCAACTAAAGGCCTGCTCAGGTCTGCAAAAGAAAAAACCTGACCTGGCCCGAGTCCTTCCATTTTTTTTCCGGCGCCCAACCCAACCATCAGTTAACTTAGCTTTCGTTTTTCACTTTGTTGCTGATCTGTACAAGCTTAAAATAACTATAACAAAACCACCTTTCTAGTCCAAAAATCAAATTAACGTTGGAGCAACTTACCTGTGATAGAGCGTGTCCGACCCAAGCCCGAATGTCAGGTCCGGAAGTGCAACCTGACCCTACCCGAACCCGACACATGGCGTCTGGTCCTGTCGGGTTCAGGTCGGGTAGCAAGCCTTTATCTGCAACATTTTATTTTTCCCACAGAGATTTTCCAAACTATCAGGAGAACCTCTGTGGAAATTCACCTCATTATACTGTACTTCCAACTCTCAAGTCCAAATTGTTTATGTAAGTGCTAACCGTGGACTCGGCACTGATCCTTATGGAGTACCACTTCCCACCATTTACCAATATGAGTAATTACCTTTAATCTGTACACTCTTTCTTTGTAGCCAGCTTGCTTTCCATTCTGCTACTTATCCCGAGACTTTACATGTTCTGACCTTAGTTATTTGTCTACTGTGCAGTACCTTATCGAAGGCTTTTTTTTTGGAAATTCAAATAACATCTACAATACCCTACTCTGTTACTTCTTCAAAGAATCTAATAGGTTGGTCATGCATGATTTTCCCTTTTGGAATCCATGCGGACTACTCTTTATTATATTTTCAGTCTAGATATTTTTCTGTTACATCTTTGAGTAAGGATTCAGTTACCTTTATACCATCGACATTATGCTCATTGGTTTATAATTCCTTGGACTTGTTCTATCTCCCTTTGTGTGTATATTGTGAGGCTCACAAAGTGGAGCGATTGAAACTGCAGGAACTCGCCCTGAAGAGTTATAAAAATGGACCTTTTTTTTAAAAAAAAAAGTGAACAACCTGCTCCAAAATGGCCACTGAAGATTGGAAGACAAGTCTTTTAACCTAAGATCCTGTAGACTCTGGAACAGTTCCTACAGATTGGAGGGTAGCTAATGTAACCCCACTATTTAAAAAAGGAGGTAGAGAGAAAGCAGGGAATTACAGACCAGTCAGCCTGACGTCAGTAGTGGGGAAAATTCTAGAGTCCATTATCAAAGATTTTATAGCAGAGCACTTAGAGAACAGTGGTAGAATCGGGCAGAGTCAGCATGGATTTACGAAAGGGAAATCATGCTTGACAAATCTACTAGAATTCTTCGAGGATGTAACTAGTAGAGTTGATGAGGGGGAGCCAGTGGATGTGGTTTATTTAGACTTTCAGAAGGCTTTCGACAAAGTCCCACATAAGAGATTAGCGTGTAAAATTAAAGCGCATGGGATTAGGGGTAGTGTATTGCGATGGATAGAAAATTGGTTGGCAGACAGGAAACAGAGTAGGGATAAATGGGTCTTTTTCCAAATGGCAGGCAGTGACTAGTGGGGTACCGCAGGGATCGGTGCTAGGACCCCAGCTATTCACAATATAGATTAATGATTTAGATGAGGAAACTAAATGTACTATCTCTAAATTTGCAGATGACATAAAACTGGGTGGGAGGGTGAGTTGTGAGGAGGTGCAGAGAGGCTTCAGTGTGATTTGGACAACTTGAGTGAGTGGGCAAATGCATAACAGATGCAGCATAATGTGGATAAATGTGAGGTTGTCCACTTTGGTAGTAAAAACAGGAAGGCAGATTATTATCTGAACGGCTATAAACTGAGAGAGTGGAATATGCAGCGTGACCTGGGTGTTCTCGTACATCAGTCACTGAAGGTATGTATGCAGGTCCAACAGGCAGTAAAAAAGGCAAATGGTATGTTGGCCTTCATAGCAAGAGGATTTGAGTACAGGAGCAGGGATGTCTTGCTGCAGTTATACGGGGCCTTGGTGAGGCCACACCTGGAATATTGTGTGCAGTTTTAGTCTCCTTATCTGAGGAAAGATGTTCTTGCTATAGAGGGAGTGCAACGAAGGTTTACCTGGGATGGTGGGACTGATGTATGTATGAGGAGAGATTGAGTCGGTTAAGATTATATTCACTGGAGTTCAGAAGAGTGAGGGGAATCTCATAGAAACCTATAAAATTCTAACAGGACTTGACAGGGTAGATGCAGGAAGGATGTTCCCGATGGTGGGGGTTAGCATTCTGGCTGTCTACCTCACAGCCTGCATCCTTTATCCTCACAGGTAGCAAGTACACTGTAACCTGTTGACAGAATCTGTGTCTGTAGGACCTCCTTTGCTATCTCCCCTTTGTTTCCTTTATTTTGCTGACGAGCAGTCATGCTGTCCCATTCCTGCACCTGTACTTCCCTCTGAGGTGTGACTGCACAGTAGTAAAATCCATCCAGATTTCTTCCTGTCCATTATATGTTGGAGTGTCTCTAACTTGTGCTCCAGCTCAGAGGCTGAGCCAGAGTATCTAAAGCCAGAGATATTTATTATAGACGTGACAATCCACAGTAGTCTGACTGTCCACAAACTCCTGCATATTACAGTCATGACATAAACCTGTACTGCCATTTTTCTAGTTTTTATTTTAGTGTTATTTTAATTTTCTATAATTGCAATCTAGATTATATTTGGATTTAGCTAGATTTCAGATTAATTTGCAGCTAATTAGCTTTGTTTTTTGTTAACTTTTTTATTTCCTCAACTTAATGAAACTATAACAGCAAATGGTGTGTATTTTATTTACAAAAGTAATTTACCAAGACGTTGGACGGATTTTGTCAACATAAAACAGTCGGTGTATGATATCTTTTTCTCAATCTGGATTGTGTGGCTACAGATTTGCTGTATTTCTCAAATTTATATTTCTCTGTGATTACATTAAACTTGTTAATCTTTTATTTGAAAAAAATTCTATGGACACAGCATTATTGCATTTGACAGCATGGCTGCAGTAATAGGTATTGTTACAACCAGGTGATAAAGAGGTCTAGGGTTCCCTTTCAGCCTTCACCTGGTCTTACTGTAACAGGGTTTTATTTTTAAACAGTGTTTTTAGCTCCCCCTTGGTGAATCCTTGTTCACCACTTTCCAATTATAAGGCAAAGAAACCAGCACAAGCAGGCTTTCGTAGGTTCAAAGAAGAAAAGTTTAAATTTATTAAACTTACCCTTAAACTCTAATCCGGTTAATGCCTCTGGATACACGACGTGCCCACGCTAGCATGCATATGTGATACACACATGCAAATGGAGACGGAAAAGAGTAGAAGAAAAATAAAGTGGAAAAGTTTGAGGCAATATCTGAAGAGTTGTTACGGTTCTTCGAGCTCACTGTAGAGTCCTCGATTGTAGGTAAATCTTGCTTTTCATTGGAGCCCAGTATTCTTCTTAATCCTTGTTCACTGTAGGAGACTTTTCTCTCTTGCGGCTCATGTGTCTTCAGTAGATTCAGAGGCTTGAGAGAAAGAGATGGGAGCTGATAGGAGAGATCTTCTCAGTCCAGGAGCAAACAGACTTTCTGCCTTCAAACTCTCTGTGGCCAGTTCAAAAGAAAACCCTGGAACAGCCAGGTAGTCATGTGACCAGCTGGTCTAACCAGTCCTGGTCCTTGAGGATTGTATCGTTAGCAGGCCCTGGAATGCACTTCCTCACCTTTGATGTCTGTTCGATTGTAAATGTTTTTTTCCAGCCATGGCTGATATGTTTAACAAGTAATTTCCTCGTCCAACAACAGTTAAAAATCAATATTCATGACAAAATTGATGTGCCTCATTCTTGGCAGGTCGGGGCCTTGCTTGACAGTATTGAAGGACATTTTTGAATTTTTTTTGGTTGGAAAAAATTTGAATGACACTTGCTGATTTCCTGTGCTATCGCCCCAGCCCTGGCTCACAGTGGTTTTAATCCAACAAATTTCTAAGTCAAAAAGTTGTGTTTGCTGCAAATTTATGACCATGTGGAACACAGCCATTAACACAGATTACTTTCACAGAGATGGCTTGAGCCAGAACAAGCTCAGCATGCTATCCGAGGAGAATCAAATCTACAAAGGTAACGAACAGCAAACTGTAAAAGGATTTGTCCAAAAGTTGCAGATAAAAATTGAAGGAATAGATGAAACTTCCTTTTAAGCCCACTTCGTGCTCAAGCATTTGAGTGCAACTCCTGGCATTTGTTAGTTGAAAACATGTCGCGAGGAACCTAAATAGTGGATTGTGACATTCTAGTTGCTTGTGTGATATCCGAAAAAGAACCTTAAAAAATACCTTCTAATACTTTTATGAAGTGTTTCAAAAAGGCCTTTCCATAGGAACTAAATTCTGCTTCACGGAATGCTAATTTGACTCAATCAATTCAGTGATAGATTACCAGTGAATGGAAGAACCACTGGTCAATTGAAAGGAAATACAGACGAAAGTTCAGCTGGGAAGCCTGTAGGATCCTTGTTAGTAAAGCACATGGTATATGTTTTCTAGCTTGGTGTAAAAGCTTAAAACTGCAGTACAGACACACTGGCACAGACAGTGGTTAAAAACAAATCTGCATAGTGATTTAAAACCCAGCTGCTTTGCACCTCAGTTATTTTAAACAAATGGCCAACAATAGTGTATTTAATTTATATGCTATTGATTCCTGTTAAGAGAATTAACTATATTTCTGTGATGGGAAGGAAAGTTGGTTTAGCTCTAAGAGGGGATGGAAATGGATATGATTCACCATAAAAGAAGCTGATGTTCAGTGCATCTGTCAGCTTTTCTGTCTGTATCTTGCTGTCAAATATCTCATCATTGATTCTTTCTAATTTGCTTCCACCTCTCCATGATTTCTGTGTTTCTTTAAATTCATCAGATTTGAACATAAGAATTTCTTATGAACAGAAAAAGACATTAGACACTTAAGCATACTCCTTTTTCATAGATTAACCCCAGCTACTTCTGAGCATATCCTTTGATCCTCTCTCCAAAGTTGTCTTTTGAACGCATTTAAAATTTCTGTTTCACTGGCCTCTGGTAACATCTTATAACTATTGTTCTTTAAGTGACTAAGTTCCATCTCATGTATCTGTGCGATATGTGACCATAGCTGTGGCTCAGTTGTTAGCATTTGTTTGAGAAGATTGTGGGTTCAAGTTCCACTCCAGAAACTTGAGCACAAAAATCTAGGTTGACACTCCATGCAGTACTGAGGGAGTGCTGCGCTGTCAGAGGTGCTGTCTTTCGAATGCAATGTTAAACCGAAGCCTTGTCTGTCTCTCAGGTGGACGTAAAACATCCTGTAGTGCTATTTCAAAGAAGAGCAGGTATCCTGGCCAATATTTATCTCTCAATCAACATAACTAAAACAGATTATCTGGTCATTATTACTTCGTGTTTGTGGGACCTTACTGTGCACAAATTAGATTCTGTGTTTCCTACGTTACAACAGTGACTACACTGTACTTCATTGGCTGTAAAGTGCTTTGGAACATCCTGAGGTTGTGAAAGGTGTTTTATAAATGTAAGTCTATTCTAATTTCCTAATTTTTGACATGTCCCAAAATATTTGAAACCTTTACCAGTGAACAATTTGCTTGGATCAATTTTCACCAAACCTTTCAGTATCTTGAAAACTCCATTTGGTCTGCTCTTTTCCAAAAGCAAGGGGGTTATTTTAGCCAAATGGTGAAAACAGGTACTAAGTAAATGCTGTATTAATAAGGCACTCCTGTTGGAAAGTCAATTTTGAACCTAATTCCTGATTACCATAATTTGAATTTGGCTGGAGGTGCTAAAACAGAAACCTGCAATCTAAACACTCCAGTGCTGATTAGATGCAATTTTCGTGGAGCAGTATATGTGGGCTCCTTGCATCCACTTCCATTGAGGATGTGGAGTGCACTGGCTGGCAAACAGTGACACATTTCAGGATAACTCGGGGATCATGTGAGAGGGCGCATGCGTTCTCGGATGTGGCACTGGAGGTTCTGGAGGAGGAATGTCCTCTACCCACGGGGGAGACGCCACCTACCCTTGTGTCCCCCTCTCCTGCAGCAGCTAGTGCTGCCTCTGCCCAGCCTCGTATCCTTCCGTTCCTCAGCCAAACCAAGGGGGACCCCAAGTACAATGCCCATGGTCGCTTGGTGACTCCTATAAGGTGTTCAAACAGGTAAAATAGCCCAGCGCTTATTCCTATTTAGGTGAAATTCTCAAAATTTGTGAAATAAATGTTGCTCGAGTGGTGAAGTCTTGATAAAGTGACCCAGAAAGTCTCCTGTGTTTGAGAGGCCTTCTTCACAGCTCCAGCAGCAAGTGAAGATGAAATGGTGGGTGTATCCCTTTATAAATAGTGCTAGAGATCAACATCAATGTTGCCTTTACTCCCATCAGCTGGTCACTATTAGGAGAGGGTGTTAGGATAAGTGACAGCAAACAAAATGCCATGTGGTCGAAGGGATTTTAAGTAGAAATCAGTCCCTTAATGAGCCTCCAGGGGGTCACTCCTTGCACAAGTTTCAACTCTTTTATCAAGATGGTACCTGTGGACTAAATCAGTGTTTCAGCTCCAGAGCCCAGCTTGGCCACCTCAGTGGATCATTAGTGCCTGATTGTGCTGCCAAAAATTGCCCCGCCCCAAATTATTTTATTTTCGAAATTCATCTTTACTCCCCTCTGTATTCTCTCGAGGGCAAAACTGTCCCATTTATGACGAGATGAACAGAAACACCAACATATTTTAGAGGGGCTCTAAACAAAGTATTATTCAACAACCATACAACTGCTTTAAATTTGTACACTGCCTCTCTGCCAATATAATTCATAATCCGCACTAAATTTGTCGCATATTCATTTGAATGCATCCTATTGTGCTACTTTGTCCTGGCATAGGCATCTAAAATAAGTAAATAGTTACGAGAAAGTGATTACATTCCTATGCAGCAGCATTTTCTGTGCTGAAATATATCCAACATTTGCTTAGGAAGCCTGTGTCTTTTTGAGAAGCTTGGGCTTTGATTTTAATAGGCTCTTCGCAGAGTTACCAGTGAAGAGATTCAACTGCAGTCTGCAATTCATCGCATGCATCTGTGCTGCAACCATTCATTATTTTAAATCTAGTCATTCACAAAGCATGCTAGAATTTTCCAAATGTAAGTCCCATCCATCATCACCTTCCATCCAGTCCAGTGATGGAGAAGCACTAACAGGACTAAGCTGGAGGATCTATTTTAAGAGCAGTGGAAGTAACCGGTGTATGAGTAACAACAAGCAGGTAAAGTACGAGCTCCACACCTTTGTGAGAAAAGACTATGCAAGTTACTGTATTCAGGGGGTTGTTTTATGTACTAAGTGCACATATTACATGTATGACAAATGGCAAACATGTCACTTTAGAATATTTATATCTATGTTTGTGACAATAGTTAATATAAACAAGATGACCTGGAAAGATGTTAAAATTCAAGTATAGAAGGTGAGTCTAAATAAAAATATTTATTTGAGCAGAACATTTTATTCACATAAAGCACTATTGCAGAAGTACTTAGTAAAGAAAGACAGATTTGTATCTTTCCTTAAAGTTGATATATTTCTTCATTCTCACCAGGGAGTGTGTGTCTTTTTATTAAATCGATAGACAATAAAGTCGAGTTGCTCCTCCACATTACATAGTTAAATGTAAATATTATACATATGGGTGGGATGAATGTCAAGCATATGTACATTATGCTGGGTTCTGAATTTGTCTGTTGAGAGCGGAATGGACCCCGATATTGTGGTGCACGATTCCTTATAGGCCTAGGTCCATTTCTTTACCGAAAACAAATTGAGTAATAGAATATATAGCTAGGATGATCCAATATAAAACAAAAAGCACCATCGTGTCCTTATACAAGGCCATTGTTAGGCCCATCCAGGATACTTTGTCACATTCTGCTCCCCTCACATGTTGGGAGGTATAAAGGCTCTGGAAAAGTTCAGATTAGCTTCCCTAGAGTAAAATGCCTACGTTGCCATGAAAGACTTAGAAAGTAGGGTCTTTTTACTTTAGTGAAGTGTAGACTTAAGGTAGACTTTGATTGAACTATTTAAAAAGAGGAAGGACAAGTTCATTCGAATTAGACAAGTTGGGGAGAACACGGTGACATATACAAGTTACTTACACAGAGAACTAGTTTAACTAGTGAACTGTATTGATTATTAGTAGGATTTATCAGTACCAGTAAAGTTTTATTAATAATTCTAAGATGTTGTAGTATTGGTAAAAAAATTTTTTAGCAGTAGCAAAGGGTCAACAAATAAGTAAAGGAATGGCAGAGGTGCTTCAACCTTGACAGTGCACCTCCTGTGCTATGTGGGAGCTCCAGGATACTTCCCGTATCCTGGAGAACCATTTGTGCATCAAGCATTGCCAATTGCAGCAACTTGAGCTCCTGGTTGTGGAACTTGAGCAGCAGCTGGCGACACTATGCTGCATTCATCAGGATGAGAGCTACGTGGATAGCATGTTTATAAATGTGGTCATCCAACAGTTTAAGAGTATGCAGGGAGAGAGGGAATGGGTGACTGCCAGGCAGTCAAAAAGGATCTGGCAAGTAGTGCAGGAGACCCCTGAGTGCATCTCTCTCTCCAACAGGTATTCAGTTCTGAATACTAAGTGGGCTTCACCTGAGGAGTGCAGCCAGTGCCAAGTTCATGGCACCATAGGTGGCTCTGCTGCACACGGGGGTACAGGGAAGACTGGAAGATCGATAGTGATAGGTGATTCAATAGTCAGGGGAATAGACAGGCCGCAGACATGAATCCAGGATGGTGTGCTGCCTCCCTGGTGCCAGGGTCAAGGATGTCACTGAGTGGCTGCAGAGCATCCTAAAAGAGGAGGGTGAACAGCCAGCAGTTGTAGTCCATATTGGAACCAACAACATTGGTAGAAAGAGGGATGTGGTCCTCCAGTCAGAATTTAGGGAGCTAGGTAAGAAATTAGCAAGCAGGACCTCAAATGTAGTAATCTCTGGATTACTCCCAGTGCCATGCGCAACTGACTATTGAAATAGAAGGATAAGACAGATGAATGCGTGGCTGGAAAATGGTGCAGTGGGGTGGGTTTTAGATTCCTGGGACATTGGAAATGGCTCTGGGGGAGATGGGACCTGTTCAGGCCGGACAGGTTGCACCTGAACAGAGCCGGGACTGAGTTCCTTGCGTGATACCTTGCTAGTGCTGTTGGGGAGGGTTTAAACTAGTTTGGCAGGGGGATAGGGACCTGAGGGTAGAGTCAGTTGGAACAAAATCAGAAATGAATATGGAAGGCAGAAAATTAATGGATGAGTCTGGAAGACAGAGGAAACAAAGGTTAGAAAATAAAAAAAATGTTTGGCAGTGCTCAAGGGTATCTATTTCCATGCAAGGGGTATAGCAAAAAAAAGCAGATGAACTGAGGGCACAGGTAGACACATGGCAGTATATCATAGCTATTACAGAAACATGGCTTAAGGAGGGACAGGAATGGCAGTTCAACGTTCCTGGTTACAGGGTTTTCAGACATGATAGGAAGTGGGATAAGAAAGGAGGGGGAGTGGTAACTTTGGTCAAAGAAACTATTACAGCTGTGAGAAGGGATGATATGTTGGAAGATTCATCAAATGAGGCCATATGGATTGAGCTAAGAAACAAAAAAGGGGCAATCACACTGCTGGGAATGTACTATAGAGCCCCAAACAGTCAGAGGGAAATAAAAGATCAGATATGTAGGCAACTCTCTGAGAAGTGCAAAAACAATAGGGCAGTAATATTAGGGGATTTTAATTACCCAATATTAACTGGGATAGTTTTAGTGTGAAAGGAATTAAGGGAGCAACATTCTTGAGGTGCATTCAGCAGAACTTTTTTGGCCAGTATGTAGCAAGTTCAACAAGAGAGGGTACAGTTTTAGACTTAGTTTTAGAAAATGAAGATGAGCAGGTGGAAGGTGTAGCAGTGGGAGAGCATTTTGGTGGTAGTGATCATAATTCAGTTAGTTTTAACATAATTATGGAAAAGGACAAGGATAGAACAGGAGTTAGAGTTCTCAATTAGGGCAAGGCCAATTTTACTAAACTGAGGAGTGATTTAGCAAAAGTGGGCTAGAAACAGCTGCTTGAAGGTAAATCAGTGTCAGAGCAGTAGGAGGCGGTATCTGCACTGGTGGATGCTGTGAATTTAAGGTTTGACAGTGCTTCTTCAGAGCTTTGCTCTTGCTGCTCTTGGCCCAGTGATGGTGAGGGAGAAGATCTTCTTGCCTCAACATCTACACCTTTGGGAGACACGAGATCATAAGGACTAGCCTTGGAGAGCGGATACCTCTGGAGTGCTGAGGCTTCCCAATGCAACTCAGTGTACACGATGCTGTCGGATGGTGTGGAATGCAATGCAACCCCTTAATGAGCACATTGCCCTCTGGAATCGTCATCTCCACCATGAGTGTCCATCTCACCATGGCCGACTTTCTCATGGTCCACAATTCTGGCTATTTCCATGGCTCCCTCCTCAATGACTGTGATTATGTGAAGGTAGGGAACCCTCCACCAGTCTGGGCCCTCTCCCGTTTCTCCTGCAAAGACAAAGAAAGCATGATGAGACACTGCTGCCCTTTATGACCAATGTCAGCTACTCCAATTCATTACAAACTGCATATGAATTAGAAGCAGGAGTAGGCCACTCGGCCCCTCGAGCCTGCTCATCCATTCAATAAGATCATGGCTGATCTGATTATAACCTCAACTCTACATTCCCGCCTACCCCAAATAATCTTTCACCCCTTTGCTTATCAAGAACCTATCTACCTCTGCCTTAAAAAATATTTAAAGACTCTGCTTCCACCGCCTTTTGAGGAAAACATTTCCCTTCATCTCTGTCTTAAATGGGCGACCCCTTATTTTTAGTGACCCCTAGTTCCAGATTCTCCCACAAGAAGAAACATCCTTTCCACATCTACCCTCTCAAGACCCCTCAGAATCTTATATGTTTCAATCAAGTTGCCTCTTACTCTTCTAAACTCCAGTGGATACAAGCCTAGCCTTTCCAACCTTTCCTCACAAGACAACCCACCCATTCCAGGTATTAGTCTATTAAGTATTAGCATATATCAGGGCTGGCAGGTTCTTAGTAGTACTATGGCTCTGAGCCATTCTGAGGGGTCACTAAGTGCCCTGGGCACACACCCTTTGCATGTTCAGGAGCAGCATGTACCCTGAGGCTTCCCAGCTGGTGTGACTGCTGAACAGTGAATACTCAGAGGCCTGCCCTGAGGGTTAGAGGTAGCATTCACCTTGCCAGTGCGTATCAGGTCATGCCAGCTATGTCCATCCAGGCCTGCTTAGTCTGGCTGCCATGGTCTGGTAAAATTGGGCCCGCACTTGAGTAATCTCGCTTCCATTCCTATCCCTGTGGCTGCTAATTGGCCGCCAAACCCATCTCCATGTCAATTAAGGGGGCACACCCATGAAATTCAGATCTGATTACTGTTTCCCCGTTTTCCATCCCTGCAGCAAAAATCCTGCCCTTTGTTTCACGTTTCCACCACTTTGTGTAGAATATTAAATCTTAATTATCTGCTTCTGAGCCTAAATTAATGTAGTTCAGTTTCTTTAGTCTTACAGATAAAATTAAACATAAAATCATTATCAACAATACAGTTTGACATTTTTCCAATGTCCTCTCTAGTTTAGGATTTGGAGAAAAATCAGCAATAACTGTTTGGAGGCTGGTATGTGAAATGTGTAAGAAATAAAATATATCATAAACAGCCATTACAGCCGTGGCTACAGTTTATTAACCATGCAAAACGATTTTTTAATGCTATCTTTGGAGAGGTGGAACTAATTATTGAGTTTCAATTTCATTCTCCTGGTACAAGTGAAACTTATTTGGCACGAAGATCCTACTTGCTCCTAGACGTACCTGTTCCTAGATCTACAGTAGGTAATAAATACACTATACACACTCTACAAAAACCTTTCTTTGCTAATAGAATGAGGCAATGTTGAAGTCATTGTTGTTATCCAGAGAATATTCTATCAGTTTCGTTTGAAAGAAGATGAAAAGTTACTGAGACAAACGTGGTGCCTCTTAGCAACAACAGAAAAAATGGTAGGTTTTGTATCACTTCCACTTTTTTAACCATGTTATTCTTTGCAAGTTTTTAAGTAATCTAGTGTATTTTATAACTTTTAACTAGCTCAAATTTAAGTGTATAGCTTTGAGGTGATCTTTTATACCACTATTTCAAGCAGTGTTAAATGTGATTTTCGAGGCAGCCTTTCAGCAATAAATGTCCGCTATGAAGCGTGGTTCTTCAATATTGCATTTGAGCAGAACCTCTCTCTTCTTGCTTACTATATAAAAGGATGAAAGTTGTTCATTACTGAACGGAAACACAATAGACAGGGGCATTCTGAAAGGACGGTCCCCTCTCCTCACTAAAGAGAACTTAAATAAAATAAATATATGCTGAACATGTTCTGTCAAGAGCATAGTTGAAATAGGTGAGTCTGATTCCTACCCCCTGCATTCAGTTGGTCAGGCCTGTGCTACATTTGTTCTCCGTCACCTGGGATAGGGAGGGATAGGTCAGCCAAAGTGCTTCCTCCTAAATACTATCAGTGACTCCGACTGGAAAATACATGTGTGGAGGACAGTGAAGGCAGGTTCAGACTTGGCCACAATGCCCCCAGGATTGAATGGCTAGCTAACATTCACTGTCTAGATTTATGTGAAGAATGGTCTACATGGCAATGGAAATATAAGGGTTTAAATTTATTTTCAATAAAATTCCTGAGTGAAATTAAGTTGTAATATTGTTCTAAAACTTTAGTATCTGTGATTTAAATGTAAGGGAATGATTCAAAATCTCAAAATAGTCTACTACATTGTGATTCAGTCATTGTTTCCCAATTCTATTGTGCATTACCATGAAGAATGTTGACTATCCCATAACAACATAAAATATAACCTGAAAATATTGGGCATGCAGAGAAAGTAGATCCGAGAATAGTGTATAAAATATATATGCACGTGTGTGTTCATGTGCAGTCACCAATTAATTTATTCAACATTGAGTTTTTTTGGTTGAAAGCAGCTCTCTGATAATAAATGCTCGACAGCCAATGAGCATTGTATTTTTAGCTTCATCATATGAACCCTTAAAGGAAAATTTCTCTGTCCACTGTGCCATTAAATTATAAAACCCATTCTTCATAAATGGGTTTAGTATTTTGTTACACAAAGTGCATAGAGGAAATCTTCTCCTTTTTGTGAGGAAGTCACTGCAAGGAGGGAGGGCTTTAGGTTACTGGGACATTGGGATAGGTTCTGGGGGAAATGGGACCTGTACAGGCCGCACGGGTTTTACCTGAACAGAGCCGGGACCAATGTCCTCATGGGGCAGTTTGCCAGTCCTACTGAGGAGGGTTTAAACTAACCTGGGAGGGGTTTGGGAACCAGAAGGTAATATCATAGAGGAAACCCAAGGTGCACAGAGAATTGGGAGAGACAGCACAAGAGCAAGAAAATAGTAAAGCATTAGGTGGGGTCAGTGTAAGAGGGAATTTAATAAGGTCTAAATTAGGTTTACTGTGCATGTATATGAATATGCAAAGTGTGGTAAATAAGCTTGGTGAGCTGCAGGTGCAGATAGACACATGGAAATATGATGTCATAGCAATAACGAAGACCTGGCTCAAAAAAGGGCAGGACTGGACTAAATATTCCTGGCTACAAGGTGTTCAGGAAAGATAGGGAAGGAAGGAAGGAAAGGAGGTGGGGTAGCTGTATTGATAAAGGAGAACATTACAGTGCTGGAGAGAGAGGATATTCTAGAGGAGTCAAGGACAGGATCTATTTGGTTAGAGCTAAGAAACAATAGAGGTACCATTACATTACTCAGTGTATTCTATAGGCCACCAACCAGTGGGAAGTATATAGAGGAACAAATTTGCAAGGAAATTAGAGGGGTGCAAGAATTATAGAGCAGTTATAATGGGGGCCTTTAATTATCCTAATATAGACTGGGATAGTAGTAGTGTAAAAGGCAGAGAGAGGGCAAGAGTTCCTAGAGAGTGTTCAGGAGAATTTTCTACATCTGTATGTTTCTAGACCAATCAGGAAGGAGGCATTGCTGGATCTGGTCCTGGGAAATGAGGTGGGTCAAGTGAATCAAGTGTCTGTAGGGTAACAGTTAGGGAACAGCGACCATAGCATCTTAAGGTTTAGGTTAGCTATGGAAAAGGGCAAGGAGCAATCCAGAGTAAAGATAATTTAATTGGGGGAGGGCCAACTTCAATGGGGTGAGAATGGATCTGGCCCAAGTAAATTGCAATCAAAGATTGGAAGGCAAAATTGTAACTGAACGATGGACTGCCTTTAAAGAGGAGATAGCTCAGGTATAGTCAATGTGCATTTCCACATGGTGGAACAGTAGGGCAAACAGATCCAGAATGACAAAAGAGATAGAGAGTAAGATGAAGCAGAAAAAGGGTGCATACGACAGATGTTGGGTGAATAATACAATTGCGAACCAGGCTGAATATAGAAGGTTTGGAGGGAAAGTGAAAAAACAAATAAGAGAAGCAAAGAGTAAGAATAAGAAGAGACTCATGGCTAACGTAAAAGGGAATCCGAAAGTCTTCAATCAGCATATAAATAGTGAAATGGTGGTAAAAGGAGTGGGGCCAATTGGGGACCTAAAAGAGGATTTACACATGGAGGCAGGGGATATGGCTGAGGTACTAAATGACTTTGCATCTGTCTTTATCAAGGAAGAAGATGCTGCCCAAGTCATGGTGAAAGATGTGGTAGTTGAGATGCTAGATGGGCTAAAAATTGATAAAGAGAAGGTATTAGATAGGCTGTACTTAAAGTTGATAGGTCACCAGGACCAGATGAGATGCATCCACGGATACTGAGGGAAGTAAGGGTGGAAATTGACTAGAGGCACTGGCTATAATCTTCCAATCCTCCTTAGATACAGGTGTGGTGCCAGAGGACTGGGGAATGTCAAATATTACACCTTTGTTCAAAAAGGGTGTAAGGACAAGCCCAGGAACCACAGGCCAGTCAGTGTAACCTCCGTGGTGGGAAAGCTATTAGAAATGATAATTCAGGACAACATTAATAGTCACTTGGACAAATTTGGATTAGCTAAGGAAAGATAGCGTGGATTTGCTAAGGGCAAATCATGTTTTAACTAACTTACTTGAGTTTTTTGATGAAGTAACTGAGAGGATTGATGAAGGTAATTTTTTTTTTTTAGAGATACAGCACTGAAACAGGCCCTTCGGCCCACCGAGTCTGTGCCGACCAAGAACCACCCATTTATACTAACCCTACAGTAATCCCATATTCCCTACCACCTACCTACACCAGGGGCAATTTACAATGGCCAATTTACCTTTCACCTGCAAGTTTTTGGCGGTGGGAGGAAACCGGAGCACCCAGCGAAAACCCACGCGGTCACAGGGAGAACTTGCAAACTCCGCACAGGCAGTACCCAGAATTGAAACCGGGTCCCTGGAGCTGTGAGGCTGCGGTGCTAACCACTGCGCCACTGTGCGCGTAATGCGGTTGATGTGGTATACATGGACTTCCAAAGGGCATTTGATAAAGTGCCACATAACAGGCTTGTCAGCAAGGTTAGAGCCCATAGAATAAAAGGGACAGTGGCACCATGGATATGAAATTGGCTGAGTGACAGGAAACTGAATAGTTGTGAACAATTGTTTTTCAGCTGGAGGAAGGTATATAGTGGAGTTCATCAGGATTTGGTGTTAGCAATCCTGCTTTTCTTGATATATATTAATGATCTAGACTTGGGTGTATAGAGCACAATTTCAAAATTTGTGGATGACAAAACTTGGAAATATTGTGAACTGTGAGGATAGTGATAAACTTCAAGAGAACATAGACAGGCTGGTGGAATGGGCGGACAAGTGGCAAATTAAATTTAATGCAGAAAAGTGTGAAGTGATTTATTTTGGTAGGAAGAATGAGGAGAGGCAATATAAATTAGAGGATACAATTCTAAAGGGGGTGCAGGAACATAGGGACCTGGGGTGTATATGTGCACAAATCATTGGAGGTTGCAGGGCAGGTTGAGAAAGCAGTTAAAGCATATGGGATCCTGTGTTTTATAAATAAAGGCATAGGGTACAAGAGCAAGGAAGTTATGATAAACTGTATAAAACACTGGTTCAGCCTCAACTAGAGTATTGCATCCAGTTCTGAACACCACACTTTAGGAAAGATTTTAAAGCATTGGAGAATATGCAGAAAAGATTAATGAGAATGTTTACAGGGATGAGGAACTTCAGTTACATGGATAGGTTGAAGAAGCTGGGGCTGTTATCCTTGGAGAAGAGAAGAGTGAGGAGATTTGATAGAGTATTCAAAATCATGAGGGGTCTGGACAGAGAAGATGGGGAGAAACTGTTCCCATTGGCAAAAGGATCAAGAACCAGAGGACACCGATTTAAGATGATTGGCAAAAGAAACAACAGCGACGTGAGGAAAAACTTTTTTATGCAGCGAGTGGTTAGGATCGGGAATGCACTGCCTAAAAGTGTGGTGGAGGCAGATCCAATCAAAGCTTTCAAAAGAGAACTAGATAATTATCTGAAGGGAGAAAATTTCCAGGATTATGGAGAAAAGATGGGGGAGCAAGACTAGGTGAGATGCTGTTGCAGAAAGCCAACACGGACATGACGGGCCGAATAGCCTCATTCTGTACTGTAACCATTCTATGATTCTAAGTTTATTAGCTAATAGTAACAGTTAAGAACTCATGATATGAGGGCATTTCCTCTGATCTATGTGCGTTAGAGACATTGGGAAGATCTCCCATGTTTGCTATTTCTAACAAAATCAAAACACCATTGTGATTTTGTCATATATAAAGATCAAATGAAATCTTCCTCATGGCTAATTTATATTGTAAAGTATACATGATGGGGCAAATAGGTTATCAGATTGTAGTATTCAAGCAGAAATATTTTCAACAACCAATCTTGTGCGTTATATAATCCCCAGAATCTGTTGTTACATTCTCTGAGAATTGTTAACTTACTATATGTATAGTTTACATATTTTCCACTGGATCTTCTATCCAACACTATTGTATGCAGTTTTTTTTCCAAGCAGCTGTTTGCTGTGCAATGGGAAGAGTATATATCTTCATATATTATGCTAGAGCAGAGCTATAACCGGGTCAATTGAAAAATAATTAAGCCCATTTTTGCAGAGGAAAAACATTTATATACATTTTTTGAAGAATAAGAATGGATGTACAAGGCTCAAAGTAGTTCCAAGTTGGTATGTAAAATTAAACATAAGCCCCAAATCAGAGTGTCTTTGTGTCTGCCTGTTTAGGCTTATTTTGGACGTGAAACTGAGATTGGAAGCATTTGCTATTATATAACCAGGTTCTGGAACAGAATGCACCAGATTCTTTCATGGATGCGGAGGCTACCTTTGTAATTGTGATGCAATACATTTTGGTGAATGTTATGCTTATCAAAGTGAGGGATGTTGGCACTGGAAAGTGGAACAATTTCTAATATCTAGCAGCACTATTAAATACTACTTGTTGTACCAATATAGCATCTTTCCAATTTCTACACAAGCCACGCTCTGTGTTCTCTGAATGAGATTACCAATTTGGTGGCAGTTTTCCACTGTTGGCTTCCATCCACGAGGAACCAGGTTGAGACTGAACTTTTCACACCAACAGACTCTTGTCCCATCAGATTGAGCTGGTTTTGAAACTCAGTCATGGGGGTGAAAGGGCAGATTATCAACCTACTGCACCACCCACCTTGAAATATTTATAATGTAACTGAACCAGACCAAAATCATTCAAGCAAATTTGATTCGAGTAGTTCAGTGGATTATATAACTATATATCCAATAGCCGTTCGGCATATCTTTGAGCTGAAAAGGTTGAGGGGATTGCCTGGTAGAGGTCCCTAAAATTAACAAATGGTTATGATAGGGTAAATATTGGATTGTTTCCATTGCTCTGTGGGATGGTAAAACAGGACACAAATTGAAGATAATCACAAAGAATTAAAGGGGAAGTTAAGAATATTGTGTTTAGAATGTAAAATTCTCTGCCACAAACAGGGAAGTAGATACTTTCTTGGATTAGAAGTATATTCTAAGCATAGAGAGCAGAAGTGTGCGATTAGACTTGGTGGCTCGTGTAGACAATAACACAATTTTGATGGACCAAATAGTCTGTTTCTATGCTATAAGTTTCTATGATTCTAATGTCAGAACCACAACATCTCCAATTAGTTGTTGAATTCATAATGGCAGAAAAAATGCAGACAAATGTAAAGTATTGCACAGAAGAATGGAAAATGGGCAACACATTTATTCCTATGAACAATTTTGAGGAAAAGCTGAAAGGAACTGTTTTTTAGGGAATCAAGATCCCTAGTGTAAACATTTCTAATTTTTGAGTAATTTAAGGGAGTAAATTAAGGGTAAGTCATGGCAGGGCAGCTCAGCAATGTGGAGTGCTCCACATTGCAATGTGGGAATTCAGGGACACTTCCAGTGTCCAGGGCAAATGCGTGTGCGGGAAGTGTCTCCAGCTGCAGCTACTTGAAATCCTCGTTTTGGATCTGGAGCGGCGGCTGGGAACACTGCGGAGCATCCGCAAGGCTGAGATCATTGTGGATAGCACGTGCAGGGAGGTGGTCACACTGCAGGTAAAGACAGCACAGGCAGAAAGGGAATGGGTGACTGCCAGGCAGAGTGGAAGAACTAGGCGGGTAGTGCAGGAGCCCCCTGGGTCCATCTCCCTCTCTAATGGATTTTACGTTTTGAATACTGTTGGGGGAGATAGCTTCTCAGGGGAATGCAGCAAGAGCCAAGTCTGTGGCACCACAGGTGGCTCAGCTGCACAGGAGGGAAGGAAAAAGAGTAGGAGAGCTATAGTGATAGGGGGTACTATCGTAAGGGGTACTGATAGGCATTTCTGTGGCTGCAAACGTGACTCCAGGATGGTATGTTGCCTCCCTGGTACTAGGGTCAAGGATGTCACAGAGCGACTGCAGGTCATTCTGAAGGGGGAGGGTGAACAGTCAGAGGTCGTGGTTCACATTGGTACCAACGACATAGGTAGAAAGAGGGATGAGTTCCTGCAAAAAGAATTTAGGGAGCTAGGTAGCAGATTAAAAAGAAGGACCTCAAAGGTTGTAATCTCTGGATTACTCCTGGTGCCACGATCTAGTGAGTATAGGTATAGGAGAATAGAGCAGATGAATACATGGCTGAATGGGTCTGATTCTGGCAAAGGTGGGAACTGTACAAGTCAAACGGGTTGCACCTGAATCGGAACGGAACCAACATCCTTGCAGGGAGGTTTGCTAGGGGGGAAGGTTAAACTAATTTGGCAGGGGGATGTGATACAGAGTGGAGGTACAGTAGGGAGTGATGCACAGCCAAATATAGAAGAGAATCTAAGTCCAGAAACTGGAAGGCAGAGTAAATATAGACCTGTTAAGGCACAAGCGAATAATGCAAGGCTGAATTGCATCTATTTTAACGCAAGGTGTCTTACAAGTAAGGCAGATGAATTGAGGGTGTTGATTAACACATGGGATTATGATAGTATTGCTATCACAGAGACATGGTTGAGGGAAGGACAGGACTGGCAGCTTAATATTCCAGGGTATAGAAACTTCAGACATGACAGAGGGCGTAAAGGTACTGGACCTAATCTTAGGGAAAGAAGCTGGACAAGTGGTAGAAGTGATGGGGGGGGGGGGGGGGGCATTTCGGGGATAGTGACCATAACTCTAAGATTTAAGATAGTTATGGAAAAGGACAAAGATGGACCGGAAATAAAGGTACTGAATTGGGGAAAGGCCGATTTCCATATGAAAAAACAGGATCTGGCCAAAGTGGACTGGGAGCAGCTCCTTGTAGGAAAGTCTACATCAGACCAGTGGGAGTCATTCAAAAAGGAAATAGTGAGAGTTCAGGGCCAATATGTTCCCGTAAAGGTGACTGGTAGGACCAATAAGTTCAGGGAACCCTGGATGTCAAGGGATATAGAGTATTGGATCAGGAAAAAAAAAGGAGGCTTATGGCAGATTCAGAACACTGAAAACAGCAGAGGCACTAGAGGAATATAGAAAGTGTAGGGGGATACTTAAAAAAAGTAATGAAGAGAATGAAGAGGGGGCATGAAAAAACACTGGTGGGCAAGATAAAGGAAAATCCCAAGATGTTTTTTAAGTATCTTAAGGGCAAGAGGATACCACGGAAAGAGTAGGGCCCATTAGGGACCAAAATGGCAATGTGTGTGTGGAGCCGGAGGATGTAGGTGAGGTTTTAAATGATTACTTTTCATCTGTGTTCACTATGGAGCGGGGTGATGTAGGTGTAGAGATCAGGGAGGGGGATTGTGATATACTTGAACAGATTAGCATTGAAAGGTAGGAGGTATTAGTGGTTTTAGCGGGCTTAAGAGTGAATAAATCCCCAGGCCCAAATGACATGTATCCCAGGCTGCTAAGTGAGGCAAGGGAGGAGATTGCAGAGGCTCTGGCACAAATTTTCAAATCCTCTCTGGCCACAGGAGAGGTGCCAGAGGACTGGAGGACAGCGAATGTGGTACCATTATTCAAGAAGGGTAGCAGGGATAAACCAGGTAATTACAGGCCAGTGAATCTAACATCAATGGTAGGGAAACTATTGGAAAAAATTCTGAGGGACAGGATTAATCTCCATTTGGAGAGGTAGGGATTAATCAAGGATAGCATGGTTTTGTCAGGGGGAGATCGTGTCAAACAAATTTGATTGAATTTTTCGAGGTGACTAGGTGTGTAGATGAAGGTAAAGCAGTTGATGGACTTCAGTAAGGCTTTTGATAAGGTCCCGCATGGGAGATTGGTGAAGAAGGTAAGAGCCCATGGGATCCAGGGCAATTTGGCAATTTGGATCCAAAATTGGCTTAGTGGCAGGAGACAGAGGGTGACAGCCGAAGGTTGTTTTTGCGATTGGAAGCCTGTGACCAGTGGGGTACTGCAGGGATTGACGCTAGGACCTGTGCAGTTTGTAATGTACATTAATGGTTTAGACGTGAATATAGGAGGTATGATCAGTAAGTTTGCAGATGACACAAAAATTGGTGTTGTCGTAAATAGTGAGGAGGAAAGTCTTAGCTTACAGGACGATATAGATGGGCTGGTAAGATGGGCAGAGCAGTGGCAAATGGTATTTAATCCTGAGAAGTGTGAGGTGATTCATTTTGGGAGGACTAACAAGGCAAGGGAATATACAATGGATGGTAGGACCCTAGGAAGTACAGAGGGTCAGAGGGACCTTGGTGTACTTATCCATAGATCACTGAAGGCACAGGTAGATAAGGTGGTTAGGAAGGCATATGAGATACTTGCCTTTATTAGCCGAGGCATAGAATATAAGAGTAGGGAGGTTATGATGGAGCTGTATAAAGCGCTAGTTAGGCCACATTTGGAGTACTGTGCACAGTTCTGTTCGCCACACTATAGGAAGGATGTGATTACACTGGAGAGGATGCAGAGGAGATTGATCAGGATGTTACCTGGGCTGGAACATTTCAGCTATGAAGAGAGACTGAGTAGGCTGGGGTTTTTTCCTTAGAGCAGAGGAGGCTGAGGGGGGACCTGATTGAGGTATACAAAATTATGAGGGGCATAGATAGGGCAAATAGGAAGAAACGTTCTCCCTTAGCGGAGGGGTCAATAACCAGGGGGCATAGATTTAAGGTAAGGGGCAGGAGGTTTAGAGGGGATTTGAGGAAAAATGTTTTCACCCAGAGGGTGGTTGGAATCTGGAACACACTGCCTGAAGGGGTGGTAGAGGCAGGAACCCTCACAACCTTTAAGAAGTATTTAGATGAGCACTTGAAACATCATTGCATGTAGGTCTACGGGCCTAGTGCTGGAAAATGGGATTAGAATAGATAGGCTTTATGGCCGGTGCTGACACGGTGGACCGAGGGGCCTGTTTCTGTGCTGTATGACTTTATGGCTCTGAGGAACCTGGGAGTATGAATAGACATGGCACTGAACATATTCAGCCAATACAAAGAAGCAACCATTAAAGCCTACATAATATTGAACTCTGTAGACCAAACAGTAGAATATAAATCGCAGGAAGTTATGATCAAACTGAAGTGTTTTGATCCCACTACACCATGATTACTGTTTCCAGATCTGTTAGCTGAGAAACAAAGGATAGACTCAACCATGCAAAAGATGCAGAGGAAATCCATGAGGCTTGAGTTATGAGTTTGAGTTATGATGAAAGATGGGAGAAGCATGGACTTATCAGACTGGAAAGAAGGCTTCTGAAAGATGAGCTTAAGTAGTTAAGATAATGGAATGGAAAAGAAAAGAATATTGACCTGGATTTTACTGTGATAATGACAGCAAAACTGAAACTGACAGCAATTTCGGGACTCCACACATGTGCAGAATAACACGAAAATCAAAATGTTTCTGTCAATGTATCAACACTCCACCGTAGGGTGCGCTGTAGAGGTCCCCATAGACTGTTATCTCCATTATAATCATGAATTGATAAAAACTTCCACTCTAATGCTGTCATTGCTGTAAAAACCCTTGAAAAATTTACATCTTGTTGAATGAGGTGAGATTTTTTTTCCAATCCGTAATTGCCCTGAAGAAAGTAGTGGTGAGTAGTCTTCTTGAATCCTGCATTCCATGTGGTGTTGATACACCCACAGTGCTGTTAGGGAGGGAGCCCCAGGACTTTGCCCCAGCGACAGTTAAGGAACAGCAATATAGTTCAAAGTCAGGATGGTGTATGACTTGAGGGACGAGCTTGTGGTGCTCCTACGCCTCTGCTGCCCTGTCCTTCTAGGTTGTAGAGGTTGCAGCTTTAGAAGGTGCTGTCGAAGGAGCCTTGGTGAGTTGCTGCAATGTATCTTATGTATGGTACACACTGCTGCTTCTGTGCAGTGATGGTGGAAGGAATGAATGTTTAAGGTGGTGGATAGTGTGCCGATGAAGCAGGCTGCTTTACCTTGGATGGTGTCAAACCTCTTGAGTGTTGTTGGAGCTGCACTCATCTAGGCAAGTGGAGAGTGTTCCATCACACTCTTGACTTGTGTCTTGTAGATGGTGGACAGGCATTGGGAGTCACGAGGTGAGTTACTCACTGCAGAATTCCAAGCCTCTGACTTGCCCTTGCAGCCACTGTATTTATATGGCTGGTCCGATTCAGTTTCTGGTCAATTGGAGCCCCCAGGATATTGATTGTGTGGGATTCAGTGATGGCAATGCTATTGATTGTCAAAGGGAGATGGTTAGATTCTCTCTTGTACTGGTCATTGCCTGGCACTTGCATGGTTCAGTGTTACTTGCCACTTATCAGCCAGAGCCTGAACATTGTCCAGGTCTTGTTGCATGTGGGCACGGACTGCTTCAGTATCTGAGGAGTCACGAATGGTGCTGAACACTATACAATCGTCAGCAAACATCCACACTTGTGATCTTATGTTGAAGGTCATTGATGAAGCAGTTGAAGATGGTTGGGTCTAGGCCACTACCCTGAGGAACTCCTGCAGCAATGTTCTGGGGCTGAGATGATTGGCCTCCAACAACCACAAACATCTTCCTTTGTGCTAGGTATGACTCCAACCAGTGGAGAGTTTTTCCCTTGATTCCCATTGATTTCAATTTTACTGGGGCTCCTTGATGTCACACTCGGTCAAATGCTGCCTTGATTTTAAGGGAAGTCACTCTCCCTCACTTCTGGAATTCAGCTCTTTTGTCCACATTTGGAACAAGGCTGAAATGAGGTCTGGAGCTGAGTGGCCCTGGCAGAACCCAAACTGAGCATCGATGAGCAGGTTATTGCTGAGTAAGTACCGCTTGATAGCACTGTCGGTGACAGCTTCCATCACTTTACTGATGATTGAAAGTAGACTGATGGAGCAGTAATTGGTCGGATTGAATTTGTCCTACTTCTTAGGTCCCAGCTGAGCAATTTTCCACATTGTCGGGTAGATGCCTGTGTTGTAGCTATACTGGAACAATGTTGCGATTGGCTCAGCTAGTTCTGCAGCACAAGTCTTCAGTACTACAGCTGGGATGTTGTCAGGGCCCATAGCCTCTGCTCTGTCCAGTGCTTTCAGCTGTTATTTGATATCATGTGGAGTGAATTGAATTGAATGAAGACTGGTGTCCATGATGCTGGGGACCTCCACTCGACACTTTTGGTTGAAGATGGTTGCAGATGCCTCAGCCTTTTCTTTTGCACTGATGTGCTGGACACTCCCACCATTGAGGATGGGGATATTTGTGGAGCCTCTTTCACCTGTTAGTTGTTTAATTGTCCACCACCATTCATGACGTGACAGGACTGCAGAGCTTTGATCTGATCCGTTGGTTGTGGGATCGCTTAGCTCTGTCTATAGCGTGCTGCTTCTGCTGTTAAGCCTGTGGTCCAGTGTTGTAGCATCACCTGGTCAGTACCTCATTTTTAGGTTTGCCTAGTGCTGCTCCTGCAGTGCTCTCCTACACCCCTCACTGAGCCAGTGTTTATCCCCTGGTTTGATGGTAATGGTAGAGTGGGGTATATGCCAGGCCATAAGGTTGCATATTGCGGTTGAATACAATTCTGCTGCTGCTGATGGCCCACAGCACCTCATGGATGCCCAGTTTTAAACTGGTAAATTTATTCTGAAGCTATCCCACACAACAAAATGGAGGATGTTCTGATTGTGAAGACAGGACTTTGTCTCCACAAGGACTGTGCGGTGGTCATTCCTACCAATATTGTCATGGACAGATGCATCTGTAACCAGTTGGTAGGTGAGAATGAGGTCAAGAGGTTTTTCCCTTGTTCTCTCACCTCCTGTTGCATGCCCAGTCTGGAAGATACATCCTTCAGGACTCTACCTGCTAGGTCAGTAGTGGTGCTACTGAGCCACTCTTGGTGATGGTCATTGAAGTCCCCCCACCCAGAGTACATTCTGTGCCCTTGCTACCCTCAGTGTTGTTTCCAAGTGGTGTTCAAGATTGAGAAGTACTGATTCATCAGCTGAGGGAGGGTGGTAGGTGGTAATCAGCAGGAGGTTTCCTTTTCATGTTTGACCTGATGCCATGAGACTTCATGGGGTCCGGAGTCAATGTTGAGGACTCCCCAGAGCCACTCCCTCCTGATTGTATACCACTGTGCTGCCATGTTTGGTGGGTCTATCCCGCTGGTGGAACAGGATATACCCGGGAATGGTGATGGGGGAGTCTGGGGCATTGATGGTAAGCTATGATACGGGAGTAAGACTAGGGATGGGCAGGGTGGTGGGAGTCCCATAAAATAGTGAGGGAAGGTGGGGGTGGAGTGCCCGTCACCTTCCCAACACCAGTGAATTTTGTTGGGCCAGGGAATGCCGAGGACAGTCTTCCCACCCAGCGGCCAATTGAGACTCTTAAGTGGCTAATTAATGGCCACATGCTTGAGCGTCATTAAATGCAGCCAGGGGTTCCCCAAAACGGCCGAGGCAGGGTTCCCTGCCTTTCTGGCTCAGCGTTGGGAACCCCGCCGGCTGCATAAAATCCAACCCTATGTCAGGCTGTTGTTTGACTGGTCAATGGGACAGCTCTCCCTATTTTGGCACAAGTCCCCAGATGTTAGTGAGGAGGACTTTGTAAGGTCAAGTGGGCAGAGTGTGCCTTTATCATTTCTGGTGCTGAGGTTGGTCTGGTTTCATTCCTATTCAACAGGCTGAATTTTATGAGTGCCCCGCAGTCGCAGCGGCGCGCTCTGAAGTTGGCGGTCCATCCGCGCAGAGTGGCCACCGCTGAGTTCCCACGATATTTTGCGCGGGGGCTCATTTAAATGGAGGGGGTGGAACGTCATCTTTGCCCTTCAACCCCTTCCCATCATCCCCACAGCCAATGGAATATGTTTTCTCCACTACAACCCCCTCCTGAACTGAAAATTAAACTCCTCCCCACTCCCCATCAGTATCTCACCTCAAATCCCCTAATGGGGATCGGAAGGCGCGGGACTGCCGACCACCAGCTGGAATATCAGCAGAGGATGGCCACCCAGTCTAGGTAAGTTAATTTACATTTAAATCAAGATACTGAATTTGGGGAAGGCCGATTTCAATATGATAAAACAGGATCTGGCCAAAGTGGACTGAGAGCAGCTACTTGTAGGAAAGTCTATATCAGACCAGTGAAAGGCATTCAAAAAGGAAATAGTGAGAGTTCAGGGCCAACATGTTCCCGTAAAGGTGAAGGGTAGGACCAATAAGTCCAGGGAACCCTGGATGTCAAACGATATAGAGGATTGGATCAGGGGAAAAAAGGAGGCTTATGGCAGATTCAGAGTGCTGAAAAAAGTAATTAGGAGAGTGAAGAGGGGGCATGAAAAAAATACTGGTGGGCAAGATAAAGGAAAATCCCAAGGCATTTTATAAATATATTAAGGGCAAGAGGATAACCATGGAAAGAGTAGGGCCCATTAGGGACCAAAGTGGCAATCTGTGTGTGGAGCAGGACTACGCAGGTGAGGTTTTAAATGAATTATTTTCATCTGTGTTCACTATGGAGAAGGGTGATGTCGGTGTAAAGATCAGGGAGGGGGATTGTAATATACTTGAACAAATCAGCATTGAAAGGGAAAAGGTATTAATGGTTTTAGCAGGCTTAAAAGTGGATAAATCCCCAAACCCAGATGAGATGTATCCCAGGCTGCTAAGTGAGGCAAGGGAGGAGATAGCAAGTGCTCTGACACAAATGTTCAAATCCTCTCTGGCCACAGGAGAGGTACCAGAGGATTGGAGCACAGCGAATGTGGTACCATTATTCAAGAAGGGCAGCAGGGATAAACCAGGTAATTACAGGCCAGTGAGACTAACATCAATGGTAGGGAAAATATTGGAAAAAATTCTGAGGGACAGGATTAATCTCCACTTGGAGAGGCAGAGATTAATCAAGGATAGTCAGCATAGCTTTGTCAGGGGGCGATCATGTCTAACAAACTTGATTACATTTTTCGAGGTGACCAGGTGTGTAGATGTGCGTAAAGCAGTTGATGTACAAAGGACAAAGGACAGTACAGCACAGGAACAGGCCATTCGGCCCTCCAAGCCTGCACCGATCTTGATGCCTGCCTGAACTAAAACCTTCTGCACTTCCGGGGACCGTATCCCTCTATTCCCATCCTATTCATGTATTTGTCAAGATGCCTCTTAAATGTCACTATCGTACCTGCTTCCACCACCTCCTCCGGAAGCAGGTTCCAGGCACTCACCACCCTCTATGTAAAGAACTTGCCTCGCACATCACCTCTCAACTTTGCTCCTCTCACCTTAAACCTATGTCCCCTAGTAACTGACTCTTCCACCCTAGGAAAAAGCTTCTGACTATCCACTCTGTCCTTGCTGCTCATAACTTTGTAAACCTCTATCATGTTGCCCCTCCACCTCCGTCGTTCCAGTGAAAACAATTCGAGCTTATCCAACCTCTCCTCATAGCTAATGCCCTCCAGACCAGGCAACATCCTGGTAAACCTCTTCTGTACTCTCTCCAAAGCCTCTACGTCCTTCTGGTAGTGTGGCGACCAGAATTGCACACAATATTCTAAGTGTGGCCTAACTAAAGTTCTGTACAGCTACAGCATGACTTGCCAATTTTTATACTCTATGCCCTGACCGATGAAGGCAAGCATGCTGTATGCCTTCTTGACTACCTTATCAACCTGCGTTGCCACTTTCAGTGACCTGTGGACCTGTACGCCCAGATATCTCTCCTCTCAATACTCCTAATGTTTCTGCCATTTACTGTATACTTCCCACGTGCATTAGACCTTCCAAAATGCATTACTTCACATTTGTCCGGATTAAACTCCATCGGCCATTTCTCCGCCCAAGTCTCCAACCGATCTATATCCTGCTGTATCCTCTAACAATCCTCGTCACTATCCGCAACTCCACCAACCTTTGTGTCGTCCGCAAACTTACTAATCAGACCAGCTACGTTTTCCTCCAAATCATTTATATATACTACAAACAGCAAAGGTCCTAGCACTGATCCCTGTGGAACACCACTAGTCACATCCCTCCATTCAGAAAAGCACCCTTCCACTGTCTTCTATGACAGAGCCAGTTCTGTATCCATCTTGCCAGCTCACCTCTGATCCCATGTGACTTCACCTTTTGTACCAGTCTGCCATGAGGGACCTTGTCAAAGGCTTTACTGAAGTCCATATTGATAACATCCACTGCCCTTCCTTCATCAATCATCTTTGTCACTTCCTCAAAAAACTCAATCAAATTAGTGAGACACGACCTCCCCTTCACAAAACCATGCTGCCTCTTGCTAATAAGTCCATTTGTTTCCAAATGGGAGTAAATCCTGTCCCGAAGAATCCTCCCTAATAATTTCCCTACCACTGACGTAAGGCTCACCGGCCTATAATTTCCTGGATTATCCTTGCTACCCTTCTTAAACAAAGGAACAACATTGGCTATTCTCCAGTCCTCTGGGATCTCACCTGTAGCCAATGAGGATGCAAAGATTTCTGTCAAGGCCCCAGCAATTTCTTCCCTTGCCTCCCTCAGTATTCTGGGGTAGATCCCATCAGGCCCTGGGGATTTATCTACCTGAATGCTTTGCAAGACACCCAACACCTCCTCCTTTTTGATAATGAGATGACTGAGACTATCTACACTTCCTTCCCTAGGCTCATCATCCACCAAGTCCTTCTCCTTGGTGAATACTGATGCAAAGTACTCATTTAGTACCTCACCCATTTCCTCTGGCTCCACACATAGATTCCCTTCTCTGTCCTTGAGTGGGCCAACCCTTTCCCTAGTTACCCTCTTGCTCTTTATATGCGTATAAAAAGCCTTGGGATTTTCCTTAATTCTGTTTGCCAATAACTTTTCATGACCCCTTTTAGCCCTCCTGACTCCTTGCTTAAGTTCCTTCCTACTGTCTTTATATTCCTCAAGGGATTCGTCTGTACCTAGCCTTCCAGCCCTTACGAATGCTTCCTTTTTCTTTTTGACTAGGCTCACAATATCTCGCGTTATCCAAGGTTCCCGAAACTTGCCAGATTTATCCTTCTTCCTCACAGGAACATGCTGGTCCTGGATTCTAATCAACTGACGTTTGAAAGACTCCCACATGTCAGATGTTGATTTACCCTCAAACAGCCGCCCCCAATCTAAATTCTTCAGTTCCTGCCTAATATTGTTATAATTAGCCTTCCCCCAATTTAGCACCTTCACCCGAGGACTACTCTTATCCTTATCCACAAGTACCTTAAAACCTATGGAATTATGGTCACTGTTTCTGAAATGCTCCCCTACTGAAACTTCGACCACCTGGCCGGGCTCATTCCCCAATACCAGGTCCAGTATGGCCCCATCCCTAGTTGGACTATCTACATATTGTTTCAAGAAGCCCTCCTGGATGCTCCTTACAAATTCTGCCCCATCCAACACCCTAGCACTAAGTGAGTCCCAGTCAATATAGGGGAAGTTAAAATCACCCACCACTACAACCCTGTTACCTTTACATCTTTCAAAAATCTGTCTACATATCTGCTCCTCTACCTCCCACTGGCTGTTGGGAGGCCTGTAGTAAACCCCCAACATCGTGACTGCACTCTTCCTATTCCCGAGCTCCACACATATTGCCTCGCTGCATGACCCCTCTGAGGCGTCCTCCCGCAGTACAGCTGTGATATTCTCCTTAACCAGTAATGCAACTCCCCTGCCCCTTTTACATCCCCCTCTATCCCGCCTGAAGCTTCTAAAGCCTGGAACATTTAGCTGCCAATCCTGTCCTTCCCTCAACCAAGGCTCTGTAATAGCAACAACATCATAGTTCCAAGTACTAATCCAAGCTCTACATGGACTTCAGTAAGGCTTTTGATAAGGTCCCGCATGGGAGATTGGTGACGAAGGTAAGAGCCCATGGGATCAAGGGCCGTTTGGCAAATTGGATCTAAAATTGGCTTAGTGGAGGGAGGCAGAGGGTAATGGTCAAGGGTTGTTTTTGCAAGTGGAAGCCTGTGACCAGTGGTGGACCACAGGGATTGGCACTAGGACCTTTGCTCTTTGTAGTGTACATTAATGATTTAGACATGAATATCGGAGGTATGATCAGTAAGTTCGCAGATGACATGAAATAGTGAGGAGGAAAGTCTTAGTTTACAGGACGATATAGATGGGCTGGTAAGATGGGCAGAGTAGTGGCAAATGGAATTTAATCCTGAGAAGTGTGAGGTGATTCATTTTGGGAGGACTAACAAGGCAAGGGAATGTACAATGGATGGTAGGACCCTAGGAAGTACAGAGGGACCTTGGTGTACTTATCCATAGATCACTGAAGGCAGCAGCACAGGTAGATAAGGTGGTTAGGAAGGAACATGAGATACTTGCCTTTATTAGCCGAGGCATAGAATATAAGAGCAGGGAGGTTTTGGTGGAGCTGTATAAAATGCTAGTTAGACCACAGCTGGAGTACTGTGTACAGTTCTGGGCACCACACTATAGGAAGGATGTGATTGCACTGGAGAGGGTGCAGAGGAGATTCACCAGGATGTTGCCTGGGCTGGAGTATTTCAGCTATGGAGAGAGATTGGATAGGCTGGGGTTGTTTTCCTTAGAGCAACCAAGGCTGAGGGGGGACATGATTGGGGTATACAAAATTATGAGGGGCATTGATAGGTTAGATAGAAATAAACTTTTTCCATTAGCGGAGGGGTCAATAACCAGGGGACATAGATTTAAGGTAAGGGGCAGGAGGATTCGAGGGGATTTGGCGAAAAAAAATTTCACCTAGAGGGTGGCTGGAATCTGGAAGGGGTGGTAGAGGCAGGAACCCTCAACATTTAAGAAGTATTTAGATGAGCACTTGAAATGCCATAGCATACAAGGCTACGGGCCAATTGCTAGAAAGTGGGATTAGGATAGATATGTGCTTGATGGCCGGCACGGACACGATGGGCTGAAAGGCCTGTTTCTGTGCTGTATAACTCTATGACAATACTGCAATCATCAGATGTGTCAGTGATGGATATTCCATGCAGCAAAAAAGGCATAGGTTCAGACATACCTTTTTGAAGAAGTTCCTTTATATTGCATTGCAACATTATAATATTTTGGGCAAGGGAAGACCACTGGTGCATCTACCCTTCCAAATTAATCATCATTTTTCTTACCAGATTCTGGAACTAATAGCCATGTACCCCACTTCCTAATAGGAATTCATCCAGTCCTTTTTTTAAAAAAAAATCTTCTGCCGCCTTTTGTTGCCCCAGCCTTGTTGGTAACCTGTTCCACAATTCTATCTTTTTTTTCTTTTTCACATAGAACCAAAGAAAAAGTACGGCACAGAAGGAGGCCATTCAGCTCATCGTGTCAGTGCCGGCCGAAAAAAACTAGCCCCCCAATCTAATCCCACATTCCAGCACCTGGTCCGTAACCTTGCCGGTTACAGCACTTCAGGTGCATGTCCAGGTACCTTTTAAAAGAATTGAGGGTATCTGCCTCCACCACCATTCCTGGCAGTGAATTCCAGACACCCACCACCCTCTAGGTGAAAAAGTTTTTCCTCATGTCCTCTCTAATCCTTCTGCCAATTACCTTAAATCTGTACCCTCTGGTAATTGACCTGTCCGCTCGGGGAAACAGGTCCTTCCTGTCTAGTCTATCTAGGCCCCTCATAATTTTGTACATCTCAATTAAGTCGTCCCTCAGCCTCCTCTGTTCTAAGGAAAACAACCCTAGCCTATCCAATCTTTCCTCATAGCTGCAACTTTTGAGCCCTGGCAACATTCGTGTAAATCTCCTCTGTACTCTCTCCAGAGTAATTATGTCTTTCCTGTAATGTGGTGATCAGAACTGTATGCAATACTCCAACTGTGGCCTCACCAGCGTTTTATACAGCTCCAGCATTACATCCCTGCTTTTGCATTCTATACCTCGGCCAGCAAAGGAAAGCATTCCATATGCCCTCTTCCCCACTCTATCTACCTATCCTGCCGCCCTCAAGGACCTGTGGGCACGCACTCCAAGATCTCTCACTTCTTCTATCCCTCTCAATATCCTCCCCCCATTTATTGTGTATTCCCTCGCTTTATTTGCCCTCCCCAAATGCATTACCTCTCACTTATCTGGATTGAATTCCATTTGCCACTTTTTCGCCCACTCAACCAAACCATTGATATCTTTCTGGAGTCTATGGCTATCCTCTTCACTATCAACTACACAGCCAATTTTTGTGTCATCAGCAAATTTCCCAATCATGCCTCCCACATTTAAGTCTGGATCATTAATATATACCACAAACAGCAAGGGACCCAACACTGAGCCCTGTAGATGCCACTGGAAACAGCTTTCCATTCACAAAAACATCCGTCGACTACTACCCTTTGTTTCCTGTTGCTGAGTCAATTCTGGATCCAACCAGCCACATTCCCCTGTATCCCAAGGGCTTTCATTTTACTGACCAGTCTACCACATGGGACCTTGTCAAATGCCTTACTAAAATCCATGTAGACCACATCCACTGCACTGCCCTTATCAATCCTCAATTATCAAAGTGGCAGTATATCCTGTCCCTTAGAATAGATTCTAACAATTTACCCATCACCGAGATCAGACTGACTTAAGTTATTTGACCTATCCCTCGCACCCTTTTTAAATATGCATCTTTAAATGTTGATCCCTAGTCATTGACATTTTCAAAATAAAATTAAGTGCTGAGTGGTGTTGATGATGCTTTCCAATTGCCCCTAACATCACACCAGTGCAAATATTGAAAGTGGAAGTCTAGTATCAATAGTGCCTCATGCTGCTACTTTCATAAAATGCCCACAGGATTAGCAAATCATTACCACTCTGAATGCTGCATATGAGAAAATGGCACATGTGGTGCAACCATCCAAAATATTACTCCTAATCAAAGCTCCCAACCTCAAATTTCTCAGAGTGTATCTATCATTTAAAGTTCCAGAGGGTGAGGTGAGTCAATTAATGTAGTTTATTGGTTCCTCTGATACCGTTTTGGCACATGGCAAAACTGTGCTAAAATGTGCCATTAGGTCGTGCCTCTTTATATATTCCAGTTAATGTATGTGGCTGATTCTTTGACTGTCCTGATGTAAAATAATGAACTATTTGTGAGACTGAATTAAACTGGCCTGTGGTGGGCTGTGCGGGGAGGAGGGGGCTTTACAGCAGCTCTCATCTAGTCAAAACTGTCCTTTCACTTACCCTGACATTTTGTAGAAACTGTAAAATGAACCTGTTGCTGAAATCACTATCTTCTTTCTATTTTAGGTAGTTGTAAACAGTGCATCTGTCCTGCTGCTTCACGTCCTCTTTCTATTTACCTCAGTTTCGAAATCAACGGCGAACAGATGGTATCCAAGAAGTCTCCCATGTAATGTGACCAAGAGTGGCCCTGCGGTCATTGTGGACTGCAGTGAACGTGAACTGCATAAGGTGCCAACCGGCTTTCCTTCCAACGCCACCAACATCACCTTGACGATCAATCACATCCCAGAAGTCAACAGCAGGTCGTTTTCTGGGCTGAATAACCTCACTGAGATTGACCTGAGATGTAACTGCGTGCCTGTCAGACTGGGTCCCAAAGACCGAGTGTGCACCAAGCCTTTAAGGGTCCATAGGGGAGCCTTCTCCTCCTTACCAGCCCTGAAATCGCTCTACTTGGACGGGAACCAGCTCAGTGAAATCCCATTGGGTTTGCCCCCCACTCTGACCTCATTGAGCTTGGAAGCCAACAGCATTTTCATTCTCGCCAAAGAAAACCTTTCTCAGCTGACAAACCTGGAGACCATCTACCTTGGCCAGAACTGCTACTATCGCAATCCCTGCAACACTACGTACCAAATCGAGCCAGACACTTTCTTCATCCTTAACCGCCTCACTATCCTGTCCCTCAAAGGCAATAACTTGACCCATGTCCCTCGGAAACTACCGCCCAGCTTGAAGCAGCTTTTGCTGTACAATAATGTGATCAAGAAGATCAAGGAAGATGATTTCCTTGACCTGGCTGAGCTGGAAATTCTGGACTTGAGTGGAAATTGCCCCCGCTGTTACAATGCCCCGTTCCCTTGCCAACCCTGCCCTTCCCCGGGTTACATCCAGATACCTCCCAATGCTTTTCTACGACTAAACAATTTAAAGATTCTGCGCCTCCATAGTAACTCTCTGACGGCAGTGCCCAGCTCCTGGTTCAGGAACACTACCACTCTCAAAATTCTGGACCTGTCACAGAATTTCTTGCTGAAGGAAATAGCCACCGCCAAATTTTTAAAGTATCTGATCAAACTGGAGGAAATAGACCTGTCCTTTAACTATGAACTAAAGTTGTACCCGACGTATCTGAACTTGTCCAACAATTTTTCCAAGTTGGAGTCTCTTCAAAGTTTAAGAATCAGGGGATATGTTTTCAAAGACCTGAGGGAGAAGAATCTGGAGCCACTGTTGAAGCTCAGGAACCTCAGACTTCTGGACCTTGGCACCAACTTTATCAAAGCGGCTGATTTTCAGATGTTCACCAAGTTCCGGGCTCTGGAGGTGATCAACCTGTCAGAAAATAAAATCTCCCCCTCTTCCTCCGACTCGTTCAGTGGTTGGTGCGGGGCAAATGGTCATCCGCAGGGTGCCAGTGACTTTTCTGGGTCTCTAGACCAGATGCATTACTTCCGCTACGACGAATTTGGCCGCAGCTGCAAATTCAAGTCCAAGGAGAATTCTCCCTTCTCACCTGTCCACAAAACCGAGTGCAGCCGCCATGGCTCAACCTTAGACTTGAGCAGAAACAACATCTTCTTCATCAGTCCCAGCCAGTTCCAGAACCTCTCCTTCTTGAGGTGCCTGAATTTGTCCGGCAATGCTGTCAGCCAGACACTCAATGGCAGTGAATTCCAACACCTCCCCCAGCTGCAGTATTTGGATCTATCAAATAATCGCATCGATTTGCTTTATGAGTCTGCTTTCCAGGAACTGAGAGAACTGCAGATTCTGGACCTCAGTAACAATAACCACTACTTCGAAATGGAAGGTTTGACCCACAAGTTAGATTTCATCCAGAACCTGACGGCTCTCTCCAAACTTATCATGAACGGGAATGACATTCACTCCTCAGCAGACACTATACTGAACAGCAAATCCCTCAATGTCTTGGAATTCCGAGGAAACCGCCTGGATTACATGTGGAGAGACGGCAATGACATGTACATCAAGTTCTTCAAGAACCTCCACAACCTGACCCGTCTCGACCTCTCGGGCAACCGCCTCAGCTTCATCCTGCCGGAGGTCTTCGAGCACCTTCCCCCAAGGCTCCGAGAGCTGCTGCTGGCTGGGAACCAGCTCACGAGCTTCAACTGGGGCAAGCTGTACCTGCTGGCCTCAGTGGAGATGCTGGACCTGGGCAGTAACGAGCTGACCACCGTGCCCCGTGTGCTGGCCAACTGCACCCGCACCCTGCGCAAGTTCATCCTCACCAGGAACAAGATCGCCAAGCTGAGCAAGTACTTCCTCCAGGATGCCACCTTCCTGCGCTACCTGGACCTGAGCTACAACAGGCTGAGGATCATTGAGACCACCAGTTTCCCGGAGAGCTCCCTGCACCACCTGGAGGTGCTGCTGTTAAACGGGAACCACTTCCTCTGCACTTGCGACGCTGTGTGGTTCCTGTGGTGGATTAACAGGACCACAATCAACATCCCCCGACTGACTACTGATGTTACCTGTGCCTCCCCTAAAGCCCACCGGGGCCAGAGTGTCATCCTGGTAGACCTGCATTCCTGTGAGCAGGACTACCTCGGCGTTACCCTGTACACAGTCACTGCCGCCATCATCCTCTCGCTGCTGCTTATCTCCATCACCGGCCATTTGTTCTCCTGGGATGTTTGGTACAGTTATCACTACTGCATTGCAAAGTTCAAAGGGTACCGGCCAATAGCCACAGATAAAGCCACCTATGGTGCATTTGTTGCCTATGACACCAAGGATTCATTAGTGGCAGACTGGATCCTGAAAGAACTGATAACTAATTTAGAAGAAAGAGGAGAACGACGATTCTGCCTGTGCTTAGAAGAAAGAGACTGGATGCCAGGCCAACTGGTGATGGATAATCTCTCGCAGAGCATACACCATAGCAGGAAGACTATTTTTGTCCTCACCAATTTCTATGTAACCACTGGGAATTTTAGAACTGCTTTCTACATGGCGCACCAGCGGTTACTGGATGAGAAGGTTGACGTGATCATTTTGGTTTTGCTGGAGAAAGTTTTGCAGCGCTCCAAGTACCTCAAGCTTAGAAAGAGACTGTGCAGAAACTCAGTCCTGGAGTGGCCCTGCAACCCTCTGGCTCAACCCCTTTTCTGGCAGCGCCTGAGAAATGCATTAGCAACTGACAATCGCATGCAGCATGGGAAACTGTTCAACGAAATTATATAGTTGGCAGTATTTGGGAATGTGCCAGATGCTGTCTGCTTTTGATTAGTGCGAAGTTATCAAAGGAGTTTCAACAAACCTAAAATGTACAAAGATACACTTGATGAACTTTCACTATATTTAAAATTATGATCCTAATAAAACCCACAGAGTAAATACATGGGAGGTTATGTTTTGCATTAGCCTGCCTGGTTATTAGCTAGCTTGTACACATTAATTACCACAAAGTTTATAGTTCAGTTGTTACTGTCAGGGCAGTGATTCATAGAATAATAAACCATTAAGAAAAATAAAATATTCACATATGCCTTGGATCCTTGTACAGTGATATCATTAAATGTATATTGTATCAGGTTTTGTGCCATAAAAGCAAATAAAGTTACTGATATGTGATTGACAGAAAGTTATGTTGTGCAATACAACCCCAAGTTATTTGCTATCTTAAATACCACTGATATTTATGACCCACTAATACCATGGCATTTGTTACTACAGTATTATAATTAGGTCTGGGACTATTTATACTTTTACATTTATAATATCTGCTAGTTCTGAAGAAGGGTCACTGACCTGAAATGTTAACTCTGCTTCTCTCTCCACAGATGCTGCTCGACCTGCTGAGTATTTCCAGCATTGCTTGTTTGTGTTTCAGATTTCCAGCATCTGCAGTATTTTGCTTTTATTTTAAGTGTTTAATTCACTGCCACTTCTCTTCCAGGAATGCCTACCTTGAAGAAATTCTGCTCTTCTCTCCGACGGGATTTTCGTTTGTCTCTTTTACCTTGCTCATCTTCATTGCTTTCTATTTCCCTCCTGGTGTTTGATAAAGTGCCTACCAAAACTCGCTTTCACAGCCACATCTCCTTCCTCAGTGACTGTCTCTGGCTCCGACTTATTCCACGTGGATTCCAACTGCAGTCTCACCCATCATGTTTTTAATCCACCCAGGATTACAGGTATCTCCAAGAAATACAAAGTTCCTCGGTCTGCTCTTCTCGCCGCATCCTGAGATCCACACTCAGTGCTATGCGCCGCCACATGTACACACTGGACCTCTCTCTCTCCAGCAACACCGCCTCACCTTATCTCAAAGCTGTTCTATTCCGCAGTTTCATTTCATCCTTCGTCTTATCTGACGTGTTAACAAAAATCTTTTTTTCTTCCTTTCAGGTGTTAAGGAACACAAGCTCCAGCAGCTGATGGGGACTAATGACCCTCCAGATCCTTCTTCCCCTTCACTTCCCTCTGACCCACCCCTTCTGATCTGACCCCTTGCTGTGTATTCACTATACCCTCTGACATTCCCCTCTCTGAAGCTGAACGTTCTGTACTCAGCAAAGGTCTCAGTTTTATCCCCTTACGCCCCCACCTCAATGAATTTCGTGCTCGGCATGACATTGAGCTCTTCTTCCGTCGCCTCTGCCTCCGGGCTCACTTCTTTGACCAGGAGTCCTCCCCCTGACCAGCAGACCCATTCACCCGCGTCCAGCATTCTCCCTCTACCTGGACCCCTCCCTCTGGCCTCTTACCCGCTCTTGATCTTTGCATTGAAAACTGTCGGCGAGACATCGGTCATCTCAATTCTCTGCCCCCCTCACTCACTCTAACCTGTCCCCTCTGAACTTGCCGCATTCTGTTCTTTCAGGTCAAACCCTGACATTGTTATCAAACATGCAGACAAGGGTGGTGCTGTTGTTGTATGGTGTACCGACCTCTATCTTGCAGAGGCTCAGCACCAACTCTCAGATACTTCTTCCTACTTCCCCCGGACCATGGCCCTGCCACCAAACATCAAGCGACTATCCACAGGACTGTCACTGACCTCACCTCCTCTGGAGATCTTCCCTCTACAGCTTCCAACCTCATAGTCTTGCAGCCCCAGACAGCCCACTTCTACCTCCTTCCCAAAATCCACTAACAGGAATGTCCCGGCAGACCCATTGTGTCAGCCTGCTCCTGCCCCACTCAACTTATTTCTTCCTATCTTGACTCTATCTTTTCTCCCCTAGTCCAGTCTCTTCCCACCTACATCCGTGACTCTTCTGACACCCCACATCATTTTGACAATTTCCAGTTTCCTGGCCCCAACCACTTCCTCTTCACTATGGACGTCCAATCTCTCTACACCTCCATCCCCCACCAGGATGGTTTGCGGGCACTTCTTCCTTGAACAGAGACCCAACCAGTTCCCATCCACCACCACCCTCCTTCACCTGGCTGACCTTGTTCTCACGTTGAACAACTTCTTCTTTAACTCCACGCACTTCCTTCAAGTAAAAGGTGCTGCTATGGGTACCCGCATGGATCCTAGTTATGCCTGTCTTTTTGTGGGATATGTCGAACATTCCTTGTTCCAGTCCTACTCAGGCCCCCTCCCAACTCTTTTTCCGGTACACTGATGACTGTATCGGTGCCTATTCCTGCTCCCGCCCAGAACTAGAAAACTTTATCAACTTTGCTTCTAATTTCCACCTTTCTCTCACCTTTATATGGTCCATCTCTTACACTTACTTCCCTTCCTTGACTTCTCTGTCTCCATCTCTGGGGATAGGCTGTCTACTAATATTCATTTTAAGCCACCGACTCCCACAGCTACCTCGACTACACTTCTTCACACCCTGCCTCCTGTAAGGACTCCATTCCATTTTCCCAGTTTCTCCGTCTCTGACGCATCTGCAGTGATGATGCTACCTTCCATGACAGCGCTTCTGATATGACTTCCTTTTTCTTCAATTGAGGTTTCCCCCCCCCCCCCCCCCACTGTGGTTGACAGGGCCCTCAACTGTGTTGGCCCATTTCCCGCACCTCTACCCTCACCCCTTCCCTTCCCACCCAGAACCGCGACAGGGTTCCCCTTGTCCTCACTTTCCACTCCACCAGCCTCCATATCCAAAGGATCATCCTCCACCATTTCCTCCACCTCCAGCGTGATACCACTACCAAATGCATCTTCCCCTCCCTTCCCATCAGCATTCCGAAGGGATCGTTCCCTCTGTGCCACCCTCGTCCACTCCTCCATTACCCCCACTACCTCGTCCCCTTCCCACGGCACCTTCCCCTGCAATTGCAGAAGGTGTAATACCTGCCCATTTACCTCCTCTCTCATCACTATCCAAGGCCACAAACACTCCTTTCAGGTGAAGCAGCGATTTACTTGTACTACTTTCAATGTAGTATACTGTATTCGCTGCTCACAATGTGGTCTCCTCTACATCTGTATCTCTAAACTAAACATTGGGGAGACCAAACGCAGACTGGGTGACCGCTTTGCAGAACACCTCTGCTCAGTCCGAAAGCTTCCGGTTGCTGGCCATTTCAACACTCCCCCCTGCTCTCAGGCTCACATATCTGTCCTGGGCTTGCTGCAATGTTCCAGTGAACATCAATGCAAGCTTGAGGAACAGCACCTCATTTACCGATTAGGCACGCTACAGCCTTCCGGCTTTATTTTATTTTAGTTTGTTTAATTTGTTTCTACTGTGCCTCCCCACTGTTGTTTTCATGTTTGTGCTTGGGGCCAGGCTGCTCAGTTTTCTGTCCATTAACACCCTCTCTAACACTTTGTCTTTCACCACACCATTAACATACTGTTTGCCTTTGCTTCATGACCTTCTGGTCAGTTATTCTCTGTGACCTTGTCCTATCAACACCTTCTCTTTTGTTATCTCTTGCCCCACCCCCACTTTACTTGCTTGAAGCCTTTTACGTTTCTAATATCTCCCTGTTCTGATGAAGGGTCACTGACCTGAAACGTTAACACTGCTTCTATCTCCACAGATGCTGCCAGACCCGCTGAGTATTTCTAGCATTTCTTGTTTGTGTTTCAGATTTCCAGCATCTGCAGTATTTTGCTTCTATTTATACTCTATTCAGACAAAGTCACTCTGCTCACAGAATATGAGTGCTTTGAACTACACTTTTGCCAGTATTTAGCATATACAGAGACAGACTGAAGCAATCTCATCTTGCATCATTCGTAGACAAAATGTTTAATTCTAAGCATATTGCTAAATTCAATGATGTCAAGCTTTCTGAGGTGCAGATATAATAATATCAAGTGGTACCTGTGTAAAGGTACTTCTTCATTGAGTCTTCCAGCGGGAGTTATCTTGCAACTGATTCTTTTTTCAACAGTATAAGTAATTTCATTCCAGTTAATTTCTCATTTTAATTGAGCTCTTGCATTTTGAATAGATAGTTTCAAGACAGCAATAGTGGAATGACTTGTAATATACCCTGTAATAAAGTTGGAGCCCGAGGTATGTTGTCAAGCAAATGGATTTGGTTTCTGTTTGGTTGGACATTCAGATTTAACCGATTAGATGCCTGCAATGTCACACATTAACTGGTCAAGACATTACAGGGAGCAGATAGAAAGCTGGCAATCAAAACTGACAGAAAGAACTTGCATTTATATGACATCTTTCATAACTTCAGGGCTGCATCACAGCTAATTAATTACTTTTGAAGTGTTGTTACTGATATTTTGTAGGGAAATGTAGTAGATCAGTAATGCACAGAAAGGTCCTACAAACACTAATGACCAGTTAATCTGTTTTGGCGATGTTGCTTGAGGGATTAATTTAGCCAGAAGACAAGGACAACTTCCGGATTTCCTTTTAAAAAAAAAATGGCATGGGATCTTTCACCTGAAAAGGCAGATGAGGTCTCAATTTAACATATCATCTGAAAGCAATACCTCCTACAAGGCAGCAATCCTCATTACCATACTGGAATATCAGCATAGATTATGTGCTCGAGTCCTGGTGTGGCATTTGAACTCAAAACCTTCCGATTCTAAGTTGAGAGTACTAACACAGGGCCAAGCTAACACTGACATTTATATATGTTTATGATGATTATGGCAAATTCCAAGCTGGCTAAGATCCTGGGAAGGCTTGTCTCTGCAGCGGTTGGCATGATCGTTGGTGACTGAAGAGACCAATTCTTGATCTGCAGGCTCTCGAGCAGTTGGGGTACAAGAACTTCTGACTTGGACGGGATGGTATAAGCAGATTCCTTCTGTTGTCTGCACCTTTCTTCAGTGGCTTCACATCTGTTTTGAACTTGTAGGTTGCTTTCCTGGTTGTTGTGCATCAGCTGTCTCTGTCAGCAGCCTCCTGTTCCTACAACTGCTGGTCAATGTCAGCCACACAGAGAGCTGTCTTTTCAGCTGGTCTTTGAAGTGTTTGTGAGGTACACATTGATCTCGCTTATCAGAGCATAGTTCCCCATAAAGCACTGCTTTTTGCATATATGTATATACCTGTATCTATAATAGATTGAAAATCATTAGTCTGCATGCATACTGTCTGTGCCATTTGGCTTCCTGTTGTCATGTTCCTATGAAAATTCCTATGTCCATATTCATAATGGAACATTCTTGCGTAAACTCATCTCTTTGATTGTGTAGACTGGCCACTGTGTTCCCACAATTCCCTCAATATTTTTTGAAAATGATTTTCATCTGCCAGTAACTCAAATTTCTAAACAAAATCAATTAAAACCTATTTCACAATAACTTGTATTTATCATTTCAATTGTCTCAAATGATTTTTTTTAAGTGTGTGAGGAAGTCAGAGAAATGATAGTGTTCTGATTAGGCATTAGCCTTTGTTTTTAGTTCGATAAACTCAAGAGGACATAGACAGACTGCTGGAATGGGCGGACACGTGGCAGATGAAATTTAATGCAGAGAAGTATGAAGTTATTCATTTTGATTGGAAGAATGAGGAGAGGTGATATAAATTAAAGGGTACAATTCTAAAGGGGGTGCACGAGGAGAGAGACCTGGAGGTATATGTGCACAAATCATTGAAGGTGCCAGGACAGGTTGAGAAAGCCGTTAATAAAGCATATAAGATCTTGGGCTTTATAAGTAGGTGCATAGTGTACAAAAGTGAGGAAGTTATGATGAACTGTATAAAACACTGGTTTGGCTTCAACTGGAGTATTGTGTCCAGTTCTGAGCACTACATTTTAGGACGGATGTTAAGGCATTAGAGAGGGTGCAGAAAAGATTCACGAAAATGGTTCCAGGGTTGAGGAACTTAAGTTACATGAACAGGTTGGAGAAGCTGGGTCTCTTCAGCTTGGAGAAGAGGAGATTAAGAGGAGATTTGATAAAGGTGCTCAAAATCATGAGAAGTCTGGACAGAGAAGATAGGGAGAAAGTGTTCCCATTGGTAGAAGGATTGAGAACCAGGGGACACTGATTTAAGGTGAATGGCAAAAGAAGCAATGGCGACATGAGGAAAATTTATTTTACGCAGCAAGAGGTTAGGATCTAAAGTGCACTGGCTTAGAGTGTGGTGGAGGTAAATTCAATCGTAGTTTTCAAAAGAGAACTGGACAATCATCTGCAAAGAAAAAAATGCAGGACTACTGTGAAAGGTGGGGGAGTGGGACTAGGTGAGTTGCTCTTGCCGAGAGAAGGCATGAACATGACAGGCCAGAATGGCCTCCTTCTATGCTTTAACCATTTTAAGATTCTATATGAAACTTTAAATAGTGAAAGAGAGAGAGCGGCAATGAGAGACAAAGGATTGCTAAGACAATGGGAGAAAGCATATCTTGCTTCAATTGAAAACACTTCAATTTTTTTAAAGAAGTAACCATTGGAGCTAAATGACTACCGGTGTTTGGTAATAGTTAGGAAAGGTCAGTGCTAATGGTTTACATCCATGAGACAGAGGTTCTAATGTCTAACACCTATGAACCAGTGAGAGGCAGAGAGAAAGACAGAGAGAGAATGCCAGTAGCCAGTTTCTTTCCTCATCCTAATTTAACTTTATGAAAAATGTATTAATTTTGATAGCAAACAAAGTCTGTTTGAGTGAAACAGGTATTAGCTAGGAGGGGAGAAACTGGTTGAGAGCCATGCCATCTGGCCTTGGGGATAGCAAGTAGCGGTTGGTGTCAGTTTTCTCCACCATTGCAAGTAATACCATTCACTATTTTCCACCTGAAATGAAAGAAGAAAAGACTGAAGGAGAAATATGAAAAAGGGTTAAGGGAATAGAAGAGACACAGTACCAGAGGGGATGATACAGAGAGAGAACTAGCAACACAAAGACAGCAGAGACGATTAAGAGAAAAACAGTATTCTTAGATTTACCATGTGAAACACCAAAGGAGAATGAATTACATAGAATTCTATAGAGTGTACAGCACAGAAATAGGACATTGGATCGAACAGGTCCATGCTGATGTGAATGCTCCGCACCAGCCTCCTCCCACCGCTGTTCAGCTTAACTATCTATTCCTTTCTCCCTCATGTGTTTATCTAGTTTCCCCTTAAATACTTCTATGCTATTCACCTCAACTACTCTGTGATAGCATGTTTCACATTCTAAAACCCCTCTGGGTAAAGAAGTTACTCCTGAGTTCTCAAGTTGGAATCTTATATTTATGACCCTTAGTTTTGGTCTCCTCCAAGTAGAAAAATCTTCTATACGCCAAAACCTTTCCTAATCTTCAAAGACTTGTATCAGATCCCTCCTCAGCCTTCCCTTTTCTAGAGAAAAGAACCTTAGCCTGTTCAATCTTTCCTAATAGTTACAACCTCTCAGTTCTGGTATCATTCTTGTAAATCTCTTTTGACCTTCTCCAGTGCCCCTATATCCTTTTAGCAATATGGAGACTAGAACTGTGTGCAGCACTCCAACCAGTATTCAAACCAAGGTTCCAAGAAAGTTTAACGTAACTTCTCTGCTTTTCAATTCTATCTTTTTAGAGATGAACCCCAATGCTTTGTTTGCTCTTTTTATGGCCGTTTTAACCTGTGCCACTACTTTTAGTGGTGTGTACCTGTACCTTTAGATTCCTTTGCTCCTCTTCTCCATTTAGCCTCTTATTTTACAAGCAGAATGTGGTCTCCTTATTCTTCCTACCACTACTCTATATTGAAACTAATTTGGAAATTACATATCCCATACCCAAGTTTATTAATGCTGATCTGATGCTGAGCGTTCTGTACTCAGCAAAGGACTCGGTTTTATCCCCTTACGCCCCCACCTCAATGAATTTCGCGCTCGGCATGACGTTGAGCTCTTCTTCCGTCGCCTCCGCCTCCGGGCTCACTTCTTTGACCAGGAGTCCTCCCCCCGACCAGCAGACCCATTCACCCGCCTCCAGTATTCTCCCTCTACCTGGACCCCTCACCCTGGCCTCTTACCCGCTCTTGATCTCTTCATTGAAAACTGTCGGCGAGACATTGGTCGTCTCAATTTCTCTGCCCCCCTCACTCACTCTAACCTGTCCCCCTCTGAACTTGAGGCACTCCGTTCTCTCAGGTCTAACCCCGACATGGTCATCAAACCTGCAGACAAGGGTGGTGCTGTTGTTGTATGGCGTACCGACCTCTACCTTGCAGAAGCTCAACGCCAACTCACAGACACCTCTTCCTACCTCCCTCTGGACCATGACCCCCACCACCGAACATCAAGCCACCGTCCAAAGGACTGTCACTGACCTCATCTCCTCTGGAGATCTTCCCTCTACAGCTTCCAACCTCATAGTCCCGCAACCCCGGACAGCCCGCTTCTATCTCCTTCCCAAAATCCACAAACGGGACTGTCCCGGCAGACCCATTGTGTCAGCCTGCTCCTGCCCAACTGAACTTATTTCTTCCTATCTAGACTCTATCTTTTCTCCGCTGGTGCAGTCTCTTCCCACCTACATCCGTGACTCTTCTGACGCCCTACGTCATTTTGACAATTTCCAGTTTCCTGGTCCCAACCGCCTCCTCTTCACTATGGACGTCCAATCGCTCTACACCTCCATCCCCCACCAGGATGGTTTGAGGGCTCTCCGCTTCTTCCTGGAACAGAGGCCCAACCAGTCCCCATCCTCCACCACCCTCCTCCGCCTGGCTGAACTTGTTCTCACATTGAACAACTTCTCCTTCAACTCCACGCACTTCCTTCAAGTAAAAGGTGTCGCTATGGGTACCCGCATGGGTCCTAGTTATGCCTGTCTTTTTGTGGGATATGTCGAGCATTCTTTGTTCCAGTCCTACTCAGGCCCCCTCCCCCAACTCTTTTTCCGGTACATTGATGACTGTATCGGTGCCGTTTCCTGCTCCCGCCCCGAACTCGAAAACTTTATCAACTTTGCTTCCAATTTCCACCCTTCTCTCACCTTTACATGGTCCATCTCTGACACTTCCCTTCCCTTCCTCGACTTCTCTGTCTCCATCTCTGGGGATAGGTTGTCTACCAATATCCATTATAAGCCCACTGACTCCCACAGCTACCTCGACTACACTTCTTCACACCCTACCTCCTGTAAGGACTCCATTCCATTCTCCCAGTTTTTCCGTCTCCGACGCATCTGCTCTGATGATGCTACCTTCCATGACGGTGCTTCTGATATGACCTCCTTTTTCCTCAACCGAGGATTTCCCCCCACTGTGGTTGACAGGGCCCTCAACTGTGTCCGACCCATTCCCCGCACCTCTACCCTCACCTCTTCCCCTCCCTCCCAGAACCGTGACAGGGTTCCCCTTGTCCTCACTTTTCATCCCACCAGCCTCCATATCCAAAGGATCATCCTCCGCCATTTTCGCCACCTCCAGCGTGATGCCACTACCAGTCGCATCTTCCCCTCCCTTCCCCTGTCAGCATTCCGAAGGGATCGTTCCCTCCGCGACACCCTGGTCCACTCCTCCATTACCCCCACCACCTCGTCCCCGTCCCAGGGCACCTTCCCTTGCAATCGCAGGAGGTGTAATACCTGCCCATTTACCTCCTCTCTCCTCACTATCCCAGGCCCCAAACACTCCTTTCAGGTGAAGCAGCGATTTACTTGTACTTCTTTCAATGTAGTATACTGTATTCGCTGCTCACAGTGTGGTCTCCTCTACATTGGGGAGACCAAGCGCAGACTGGGTGACCGCTTTGCGGAACATCTCCGCTCAGTCCGCAAGCAGGACCCTGAGCTTCCGGTTGCTTGCCATTTCAACACTCCCCCCTGCTCTCATGCTCACATCTCTGTCCTGGGATTGCTGCAGTGTTCCAGTGAACATCAACGCAAGCTCGAGGAACAGCATCTCATCTACCGATTAGGCACACTACAGCCTGCCGGACTGAACATTGAGTTCAATAATTTCAGAGCATGACAGCCCCCCACTTTACTTTCATTTTTAGTTATTTTTTCTTCCTTTTTTTTGCATTCCTTTTTACATTTTTGGCATTTATTTCATTTCATCTTAGTTTGTTCAGTTTGCTTACCCACTGTTTTTTTCAGGTTGTTTTTCTTCAGGTTTGCACTTGCTGATGTTCTATATTCAGTATATTCACACCTAATCTGTACTAATGCTTTGTCTTTCAAAACACCATTAACATATTGTTTGCCTTTGCTCTGTGACCTTTTGGTCAGCTATGTGGCCTGGTCCAATCTGCACCTTCTCCTTTGTTATCTCTTGCCCAACCCCCACCTCACTTGTTTATAATCTGTGACCTTTCTAATATTTGTCAGTTCCGAAGAAGGGTCACTGACCCGAAACGTTAACTCTGCTTCTCTTTCTACAGATGCTGCCAGACCTGCTGAGTGAATCCAGCATTTCTTGTTTTTGTCCCAAGTTTATTAATGTCTTCCTGTATTTTGTTACAGTCCTCCTCTGTACAACTATACCCCACAATTTGGGGTCATCTGCAAATCTTGAAATTATCCTTCCAATTCTCGAGTCCAAATGGTTTATGTAAATATTGAACAACAGTGTTCCCAGTGCCGATCCTTGTGGAACACAACTGATGCCAGCCTGTTTAACTATCTTTAACCCCTACACTCTGCTTTCTGTTTTGAAGCCAGCTTGCTATCCAATGTGCTACCTTCTAGAGAAACTAGAGAAGAGATTTGTGAGACATTGACAGTGATTGTGGCAGTCACTGGACAATGGTGAGATGCTAGTAGATTAGAAAGAAGCTAACATGGTTCCTGTATTCAGAAAGGCCAATTAAAAGATCCATTTGTCTTAATTCTGTTCAAAATAATGGAATTAATTATCAGTAGTAAACTTGAGGATAATCTGTAAAAAAAAAACTAGTAAACAGCAGTCTGCTGTGTGAATTAGAAGGGGAAAATGCTGCCTGACCAACTTTTCTGACTTCTTTTGAAGAAGCAGAAATCCAAGTGGTCCATGGAAAACCCTACAATGCGATGTAGCTAGACTTCTAAGTGTCTCCACACCAAAGGATTAAGTTCAAAGCTGTGGGGTTGTAAAGTTAGCTCTGAAAATGGACAAAAAATGGCTGAAGTGTAGAAAAGCATGCATGCTTCTTAGAGGGATTATGTTTGGATGAGGGAAGTCCTCAATGTGTGGGGTACCTCAGGAATGTTGAGATCACTATTTTTAATAAGTTATATCTGTGACTTGGATTTAGATTCACAATTGTTCAAAATTACAGATGATACCAAATTTGAAGTGGTAGTGAAATCAGGAGATGCAGCTCAGAAATTACAGAATAATTTGGATAAGCTATGCCTTTTGGGCATCCCTGACTTCCTTCCCCCCACCATTGGCAGCCATCCCTTTAGATGTCTAGACCTAAGCTCTGGGACTTCCTTTCTTAACCTCTTTGCCTCTCCAGGTCTCTCTCCTCTTTTAAGATGCTTCTATAAAACCTACCTCTTCAACCAAGCTTTTGGTCACATGTCCTACTGTCTCCTTTGGCTTGGTGTCAATTTTTTGTGTCCAATTACACTATTATGAAGTTCCTTAGGATCCTTTACTATGTTAAAGGCATTATATAAATGCAAGTTGTTTTTGTTATTATCATTTTGTTTTAATATCCAAACAATCGCTTTACTTTGTTGATGCATGTCAAAATAACTGGTATTTTTAACAGCTTTCTTTCTTTCCCTGTATTTCTTTTTCAAGGAACATTATAAGTTGTAAAAGGAAAACTGCCAACATTTTAACAACAATCGTTATAAAAATGTGCCAAATTGAAAAAGAGCAAAATCCTATGTTGGCTTTCACACTAATACAGGACTGGTGTAAATTCTCAACAGAGTTGCAGCATTGTATAATGGTGGCCTAATTGTGCAAGCTTAATATTTACATTAAAATATAGAATATATGAAAAATGAATGCCTTTAGATTTATGTAGTGCCTCATCACATCTCCTAGAAACTTCCCAAAGCACATCACATGCAATGAATTACTTTGAAATGCAGTCAGCTTTGTTATACAGATGAATGCAGCAGCCACCTTGTGTACAATAGGGTCCCACAAACTGCAATCAGGTAAGTAACCAGTTCATCTGTTTTTGACAAAATCCTGTTGACTAAGAACTCCCTGCTCTGAATCATGTCACAGGATCTTTGAATGGCCACCCAAACAGGCAAACGGCTCCGGGAATTACAAGGAGATTCAGAAACCAATTGAATGACTTAACTGCACAACTAGCCAAAGAAACCAAGAAAGTCTCAAAGCAAGGAATAATTATCTCAATTGACATCAACATTGACAGATTTAAGAATAAGACAAATATTGTACACCAGGGGGCACTAAGTAACTCTTCATAGGATGTAATTGAGAACACTGTGTACTCATTGCGAAATTACATGATCATCATTTAACTAAGGTGGATTTTTACAGTATTTAATTGTGAATTCTACAATAGTCATGAGATAACTTAAACAATGCAATTTTGCAAAGCACTCTGGAGATTCAAAGCTGTTGAGATCCATAACCCCTTAAACTTCTGTCCTCCTATAATTTACAGGCTTTTAAAGACCAATTTTGGCATCACCTAATCATATTTGATTCACCTAATCTTTTCTGTTGGTCTTTCTAATCTTGGTTATGTCTCGTTCTGTGAAATTTGGCCCATGACTTACATTACTTAATCAACAGTTTCTTACAATATTGCTTTTGGCAGATCGTACATTCCTGGTTACGTATGCACAGCATGCTGACAAAATCTAATCACAGTGTGAAGGTTTCTTTATTATGAAATGGAGCATGAAATCTATAGTTATATAAAACCTATTCTTGTGACTTACAACCTTGACCGGAGTGGGGAGAGAGACAAGGAAAGGGAGAGAGGGAATCGCCCTTCAGATCATTAATGCCATCGATAAAGGAATTAAAAGGCAGGGCAAGTAATTTCACAATAAGTTTTCTTATGCTTTTATCCTTTTAAAGCAAAACCATGTTCATAAGAATACTAATACTTCTATTTATATCTAATGTTATTTACATCTGAATTTCTTCAGGGAATTTACACATTGGATTATGTTCTACTTAATTGGTTAATACCCATAATAAAATGGTGGATAGGGGAATTTCATCTCAAGGCATTCGTTGCTTAAATTTTCTCTTTCAAGGTGCCTTCTCCGTTCAAGTTCAATTATTGCAGTGGGATTGTGCCACTTAATTATGCACTCCTTATTGTGTTTTAAGTATTTTTTAATTTACTTTAAGATTTGTTTTGCTTGAAAGATTGGGATCCATGTAATGATCACTATTTTACCATAACTGTAGAACATGACTGAATTACAGACGCATAAAAGAAAGCAGTAGATGAGAAAGGTTTTAATAAAAGTGAAGAGGACCTTAATTTTTTTCTGCTTTTTTGCAGTTAGCATTAGAAGCGAAGCAGTAACTTTGTGTGACTCTGCTGCTTACAGATGATCTTGTTCGTAGTAAGTACATGGGACTATATTGGGACTATATTGTTACAACCTTATACATCTAGTGAGGCTCTGCAAAATTGCCCCCATAATATAGCCCCTAGGATAACAGAAGTGAATACTAGGATTCAGTAGTGTGAATCTGTGTAAAACAGAAGCCTTCAAGGCCAAATTGACAGATATCTTGGGCATAATGGTTCAGGAGAAAGTGGTTCATGAAAGAAAAGAAAGACGTGCATTTATATAGCACTTTTCATGACCTCAGGATATCCCAAAGCGATTTACAACCAATGAAATGCTTCTGAAATGTAGTCACTGTTTTAAGGTAGGAAATATGGTAGCCAATGGCAGCCAATGTGCACATAGCAAGTTCTCACAAACAGCAATGTGTTAATGATCAGATAATTTGTTTTTGTGATGTTGATTGAGGGATAACTATTGGCCAGGACACTGAGGACAATTCCCCTGCTTTTCTTTGAAATAGAGCTCTGGAATCTTTTATGTTTACCTGAGATAAGGTAGCACTCTGATAGTGCAGCACTCCCTCAGAACTGTACTGCAGTGTCTCCTGGATTTTGTGCTGAAGTCCCTGGAGTGTGACCTTGAACCCACAACCTTTTGAGTTAAAGGTGAGAATGCTACTATAAAGAGAAAATATAGAAGGTGGATAAACAGGACCTGAAAGTTATGTGTGTGGTGGATGTATCACTGCAGAGTAAACTACCTGAGCTTACAGAGAGGCACTGCAGTACTAAGGGAGAGCTGTCGGGGGTGGCATCTGTTGGATGAAACGTTAGACCGAGGCCCATCTGACCTCTCAGTTGATTGTAAAAGAAGGTAGTCTATAGGCCACCAAATAATATCACATTGGGGCGGGCAATAAACAAAGAAACAACTAATGCCTGTAAAAATGGTACGGCAATTATCATGGGGGATTTTAATCTACATATAGATTGGTCGAACCAGCTCAGTCAGGGTAGCCTTGAGGAGGAGTTCGTTGAGTGTATCCATGATAGTTTTCTTGAACAGTATGTAATAGAACCGACGGGGGAGCAAGCTATCCTAGATCTAGTCCTGTGTAATGAGACAGGAATAATTAATGACCTCATAGTTAGGGATCCTCTTGGAAGGAGTGATCACAGTATGGTTGAATTTAGAATACAGATGGAGAGTGTGAAGATAAAATCCAATACCAAGGTCCTGCGCTTGAACAAGGGGGACTACAATAGAATGAGGGAGGACTTGGCTAAAGTAGACTGGAAACAAAGATTTTATGGTGGGACAGTTGACGAGCAGTGGAGGACTTTCAAAGCAATTTTTCAAAGTGCTCAGCAAAAGTATATTCCAGTGAAACAGTGAAAAGGAAGGACTGGAAGAAAAGGGGTAATCTGCCATGGGTGTCTAAGGAAATAAGGGAGGCTATCAAATTGAAAGAGAAGGCATACAAAGTGGCCAAAAACAGCATGAAACTAGAAGATTGGGAAAACTTTAAAGGTCAACAGAGAGCCACAAAAAGGGCTATAAAGAAAAGTAAGATAGAACATGAGAAAAAACTAGCACAGAATATAAAGACAGATAGCAAAAGTTTCTATAAATATATAAAATGAAAAAGAGTGGCTAAAGTAAACGTTGCTCCTTTAGAGGATGAGAAGGGGAATTTAGTTATGGGATATGATGAAATGGCCGAGGCATTGAACAGGTATTTTGTATCGGTCTTCACAGTGGAGGACATTAATAACATGCCAGTAATTGACAAAGAGACGAACGTAGGTGAGGACCTGGAAACAGTCATTATCACGGAAGAAGTAGTGTTGGGCAAGCTAATGGAGCTAAGGATTGATAAGTTTCCTGGCCCTGATGGAATGCATCCTAGGGTACTAAAAGAGATGGCGGGAGAGATAGCAGGTGCACTGGCGATAATTTTCCAAAATTCACTGGACTCTGGGGTAGTCCCAGCAGATTGGAAAACAGCAGATGTGATGCCACTGTTTAAAAAGGGAGGTAGACAAAAGATGGGGAATTATAGACCTGTTAGCTTAACCTCTGTAGTGGGGAAGATGCTTGAGTCTATTATCAAGGAAGAAATAGCAGGGCATCTCGATGGAAATTGTCCCGTTGGGCAGACGCAGCATGGGTTCATGAAGGGCAGGTCATGCTTGACAAATCTTTTGGAATTCTATGATGACATTACGAGCAAGGTGGACAATGGGGACCCAGTGGATGTGGTATACCTAGATTTCCAAAAAGCCTTCGACAAGGTGCCGCACAAGAGGCTGCTGTATAAAATAAGGATGCATGGCGTTAGGGGTAAAGTATTAGCATGGATAGAGGATTGGTTGACTGAAAGGAAGCAGAGAGTGGGGATAAATGAGTGCTATTCTGGTTGGCAATCAGTCACTAGTGGTGTGCCTCAGGGATCGGTGTTGGGTCCGCAATTATTTACAATTTATATAGATGATTTGGAGTTGGGGACCACTTGTAGGGTGTCAAAGTTTGCAGTTGACACTAAGATGAGTGGCAGAGCAAAGTGTGCAGATGACTGTAAAACTTTGCAGAGGAACATAGATACATTGAGTGAGTGGGCAAAGGACTGGCAGATGGAATACAATGTTAATAAATGTGAAGTCATTCATTTCGGTAGGAGTAACAGTAAAAAGGATTATTACTTGAATGGTAAAAAGTTGCAGCATGCTGCTATGTAGAGGGACCTGGGTGTCCTTGTGCATGAATCGCAGAAGGTTGGTTTGCAGGTACAGCAAGTAATTAGGAAGGCAAATGGAATTTTATCCTTCATTGCTAAAGGGATTGAGTTTAAAAGCAGAGAGGTTATGTTGCAGCTGTATAAGGTACTGGTGAGGCCGCACCTGGAGTACTGTGTGCAGTTTTGGTCTCCTTACTTGAGAAAGGATGTACTGGCACTGGAGAGGGTGCAGAGGAGGTTCACTAGGTTGATTCCAGAGTTGAGGGGGTTGGCTTATGAGGAGAGACTGAGTAGATTGGGATTATATTCATTGGAATTCAGAAGAATGAGGGGGGATCTTATAGAAACATATAAAATCATGAAGGGAATAGATAAGATACAAGTGGAGAGTATGTTTCCACTGGCAGGTGAAGCGAGGACAAAAGGGCATAGCCTCAAGATTAGAGGGAGCAGATTTAGGACTGAATTAAGAAGGAACTTCTTCACCCAAAGGGTTGTTAATCTATGGAATTCCTTGCCCAGTGAAGTAGTTGACGCTTCTTCAGTAAACGTTTTTAAAGCTAAGGTAGATATCTTTTTGAATAATAAAGGAATTAAGGCATACGGTGAGAACGCGGGTAAGTGGATCTGAGTCCACGAAAAGATCAGCCATGATCTTATTGAATGGCGGAGCAGGCTCGAGGGGCCGGACGGCCTACTCCTGCTCCTACTTCTTATGATCTTACGATCTTATGATCTTATGATCCCATGACACAATTCAAAAAAAGAGTAGTGAGGTTCTCATAGAATTTAACAGCACAGAAAGAGGCCATTCGGCCCATTGCACCTGTGCCAGTACTTGGAAAGAGCTATTCAATTAGTTCTACTCCTCTGTTCTTTCCTCCTAGTCTTGCACAATTTTTGTTTTCGCATACATATTTAATTCCCTTTTGAAAGTTACTATTGAGACTACTTCCACCACCCTTTCAAGCAGTGCATTCCAGAACATAACAACTCACTCATTAAAGAAATTCACCTTAGCTCCTCTAATTTTTGCCAGTTATCTTAAATCTGCGTCCTCTGGTTGTCTTCGCAATGTCCTGGCCAATATTTATCCCTCAACCAACAGGGCTAAAAGCGATGATTTGGTAATTTATTTCATTGCTGTATATGGTAGTTTGCTATACTCAAATTGTCACATATTTAATATTACAAGCGAGATTACATTTCTTCTTAAAATATTTCATTGGCAGTAAAGTGCTTTGAGACATCATAAGGTCATGAAAGGTTCTATATAAATGCAAATTCTTCTTCTTCTCCTCCAGGTAATGTTTACCATCAGCACAGCACAGAAAGTGATTACAAACTTCAATATCGATGCCACATGTTTATTCAAGTTACCTGCAGGAGACATCTCCGTGGTCAATTAGTTTACCATGTACTGAAGAGATGACAGATGCTCTAGTTTGGCACCCAATTTGGGGATCAGAGTATGCATGAAAATTACTAAGGAATATCACTGGATTTTCAGGTTACTTTACCAAACACATCCATTATTTTGGACACCTGTTGAGTAATTAGAAAGGAACGGACTGGATTTCACTTTCAATGAGAACTTGTATGACAGAATGTGGCATTCTGCAAGATCATGGGACAATGCAGGCACGAAGTAAACCCATCAATTTTTTTTTTTCAATTATCATAAGGCTAATGGAGGCTGAATGCCCACTTCCACTATAAACACACAAACAAATTGCAAGGAGGAAGGGCGCTGACTAAGTCATGCATTCACCCAGCTCCCTCATAGCTGGCTCCAAATGAGGAAGTAGATTGCTGGTATTAAGAGGAAGGTGATGATATCTGTGTTCCTCACTTCTGTGCACTTGTGGGGCCATTAATGACGCCACAAACCTAAGATCAGAACAGCCATATCCTCTGGGACTATTTGAAGCATCGTGTACAACCTTTGCCCTCTTAAAAAATATTCCTTCATTATGCTGAGGCCACCTGGCATCCTTTTGCTGCAGGAGGAGGTGGCAGCTGATAAGCAGCAAACAGTTGCTCCTCTTCTGTTAGGAGCTTTCTCAATGAGATTAGCTGTCATGATTCTGGAGATAGCCGAACTCTCCTTTGGGCCATTCACCCGGAGTTTCTTCACCTTCAAATAATGTGGGCACTGTGGAATAGCCACTGGCATGTAGAATGTTTTTTTCTATCAACATATTTCCTATTCTGATACCTCATAGTAATGTTCATTCTTTACCTTTGTGCTTCACTTGGACCACGCTACTGATAAATTCTTTTGAATTATTTCCTTTGTAAAGCTATTTAGCCACTTTTTGTCATTGCCTAAAACTTCCGAGCACGTTAATAAATGTTCTGTTCAGGTACTTCACATTAACTGTTGTTGCTTAACTTCTGTCCTTTGTTTAATTCATTTATGGAATGTGGGCATCACTGGCAAGGCCAGCATTTGTTGTCAATCCCTAATTGCCCTTGAGAAGTTAGTGATGAGCCACCTTCTTGAACAGCTGCAGTCCATGTGCTGTAGGTACACCCACAATGCTGTTAGGGAGGGAATTCCAGGATTTTGGTCCAGCGGCAGTGAAGGAACAGCGATATCGTTCCAAGTCAGGATGGTGTGTGGCTTGGAGGGGAACCTGCAGGTGGTGGTGTTCCCATGCATCTGCTGCTCTTGACCTTCTGGGTGGTAGAGGTTTGGAAGAGGCTGTCGAAGGAGGCATGGTGAGTTGTTGCAGTGCATCTTGTATATGGTATACACAGCTGCCACTGTGCCCCACTGGTGGAGGGAGTGAACATTGAAGGTGGTGGATGGAAAGCTGATCAATCGGGCTGCTTTGAGTATTTTTGGAGCTGCACCCATCCAGGCAACTGAAGTGCATTCCATCACACTTTTGACATGTGCCTTATCGGTGGTAGACAGGCTTTGGGGAGTCAGGATGGTGAGTTACTCATCGCACAATTCCCAACCTCTGACGTGCTCTTGTAGCCATAGTATTTATATGGCTGGTCCAGTTAAATTGTGGTCAGTGGTGATCCCCAGGATGTTGATGGTGGGGGAATTCAGCAATGGTAATACCATTGAATGTCAAGGGGAGATAGTTAGGTTCTCTTTTGTTGGAAATGGTTATTGCCTAGCACTTGTATGGAACGAATGTCACTTGCCACTTATCAGCCAAAGCCTGAAAATTGTCTGGGTCTTGTTGCATGTACAACAAACAGCTTCACTATCTGAGGAGTTTTGAATGGAACAGAACACTGTACAATCATCAGTTAACATCCACACTTAAAGGCATGACTCCAGCCAGTGGAAAGTTTTCCCCCCAATTCCTATTGACTTCAATTTTGCTAGGGCTCCTTAATGCCACACTCATTCAAATACTGCCTTGATGTCAAGGGCAGTCACTTGCACCTCACCTCTGGAATTCAGCCCTTTGATGAGATGAGTGGTCCTGGTGGAACCCAAACTGAACATCAGTTTTGGTGAGTAGGCGTCACTTGATAGCAGTGTGAATGACACTGACTTGCTGATGATTGAGAGTAGACTAATCAGGTGGTAATTGGCCAGATTGTATTTTTCCCGCTTTTTGTGGACAGGAAAAAGAAGAAAAAAAAAGAAAGCCAACAGTGATGTCCAAAGACAGCTGCAAGTTGATTGGTTGGTGAGTCATTACTGTTAGTGCATTTAAATATCTTTAAAAAAGGGGAAAGTATTTTTTGTTGAAAAAAAAAACCGTTGGTGATAAGGTGAGTACTACTAAAGTGTTTTTTTTTTAAATTCAGTGTAGCTTATTAAGGACTTTAGTTTGTAGTGGGTAGAACAAGGCCCCTAGTGTAATTAGTATTTTTTAATTAAAGGAGTAACTAATTAATCTAAGGGTAAGTCATGGCAGGAGAGCTCAGCCCTGTGATATGCTCCTCCTGCGTTATGTGGGAAATCAGGGATGCTTCCAGTGTCTCTGATGACCATGTGTGCAGGAAGTGTATCCATCAGCAGCTACAGGCTACTCGCATTATGGAGCTGGAGCTGCGGGTGGATTCACTGTGGACTATCCGCGATGCTGAGGACGTCATGGATAGCACGTTTAGTGAGATGGTCACACCGCAGATAATGGCTGCACAGGCAGAAAAGAGATGGGTGATCACCAGATGGAGTAGTAGGTGCAGGCAGGTAGTGCAGGAGTCCCCTGTAGCCATCCCACTCTCAAACAGATATACCGCTTTGGATACTGTTGGGGGGATGACGTCCCAGGGGAAAGCAGCAACAGCCAGGTCCGTGGCACCATGGAGGGCTCTGCTGCACAGCAGGGGAGGAAAAGGGATGGAAGAGCTATAGTGATAGGGGATTCTATCGTAAGGGGTGCAGATAGGCATTTCTGTGGCCACAAACGAGACTCCAGGATGGTATGTTGCCTCCCTGGTGCTAGTGTCAAGGATGTCTTGGAGCGGCTGCAGGACATTCTGAAAGGGAAGGGTGAGCAGCCAGAGGTCGTGGTCCATATTGGTACTAACGACATAGGCAGGAAGAGAGGAGGTCCTGCAAAGTGAATATAGGGAGTTAGGCAGAAGGTTAAAAAGCAGGACCTCTAGGGTTGTAATCTCAGGATTACTCCCTGTGCCACGTGCTAGTAAGGGTAGGAATAGGAGGATAAGGCAAATGAATGCGTGGCTGAAGAGCTGGTGTAGGCGGGAGGGCTTTGGCTACTTGGATCATTGGGATCTCTTCTGGTGCAGAGGTGACCCGTACAAGAGAGACGGGTTGCATCTAAACTGTAGGGGGACCAATATCCTCGCGGGGAGGTTTGCTGGTACTACTCGGGAGGGTTTAAACTAGTCTTGCAGGGGGGGGTTGGGACCCAAAGTAGTAGTCTCTCCCATGAGATAGTTGAGGCAAATGTAGAGGTTAAAGCAAGCAAGTCCAGTAGGCAGGCTGGGCAGGGGTAGGACAGGGAGCGTGGAAGGTCTGGTAGGCTAAACTGCATCTACTTTAATGCAAGAAGCCTTACAGGTAAGGTAGATTAACTCAGAGCATGGATTGGTACATGGGATTGTGATATTATAGCTATTACGGAAATGTGGTTGAGGGATGGGCAGGACTGGCAGCTCAATGTTCCGGGGTACCGATCCTTCCGGCCTGACAGAGGTGGAGGTAAGAAAGGAGGGGGAGTTGCATTATTGATTAGGGAGGACATCACAGCAGTACTTGGAGAGGATATCCCAGGGGAAATGTCCAGCGAGGCCATATGGGTAGAACTTCTAAATAAGAAAGGGGTGATCACTTTGATGGGATTATACTATAGGCCCCCCAATAGTCAGAGGGAAGTGGAGGAGCATATATGTAGGGAAATCACAGACAGGTGTAGGAATTATAGGGTTGTAATAGTCGGTGATTTTAACTTCCCTAATATTGACTGGGACTGCCTTAGTGCTAAGGGATCAGATGGGGAAGAATTTAAGTGTGTCCAGGATAGTTTGCTGAAGGAGTATGTGGATGGCCCGACTAGAGAAGGGGCTACACTCGACCTCCTCTTGGGAAATGAGGATGGGCAGATGGTTGATGTGTCAGTGGGGGAGCACTTTGGGACCAGTGACCATAACTCTATTAGCTTCAAGCTAGTTATGGAAAAGGATAGGACTGGTCCTCAGGTTGAAGTCCTAAATTGGGGGAAGGCTAATTTCGATGGCATCAGACAGGAGCTCTCAAAAGTTGAATGGGAGAGGCTGTTTACAGGTAAAGGGACGCCTGGCAAGTGGGAGGCTTTTAAAAGTGAGATAGGAAGAGTTCAGGGCCGGCATGTTCCTGTTAGATGGAAGGGCAAGGCTGGCATGTTTAGGGAACCTTGGTTGACGAGGGATATTGAGGGTCTGGTCGGGACAAAGAAGGAGGCATATGTCAGGTATAGGCAGCTGGGATCAAGCGAGTCCCCCGAGGAGTATAGGGGATGTAGGAATATACTTAAGAAGGAAATTAGGAGGGTGAAAAGGGGCCATGAGATTTCCCTGGCAGATAAGATAAAGGAGAATCCTAAAAGATTCTATAAATATATTAAGAGTAAAAGGGTAGCTAGGGAGAGAGTAGGTCCCCTTAAGGATCAGTGTGGTAATCTATGTGTGGAGCCACGGGAAATGGGCGAGTTCTTAAATGAATACTTCTCGTCTATATTTACCGTGGAGAAGGTTATGGAAGCTAGTGAGTTCAGAGAGGAAACAGTGATATCCTGGAGCATATCAACATTACAAAGGAGGAGCTTTTGGAGGTTTTGAAGTGCAGTAAGGTGGATAAATCCTCAGGGCCTGACCATGTCTATCCTAGGATGCTATGGGAAGCAAGGGAGGAGGTTGCTGGGGCCCTGGCAGAGATTTTTGTATCATCGTTAGCCACGGGTGAGGTACCGTAAGACTGGAGGATAGCTAATGTTGTGCCTTTATTTAAGAAAGGCAGCAAGGATAAGCCAGGGATCTACAGGCTGGTTAGTCTTACATCAGTGGTGGGAAAGTTATTGGAAGGGATTCTGAGAGTCACGATTTATATGCATTTGGAAAGGCATGGTCTGATTAGGGATAGTCAGCATGGCTTTGTGCGTGGGAAATCATGTTTCATGAATTTGATTGAGTTTTTTGAGGAGGTGACCAAGAGGATTGACAAGGGCAGGGCGATGGACGTTGTCTACATGGACTTTAGCAAGGCCTTTGACAAGGTCCCGCATGGTAGGCTGGTCCAGAAGGTTCGAACACATGAGATCCAGGGTGAGCTAGCCAATTGGATATAAAATTGGCTTGGTGACAGGAGGCAAAGGGTGGTAGTGGAGGGTTGTTTTTCAGATTAGAGGCCGGTGACCAGTGGTGTGCTGCAGGGATCAGTGCGAGGCCCTCTGTTGTTTGTCATATATATTAATGACTTGGATGTGAATGTAAGGGGCATAATTAGTAAGTTTGCAGATGACACCAAAATTGGTGGTATAGTGGACAGTGAAGAAGGTTGTCTAGGGTTACAACAGGATATAGATCAACTGGGAAAGTGGGCAAGGGATTGGCAATTGGAATTTAACGCAGACAAGTGTGAAGTGATGCATTTTGGGAAGTTAAACCAGGGCAGGATATAAACAGTGAATGGCAGGGCCCTGGGGAGTGTTGTTGAGCAGAGAGACCTTGGGGTGCAAGTACATAGTTCCCTGAAAGTGGCAACACAGGTAGACAGGGTGGTGAAGAAGGCATATGGCATGCTTGCCTTCATCAGCCGAGGCATTGAGTACAAGAGTTGGGACGTCATGTTACAGTTGTACATAACATTGGTTCGGCCGCATTTGGAGTACTGTGTGCAGTTCTGGTCGCCGCACTACAGGAAAGATGTGATTAAGCTAGAGAGGTTGCAGAAAAACCTCACAAGGATGTTGCCTGGTTTGGAGGGCTTGAGTTATAAAGAGAGATTGGATAGGCCGGGTCTGTTTTCCCTGGAGCGAAGGAGGCTGAGAGGGGACATGATAGAGGTATATAAAATTATGAGAGGCATAGATAGGGTAGATAGCCAGAGTCTGTTTCCCATGGTAGGGGTGACTAAAACTAGAGGGCATAGATTTAAGGTGAGAGGGAGGAGGTTTAAAGGGGATCAAAGGGGTAAATTTTTCACACAAAGAATAGTGGGTATCTGGAATGAGCTGCCTGAGGAGGTGGTGGAGGCAGGAACAGTAGCAACATTTAAGAGGCATCTGGACAAGTACTTGAATGAGCAAGGCATAGAGGGAACAAAAACAAGAAATGCTGGAATCACTCAGCAGGTCTGACAGCATCTGTGGAAAGAGAAGCAGAGTTAACGTTTCGGGTCAGTGACCCTTCTTCGGAACTGACAAATATTAGAAAAGTCACAGATTATAAACAAGTGAGGTGGGGGTGGGGCAAGAGATAACAAAGGAGAAGGTGCAGATTGGACCAGGCCACATAGCTGACCAAAAGGTCACAGAGAAAAGGCAAACAATATGTTAATGGTGTGTTGAAAGACAAAGCATTAGTACAGATTAGGTGTGAATACACAGGGCACCTTCCCCTGCAATCGCAGGAGGTGTAATACCTGCCCATTTACCTCCTCTCTCCTCACTATCCCAGGCCCCAAACACTCCTTTCAGGTGAAGCAGCGATTTACTTGTACTTCTTTCAATGTAGTATACTGTATTCGCTGCTCACAGTGTGGTCTCCTCTACATTGGGGAGACCAAGCGCAGACTGGGTGACCGCTTTGCGGAACATCTCCGCTCAGTCCGCAAGCAGAACCCTGAGCTTCCGGTTGCTTGCCATTTCAACACTCCCCCCTGCTCTCATGCTCACATCTCTGTCCTGGGATTGCTGCAGCGTTCCAGTGAACATCAACGCAAGCTCGAGGAACAGCATCTCATCTACCGATTAGGCACACTACAGCCTGCCGGACTGAACATTGAGTTCAATAATTTCAGAGCATGACAGCCCCCCATTTTACTTTCATTTTTAGTTATTTTTTCTTCCTTTTTTTTTACATTCCTTTTTTACATTTTTTACAATCTTTTTTTGCATTTATTTCATTTCATCTTAGTTTGTTGAGTTTGCTTACCCAGTTTTTTTCAGGTTGTTTTTCTTCAGGTTTGCACTTGCTGCTGTTCAATATTCAGTGTATTCACACCTAATCTGTACTAATGCCTTGTCTTTCAACACACCATTAACATATTGTTTGCCTTTTCTCCGTGACCTTTTGGTCAGCTATGTGGCCTGGTCCAATCTGTACCTTCTCCTTTGTTATCTCTTGCCCCACCCCCACCTCACTTGTTTATAATCTGTGACTTTTCTAATATTTGTCAGTTCCGAAGAAGGGTCACTGACCCGAAACGTTAACTCTGCTTCTCTTTCCACAGATGCTGCCAGACCTGCTGAGTGATTCCAGCATTTCTTGTTTTTGTTTCAGATTTTCAGCATCCGCAGTATTTTGCTTTTATTTTAAGGCATAGAGGGATATGGAATTAATGCAGGCAGGTGGGATTAGTATAGATAGGCATTATGGTCGGCATGGACGCGGTGGGCCGAAGGGCCTGTTTCTATGCTGCACGACTCTATGACTCTATGACATATTTTGGCAATTTTCCACATTGTTGAGTAGATGCCGGTGTTGTAGCTAAACTGGAGCAGCTTGGCTAGGGCCCAAGTTTGACTTCTTTTGATGTTTCCCGTGTGTTTGACTTATGTTGTGCTTTTATTATGATTGCTCTTTATGGCACTGACTGCCACATCCAATGTGCCTGCAGCAGCTTGTTGGCTAATTTTAGGTATTAAGTGTTTCACAATATGTTACCTCTTTAGTAAAATGAGAACACTAAGAACACAGATGAGACATTGCCTTGCTACGATGTTCTGAGCTGAACAGTTTGCATTGTTCCTCTATGATTGGGTGTACACTTCTCCAATTCCACACGAACAGCAATCTGCTAAAAAGTATTGCTTCTGAATGACTCAGTGGAAGCCTTTTAACAGACACTGTGTCGTGGTGAGCAAAATGTTTCCTTTCTTCAATCATTTTTGTTAAGCAAACATAATGAAAAATATGCATTTTGATCCTAATCGGCAACAATTTTGGTTGTAAGTGGCTACAAATATAACTTATTAGTCTTTTTATAGTACTATGAGAGAATATGAAATCATTGTGTTGCAATCCTTACGATGATCCAGCCAGTTATATAGTCATAATTTATCGGACACTTTGATTCAGGAGACAATTGATATTGAGCATTGGTGTAAATCAATGGAACTTTCCTGTTTCAAATCATAAGAATCTGTCATTAAATGGTTATATAAATGTCGGTAGGAAAGTCAGCATAGCAACAATTTTTAAAATAGGCTCTGTTGCTGCTTTCCGGGAGAGGTTTTCTGCTATTGCTGCAGTATATCTGTTTCTCTATGTTAGAGGAATGTGGGGTATACACACGTTATTTAGTACATAAATGTTGACTTAAAAGGAAGATGACTCTCGCCTTTTTCTGTTAATTGAGGATTAGAAGATGCAAAGGCCTTGTGGTAATAAAAATAGTTAATATTGATTGCTGAACATGCAATTATGGGCTGTTACATGTACAATTGCCCCAGGCTTCTGAAAGGTTCATTGTAAAGAGGCCTGTGATCTCTTTGGAAATAATTAACGCCACTCTGTTTTTAAATCTTAATTTGCATGAGGAAAGGTGAATTACATCATGTGATAACAGCATACTTCATATTATATTGGTACGCAGTGAGTGATCAGGAAGCTAAAAGTTTCAGCATTGCAATTTTAAACATAGAATTAATCAGAGCACTTCTCGTCAGACACATTTATGTTTCTAGATCTTAAGAATTGTAATCCTTCCTTATAATGTTTAATCTTTGAAAATAATGTGATATCTGTCCCACCAGGTGAAGACTTTCAATTACTATGACAGCTTTGCTTTGTTCTCAGTGGTATGAAAATGTTATCAGAAAGCCCGAGAGCCAATCTTTGAAGCTTTCGAAAAACTTGATTAATAGAGATGTCATTGCAATGAATCAAAGTGAAATTGATTTGCTTTATCTGATAAGAAACTCCTTATCTTGCATTAGCTGGCATGGACATCAAAAAGAAGAAACATTTCCTAGTTTGCTGCATTGCTCTATATTTCTATATATTCTATAGGGTTTATTGGCCATGTAAAGCTTTTCGTCACTGACACAGCCCAAAGTTACAAAAGAGAACTGTAAGATAGTAAAGGATAAAATTGGTTTGACCAGCTTTTCGGGTGCAGCAGTTATGTGGCATGCCCGCACTGGTTCGAGTGGAGGTAGGCAGCAGACCAATTTGATGAAGACACCTCATTTACCTGATGGTAGCATGGGGCTGAGTGGCTCCTGCACTGCTGATTGCCTGACCGCTCAGAAGGGAGCTGAGTAGTATGATGCTGACAGCACATGGTGCAGTCAGCCTACTGTTCTTAAAGGCAGTCTGTCTCTCTTAAAGGAAAGCTGCACTGAATTACAAGAGACTGATGCAGAATACTATTGCTACCATTCTAAACAAAGAAAATGAAACACCAGGGCAGAGAGGGAACTCCAGAGTCACGGATGTGGCAGTGGAGATCTTAGTGGTGGAGATTAACAGGAGGATTGATGCCATGGTTCCACGAGATACAGGAAATCCTCAAGGACTAGACTAAGAAGGGAGTGGGAGCAGGTGGCCAGGGAGGTCAACTCCTAGAGTTTGGACCTGAGGGCCTGACAGCAGTGCTGCAAGATGTCTAATAACCTCATGCGGGTGGTCAAGGTCAGTGAATGCATCTTCACATGACATATTGTACACACTACTCCACCTGTCTCTCATGCTGCTCAATGCATTACAAACCTATCACTCACCCAACAGCAGTCCCTGGAACTCAGGACTCAGACATAATATCCAGAAAGTCCACTTCACCCTCACACGCCTACCACTGCCATCAGCGTCACACCCACCTCTCGCTGTCAACCCATACCTCCAGCAATTCAACTATGGCAGGTACATCACCCAAACACAGTAGTACACAATCACTGACAATCTTCGCTCTCTGTTGCAGGACAAAGTGGCACACAGCAGCACTACTGATCCAAATTTCACGCCCTAAACATTTTATTGTTTTGGAACAGATGTGATAAAGTTAAGTAAGGTAGGGTCATTTGTTCTGTCTTCTGGTAGGGAATATTCCATCTGTTGGAGAGATGAGTGAATTAAATTGGACCATGTGGTGTCTGTTTTTCAAGCACAAAGCAGCCTCCCAAGGCTAGAAAATGGCAAACAGGAAGTGTGTGCACACTCTGACTGGAAGTGAGCTACCTGCCATATTGGATAAGGGCAAACAAGAGACATCCTTTACCCATGCTTGAAAGAAACATTAGGTCCTTTGCATATGCAGATATGGGGGCTAATGTGTGCTGCAATGTTGGTTTTGCCTGATTCAGCCAGAAGGGAAACCAACTCGTAATGTCACTTACACGAAAAAACCTAAGTACTTACCACAATTACCATCCCGATCGCTGTCACTCCTGGATCCAAGATCCCAACCTCTAACTCGAGGCCCTGACCCCGACTATCTATGTCCCTCCCATTTGGGATCTCCAGGCCCTCCAACCCTAAATCTCCCTCCTTCTCCCACTGAATGCGATCCACTGTCCCTCAATGCCTGCCCAACTCCTAATGTCTGCCTCCCGAAGCAAGTCAGTTCCTGTCTCACCCCACCCAAGCCTCGTAAACCCAATCCTGTCACTTATCCATGGGCCACTGTACTAGCAAAGGCAAAAATTTGCAACATCTATCTGTTTCGCCTCCTCCCACAGCACATCTTCACTACATTCAGATCAGAAGCACAATAGCTGAGACTCCTCACTCCTCACCATTTGTGTGCAGGGCAATTAACCTGCACAGAGGGTGGGGATGGGGAAAGGGACATTCCTGAACTTATCCCTCGAGGTGTTCATAGAGGTGTTCAAAAATATGAGTGATTTTGATCGAGTAACTAGGAAGAAACCATTTCCACTGGCAGCAGGGTGAATAACGAACGTACACAGATTCAAAACAATTGACAAAAGAACCAGAGGTGAGATGAGGAAATGTATTTTTTACACAGCAGTTTGCTGTGACTGGAATGCACTGCCTGACAGGGTGAACGAAGCACATTGAATAGTAACCTTCAAAAATGAATTGGAAGAAGAATTGAAAAGGAAAAATTTGCAGAGGTGTGGGGAAAGAGCAGGATAGTGTTACTAACTGGATAGATCTTTCAGAGAGCTGGCACAGGCATGATGGGCCAAATGGCTTCCTGTTTTGTGCTGTATAATTCTATAATGGGTTAATTTTCATTTCTGGCATTGACTGGGTGGGCAATAGATAGATTGTTTGCTTCATTCTTCATGATAGAATTTTACATTATGTTTGAAAGTGATATTGTTCAATCTTAACAAAGGAAAGTACGAAAGGCTGTGGTAGATTGGGAAACTACATTAAAAGGTATGATGATAGACAGGCAATGGCTAGCATTTGAAGAATTAATACCTAGTTTACAACAAATTTACATTCCTTTGAGGCACAAAAACCCAACATGAAAGGTGATCCAACCATGGCTAACAAGAGAAGTTCAAGATTGTCTTAGATCAAAGGAAAAGGTTCATAAAATTGCCAAAATAAAGAAGTAAGCCTCAGGATTGGGAGCATTTTAAAATTCAGCAAAGCAGGACCAAGAAACTGATAAAGAAAGATAAAATAGAATATGAAAGTAAACTAGCGAGAAACATAAAAAGACGGTAAAAGCTTCTATCGGTATGTAAAAAGGAAAAGATTAGCAAAGACAAATGTGGGCCCATTACAGGCAGAGACAGGGGAATATATAGTAGGGAAATAAGGAAATGGCAGAGAAACTAAACAAATATTTTGTGCCTGTCTTCCCAGAAATATTAAAGAACAAAGGGACTAGTGAGAATGAGGAACTGAAAGAAATTAGTATTAGTTAAAAAGTAGTACTGTAGAAATTAATGGGACTGAAAATTGATAAAACCCCTGGACCTGATGATCTACATGCCAGGGTGTTGAAAGAGGTGGCTGTAGAGATAGCGGATGTGTGTTAGTGATAACTTCCAAAATTCTAGATTCTGGAACGGTTTCTGAAGATTGGAAGGTGGCAAATGTAACCCCATTATTTAAGAAAGGAAGGAGTGAGAAAATGGGGAACTACAGACCTGCTAACCTGACATCAGTAGTAGGGAAAAAGCCAGAATCTATTATAAAGGATGTTATAGTAAGATACTGAGAAAATAATGGTAGGATTGGGCAGAGTCAACATGGATTTATGAAAGGGAAATCATGTTTGACAAACCTGTTGGAGCTTTTTGAGGATGTAACTAGCAGAATAGATATGGGGGAGCTAGTGGTGTATTTGGATTTTCCAAAGACTTTCAATAGGTCCCACACAAGAGGTTGGTAAGCAAAATTAGAACACATGGGATTGGGGGTAATATACTGGCATGGAGTGAGAATTGGTTATCCTGACAGAAAACAGAGAATAGGAATAAACGAGTCATTCTCAGGTTGGCAGGCTGTGACTAGTGGGGTACCACAAGGGTCAATATTTGGGCCCCAGCTATTCACAATCCATATCAATGATTTGGATGTGGGAACCAAATGTAATTCTTCTAAGTTTGTTGATGACACAAAACTAGGTGGGAGCGTGAGTTGTGAGAGGATGCAAAGAAGCTTCAGGGGGATTTAGACAGGCTAAGTGAGTGGGCAAGAACATGGCAGATGGAATATAATGTGGAAAAATGTGAAGTTATCCACTTTGGTAAATGCAGAATATTTCTTTAATGGTGAGAGATTGGGAAGTGTTGATATCCAAAGGGTCTTAGGTGTCCTTGTTCATAAGTCACTGAAAGCTAGCATGCAGATGCAACAAGTAAATCAAGAAGGCAAATGGTATGTTGGCCTTTATTGCAAGAGGTTTTGAGTACAGGAGTAAAGAAGACGTGCTGCAATTGTATAGAGCCTTGGTGTATTATATATAGTTTTGGTCTCCTTACCTAAAGAAGGATATACTTGCCATAGAGAGAGTGCAACGAAGGTTCACCAGACTGATCCCTGGAACAGCAGGATTGTGAGGAGAGATTGAGGAGACTGGGTCCGTATTCTCTAGAGTTTAGAAGAATGAGAGGTGATCTCTTTGAAGCATACAAAATTCTTACAGGGTTCAACAGGATTAATGCAAGAAGAATGTTTCCCCTGGCTGGGCTGGGGTGGGTGGGGGGGGGGGGGGCTCTAGAATCAAGGGACACAGTCTCAGAATAAGAGGTAGGTTATTTACGACTGAGATGAGGAGGAATTCCTTTTCTCAGCGGGTGGTGAATTCTCTATCCCAGAGACTGTGGAGTCTCAGTCATTGAGTATATTCAAGGCAGAGATCAATAGATTTCTAGATATTAAAGATATCAAGGGATAAGGGGATAGTGCGGGAAAATGGTATTGAGGTAGAAGATCAGCCATGATCTTATTGAATGGTGGAGCAGGCTCGAGGGGCCAATGACCGCCTTCTGCTCCTATTTCCTATGTTCCTGTGTTCTCCTAATGGCATCATTCAGAGGTCCGGTTCATTTCCTTGATTGGGCCTCATTTAGATGCAGCAGGCAATCTACCAGTGCGAATAGTGCTGCTTATAGACAGCTCACTGTTTGAGAGGGTGGAAAGTCCAGCCATGCAGAGACTGAAGTAAGAGTGTAGCAGGGCTGATAAGATCAGGTGGAGGAGAGGTGGTTGACAGAGCAGAAGTCTGATGTGGCAGGGCAATGTAAAGCCCACACAAAGTAACAAGGAATTAAACTTAAGGAAGGTCTTAAGGCTTAAAGGTCCCAACAATAATGAAAAAAGTAATTGCCAGACCTACTTCCAGCTTTACCAACTGCAGCTTATGGTACCTTTAAGTAGTACTGAAAATGGCCACTTCCTGACCATGTTTGTGGGTAGGTTGAGGGCTGCAGCTGTTTCCTTGTCAGTTATAGATCCATTCTTTTAGTTACAAAGATTCCTGCTTCATAAAATACTACTATAATCTATGATTTTCTTTTCTTATCCCAAAAATATCAGGCCCACAGTTAGTAACAAACCTTCTTTTCCTTTGGCCTCCTTGTCTCCAGAGACAATGGGTAAGCACCTAGAGGTGGTCAGTGGTTTGTGAAGCAGCGCCTGGAGTGGCTATTCTAGAGTGACAGACTCTTCCACAGGTGCTGCAGAAAAAATTGGTTGTCGGGGCTGTTACATAGTTGGTTCTCCCCTTGCGCTTCTGTCTTTTTTCCTGCCAACAGCTAAGTCTCTTCGACTCGCCACTCTTTAGTCCCGCCTTTATGGCTGTCTGCCAGCTCTGGCGATCACTGACAACTGACTCCCACGACTTGTGGTCAATGTCACAGGATTTCATGTCGCGTTTGCAGATGTCTTTAAAGCCGAGACATGGGTGGCCGGTGGGTCTGATACTAGTGACGAGCTCGCTGTACAATGCATCCTTAGGGATCCTGCCATCTTCCATGCGGCTCACATGGCCAAGCCATCTCAAGTGCCGCTGGTTCAGTAGTGTGTATATGCTGGGGATGTTGGCTGCCTCGAGGATTCTGCGTTGGAGATACGGTCCTGCCACCTGATGCCAAGGATTCTCCGGAGGCAGCAAAGATGGAATGAATTGAGACGTCGCTCTTGGCTGACATATGTTGTCCAGGCCTCGCTGCCATAGAGCAAGGTACTGAGGACACAGGCTTGATACATTCGAACTTTTGTGTTCCGTGTCAGTGTGCCATTTGCCCACAATCTCTTTGCCAGTCTGGACATAGCAGCGGATGCCTTTCCATGCACTTGTTGAATTCTGCATCGAGAGACAGATTACTGGTGATAGTTGAGCCTAGGTAGGTGAACTCTTGAACCAATTCCAGAGCGTGATCGCCGATATTGATGGATGGAGCATTTCTGATGTCCTGTCCCATGATGTTCGTTTCGTGAGGCTGTTGGTTAGGCCAAATTCGTTGCAGGCAGCCTCAATCCTGTCGATGAGTCTCTTCAGCCACTCTTCTGTGTGACCTCGTCAGCAGACGTGGTCTCTTCAGACTACTAGCAAAGATCAGATGTCCACCAAAGCTACTAAGTATCATCACCTCATCCCATGACAATATGAAAGGCACAATTCAGCATAGCGGCGCCTCATCAGACCCCTTTCCTATCCTGAGTGGCGAGGAACAGGGCTGTGTTCTCGCACCCACACTGTTTGGGATCTTCTTTTCCCTGCTGCTCTCACATGCGTTCAAGTCATCAGAAGAAGGAATTTTCCTCCACACAAGATCAGATGGCAGGTTGTTCAACCTTACCCGTCTTAGAGCGAAGACCAAAGTACGGAAAGTCCTCATCAGGGAACTCCTCTTTGCTGACGATGCTGCATTAACATTCCACACAGAAGAGTGTCTGCAGAGACTCATCGACAGTAACAAGCCTGAACATAAAATATAGCATCCTTAATTTAGAAGCTTTGTTTTTCAGTTATAACATGCACTAGGCGAATTCTTGTTTATAACCTTATTTATTGTGGTCTCCTTTTACTTACTTTTTGCAGCTAAAAGACTTATAAAAGGAAAGACTTGTATTTATATAGCACCTTTCACAAGTTCAGGAAGTCCCAAAATACTTTACAGCCAGTGAAGTACTTTTTGAAGTGTAGTGCCTTTTGTAATGTATGAAACGCGGCAGCCAATTGTGCACAGTAAGGCCTCACAAACAACAACCTGTTAGTAGTGACATTGGCTGAGTGATAGATATTGGTTCAAACATTGGGGGAAACTCCCCTGCTTTTCTTCAAAATAGTGCCAAGGGATCTTTGTTCACCCACCTGAGAGGGCAGATGGGGCATTGATTTAACAACTCATCCAAAAGACAGTGCAACATTCCTACACTACTGAACTGGAGTGTCAGCCTAGATGTTGTAATGAAAGGTAGTTTTACCTTGTGCAAACCATTGTAAAGGAGTATAGATTTCAAAGAATCAATGGGATGGAGGCATTCTACTGGGCCCTACAGACTAGAAAGGTCCTATCCTGGTTCACCCCGGTGTTAAGAACCTGAAATGTGACACCGCCCTGGGCATGGAAAACTGAGGTCTACCATGTGCCCATTGCGCACTATGGGCGGAATTCGTGAGGTCATTTGGAACAGAAATGAAGGTGTTGGGGGACGGAGAATTGCGTTGGACATGCCTGCCCAGAAATCCAGTGTTGTGACATTGGTTGCAGATTTAGTGAGTGGCAGGAAAGCTCCAAGGCGGCGGGGACTATTTGAATTGCTGAACAAGCTGTTGGAATACATTAGCATGCAAGTGATCACAAGTCAATGAGAGAATTGGAATTAAGTGAACAGCGGACGGACCTCACCTGCCTTCGGATCCCTGGCTATTGAAAGGTAGGGAAGGCAGCCATGACAAGCACCAGATAGAAGAAGAGGGGGTACCGGAGGCCATTGTCAGCCTGCAGTGCTGTGCACTCTGCACGGATAGTTTTGGTCTCGGGTGAAAGTCTCTGGTAGCCATACTACTGGGTGATGGGCTGACTCTCAGCAAGGGTGGGCACTGAGGACCATTAGCACATAAGCCAAGGGGAATAGCAAAGGCAAAGATGCCAAGGTAAATTTATCTCTGCAAGGGCAGCGCTCTGGATCAGCTGGCAAGGGTCTCATACATCCTGTCTTTGTGGACACCTGTGGCGTGATTGTTTTATTCTTTCGTGGGATATTGGCATCACTGGCAACGCCAGCATTTGTTGCCCATCCCTAACTGCCCTTGACAATTGAGTGGCTGGCTAGGCCATTTAAGAGGGCAGTTAAGAGTCAACCACATTGCTATGGGTTGGAGTCACATGTAGGTCAGACTAGGTAAAGACAGCAGATCTCTTCCCTAAAGGACATTAGTGAACCAGATGGGTTTTTACGACCATCGATGATAGTTTCATGGCACCATAACTGAGACTAGCTTTCAATTGCAGGTTTTTTTATTAATTAATTAAATTTATTAATTACTTGTACTTAAATTCCACCATCTGCCATGGTGGGATTTGAACCCATGTCCCCATGGGATTAGGCTGGGTCTCTGGATACTAATTCAGTGACATTACCACTACGCCACCATCTCCCCAATGATGCAAAGCCTTCGATGGAGGGAGGGCCATGAGGCAGCTGCACCAGCCCATAAAGCTCCATGACGAGAGTGACAGCGGCTGGCCATGCCAAGAAGCGTCTGCCTGTGCCAGACAGTGTACCGGACTCAACTCATCTGTCTCCAAATGTCTGACCAGCAATGTCAGTTTCGACGGCGCTCTCCGGGGAGGCTGTCACTGACTTATACACCATGCGGCAGGACGAGTTGCGACCTATTGGATTTGGTGGACACCCAATGCCTGTGGCCTTGAAGATTACAGTGGCACTCACCTTTTACACATCTGGCTCTTTCCAGGGATCCAGCGGGGACGTGTGTGGGAGCTCCAAGGCAGCAGCGTACTGCTGCATCAAGGAGGTGACCAATGCCCTGTCAAAGAGGGTCGGCGACTATGTGCACTACCGGACCGACCCTGACAGTCAGGCCGAGAGGGCCATCGGTTACAGGGCCATCACTTGATTCCCCCGGGTGCAAGGTGTGATAGATTGCATGTGTGTGGCCATCAAGGCTCCAATTGACCAGCCAGCTGCCTTCATCAACAGGAAGGGCTTTCATTCCATCAACGTTCAACTGGTCTGCAAACACCGAAAACATTTCCTGCAGGTCTGTGCCCACTTCCCGAGAAACAGTCATAATGCCTACATACTTTGACAGACCCATGTGCCACACCTTTTCACGCCCCCCGCTCGCCTTCAGGGATGGATTCTCGGGGATGAGCGGTACCCATTGAAGACAAGGCCACTCACGCCTGTGAAGAATCCTCACACTGCAGCAGACAAGAACTACAACACTTGCTGTGGCACCACAAGAGCAACCATCAAGTAGGCCACTGGGCTGCTGGAGATGAGGTTTCACTGCCTGGATCAATCCAGTGGAGTCCTGTCGTATCTCGTGTATCATGGTGGTCTGCTGTGATCTGCACAACCTAGCACTGCAAAGGTGGGAGGCCTTGCATGAAGAAGACATGATTGATCCCCACTCCTCAACCGACGAGGAGAACATGGAGGAGACTAATCAGCAGGCAGCACTGGATCTTGAATCTCTTGCACCAGAGGCCAGGCACATTGAGTGACGGGATAGGGAGGCAACAGACAATCTCATACTTACCCGCTTCCAACCACCATGACAGCCTCTCAGAGTGAAAGCAATAAAGACACACCTCAATACAGTCAGTCTGTCGCCTGCTTTCTATCTGGATTCCATGTTTAGTGTCCAGCTTAACCACATGTTCAGGCACACCTGAGACATTTACCAAAGGAGGGCCGTGCCTACACTGGCAGCCCAATGAGGAAGCAAGGGTGAAGGGAGCATCTCTTTGTAGGCATGGAAGAATAAGTATTTTTCAACAATGTTGAGCTGTAATAATGGTGAACTTTATAAATCCATACAAATGGCACATGTCAAACACCCGTGAAAGCCCAAATGTGTCTAGATGCTTTTCTTTATACTTTTCCGAGTGCTTCTTCATGATGTAATCCCAGCGACAGCACTGGACTGGAGGCAGGCTGCTGATCAGGCTGCCCTTTGGCCTGGGATGAATTTGGCAGACATCCTCTTGCTGCCTGAGGCCTGGAGGGCCCCAGTTGCTTGAGGGTTTCCTGTGCAGGTGCAGGACTGTCCTCAGGCATCATGAATCACTGGTAGAGGGGCTGAGAAGCTGTTGTCCACACTTAGAGTGCCCTGAGGGGAGCCACAGCTGTGGAGGTCAGCCTCCCTTTCTCCTTTTCAAGGCTCACTTGAATCTCCCTGCAGACCAGTGAAGGACAGGGAGTGGGAAAAGACTCCGGGCACCTTGTCCTCTCTTGCCTTGCCACTGCTGTGTTGTGCTCATGGCCAAGCCGATGATGTGCAGGTTTGTGTGCATCTGTGGAATCTGGCTCTCCATGAGGTTTGCCAACCTCAAGATGGATGAAGCCATGTGCTCACACGCCTGAGACATGGCAGCACTCATGGCATGGATGGACTCCTGCATCATCCGCTCATGGCTGCGCATTGCCTCTGGCATCTCCACCAGATATTGCCTTACCTCTCCCTGCAAGTCCAGCATGCCCTGCGCTGTCGACTCCAGAGGCTCATCACCATCCTGGGGCTCTGCATGGGCCTGGCCACCCACAGTCCTCCGACTGTCAGTGTCCTCAGGTATCTCCGCCTCAGCCAGCTGCTTGGGCGTGTGTACAGTGCTCCCACCAGCCTGTGACCCTGATTCTAAGGCCAAGCAGAAATCCACCAAAGTGAAAGTATCTGCACTGGTGCAGGAGCATCATGTGATGGTGCAACCTCTGATCGCCCCTCCTCAGAGGTTGATGGCTTTCCCTCTTCAATCAAACAGGGCCTCCACTTGTTCATCGGTGAACAGGGTTGCCAGGGCATAGGGGAATTCAAGAGGTCCTAGCTGGGTGTCAGTCTTTCGATCCTGAGATGTGTGATCCTAAGAATTCTGAGTTCTATTTTTGACCTTACTTTTAACCGTTTTGGGGGTATCATCTTTTCCAGACCCCTTCGGGGGTCTGTTGGATGGTTTACTTTCTTGACAATCTCCCATTTGGAATTGACGTCGGTCTTGCCAGGAGTCTCTTTAATCCCTGCTCCGGTCTTGTCAGTATCCTCCCATGGCCCTTCGATAGTATTGGCCGGTACAAAAGTCGCTATAAATAGGCATCCCACTGTCCTCTGCCATCTCTATGAGATGTGGCCCGATATGTATCCCATCTCTCCAGGAAGATATCTCTCTCACTGCTAATGAGTTGGGGGCACAGATGTTCTGGAACAACCTCCTAGGGGTCCAGAGGCACGGGTTTGTTTCTGGCCGGAACAGGTCGGAAACTTGGGCCTCAGCTGTTCCTGTCGCTGGGTACCAGGAGTACACTCTCTGGTATTTCTATCTTTAGTTTCTTATCTCACAATAAGCTTTGTCTGGGGCTGGCGTAATAGGTCATGATTTAGTTGGATTTAGTTCGACATGATCCCATTTCCTTTGGTTATCTGGATAGCCATTTAAAGCACCCTCACAGATCCATCTGAGGGTGCTATTTTGATATTGGTTGGCCAGGCAACCCTGAACAATGTTGCAGTTATCATGTGTAAGGATTCTGCCCTATTGGTAGCAGCTACCAAGCCTTTAGTTCTGGCAGTATTAGTAAATATTTCCTTGATTGAACATATTACATGCCCCCCCTGAGTTGCCATGAGAACATGGGCATAAATTTGAATCCAGTTGTTACACTGGTTCAATGGGGGCACTCGGTCAGAGCTCAGTATCATTTGAAGGAGTTGCCTTAAATATTCGGTATTCCATCCTTGACAACAGGTTTCCAATTTATCAAGGTTCTTTAGAATCCAATTGTATTTTTCCTGGTTGGTGTATCCTGGTTTACCATAATGGGGCTAGATTTTAAGAGCCCACTGCCAATATCAGTGGCGAGCATAAAAACTGGAGGGCCGCACATGCGGACTGCATGCCAAAGAGCCGCCACGATATCCCGCTCGGCGGCTCATTTAAATAGCCGGGGTGGCCCGCCCCCATCCCCACCCCCTATCATGTGGAGGGGGCGGGCTGTCCGTCTCCAGCAATGGTGTCAACTGCCTTTTTAAAGGGCAGCTAGCCCTGCCGGTCAATTAGAATTTTTAAAGCAGTATCCCCCCCAAAATTTATCCAATAAATTTCTAACACCCCTTTCCCATCCCCCAATCTCAATTACGTTAACTATTTTCCCTTCCCTCACCACCGCCCCCCCCCCCACCCCCCCACAAAACACTTACCTTTTAAATTAAAAGCAAAATACTGCGGATGCTGGAAATCTGAAACAAAAACAAGAAATGCTGGATTCACTCAGCAGGTCTGGCAGCATCTGTGGAAAGAGAAGCAGAGTTAACGTTTCGGGTCAGTGACCCTTCTTCGGAACTGACAAATATTAGAAAAGTCACAGATTATAAACAAGTGAGGTGGGGGTTGGGCAAGAGATAACAAAGGAGAAGGTGCAGATTGGACCAGGCCACATAGCTGACCAAAAGGTCACGGAGCAAAGGCAAACAATATGTTAATGGTGTGTTGAAAGACAAAGCATTAGTACAGATTAGGTGTGAATAGACTGAATATTGAACATCAGCAAGTGCAAACCTGAAGAAAAACAACCTGAAAAAAACAGTGGGTAAGCAAACTGAACAAACTAAGATGAAATGAAATAAATGCAAAAAAAGATTGTAAAAAATGTAAAAAGGAATGCAATAAAAAGGCAAGAAAAAATAACTAAAAATGACTAAAAATGAAAGTAAAGTGGGGGGCTGTCATGCTCTGAAATTATTGAACTCAATGTTCAGTCCGGCAGGCTGTAGTGTGCCTAATCGGTAGATGAGATGCTGTTCCTCGAGCTTGCGTTGATGTTCACTGGAACACTGCAGCAATCCCAGGACCGAGATGTGAGCATGAGAGCAGGGGGGAGTGTTGAAATGGCAAGCAACCGGAAGCTCAGGGTCCTGCTTGCGGACTGAGCGGAGATGTTCCGCAAAGCGGTCACCCAGTCTGCGCTTGGTCTCCCCAATGTAGAGGAGACCACACTGTGAGCAGCGAATACAGTATACTACATTGAAAGAAGTACAAGTAAATCGCTGCTTCACCTGAAAGGAGTGGTTGGGGCCTGGGATAGTGAGGAGAGAGGAGGTAAATGGGCAGGTATTACACCTCCTGCGATTGCAAGGGAAGGTGCCCTGGGACGGGGACGAGGTGGTGGGGGTAATGGAGGAGTGGACCAGGGTGTCGCGGACCTTTAAATCTGACCTTCCCCCCCACCCCCACCAAACCTCACAAAGTTTAAAGTTCACCTCTTCCCACCATCCGCTACACCCATTACGTTTATTTGACCCCATCCTCCCCCACCCCGCACTGAAAATCTTAACTCTGCTCCCCTTCCTGTCAGTGTCATGTCTCGTTGACCTGGATGGGGAATTGAAGGTGCAGGAGTGGCCCGGAAGATTTGATGTAAGGTTATTGAAATTTATTCATGTTATTCATTTAAATATTGCAATGTTGTTCCCGTCGCCCAGCATGGCTGCCACGGAGCCTCACTGCTGCTGGGTGGATCGGGTCTGGCCCTCCCGGCGTTGGTCTCCGTGGCAGGCTGCTGCCGGACCCATATTCCGGCCATCCCCCGCCACGAAGCCTGATGTTGTGGGCTTGGTAAAATCCAGCCCATGGTGTATATAGAGCTAAGGTTTGAAGTGCCAAGGGGCATAATTTGCAGTTGTTGGGATTGGCATACAGGTACAGCAAGTCTTGCTGCTCCAGCTGTGCCTGTCTGCATTCATTATAGTGAATCCTAAATTGTCTATAATTTTCCTGAAGATTTTGAATATTTATTTCACTAAGAGCTTGCTACTTTAGCCAGAACCCATAGCCCCCAGGAACATATGCAGCCCTGGGTCCTATGATTCGGCCATGCTTCCCTCTGCCTTGTCGGGCGCCATTCATCAGGCCTCCCAATTGTGCGGGTGTGCACTTTATCATTAAGGAATTTTGTGGGTCAGGAGTACTGGTTTGATGATCCTAGTGGATATTCTGTATCCCCTGGGTCTGGGGATCATCATCAATTGTGCCAGGGGCTCTAACTGCTCCATCGGCATCAAAGCCTTCTATTTCAAAGATAAGTACCTGATCTTGTGGAGGAAATAGGATAAGATTATATGCTCTAAAAAAGCAACTGTTTGGATTTCCTAATGGAAAGACTTGGCCAATTCCAACAGGGTTTGCCATTTTGTCAGGACATAACCTCAGTTAAGATTTAAACTGAAATTTATAAGAAATTTCTAAACCTCAATGTTAAATTGAGAGAGTTCTGATTTAAGTTCGACAAGGTCTGATCAGGGACTTGTTGCCTCGAGATGCTTAAATCTGGGTCTCAGTACCACTGTCAGCAAAACATCCCTTCTCTACTTAGGAATCTAAAAGATATATTTTAGATATAAATATAAGTACAGGTTCTTGTATCAACACAGAAACATGTTGGGTACCAATTGAAGTGGATTATAATCCTGGCCCCTTTTTGGTACTATTCCGGATCAGGATTCTCAGATGATCAGTCTCACTTAAGGTTGAGAAAGACAGATCTCACAGACACTTGAATGTGTCTGAAGAACTCATCTAACTCTCCCCAAAGGAAAGGAGCCAGTGAGAAAAATTATCATGCTCCAGATAACCTTTGTAACAAGTTTTAGCCAGATTATATCAACCTGGATATCACAAGGGTCTGGATATCTCTCCTCAATAATGTACCTCCCCACTGAAAAGTATACGGAGATGGGTTCTCGAGTCTGGGATTGTCATGCTCACAAGGAGTGCAGCAATGAGAATACAGAACCAAACTGAACAGTTATAAAAATTGGAACAATTTTTTAAAAGACTGCTACATGTGCTGTCAACAAAATGGAGGACAAGACACATGACCCTCAGCATCTCTTGCACTCAAATCCACATGCATGCCTATTAAGACTGAAAACCAATTAAGCCCCATCTGCATGGAAATGCAACAGATAATCACACCTATATGTGAGCCATACTCAAACACTATGAGACAAAACCTTTCTCAGAATTCTCGTCTCCGAATAACCCCCATTAAAATGCAGTGTGAACCACCCTCATTTCAGAATGGGGCCATCATCAAGGCCTTTATACAGCCCAGCTAGGACTGAAACCTGAAATCACATAGGCGAAATCAACCCTTATAAAATTCACCGAAAAAGGTAATCGTTTTGAGGAACAAAGGGAAGTCTTTTCAGGACAGGACTTGAGACACCAACATCAGTTTGGTCTGTCCTCAGCCACATAGTACAACAAAAAAGCCATTTTGAATTGCAGCAAGGCTGAGAAAGAGAGGCTAAAAGAGAATGAGAGAGATCAGTTCCAGCCAAGAGTTGAATCCTGCTGAGACAAGTTGGAAGCTAGCTACAGCAGAAACAAGAGAGTGCCTTTCTAAGAACCACTCTTCTACCAGTGAGAATTGACCTAAGACATCAGCACCATATTCATCCCAAAGTGAACCACCAAGAGACTGCAACAGCCCAAAGATTACCATACAATCAGCAAACAGGCCTGCAACTTTAAAATTCACCTTCCGAGGGGATCCCACACATTATTCCTGAAACAAGACTTTGATAACCTGAACTCTGATCACTTCTTAACCTGTACTTTTCTATTTATCTTCTCTTGAGAGTGCATGTGAGAGTGAATGCATGTGTGAGTGGTGTTGTGAACATTTTCAGGGAATAATTATTATTCAATAAATATTTAATCTGCTGTTCTAAACCTACAAGAAAACCTGTCACTGTCTGTTTACTTGGCAAATAAAACACAAGGGGTTAAAATGGTTGGCATCCTTCCATCTATGAAAGATGACGGACACGCAGCAAACCCCCATTTAGGTAGGGTGTCTTCTCTTGGTGCACCTTTGCTTACGGCTGTGAAAGCATCTCAAGGATTGCCTTGAGAGGCAGGTTCTGCCACAAGTGTTGCACATGAAGCTGCCAAGTGACGCTGTGAGTTGTTGTTTCTGACATTGACGCCTGTTGCCAAGCTGCTGGAGCAACTGGTCATTGTGGTAGTGCACACCAGTCCACAGGATGTGTCGCCATTTCCCTCTTTCACCAGTGAGTGACTCCCAAGTGCAATAGTCGACATTTAGGGCCTTCATGTCACGCTTGCAAGCATCCTTGAAGCGGAGCTTTGGGCAACCCACTGGTCGTCTGGCCCTGGCCACTTCACCATAGAGAAGGTCCTTGGGTATGTAACTGTCTTCCGTCCTGCGGACATGTCTGATCAACTGAAGCCGCCTCTGTTTGATTAGTGCTAACACACTTGGAAGCTCAGCCTTTGTGAAGACTGCCACATTTCTGATTTTGTACTGCCAGGAAATATCCATAATGCACTGCAGGCAGTGAAGATAGAAATTATTAGGATTAAAACGCTAGTAACAAAAACACTTGCTGTGGTCAGCTGAGAGGTGAACAGTGGAAACCAGCCACGCCAATAGCCACTTGGTCATAACAGGATACCGAAGACTCTGAGAACATATAATTTCTAAGTTATATAAAAGCTTACTAAAGAACTGAACATTCAATTCACATTTGGTGGGAAAGTCAATTGCAACGTTAATAGTTCTAGGAAAAGAAAGTATAATCTTATTACTAGTAGAGAATCCAATTATTAAGTCTAAACTGTGTTACAGTAAAATATTTAAGGTAACCATCAACATTTTGTTACACCCGGGGTGGGAGGAGTGCATTGTCTTTCTCGAGTTCCACTTTACCACAGGTCACAACATATATTTAAATGTTTACCCAATTACTGATACGATCGATTATATACTCCATTTTTATTTCAGAATAAAATCCACCAACCAGGGTTTTTTAATAAACAGCAAAAGTATTAATTTATTATAAAACAAGACTTAGTCAATAAAGATGCAAAACTTTAACACAGGTGTTATTACCAGGTGAGACAGGTGTCTCGGGGTATTTTACTGTCTTCATCTGGTCTTATTGTAACAGAGTTTTATTTTTAAACACTGTGTTTTGAGCTCCCCCGTTGTGAATCCTTGTTCACAGCTTTCCAATTACAAGGCAAAGAAATGAGCAAAAACAGGCTTTCTTAGGTTTAAAGAAAAGTGAAATTTATTAAACCTTAAACTTAAACTCTAATACATTTAACACCGAGGGATATACGACGCGCCCACAATAGCATGCTCATGCAATACACACATGCAAATAGGGACAGAAAAGAGAAGAAAAATAAAATGGAGAGGTTTGAGGCAGTCTCTAAAGGGTGTTTCTTGTACTATTTCTGTGTTTCCAGCTCGCCGTAGAGTCCTTGATTGTATACAGCTCTTGCTTTTCACTGGGGACCAGTATTCTTCTTAAACCTTGTTCACTGTAGGAGACTTTTCTCTCTTGGTGTTCATATCTTCAATGATTTCTGATGCTAGTAAGAGCGAGATGAGAGCGGACAGGTGTTCTCAGTCCAGGAGAAAACAGCTTTCTGTGTTCCAAATTCCTGTTGGAAGTTCAAATTCAAAAAAACCCCAACAGTCAGCCAGTCATGTGACCACGTTGGTTTGTGTATTTGGCCATCTTAGCGGTTAACCTGGAATGCGAGCCTTTCCACCTTCAATGTCTGGTAATCAAAAGTCCATTGTGGATTAAATTGGAGCAGGGAATAGCTCCTTTGTCCTTTGAAGTACTTGTCTGTTGAATGCCAATGTCTCTCTCCAGCCAAAGTCTCCAATTGTTTTCTAAAGCAAGTTCTTTCTTCACCAACAATAGCTTAAAATCAATGTTCATGTGGCAAAATCAATTTTTCTCATTCTTAGCAGGCGGGGGCTTGCCTGACACCTCCACATCCAGGGGAATGAAATGCGATTTGAAGAAAAATGGCACATTTTATTACAGGGTTTGAGAGAAGTATAAGATACAGAAAGAAAAAACATGCATTTTTCTCATTCATTTCCATTCATTCACCAATCTTAAAGCCTATTAAAAATGGTCTTCTCAAGGTCCCAGGGCTGTTTTAATTTCCCCTTTTTTTCGCAGCAGAATTAGCAGTGGGCGGACCTATCCTGAACTCTGAGTCATGCAAAGACTTTTGACTTCAGAGGATGGGTGGATCCCTTTTCCTCTGACTGTGGGGGGGGGGGGGGGGGGGCATCTTTGTTACTCTCCCTTTTGTTCTCTGGGACATTCCTACCTGCAGGTATTTGTGTAGACATAACTGCACTCTCCTGTGACGCTATGACTAGGTGAGGCATCACCCTCATGGTTTCTGTGCCCCTAGAGGTCTCTCTTTGTATCTGCAGTTTCCTGTAAATGCCATTAGCAACTCTGGTGGGGTGCTTCTAGAGTCTGCATTTACATAGGAGGATGTGGGGTCTAACGTTTCATATTTTTTGGGGTTGGCTGACTAGACCGTAGGGGTTTTCATCCGGGATTCTTGCCGGACTTCCTTGAACCTGCCCTCTTGGTCATTTTTTCCCTTCTCTTTCTAAAGCTTTGCCAGCCTTGTGTCTGCCTGCCCCCTTTTGTTCTCGGCGGGGGTCCCTTACAGTTCACCAGCCCTCTGCTGGAGCGTTCTCCTAACACCGGTACAGGACTTAGGGGCGCAGGTTTCGCTGTAGGTTGGTGTTTTCCCTCAACCCAGCACCTGTGGCAACTCCTGCAGTACTCCACCACATCTTTGTGAAGTTTTGGCCAGTCAAACAGCTGTCTTATGCGGGCTTTGGTCTTTCGTATACCGGCATGTACAGCTACTGTAGTCTTGTGGACCCTTCTTAATATTTCTCCCCGATACTTCTGTGGCACCAACTGATGAACTACTGTCCAGTCCTTGCCCTCAAGCCTGTGAGGAGAACTCCATTTCCTCTTCTGTGCCTCCTTCTTTAAATAGTAGCAATCAGGGACTTCCTCTGCTTCACTTTCAGACTGGGCAGCCTGTGCTAACTCTTGCAATACTGGGTCGGCTCACTGAGCCTCGCCTAGGGAAAATCCATTTAATTCATTCCCTGGGTCTCCTAACTTTCCAAAGAAAGTCTCAGACAGGAAGACCTCATGGTCATCTCCCTGTAGTGCCAATGCAGCCTCCTCTGAGGAAGCTGGTTTGATCATGGCTTGATCCACTACACATTCAGGGAAACTGCAGAAGACCGTCTCCTGCCACCGCTCTGTCTCTCTGACCTCCTGTGGTCTTTCTTTCACTACTGGGGGGGCTACCACCTTCACCCCTGCCGGATCATTACCTAGGAGCAGGTCAACCCCGTCCACAGGCAAACTAGGGACAGTCCCTACGGTCGCCAGTCCCGAAACTAGGTCACACTGCAGGTGCACACGGTGTACAGGTACAGGCATACACTGCCCTGCAATACCAATTACCACCATTTTTGTGTTCAGTGCACTCTCTGGGGGAAAGGTCAGGCCTTTTCCCAGTAAAAGGGATCTAGTCACCCCTGTGTCCCTGAGAATTACTATGGGCTTGCTTGCCTCACTTGAGGGATTTGGGGTTACTTTTCCTTCAGACACCAAACCCTGATAACCTTCAGGAATCCTATTAACGTTTACTGCTCTGGCTGTAGTAAGCTTCCTGAGTTGAACTCTTACTGCAGTTAAAGCCACAGCTTGTTCTGTGTTTTCCATCAGGGTCCCGTCTTCACTGAGCGGGTGTCCCCTAATTAACCCTATAGGTTTTCCCTTTAGTTCCCAGCAGTCAGCTTTTAAATGCCCTGCCTTTTTACAATGGAAGCACACAGGTCTCTGGGTCTCACTCTTGCTCACAGCACCTTCCTTTTTGGCTGGAGGAGGGCCCCCTGTGTCTCCTGTTTTCCTTTCTCTTCCAGGACTGCTTGGGCTTCTGTCACCTTCCCACCCTTTGTCCTTTTCGGACAAATTCTCACAGAATTAATTCTCTGAGAGTCTCATAGCTGAGCTGGATTTTTAAAGCCCTCAGCCACTGGTCAAAAGCAAGCCAGCTGCTTATTTCTTTCAAACTCCAGATAAGTTTGATTGGCTTGCTTTTTGAGGGTTCTAAACTTTTGGTGATAGGCTTCGGGTACTAATTCATATGCCCCAAGGATAGCATGTTTGGTCAGTTCATAATTTGATGAAACTCTCATCTGGCAACGAGGACAAAACCTCATGAGCTTTTTCGGTTAGTTTGCTTTGCAATAAGGGAGACCAGGACTCAGCTGGCCATTTTACCTGCCTTGCCAGTTTCTCAAAAGCCACAAAAAACACTTCCACATCTTCCTCATTGAAGTTGGAAATAATTGAGTGAATTTTAGCCATTTTGTACCCAGCCCTGAATTTTGCTCCTCCATATTGGCAATGCTTTCACTAGATTTACTGTGTCGCCCCCTAGTTAACTGCAGCCGCTTCAGCTCTCTCGCTTGGGATTCTTTCCGGAATATTCTTTCTCTCTCTCTCTCTCTCCTGCCTCTCTCTTTCTTTCTCCTGTCTTTCTGTTTATTCCCATTCCTTCTGGAAGGCTCTCTCTTTCTCCCTCTCCTGCCTCTCTCTTTTTCCTGTCTCTCTCTCTTTTCCCTGTCCCTCTCTTTCCCTTTCTCTTTTCCTGTCTTCTAAGTCAAGTTTCTTTTGTTCCTGTTGTATCTTTGCTAGCAGTACCCTCTCTGGGTCTACTTCTAACATGTTTCCCCTTATTCAGATACAAGGGAAAAATGGTTGGCCACTAGCCTTAGGAGTTCACATTTCCTAGCCTTGCCACGTACAGTGATCACATACTGCTCAGCCATTTTTTGGAACTCCTCCATAGACAGTGCTTTTAACTTCTCCCAAGTTACTTCAGCATGGCTTGGAGAATGACTAGCTTCAGTTGCAGACATATTAGTATTCAATCACACACAACCACAAGAAAAACATGTCTTGAAATTTGCTCTTTTGATCGGTAACAATTTGGCTTCCTAGTTCGAATTTCACTCATTTGTCTGTGGGTAAAATTCCGGACGTTAGCACCCAAATTTCTGTTATGACCAGGTGAGAAAAGTGTCTAGGGGTCTTTTACTGTCTTCACCTGGTCTTATTGTAACAGGGTTTTATTTTTAAACACTATGTTTTGAGCTCCCCCTTTGTGAATCCTTGCTCACAGCTTTCCAATTATAAGGCAAGGAAATGAGCAAAAACAGGCTTTCTTAGGTTTAAAGAAGAAAAGTTGAAATCTATTAAACCTTAAACTTAAACTCTAATACAGTTAACACCTCTGGATATACGACGCGCCCACGCTAGCATGCACACATAATACACACATACAAATAGGGACAGAAAAGGGCAGAAGAAAAATAAAATGGAGAAGTTTGAGGCAGTCTCTCAAGGGTGTTTCTTGTTACTGTTTCTGTGTTTCCAGCTCATCATAGAGTCCTTGATTGCAGACAGCTCTTACTTTTTGTTGGGGCCCAGTATTCTTCTTAAACCTTGTTCACTGTAGGAGACTTTTCTCTCTTGGTGTTCATATGTCTTAAATGCTTTCCGAAGCTAGTGAGAGCGAGATGAGAGCAGACAGGAGAGAGGTGTTCTCAGTTCAGGAGAAAACAGCTTTCTGATTTTAAATTCCCTGTTGGAAGTTCAAATTCAAAAAAACTCCAACAGTAAGCCAGTCATGTGACCAAACTGGTCCAGCCATGTCTGTTTGTGTATTCGGCCATCTTAGCGGTTAACCTGGAATGCTAGCCTTTCCACCTTCAACATCTGGTAATCAAAAGTCCATTGTGGATTAAATTAGAGCAGGGAATAGCTCCTTTGTCCTTTGAAGTACTTGTCTGTTGATATGCTAATGTCTCTCTCCAGCCAAAGTCTCCAATTGTTTTCCAAAGCAGGTTCTTTCTTCACCAAGTATAGTTTAAAATCAATGCTCATGTGGCGAAATCAATTTTTCTCATTCTTGGCAGGCGGGGGCTTGCCTGACACAGAGTTTGAATTATGACAGTAAATATATATATATATTCCCTTCTAAATACCCAACACACACACACACACATATACACACACTGGTTAAAGGAAAATAGACATGTTTTGGCCAAAATACTTGTTAATTCTTGAAGAAAATGCATAAGATATGTAATGTTCCAGATGGCATATGGTCTGGCGTCCAACTACACATAGACAGGTCACTAGGACCTTTCAGCAGCAGGTTGCTCAGGAGATGTTGAGAGGAACTCTTCCAAAAGATTCTCAGGAGAAATGCTGTTTCAGTTTCTCCATTTCTTGCGTTTAATTCTCCAGGATTCTCAAAGAGATGGAAAAGGATGAGCAGGTGGTGACTGCTCTCTTAGCAGGCTTATCTCCAACTGACTCAAAACAGTATTCAAAACAGTCCACACCCCAACCAGAAAGTCAAAACCTCATGACCACCATAAACTGAGACATGTATCTTCTCTGTAAACATCTTCAATAGCCAGCAAGGCTTCTGATGTTTATTTAGCACTTCTTGAATCTTCCAGTAATTGTTTTTCAAAAAAATCTGAAGTATCCTTTTAGTGATCCTTTAAAAAAAAAACACATCCATGGAATCTTTTCAATCCTCCAATGAATCCATCTCCACAATTCTAAAACATGAGTCCTCAAAAAAATATTAAAAAATAGAAGCACTTTCATAACAATTTAAAGCAACATTTATCTTAAATCCCCAAGTAGAAAGTTACAGAGTTTACCTCTATCCCAATTAAGAGCCAAACTATCGTTGCCCCACCACAGTAGCTGCACCTTTACCCTCCAAGTCACACACCACCCTGACTTGGAACTATATCGCCGTTCCTTCACTGTCGCTGGGTCAAAATCCTGGAACTCCCTTCCTAACAGCACTGTGGGTGTACCTACCCCACATGGACTGCAGCGGTTCAAGAAGGCAGCTCACCACCACCTTCTCAAGGGCAATTAGGAATGGGCATTAAATGCTGGCCTGGCCAGCGACGCCCACATCCCGTGAATGAATTTAAAAAAAAAAGAAACGCTGAAGTAAATCCAATGAATCTAAAGATCCACCTTGTGGTTCCAATATTTACACTGTTTCTAAGCTGCATAGCTAAGTTTTTTAATGTATGGGAGTGTTACCTCTTTGCAAGTAGGTTTGTCCCCCCTCTATTTCCCAAATAAGGCTGTATAATTTAGTTACAATTCTCATTGTTTAATTTCTAAGAAAAGGCTGTGCTAGCAGGAGGTTGGAAGTTGCAAATGGTGGTAAACTTCGTAGTCCCCCAATTTTGTTTTAAGATTTATAACTCAGTTTCCTGAATTCAGTTGACAGGTGATTTAGGTCCATCTGTAGAAAATCATGTTATCCATTGTTATACTGTGGTAACTTAGAATGATTATTTATGAAACCCCCGTATTATCAGTGCCTTACTGAGATGATGATGTTCATGACTTTTTAGGGACGAGTTCCTGTTTTCAGAACCTGCCATTGTGTTCCAGGAAAAGGCAATTGTGCTGTGTCCTCGACCATAGGGGCATGTCCAGGCATGCGTATGAACTTCTTCCAACCTTTCACGCTGATGAACTCTGCTTTTAATTTTTTAATTCATAGGAAAATAATCCTTTTAACCTTATAACCCCTTATTATGGTCGGATTTCTTCAATCCTTCAGCTGGAGCCTCCTGCGGTTGCTGACCTGCATGACCGAACACAAACATTCGTAGGTTAGGCTGTGCAGATCTTGTCATGCCAACAATGCATGATGTGGATCTCCAGAAATGTGGCAGATGTCAAATGAAGACAGTTCTCTCTCTCTTGTGTGGAGACTCCAGTCTCACCATCCACTATTGAGCGGCCACCATGGGTCCCTGCTAGCTCCAGTGCCTCCGCCTCAGCCGTGGAAAGAGGCTGGATATCAGCTATTCCCCCAGGAGTCCGCAAGGTCTCCCTGGTGTTATGGGCCCATTTGTCCTTCAAGTGGAAAGAGGGACATAGTAAGACTTCGCAGAAACAGCAAGAGAACAGTTCAGTTCGTGGCAGCCCCTCACCCCAAGATGGGGTTTCCTACATGGATCTTCCCTACATCTGCTCTCAGTGAATGTCAATGGGCTGACCTGTGAAAGAAGGTGGCCTGTTGCTGAGATGCATCCATGCATCTGCCAGGATGTGGTGACGCCTAACCCCCTTTGTGGTGTCTCCCTCTTCATGTGGCGTATCCTCCCACGTAGCTACACTCAAGCCTCAAAGAGGAGAGTTATGGAGTACTCAGCTTGGCAGAACGCAGGAGGTTATTGACCCTCTCATGGCCCTGTACCAAGTTATGTTGGGTGACCCCACGTCTACAGACCTCCTCTGCGATCTCAATCCAGACTTGCCTGGTCAGGTGGGAGGACCTCTTCTTGCCAGCCCTTAAAAAGAGGGCTTCCCGCCTTTCCCTTGCAGCCTGGAGAAGATTCTCCAGGGAGGTGTTGCTGAACTGTGGGGCCACCCAGTGTCTTCTGCCTGACATCATCCTCCTTGGTTTCTGGAGAGCTCCGGGATTTTGAGGTCTTGGTCAGCAGCACGGCAGCAGAGGGAACCCAGGCAGGAGGGTCAGCAGCACAGAAGTACAACAGTACAGGCACTCCAGGCAGGACGGTCAGCAGCACAGCAGTACAGGGGCTCCAGCCTGGGGGGCAGCAGTACAGCAGCACAGGGACTCCAGTCTGGGGGGGGCAGGAGTACAGGAGCACAGGGACTCCAGGTAGGGGGCCAGCAGCGTAGCAGTACAGCAGCATCAAAGGCAAAGTCAGTCAGTGAAGTGGCAGTTTAAGCTGGGCTGGCAGCTCATTAAATATGGCACCAGCATCTGCATTCCTCTCTGCTGACAATGCCATCAGTGTCCCGCTGCCCAGCCCCACCTTACCCGTCCTACAATGGGACAGGCCCCACACCTTCTGCATTCAAATGCGACGGCTGCTGTGGGATCGCGGTCAGTCGGTCAGCCACACACGTGACGGTTTTTGACGAGCCCATTTCCGGGTCCACCACTGGGACCCATGATGGGCTGACTAAATTCAGCCCTATGGAACAGATATTAAGAACTTTTATAGGTATATAAAAAGGAAGAGAGTAGCTAAAGTAAACATTGGTCCCTTGGAAGCAGAGACAGGAGAAATTATGATGGCGAATGAGGAAATGGTAGAGGCATTGAACCAATATTTTGTGTCTGTCTTCACAGTAGAAGACACAAGTTTCATATCAGGAATAGATTATAACCTGGGGCTAAAAAGAGTGAGGAAGTTAAGGTAATTAATATCAGCAGTGAAAAAGTATTGGAGAAACTTAAGGGACTAAAATCCTACAAAACCCCAGGACCTGATGGCCTACACCCTAGGGTTCTATAAGAGATAGCTACTGAAATAGCTCTAGCTATGATTTTCCAAAATTCCTTAGATTCGAGAACGGTCCCATCATATTGGAAGTTGGCAAATGTTACACTGCTTTTCAAGAAAGGAGGGGGATAGAAAACAATGAATTACAGACCAGTTAGCCTAACATCAGTCATTGGGAAAATGCTGGAATCTATTATTAAGGAATTCTTAACAATCCACTTGGAAAAGCACAGTATGATTAGAACAAGTCAACATGGTTTTACTAAAGGAAAATCCTCTTTGACAAAGTTATTACAGTTTTTTGAGGATGTAGCTAGGAGGGTGATAAAGGGGACCCAGTAGATGTAGTATACTTGGATTTCCAAAATACATTCGATAAGGTGCCACACAAAAGGTTAATAGGCAAGATAAGGGCTCATGGACTTGGGGGTTACTATATTAGCATGGATAGAGGATTAGTTAACAGACAGGAAGCAGAGAATGGGCGTAAACGGGGCATTTTCAAGTTGGCAGACAGTGAATAGTGGAGTGCAGCAAGGATCAGAGCTGGGACCTAAGCTATTTACAATCTATATTTAGATGAAGAAACAGAGAGTAGTGTATCTGAGTTTGTTGATGATAGGGGTGGCACAGTGGTGCAGTGGTTAGCACCGCAGCCTCATAGCTCCAGCAATCCAGATTTGGTTCTGGGTACTGCCTGTGCGGAGTTTGCAAGTTCTCCCTGTGACCGTGTGGGTTTCTGCCATGTGCTCCGGTTTCCTCCCACAGCCAAAGACTTGCAGGTTGATAGGAAAATTGGCCATTTTAAATTGTCCCTAGTGTAGGTAGGTGGCAGGATGTGATAGGGAATATGGAATTAATGTAGGATTAGTATAAATGGGTGGTTGTTGGTCAGCACAGACTCGGTGGGCCGAAGGGCCTGTTTCAGTGCTGTATCTCTCTATGACAATGATAGGTGGAAAGGTAAGCTGTGGGGAGGACACAGAGAGACTGCAAAGAGATATAGACAGGTTAAATGAGTGGGCAACAAGATGGCAGATAGAGTATAATGTAGGCAAGTGTGAAGTTATTCACTTTGATTGTAAGAATAGAAAAGCAGAGTATTTTTTGAAAGGTGTGAAACTTTTAAGTGTTGATGTTCAAAAAGACTTTGGTGTGCTTGTACAAGGAACGCAGAAAGTTAACGTACAGATACAGTAAGCAATTAGGAAGGCAAATGACATGTTGGCCTTTATTGCAAGGGCATTGGAGTACAGGAATAAGGAAGTATTGCTACAATTGTGCAGGGTTTTGGTGAGACCACATCTGGAGTACCGTGTGCAGTTTTAGTCTCCACATTTAAGAAAGGATATACTTGCATTGGTCCCTGGATGAGGGGGTTGTCCTCTGATGAGAGGCTGAGTAAATTGGGTCTATATTCTCAGGAGTTTAGAAGAATGAGAGGTGATCTCATTGAAACAAATAGGATTCTGAAGGGGCTGGATAGAGTAGACACTGAGAGATTGTTTCCGCTGGTCGTGGAATCCAAAACACAGGGGCACAGTCTCAGGATAAGGGGCTGATCATTTAGGACTGAGATGAGGAGAAATTACTTCACTCAAGCGTTGTGAATCTTTGGAATTCTCTACCCCAGAGTGTTGTGGATGCTCCATCATTGAATACATTTATGGCTGGGAGACAGAATTTTGGTCTTTCAGGGAATCAAGGGATGGCGAGCAGGCGGGAAAGTGAAGGTGAAGCCCAAGATCAGCCATGATTGTATTGAATGACAAAGCAGGCTCGATGGACCATATGGTCTACTACTCCTTCTATTTCTTGTGTTCTTGTGATTTTGTTTGAAGGCTGCAGGTCCTGACGGCGGCAGCAGAAGCGGATGCTGCTTCTGCTCCAGAGTCATGCAGCCAGCTGAACGCGATCATGTAGCAGCCAGCCAATTAACTACCTGGAGGCGCAGAGCCAGTCCAATTAATGAGCAGGAACAGGCACTGAGGCGCTGATGGCAGTGTCACCTGACTCAAAGGCATGTGCTGGTGCCATATATAAAGGACTGCATGCAGTGCTGCCTTGCTGTTAATGATTGCTTCAGCAACATTGTTGAAGAGCCATTCAGCAAAAGTGAAGACCCTTGCACTCCTGGAGTAGAATTGAAGACCCCTGCACCCCTACACCAGTAGTCAAGTCCCCTGCACCCATCCAACAGGTAAGAGACCCAAGGAGCTGACCGGAAGGCTGCTGCTACCATGGCAGAGGAAAGACAATGGGTGGCCCCACAGTTTAGCAATGCCTCCCTACACTCGCTCCTCCAGGGTGCAAGGGCAAGGCCAGAGATCCTCTACCCAACAGACAGCAAGAAGAGACCATTCTGCCTGACCAAGCAAGCCTGGACGGAGATTGCTGAGGAGGTCAGCAGCCATGGGGTCACCACCCCACTCCACCTCCGAACATGATTACGATGCTGCAAATGGTTCAATGATCTCCTTTGCTCCACCCGAGTGAGTTCTCTATACTGCTCTCCCCTTTGGGCTTACATGTGGCAACGTAAGACAATGCACTAGGTGGGGAGGGAGCGATCACCCAGTTGGCAAGGGGGTGAGAGAGCAGTATATCCTTTCAGATGCATGGCTGCATCTCAGTGACAGGTGGGCATCTGTCTTTGATGATCTTCACCACAACCCTGGACAGCAGATGTATGGAGAAGGCCTTATGTGAGCCACCATCATGGGCCAAAGGGCTGCCACCAGCATAATTGTTGTGCTAGTCTTCATGGGGAAACTAACAGTGCTTAACCTTCTGTTTGCAGGAGAAACGGGCACAATAATAAAGACTGGTGGAGGCCTCCCAGACATCTGTGTTCTGACCCTCGCAGCAATGAAGGCCCTGGAACTGGCTAGGTCACAGGGTGGCCGCACGATTGCTGATGCCGAAACAGGAGTATCAACTCCAGAGAGTAAGTGAACGAGTGCAGGGCCACAAGGGTGCATCTGGGCAACACATGAGGCCTAGTCCCCATGTGGCCACCACTGGACACATGGAGTTCCACAGCAGGCATGGTTGAGATGAGGAGATGTGAAGCCCCTGACCCCTAAATGTTTGTGTTCTCTCAGGTAGGTCTCAGTAATCCCGAAGGAGGATCAGCTGCAGGGACTGGGGGCCATCAGTCCACCTCTGAGGAGGAGGAGGGAGCCTCAGAGGATGCAATGTCACACCATTCCCTGCACCCTCCAGCAGCACAGAGACTCACATCGGTGGGTATGCGTTCACGATTAGATTCAGGTTCAAAAGCTAGTGAACTGGTGAGTACATCACAGACATGCCCGAGCAGCTGATGGAGGAAGTGACAGCTGAGGCTACTGACAGTCAGAGGACTGCTGAAGGCCAGGCCCATGCTGACAACATGCCTCTGGAGTTGTCGGCAACACGGTACCTGCTGGAGCTGCAGTGAGAGGTAAGGGAATATCTGGCTGAGCTGTCAGAGGCTATGTGCACCCAAGCTTGGATGATGGAAGAGTCCATCCAGGCCAGGAGTGCTGCCATACCTCAGGTGTGTGTGCATATGGCTTTCTCCATTAAGAGGCTGGTGACCCTCATGGAGAACCAGGTCCAACAGACCAGTCAGTGGATGCTGGAGATGCGTGCGGACCTACATACCATCACCTTGTCCATGAGCTGTATGCAGCAGTGGCAAGGCGGGAGGGGATGACGTGCCTGGACTCTCCACCAGGCCCTCGTCCTTCTCAGTTGAGCAGGGAGATACAAGTATGGCTTTCAAGGTAGCAGGAGCGGCTGGTCTCTGCATCTGGGGCTCCTTTCAGGGTGCTCTGAGTATTGACAGCAGCTCCTCAGCCCTTCCGCCAGTAACCCCGGCGCCTCCAGTAGCCATGCTGACAGAGGAGGGTCCTGTACCTGTGCAAGAGCCCATCAGCATGCCAGGGCCCTCCAGGCCACAGACAGAGGACAGCTGCCAAGGACATCCCAGGCCATGGGGCAGCCTGATCAGCAGCCTGGCTCCACCTCTGCTGCAGGTGCAGGGGTGGCACCTCAAAGGAGCACATGTAAGTGCATTAAGAAGAGCACCGAGATGCACTTGGGTTTCACAGGTGTTTAGACTTTGCACATGTTAAGGCTTTGCACTGTAGTTCCAATTAATAAATGTAAGACGTACTGCTGTTTGGTCATCCCTGCATCTCTTGCTGCCTTGTCCAATATCATTTTCCCCCCCATCTCCCTCAATGGGCTGCCAGTGTAGTGGTAGGACACGGTTCATCAACTCCTCAGTTTTGTCAGTGTGTGCTATGAGTTGGGGACCAGGCGATGGAGTGCAAGATGAATGAGGTGACAACAGGTCCACATTAAGATGAGTCTTGATTTCACTGATAGTGAAAAGGCATCAGGGTCACATGAAACGGATATGTATGAGATTTTCATGAGCCTCCCTTGTGCGTCTCTCTTTCCTCTTGCCTCTGGTGCAAGGGGTTCCTCATCCTGTGCAATCTGCTCAGCACCACCCTCCACAACCTTCTCATTGGATGAGGAATGGTGATCAATTGGGTGGATCAATCCCATGCCAGCTGGTCTCTCTCCTTCTCTTGCACTTTCTTTGCAGGGCACCACCCTAAAACCATCCCCTTGCTACTCCCTTGGGAGCAAGTGCCACTGCCCCTCTGTGACCCTTGTAGAGTGCCTCCCCACCCATTGGTAATGGCACTTTCACAGGCCTTCCACCTCCATCCAGCAATGGCCTCTGTTCCACACTCTGCCCCTTCCAATGCATATTGCCTTTCAGTATGGCTGGCTGGCAGAGTCAACACTGAAGACTAGCCTCATTGCTACCACCTTTAATTTGTCTGGGCTTTGAAGGCTCGTGAATCCTGTGTGCTGTTCATAAAATACAAAAAGCAGTGTAAAATTCCAGTCAATTACCTTTAAATTTAAGTAATTGCCTTCAAAGCGACCTCAATTGAAGACCCTTCGCAGCATATTCAGAAGTCCGCCCTCCATCGTTCCCGCCATTTGTAAAATTTGAAAGCAACATCATGACGTTGGACTTCTGTGCGAGTGTGTTCCAGCTGCATTTTTCAGCCCTACCCACCTCCTAACTCACTCTTTTGGTCTGATAAAATTCTGGCCTTGTGTGTTTATGCACTGGGCAGCGACGAACACAGTGGAACCCTGCATAAAAATTGTGAGAAAAACTCTTGGTCTTCATAATGTTTATGGAAATTGAGGGGTCATTCCCATAATATAGCAGAGCAGCACTCCAGACATCAAGTTCCTGTTTAGAATGGATGCTTTGAATTTACCTCCTTGGTAACCTGTTTTTTCCAATGAGGTCTGCCTTTGTTTCCAGGTCGTGCTTTTTAAGTCTTCAAAGGCCATTGCATGGCAGGGTCATTTTGTCCAAAGCATTTAAAGTGCTTGAAGGGAAACCTACATCTCTTCATGGCTACTGGCATCTGATGTTGTTCGTGACATTTCTCTTGTAGTTGGCAAGCTGTGAAAATCATTTCAGCAGTGCCTCTTGATGGCCTAAACCCACATTGAGATTTGGGGAGTAGCTCTTCAGCAGAATATGGGCTTATCATCACTAATACCCTGTTACACCAGAAGAACAAATACAGAATGTCATGATAACGCCCACGGACCAAACACTGGCATCTGATCAATTACATCATAGTCCGTGCCCGGAATCACAAAGATGTCCGTACCACCAGAGCAATGACAGGAACTGATGACTGCTGGGCTGATCACCAACTTATTCGTTCAGTCATATCCATCAAACTGGCTCCCAAATGACGGATGCAACAGAAGAGATGTCCACGAAAGATCAACGTTGAAGCTCTGAAGGATCCAATCAAAAGAGACCGATTTCAACAATGCCTTAGGAAAAAACTTTCAAACTTCAATCCAGAATAGAAGAAGAGTGTCCACAGCGCTTGAGATGTCCTTAAGTCCCATATCATCAATGACTGCAAAGAAACATTTGGATTTTCTGTCAGGAAACATCAGGACTGGTTTGATGAAAATGATCAGGATATCAATGAACTGTTTGAGCGCAAGCAACAGATTTTCTGTGCCTGGCAGAATGACCCAAATGCAAAGCAAAAGAAACTGGCTTCCCAACAAGCAAAGGCAGAGATACAAAGGAATACCCACAACATGAAGAACCTAAGCAGATAAGGCAAAGGAAATTCAGTATCTCACTGACATTTCCTTACATTTGGTAAGCAGAAGAATGCCATTGGAGTTGAAATTTCCTATTCTTTCCCTGCCAATGGTTCCATTGCAGAGATTGGAATCTCTTCCAACTCTGGCACTGAAATCTCTGAGAAGAATAAGCCTCTCCTCCTGCAGGACCCCACAGAGAGCTTGGTCAAGTTTGGCTTAGAAATCTTCCTTGGTTTCGTCATTGGTGTCTAGAGTTGGGGCTTATGCACTGATCACGGTGGTGTTTTGGCTCCTTGCCAGTTTGAGATGAAGAGTCATGAGGCACTCATTGCTCCCAAGAGGGAACTCATGAAGCCGGTTGACAAGTTCATTTTTGACGGCTAATCAAACTCCCTGAATTTTGCGTTGTTCTTCTGATTTTCCCTTCCAGAAGAAAGAATAGCCGTCTCAATGTTCCTTGAGTTGTCCCTCTCCAGCTCGCCGGGTCTCACTCAGAGCGACGATGTCAATGTCATATTGCCAGAGTTCTCAGGCAACAAACGCAGTGCGACACTCCAGGCATTCAGTCACGGGTGTGTCCATTAAAGTGCTGATGTTTCAGGTCCCGAACTTTACAACTTGTGTCTTTGTGTGTTTCTACTGCAGAAGGTATCCTTCTGGATTTGGCTATCCAATTGGAAGAGGTGAGGCACACTACGTTTCGGGCAACTTTTCTAGCCTGCTCCCCAATAAGGGGTGAGCAGAGTGGATCCTAAAGAGGGCTACTCAGTCGCAGTTACAGCTATCGAAAGGCATCCCTGCCTCATCCAAGTGCTAGACGACCATCTTGTAACTGCCATCTCCATGCCAGATCATGACTAGAAGCTTCCAGACAACACAATCCTGCTCATGTCGCCATTTGCTGGTCATCGAAGGGCTTGGAGGACGTACTTGGAAAGGAAGATGCCTGTGTGTGACATCTTTTAACATGAAGAAACCATTGCACACCAGCTTCCACATGTACCTTAACAGAACGACACCTTGATCCAATGGCAAGGAAACCAAGACAATTGGGGGGTTTCATTCTGCTGCAGCCTTCGTCCGCCAGAACAGCCGTTCAGATATTTCAGATGGCACATCTTACCCCGCCTGTTCTACTGTTGAGGACTTGTTTGCCAGAGCCTGGTCTGCTTATTATTTCTAGGGTTCCTAATGGGCCTTCACAGTAACCAAAGCAGCCCAGGACATAAAAAGTCCCACCGTACTCCATCCTGTTTTGATCGACCCTTTCTTACTCATTGCCCAGGACGAGTGGGTGGACTTTTGAACCCAACTACAGGAAAAATGTTGCTAAAAACATCAACCTCTCTACATAGCATTCTTTGACTTGACAAAGGCCTTCGATTTTATAAATCGTGAGGCACTCTGGAAGATTCTGTTGAAGTATGGATGTCCTCCAAAATTTGTCACCATTCTTCACTTGCTTCATGATGATATGCGAGCGGTGATCCTTAGCAACGGATCCACTACAGACCCCTTTGAGGTTAAGACAGGCGTTAGACAAGGTTGTGTCATCGCCCCAACTCTTTTATCCATCTTGCTAGCAGCCATGCTCCATCTGACAAGGTCTAGTCAGAAGTAAACAAGAAGGATGTGATTGTACTGGAGAGGGTGCAGAGGAGATTCACCAGGATGTTGCCTGGGCTGGAGCATTTCAGCTATGAGGAGAGACTGGATAGGCTAGGGTTGTTTTCCTTAGAGCAGTGAAGGCTGATGGGGGACATGATTGAGGTGTACAAAATTATGAGGGGCATCGATAGGATAGATAGGAAGAAACATTTTCCCTTAGCGGAGGGGTTAATAACCAGGGGGCATAGATTTAAGGTAAGGGGCAGGAGGTTGAGAGGGGATTTGAGGAAAGATTTTTTCACCCAGAGGGTGGTTGGAATCTGTAATGCACTGCCTGAAGAGGTGGTAGAGGCAGGAACCCTCACAACATTTAAGAAGTATTTAGATGAGCACTTGAAATGCCATAGCATACAAGGCTACGGGCAAGTGCTGGAAAATCGGATTATAATACTTAAGCTTAATGGTCGGCTGAGACACGATGGGCCAAGGGGCCTGTTTCTGTGCTGTACAACTCTATGACTCCCTGCTGGAGTGCAGCTTATTTATCGAATGGACAGTAAACTATTTAATCTCCGGCGACTCCAATCAAAAACTATGACCACCCCGGCTTCAGTCATTGAGCTCCAATACTGACGCTGCAGTAAATGTTGTGTCGGAAACGGATCTTCAGAGGATCGTCGCCATATTTACTGAGGCATATGAGATGATGGGACTTACACTTAACATTCAGAAAACCAAAGTCCTCCATCAGCAAGCTAAAAATGCAAACGCCCCAGCCCCATTGATTAGGATTCATGATGAGTGTCTGGAAAATGTGGAACACTTCCAGTATCTTGGAAGTTATCTATCACAGGAAGCTGACATTGACGAAGAAACCCAGCATCGCCTGAAATCTGCAGGTGCAATCTTTGGCCACCTGAGAAACCGGGTGGTTGAAGATCGTGACATCAAAACTGAAACCAAGCTCATGGTCTACTACGTGGTCATGATCCCTACCTGGCAGTATGGGCTGAAACAGGGACAACGTATCGGAGGCACCTCAAAGCACTGGAATCATATCAACACAGCTTGCGGAAGATCCAACATATCAAGTGGGAGGACAGGTGCACCAACATCAGTGTCCTTTCACAAGCTGGCACTACAAGTATCAAGGCTATGATTATCCATCATCAGCTTCATTGGGTTGCTCATATAGTTTGGATGTCAGATACCAGGCTCCCAAAGCAGGTCTCTTCTCCCAGCTCAGTCAGGGCAAATGCACCAGACGAGAACAGAAGAAGCGCTTCAAGGATGTGCTGAAAACCAACATGAAGAAATGCAACATTGACATCAACTCCTCAGAGACCATCGCCCTGGACCGCACCAGATGGAGGCAGAGTCTGTGGGAAGGATCCCAGCATTTTGAGATCCCACGACGACAAATTGAAGTTGAAAGTTAAGAGCAGCAAAAAGAACAAGCCATGACCTCAACTAATAATACATGGCCAGACATCCCACATGACAACAAATGCCCTATGTGCCATTAAGTCTGTAGATCCTGAATCAGCCTCATCAGCCACCTTTGGCCTTACGGAAGACATTCATCCTCACCTGCGAGGGATAGCCAATAATAATAATACTGGCATCTACTATTCTAGCTCCCAGGCTGTGGCTCAGTTAGTAGCGCACTCGTCCTTGAGTTATAAAGTTCTGGGTTCAAGTCCCATGCCAGGTCTTTAGTGTAGCAATCAAAACTGATGCTCCAGTGCAGTACTGAGGGAATGCTGTCTTTGGGTGAGATGTTAAACTGAGGCCCCCATCTGCTTGCTTGGATAGATATAAAATGATCCCATGGCACTATTTTAAAGAAGAGCATGGGAAATAGCCCTGGCCAATAATTATCCCTCAATCAACCTCACAAATACAGATTATCTGTTTATTATCACATTGCTGTTTGTGGGAACTTGCTGTGTGCACACTGGATGCTGCATTACAACAGTGACAACACTTCAAAAAAGTATTTCATTGGCTATAAAGCACTTTGAGATGTCTGGTAGTTGCAAAAGGTGCTATACAAATGCAAGCCTTTTTTTTTTTCCTGACCACCATGGCTTTTCTATAGCATCATGCACTACATGCTTGGAGTGCCACAAAAATATAGAAATGAGATGGCCTTGCATTACTGTACTATCAGCTCCTCAGCAGTGCCTCAGCAGTCTCAGTGGGTTTGTGCTGGTCAATAATCAACGGTATCAAAGAATATGGATTAAATGCTGGCAAATGGAGTTAAGGTGCTGGTTAGCCATGATCTAATTGAATGTCAGACCAGACTCGAGTGGTTGAATGGCATGTTTCTGTTCCTATTTCCCTATGTAACACAAATTCATATTTTACTGGGGTGTGACCAGCTACAGGTTTTAGCATCTTCTATTTTTACTTTGCTGAAGTTCAGGGTGGTGTTTTTCTGTAATTCACTACTATGTTTGGTACAGTACACAATTCACTCTCTGTGAGGTGCAACAGGGAAGTTCGTTTTTTAACTTACTGTCATTTTTAACCCACCCAGGCAAAGTAAACTTCACCCCACTGCATGCACAGAATCTGTAAATTGATGAACACTCAACACTTCGGAGACTTTTATGTGCAAATTTGATCTGCGTCGTGCTTGTTAAGAAAAGGAAATTGGGGATATTTTAAGACCAGAAAATCGAAGTGAAAATGGTAAGTGGTTTTGATTTGTCAATTTCAGTGTGAGTCTTTGCTCTTTGTCTCAAATGGTAAAAATTTCGGAAAGTCATTTTTTTCTGTCATTCTTTCTCTCTCGCTCTCTCCCTCGCTCCCAGTGGCTGCAGCATGTGATTGGCCTGCATTCAGTGTCCATGAGAAGCTCTCTAGATTAAGATGACCCTTGATATCTGTGAGCAAGGGCTTGAGAATACCCAACTACAGGCTCTGTCACTTCAGCATCTGCAGAATCCCTGCCTGGTTTCTCATATGTGACAGAGGGGAGTGGCAGAAGGGTCATGCTGAAAGAAAGCAACATCTCTTATATGGTCCTATATATAACCACGTGTCTATTAATTGGCGTGACAGCAGATTCAATGTCAGCACTGAAATTAGTGAAGCCTCTATTAAAGGCTTTCTCCATATAGTTTAGTGATATAGCACTGAAACAGGCCCTTCGGCCCACCGAGTCTGGGCCGACCATCAAGCACCCATTTATACCAATTCTACACTAATCCCATATTCCTACCACATCCCCACCTGTCCCTATATTTCCCTACCACCTACCTACCAGGGGCAATTTATAATGGTCAATTTACCTACCAACCTGCAAGTCTTTTGGCTTGTGGGAGGAAACCGGAGCACCCGGAGGAAACCCACGCAGACACAGGGAGAACTTGCAAACTCCACACAGGCAGTACCCAGAATTGAACCCGGGTCGCTGGAGCTGTGAGGCTGCGGTGCTAACCACTGCGCCACTGTGCCGCCCTATATGTTCTCTAAGCCTGTTCAAAGAGAGGAGATTGTGGAATCCAAGGGCAGTATGGTATCACATAGAACAACCTTGAACTTTAAACATGGAAACAGGCCGTTCAACTCAACCAGTCTGTGTTAGTGTTTATCCTCCAAATAGACATAAGACTGAATCCCATGCACCCGTAGACTGAGGATTCATGAGTGAAAATAAGATTTTACGGTAACTGTCGCTGGAGTTGCAACATGCTCTGTGACAGACTGTGCTGCTGCTTTGCAGGGTTAGACTGAAGCATGCAACATGCTGTGAGGTGAAGATTGCTTCACTTCCCTGATTCTTGCTTCAGCTTTCTGTGGTATGCCTATTTATAGAGAAGAGGAACAAATGTTATAATTATCTGTTCCCGATCAGGTCATGAGATATAGCATTCAGCTAAATGAGTGGCATGACTTTTTTTTTTAAGGCGTGGCTCGTTGGTGATGAATGAGTGACTGAATAGGATGAAGAATAAATGAGATACAACTTTGCTACCAACCCTCATCAGGCATTCTCGTTCTTCATCTCTTGCTTCCTCAATGCTTCCTACAGAGGCACTTCGACAAATGTTGCTAAGAGGATGCAGACTTGGGACTCCTCCTGTTATGCATGTTCTCTCCCTCTTGTTAAGTGCAGAGTTATCCTGCAAAAGCAGCAGAAGCCACTGAGCACTGGAATTGGTGGTATGACATAGCCAGGTAACACCTTGGTGTCCACATAACAGAAATCGTGTCATGACAGTAACATGCATCATGCCTATAATGTAGCGCAGTGGTGACTTCACCTTTAAGAGATCAGGCCACTGATGCACTGATGACATCATCAGGCTTATATAAGGAGGAGACACCATTTTGAGATATTCAGCACATGGCTTTATAGACGTACAGCAGCAAGGAAAAGACCTGTATCTGAAATCATGCAATCTAAATAAGTAAGCCAATAAATAGCATTTGTGTTGAATCTGAACATAAAGCCTGCAGTTGTCATTTCAAGAAGACTTAAGAGCACAGCACAACACTACAGTTTCTGGCGAGAAGGAGAAAAGAAAAGAGACCAAGCACAGAAGGTTCCAAGGTTAAGAAAACAAACACAGATTTTTTAAAAAGTTGAGACTAAACCAGGACTGGATCAGTGAGAAAACATCGACTGGAACAGAGAGAAAGCTTGGGCTAGATCAGGGAAAACATTTTTGCAGGTACACAGAAATAAGGAAAATAAACATGATGCAGCCGTAAATTAATTATTAAATGGGGTGCAAACCTGAACACAGTAGCCAGCCAACCCCACAGACAAACCAGGAGCATACAGAATACTTGCATTAACAATTCCAAATTTTTTATTTTACTTTTTATTTAGAGATACAGCACTGAAACAGGCCCTTCGGCCCACCGAGTCTGTGCCGACCATCAAGCACCCATTTATACTAATCCTACACTAATTCCATATTTCTACCACATCCCCACCTGTCCCGATATTTCCCTACCACCTACCTATACTAGGGGCAATTTATAATGGCCAATTTACCTATCAACCTGCAAGTCTTTGGCATGTGGGAGGAAACCGGAGCACCCGGAGGAAACCCATGCAGACACAGGGAGAACTTGCAAACTCCACACAGGCAGTACCCAGAATTGAACCCTCGTCCCAGCCTTTACAGAGATGGACAGCAACCCAGAGCCACACTTGAGCAAATGGCAAGCAAAATTCAAACGCTTAATGGTGGCACTCGATATCAATAAACCCCGAAGAAAGTAAGTGTTACTCCTACACTATGCTGGACCAAAAGTTGACGATTGCTTTGATACACTCATAGACACCAGAACCAACAATGATTATAACACTGCAAATAATGCTCTAACAAGATATTTTCAATGGAGGGCAAATCCTCACTATGAAATTTATGTCTTCAGGCTAGCAAAACAAGATAAGTACAAGACCCTCGACCACTACGTGATGGGACTCAGAAGTCTGAGCTAAAATTACAACTTCACAGGCTTCGACAAAGAAATCATCTCGCAGATTATTATACCTGCCAATCACCAAGACTAAGAAGGTAAGCTCTTAGAGAGGGTGAATCATTAAACTTGTAACGTCTACTCGATATTGGCAGAACTCTGGAAGCCAGCCAAAGACAAGCCAAAGACTTAGAAGGGAAAGAGGGAAGTAACAAAAGACAAGAAACCCCTGAAGCCAGGTCAGGATTGTCAACAGAATCTGTGACTGCCACAAGAGGTTGGTTTCAGCAGAGAAACACACCAAACACAAGGGCACAGAGGAAACCCAGAGAAAGGTTCGAAGCACGTCAAGGAAGACCAAGACACAGATTGAAATCGGCTCACTTTTGAAAATACAATCATTGCAGTGGTGCATAGCCTCAATACAAAACTTGTCCTGTGAGAGGAAAGAAGTGTAAAGCCTGTGGAAAAATGGGACATTTCACAGGAACATGCTGACAAAGCCTGCACAAGACATTAATAGCATTGAATGCCAGAAGGAAGGTTACATATTCGCAGCACAAGATTTTTCTTGCTCACAACCACAAGTGCTGATGCCTGCCCATTTGCAATGTGTTTACAGGCAACTCAACAATCTCTGCAGTAATTGACTCAGGAAAGCAACAGTCAACATAATGGATGCCCCGACATTCCACTAATTACAGAGCAAACAGAAACTGCAATTGAACAAGCCAATATCTAAAATCCTCTCTTACGGATCAGATACCCCTCTACTGGTCCTAGGGATGATCCAAGTTACTTTCAAATCCTCCCATAGGTCCACATATCAAAGAACAAAGAACAGTACAGCACAGGAACAGGCCATTCGGCCCTCCAAGTCTGCGCCGATCTTGATGCCTGCCTAAACTAAAACCTTCTGCACTTCCGGGGTCCGTATCCCTCTATTCCCATCCTATTCATGTATTTGTCAAGACGCCTCTTAAACGTCTCTATGGTATCTGCTTCCACCACCTCCCCCGGCAACAAGTTCCAGGCACTCACCACCCTCTGTGTAAAGAACTTGCCTCGCACATCCCCTCTAAACTTTGCCCCTCTCACCTTAAACCTATGTCCCCTAGTAACTGACTCTTCCACCCTGGGAAAAAGCTTCTGACTATCCACTCTGTCCATGCCGCTCATAACTGTGTAAACCTCTATCATGTCGCCCCTCCACCTCCGTCGTTCCAGTGAAAACAATTCGAGTTTATCCAACCTCTCCTCATAGCTAATGCCCTCCAGACCAGGCAACATCCTGGTAAACCTCTTCTGTACCCTCTCCAAAGCCTCCACGTCCTTCTGGTAGTGTGGCGACCAGAATTGCACACAATATTCTAAGTGTGGCCTAACTAAAGTTCTGTACAGCTGCAGCATGACTTGCCAATTTTTATACTCTATGCCCTGACTGATGAAGGCAAGCATGCTGTATGCCTTCTTGACTACCTTATCAACCTGCATTGCCACTTTCAATGACCTGTGGACCTGTACGCCCAGATCTCTCTGCTGTCAATACTCCTAAGGGTTCTGCCATTTACTGTATACTTCCCACCTGCATTAGACCTTCCAAAATGCATTACCTCACATTTGTCCGGATTAAACTCCATCTGCCATTTCTCCGCCCAAGTCTCCAACCGATTTATATCCTGCTGTATCCTCTGACAATCCTCATCACTGTCCGCAACTCCACCAACCTTTGTGTCATCCGCAAACTTACTAATCAGACCAGCTACATTTTCCTCCAAATCATTTATATATACTACAAACAGCAAAGATCCCAGCACTGATCCCTGCGGAACACCACTAGTCACATCCCTCCATTCAGAAAAACACCCTTCCACTGCTACCCTCTGTCTCCTATGACAGAGCCAGTTTTGTATCCATCTTGCCAGCTCACCTCTGATCCCGTGTGACTTCACCTTTTGTACCAGTCTGCCATGAGGGACCTTGTCAAAGGCTTTACTGAAGTCCATGTAGATAACATCCACTGCCCTTCCTACATCAGTCATCTTCGTCACTTCCTCAAAAAACTCAATCAAATTAGTGAGACACGACCTCCCCTTCACAAAACCATGCTGCCTCTTGCTAATAAGTCCATTTGTTTCCAAATGGGAGTAAATCCTGTCCCGAAGAATCCTCTCTAATAGTTTCCCTACCACTGACGTAAGGCTCACCGGCCTATAATTTCCTGGATTATCCTTGCTACCCTTCTTAAACAAAGGAACAATATTGGCTATTCTCCAGTCCTCTGGGACCTCACCTGTAGCCAATGAGGATGCAAAGATTTCTGTCAAGGCCCCAGCAATTTCTTCCCTTGCCTCCCTCAGTATTCTGGGGTAGATCCCATCAGGCCCTGGGGACTTATCTACCTTAATGCTTTGCAAGACACCCAACACCACCTCCTTTTTGATAATGTGATGACTGAGACTATCTACACTCCCCTAGGCTCATCATCCACCAAGTCCTTCTCCTTGGTGAATACTGATGCAAAGTACTCATTTAGTACCTTGCCCATTTCCTGTGGCTCCACACATAGATTCCCTTCTCTGTCCTTGAGTGGGCCAACCCTTTCCCTGGTTAGCCTCTTGCTCTTTATTTTCGTATAAAAAGCCTTGGGATTTTCCTTAATCCTGTTTGCCAATGACTTCTCATAACCCCTTTTAGCCCTCCTGACTCCTTGCTTAAGTTCCTTCCTACTGTCTTTATATTCCTCAAGGGATTCGTCTGTTCCTAGCCTTCCAGCCCTTACGAATGCTTCCTTTTTCTTTTTGACGAGGCTCACAATATCCCGCGTTATCCAAGGTTCCCGAAACTTGCCAAACTTATCCTTCTTCCTCACAGGAACATGCTGGTCCTGGATTCTAATCAACTGACGTTTGAAATACTCCTACATATCAGATGTTGATTTACCCTCAAACAGCCGCCCCCAATCTAAATTCTTCAGTTCCTGCCTAATATTGTTATATATAGCCTTCCCCCAATTTAGCACCTTCACCCGAGGACTACTCTTATCCTTATCCACAAGTACCTTAAAACTTATGGAATTATGGTCACTGTTCCCAAAATTCTCCCCTACTGAAACTTCGACCACCTGGCCGGGCTCATTCCCCAATACCAGGTCCAGTACGGCCCCATCCCGAGTTGGACTATCTCCGTATTGTTTCAAGAAGCCCTCCTGGATGCTCCTTACAAATTCTGCCCCATCGAAGCCCCTAGCACGAAGTGAGTTCCAGTCAATATAGGGGAAGTTAAAATCACCCACCACTACAACCCTGTTACCTTTACATCTTTCCAAAATCTGTCTACATATCTGCTCCTCTACCTCCCACTGGCTGTTGGGAGGCCTGTAGTAAACCCCCAACATCGTGACTGCACCTTTCCTATTCCTGAGCTCCACCCATATTGCCTCGCTGAATGACCCCTCCGAGGTGTCCTCCCGCAGTACAGCTGTGATATTCTCCTCAACCAGTAATGCAACTCTCCCACCCCTTTTACATCCCCCTCTATCCCGCCTGAAGCTTCTAAATCCTGGAACATTTAGCTGCCAATCCTGTCCTTCCCTCAACCAAGTCTCTGTAATGGCAACAACATCATAGTTCCAAGTACTAATCCAAGCTCTAAGTTCATCTGCCTTACCTGTTATACTTCTCGCATTGAAACAAATGCACTTCAGAGCACCAGTCCCGCTGTGCTCCGCAACATCTCCCTGCCTGCTCTTCCTCTTAGTCTTACTGGCCTTATTTACTAGTTCCCCCTCATTTATTTCACTTGCTGTCCTACTGCTCTGGTTCCCACCCCCCGCCACACTAGTTTAAACCCTCCCAAGTGACGCTAGCAAACGTCGCAGCCAGGATATTTGTGCCCCTCCAGTTTAGATGCAACTCGTCCTTCTTGTACAGGTCCCATCTGTCCCTGAAGAGATCCCAATGGTCCAGATATCTGAAACCCTCCCTTCTACACCAGCTGTTCAGCCACGTGTTTAGCTGCACTATCTTTCTATTTCTAGCCTCACTGGCACGTGGCACAGGGAGTTATGCCGAGATTACAACCCTAGAGGTCCTGTTTTTTAGCTTTCTACCTAACTCCCTAAACTCCCCCTGCAGGACCTCATCACTCTTCCTGCCTATGTCGTTGGTACCGATGTGTACCACAACCTCTGGCTGTTCCCCCTCCCCCTTCAAAATACCCACTGTCCGTTCAGAGACATCCTTGACCCTGGCACCAGGGAGGCAAAATACCATCCTGGAGTCTCTTTCACGTCCACAGAAGCGCCTATCTGTGCCCCTGACTATAGAGTCCCCTATAACTATCGCTCTTCTGCACTTTGTCCCGCCCTGCTGAACAACAGTGCCAGCCGTGGTGCCACTGCTCTGGCTGCTGCTGTTTTCCCCTGATAGGCCATCCCCCCCAACAGTATCCAAAACGTTATACTTGTTAGAGAGGGGGATAGCCACAGGGGATTCCTGCACTGACTGCCTGCCCCTTCTAGTGGTCACCCATCTATCTGCCTGCACCTTGGGTGTAACCACTTCTCTAAAACTCCTGTCTATGACGCTTTCTGTCACCTGCATGCTCCTAAGTGCATCCAGTTGCTGCTCCAACTGATCCATGCGGTCTGTGAGGAGCTGCAACTGGGTACACTTCCTGCAGATGTAGTCGTCCGGAACGCTGGAAGCGTCACAGACCTCCCACATCTCACAGGTGAAGCACTTCATCCCTCTAACTGACATTTCTAGCACTAATTAATAAATAAAAATAAATACTTATTAAATCCTTACTAAATTGTTATAATTAATGATATGGTCCCTAGTGCTAGATTCCTACTATAAATATTAAATGCTGACTAAATACAGTAATCTCCTCCTTCTGGTTTAGTTACTCTACTTATTCATTAGTTAATTAGGGTTTTAATCAATTTTTATCAATGTTTTATTTTCAAATTCAGTACAAATTCCCTACCAGCCAATCAGGTTACAGCTTTCCTGTGACGTCATTTTTCAGGTTTTTTTTTACCAGAGGTCAGTTTTTTATACTTACAGGTCTGGAACTCCGCCCTCCGAGTCTTCTCCGTGAATGTAGGCCGCGAATCCCCGAGGTAAGTTTTTTATACTTACAGGTCTGGAACTCCGCCCTCCGAGTCTTCTCCGTGGATGTAGGCCGCGAATCCTCGAGGTACGTTTTTTATACTTACAGGTCTGGAACTCTGCCCTCCGAATCTTCTCCATGAATGTAGGCTGAATTTCATGTTGTAGACTCAAGCAAGGGAAATCTGCTAAGTTTTGAAACTGCCAGCGAATTGAAGCTGATCACAAACACACCATCAGAGGACAGAATCACCTGACGAAAGAAGACATCCTGAAGAAATATCCACAATTATTCAAAAGGATCAGCAAACTGAAAAACAAGAAAATCAAGCTCCATATTAGTCCAATCCAAACCACAGAAACAGAAGAGGATGGCATTCCTTACCAGAACAGAGGTAGAGAAAGAATTGGACAGACTGGGGAAGACTGGACATCATTGAAAAGACAGAAGGGCCAACACCATGGATCAACCCAATTGTTGTAGTCCCCAAACTCAAAGGACAAGTATGAATTAGCGTGGACGAAACAGGCCAACAAAGTGATAAAACGAGAACGGCACTCCGTGCCAAAGCTAGATGAGATAATTGAAGACATGAATGGGTTACCAATCTTCAGTACTCTAGATTTGACCTTCAGTATCTGTAGTGTTGCAGTGTTTTGAAATTGCAATTGCATTGTGCATTGTGTATTCTAGAGGCTGCTGTAGAACACACATGCTCGAGAGTAAAATGAGAAGCCTTTGTGTTCAGACAGGACTCTTTGTCTGTCTGTCTTTGCCTCATACCTTATACTAAACTCGGCTAAACCTCACTCAAGTCCCAAGGACATCACTATGGCAACATGGTAAACAGAAAAAGGATGAGAAAAACAGAAAAATTGCTTTCATATATGCAAATTTTGGAAAGCTTTTGTCTACTTTCAGACAGCATTTTAACTTGGAGTCTGTTAGAGTGGCTCTAAAATAACCATCCAATCAAAAAAAAGTATATAATCTTAGATCACTGCAGAGAAGTTTCCTCTGAAAGGAATGCAATCCCAGATTCTTTCTTATTGTGTTGCTGATCAGTATGGCATTATCTATGCCCAGTCTATCACCTTTGGATGTGCATTCAGAGCCATCATCTGTATGCCCATGTTGGTAAAAGTGGCTGCGACAAGAAACACAGAAAGCTGTTGGAGTTAGCAAGATCACTATCGCTCTCAGAGTCCACAGCTACTGAAGCTGAGGCTAACAGTAACTACCACACTCCAAGTTCAATTCCTGTGAAGATTATTCATCGCTGATGTGCCAGGAAACCACATGCAAGCAACAACAGCTGTCCCACAAACAGAGTTGTGATCTATCCAAAGAATATTTCCACTGTGACGGTGCTTACCCACACCGGACATAGTGTCTTGCTACTGGTAAACAGTAGCTTGTGGAAAGCTCAACCACTTTGCTTGTGTTTGTCACTCATCAGAAAAATTAACTACTAAGACCATACCAGCAGAAGGGGGCCACACATGCATACCACAGAAAAAAAGGCGAGAGAATGTAACTAATGTCGAGGCTGATGACCCTGAGCAAACTTTGACCTCTCTCTCAGAAACAGCAAACAGCCACGTGTGATAGTGACCATTGGCTGCTCGGACGTAGATGCTCACATAGACACAGGAGCATCTGTCAATGTCATGGGAGACAAAACATTCAATAAACGTCAGGATTGCCCACTCTCTGCAAACCAGGGAATACAAAAATTTTCCCTTATAACAGTGACAAACCACTGAAAATTCTAGGAACCTTTGAAATGCCAGTCTCATTCAAAGATACTAGAATGGATGCTCTATTCTATGTCATGTCAGGAGAAGTGACACTTATCAGTTTCCACACAGCAACAGATCTGCACATGATTGCAGTCATAAATGTGATTCCTTCGCATAACAACATTCTCAAACTGTATGCTGATCGCTTCACTGGTATCGGAAAGTTGAAAGGTGTTATATGCAAGCTGCATGGAGACCCTAATGTACCCCCAGTTGCACATCAACGGCGACGAATACCATTTCATGTCAGAAAACAGACAGAGAAGACCTTCAGAGCGCCTACATGACCTTGATATTGTTGAGAAACTTGGGTTTATGCCTACCCCTTGGGTCTCACCCATACAAGTCATCAAGAAACCCAAGAGTGAGAACCAGATTAGAAACTGCGTTGATATGCAATCACCAAACCAAGCTGTACAATGGGAAAGACACTTGACACTGACAATCGATGATATAGCGAAAGTGAATGGTGTTAAACACTTTGCTAAACTTGACCTCAATGCAGGCTACCATCAAATGGAGCTTGCAGAAATCTTACTATATTCTGTACTCACGTTGGTCTTTTCAGACACAAAAGGTGCAACTTTGGAGCCAGCTCAGTAACTGAGGTATTTCAGCTCATGATTCAATCGGCACTTCAAGGACTTGAAGGCACACTGAACATCAGTGGTGACATTCTCATCTATGGCCGCACGTCAAAGGAACTTGATACATGCCTACATGCATGCCTACAACGTCTCAGAGAATGTAACCTGACCTTAAACAAAAACCAAGTGCTTGTTCAGTGAAAGCAGAATTGAATTTTTCTGTGAAGGAGTATCACCTGATCCACGTAAAGTTGAAGCCATTGCAAACACTGCAGATCCTACAAACGTACAAGAAGTCCGGAGTCTGCTTGGACTCATCACGTACTGCAGTCACTTTATACCTGACCTCCATATACTATCTGCCCCCCTATGTGATTTGACAAAAGAGACCACCAATTGGGAATGGACTAAATCTCACAAACAGGCAGTACACCAGATCAATCGACTTTTGCCAGCAAGCTACACAAATGCCTATTTTAACCCTGAGAAAATGACCTTGCTAGTCATGGAAGCAAGCTCAATTGACTTAGGTGCAGTTGTCATACAGAAAGACAAGACAGGTAACACATCAATTGTTGCGAACACAAGCAGATTGTTAATGACCAGAGAGTAGCATTATTCATAAACAGAGAGAGAAACGCTCTCAATTACATGGGGTATCTTACACTTTCAACTTTACCTTTATGGAAGTGACTTTAAAGCAATAACCGATCATTGACCACTCGTGAGTTTGTTCAACAATCCACATCGCAAACCACCCACTCGAATAGAAAGTTGGATTCTCAAACTACAAGAGTACAAGTTCCAAGCTGAGTATCAGCCAGGCAAGCTCAATCTAGCAGACTACCTTTCATGACATCCATTGTCAACAGCCAGTCCTACTAGTTGTGAAGAAAAGGTTACTGAATAGCATCGTAACTACGTAAGCCTAAATGCAGTACCAAAGTCACTAAAACTAGCTGACATCAAAGCAGCAACAAAACAAGATGAGGTTTTGCAACTATGTATGGAGGCAATGGAATCTTGAAACTGGAAAGATGTGATTGAGAAAGCATCTACAAATGAAATCGCTCACACACTACAAGGTGTTCACAATGGTCGAAATGAGTTCTCCATTACAACCACATCTGATATCAGATGTTTTCATACATGTGAGAGAAAACATCTACCATACTTAAGTGACTATGTTACAGAGATGAATTATTTATATTTTTTATTGTTTACATTTTAGAAACAAATCATTGATACATGCTATGTCTCTCATTTAGTAAGAAGGGGAGGGATGTAGTGTTGTAGTGTTTTGAATTGCAATTGCATTATGCATTTTGTACTCTAGATGCTGCTGTAGCTCACACATGCGAGCAATGTGTAACTAAAACAGAGAGAGTAAAAAGAGAAGCCTTTGTGTTCAGACTAGAGCATGGCTACCCGACACGTGTCGGGGTCGGGACAGGTCGCTCTTCCGGGTCCAGCATTTGGGCTCGGGTCGGGTCGGGCTGGGTTGAACACGCTCTATCACCACCTCTGGCACATGGCTCCAATGTTAATGTACTTTTTGGATTGAAAGGTTGTTTAGTTACAGTTATTTTAAGCTCGTGTAGATAAGCAACAAAGTGAAAGACAGAAGCTAGGTTAACTGATAGTCGGGTCAGGCGCGGGAAAAATGAAAGGACTTGGGCTGGGTCGGGCTCGGGTCAGGTGTAGTTCTGTCGGGTTCTAATCAGGTTTCATTTGCAGACCAGAGCTGGCCTTTAGTTCAGACTGCAGTCTTTGTCTGTCTGTCTTTGCCACATGCCTTATACTAAACTCGGTTAAGCCTCAGTCAAGTCCTGAGGACATCACAGTACCCACACTGGATTAAGAAGGTACAAACATTTAATGTTTGGAGTAAACGCAGCATCCGAAATTTTTCAATTGGTTGTAGCAGAACTACTTACAGGCCTGAATGGAGTCAAGAATGTATCAGAGGATATTATTGTATATGGGGAAATACAAGCAGAACATGACAAGAACTTACAGACAGAGCTGGATCGACTCCAAGTGCACAATTTGTGATTAAATAAAGACAAGAGCATTTTTTCAGCTACAGAAGCGAAGTTCTACGGACACATATTTAATGAAAAAGGTCTGTCTCCAGATTCTAAGAAGGTGAAGGCAACTTGTACGCAGATCCTGCTATGAATGCAAAACAGAGACAACGTCTGGTATTGAGGGTGATGTGTCTGAAACCTATCCCCTCCAAATTTCAAACTAGTCCAACTGAGTTTTGTTCAATATAATTTTGCAAATGTCAATTTTAAAGAAAAGGGAGAAGCTTTACATTTAAAAGAAGGGGTAATGTAATGTGCAGTGGTGACTTCACCTTTAAGAAATCATACCTTTAAGAGATCAGGCCACGGATGCAACTGATGACATCATCAGGCTTATATAAGGAGACACCATTTTGAAACACTCACTCCACATGACTTTACAGAGAGCAGATAGATGTGCAGCAGCAAGGAAAAGACCTGGACCTAAAATCATGCAATCTAAATAAGTAAGACAATAAATAGTGTTTGTGCTGAATCTGAACATAAAGCCTGAGGTTGTCATTTAAAGAAGACTTAAGAACAGAGCACAACACTACAACGTCAGTTCAGCACATGGAAGGGGTTGTTAAAGGGAGCAGCAATTGAAGTTAGTAGAGAAAGTGTTAGGGAAGTGCGTTGCTGGGTGCATAATGGGCATCCATAGGAAGCTAGCCAATACTGGAAGATCATTATGGGTGGGAAGGAACTCTTCATAGCATTCATATTTACTACACTGGATTCAATGAAGTGACCGCATGGGTTTCCGCCGGGTGCTCTGGTTTCCTCCCACAGCCAAAGACTTGCAGGTTGATAGGTAAATTGGCCATTGTAAATTGCCCCTAGTGTAGGTAGGTGGTAGGAGAATGGTGAGGATGTGGTAGGGAATATGGGATTAATGTAGGATTAGTATATTAGAATTAGAATTAGAATTAGAATATTACAGCGCAGTACAGGCCCTTCGGCCCTCGATGTTGCGCCGATCATCTGACCTACACTATTCCATTTACATCCATATGTCTATCCAATGACCACTTAAATGCCCTTAAAGTTGGCGAGTCTACTACTGTTGCAGGCAGGGCGTTCCACGCCCCTACTACTCTCTGCGTAAAGAAACTACCTCTGACATCTGTCCTATATCTTTCACCCCTCAACTTAAAGCTATGTCCCCTCGTGTTTGCCATCCTCATCCGAGGAAAAAGACTCTCACTATCCACCCTATCTAACCCTCTGATTATCTTGTATGTCTCTATTAAGTCACCTCTCCTCCTCCTTCTCTCTAACGAAAACAACCCCAAGTCCCTCAGCCTTTCCTCGTAAGACCTTCCTTCCATACCAGGCAACATCCTAGTAAATCTCCTCAGCACCCTTTCCAAAGCTTCGACATCCTTCCTATAATGCGGTGACCAGAACTGCACGCAATACTCCAGGTGCGGCCTCACCAGAGTTTTGTACAGCTGCATCATGACCCCGTGGCTCTGAAACTCGATCCCCCTACTAATAAAGGCTAACACACCATATGCCTTCTTAACAGCCCTATTAACCTGGGTAGCAACCTTCAGGGATTTATGTACCTGGATACCAAGATCTCTCTGCTCATCTACACTACCAAGAATCTTCCCATTAGCCCAGTACTCTGCATTGCTGTTACTCCTTCCAAAGTGAATCACCTCACACTTCTCCGCATTAAACTCCATTTGCCATCTCTCAGCCCAGCTCTGCAGCCTATCTATGTCCCTCTGTACCCTACAACACCCTTCGACACTATCCACAACTCCACCGACCTTCGTGTCATCCGCAAATTTACTAACCCACCCTTCTACACCCTCATCCAGGTCGTTTATAAAAATGACAAACAGCAGTGGCCCCAAAACAGAACCTTGCGGTACACCACTAGTAACTAAACTCCAGGATGAACATTTGCCATCAACCACCACCCTCTGTCTTCTTTCAGCTAGCCAATTTCTGATCCAAAGCTCTAAATCACCTTCAACCCCATACTTGCGTATTTTCTGCAATAGCCTACCGTGGGGAACCTTATCAAACGCCTTACTGAAATCCATATACACCACATCCACGGCTTTACCCTCATCCACCTGTTTGGTCACCTTCTCGAAAAACTCAATAAGGTTTGTGAGGCACGACCTACCTTTCACAAAACCGTGCTGACTATCGCAAATGAACTTATTCTTTTCAAGATGATTATAAATCCTGTCTCTTATAACCTTTTCCAACATTTTACCCACAACCGAAGTAAGGCTCACAGGTCTATAATTACCAGGGCTGTCTCTACTCCCCTTCTTGAACAAGGGGACAACATTTGCTATCCTCCAGTCCTCCGGCACTACTCCTGTCGACAATGACGACTTAAAGATCAACAACAACGGCTCTGCAATCTCCTCCCTGGCTTCCCAGAGAATCCTAGGATAAATCCCATCTGGCCCAGGGGACTTATCTATTTTCACTCTTTCCAAAATTGCTAACACCTCCTCCTTGTGAATCTCAATCCCATCTAGCCTAGTAGGCTGTATCTCAGTAATCTCCTCGGCAACATTTTCTTTCTCTACTGTAAATACTGACGAAAAATATTCATTTAACGCTTCCCCTATCTCCTCTGATTCCGCACACAACTTCCCACTACTATCCTTGATTGGCCCTGTTCTAACTCTTATCATTCGTTTATTCCTGATATACCTATAGAAAGCCTTAGGGTTTTCTTTGATCCTATCCGCCAATGACTTCTCGTGTCCTCTCCTTGCTCTTCTTAGCCCTCCCTTTAGATCCTTCCTGGCTAGCTTGTAACTCTCAAGCGCCCTAACTGAGCCTTCACGTCTCATCCTAACATAAGCCGCCCTCTTCCTCTTGACAAGCGCTTCAACTTCTTGAGTAAACCACGGCTCCCTTGCTCGACAACTTCCTCCCTGCCTGACAGGTACATACTTATCAAGGACACGCATTAGCTGCTCCTTGAATAAGCTCCACATTTCGTTTGTGCCCATCCCCTGCAGTTTCCTTCCCCATCCTACACATCCTAAATCTTGCCTAATCGCGTCATAATTTCCTTTCCCCCAGCTATAATTCTTGCCCTGCGGTATATACCTGTCCCTGCCCATCGCTAAGGTAAACCTAACCGAATTGTGATCACTATCGCCAAAGTGCTCACCTACATCTAAATCGAACACCTGGCCGGGTTCATTACCCAGTACCAAATCCAATGTGGCATCGCCCCTGGTTGGCCTGTCCACATACTGTGTCAGAAAACCCTCCTGCACACACTGGACAAAAACAGACCCATCTAAAGTACTCGAACTATAGTATTTCCAGTCAATATTTGGAAAGTTAAAGTCCCCCATAACCACTACCCTGTTACTCTCGCTCCTGTCGAGAATCATCTTCGCTATCCAAATGGGTGGTTGTTGGTCGGCACAGACTCTGTGGGCCGAAGGGCCTGTTTCCGTGCTGTATCTCTTCTATGACTCTCAGTAACAAAATTCAGTACAAATTCTGATCTAAGCAAATATCCTATTGCAATGGTGTAGGGATGATTTTATCCATCCCTTGGTAATGGGCAGGGAGCCAGGGGAGCAGACAAAATGACATGGGATGGTGCCGGGCAGCGTGCCTGACATTGTGCTGCCCCCATGCCATTTTGTCTATAGCAGGCACTGTGGCAGACAGGAAGTCGGCTGGGATTTTAAGCCACTTAACTGGCCCATTAAGGGCTACTTAAGAACCATCTCCCGCCTCCGCTAGCATCTAGCCAATGTTGGAGATGCTGCCTGGTGAGACCTGGCAGCCTCAAAGCAGGCTTGTGGGGGGTTCCCTCCTCTAGGGGCAATTCATGACCCACGGAGGTCCCCCTGCAGGCGATGGCCACCCCAAAGCAAGTTTCCCCACCCTCGCCCTCATCAATCAGCCCCCCATCCTCTCACTGAGGTTTGCCTAACTGGCCTCGGTGACCCTGACCCCACTTACTTTGGTCCCAGGACCTCCTGTAGTATCAGCAGTGGCCACTGCTCCCACTGGTGCTGCTGGGACTGCTGAGCTGCTGGCCCTCTGATTAATCAGCAGCTCGGGGTGGGAGCTTGTCCCTTAAAGGGGACAGTATTCCCGACGGTGGATAGTTAATTGCCTGCCCACCGTTGAATTTGGCAGGGGTCCAATGAAGGACCGAGGTGGGTCATCCCCCACCTTCCGGCCTATCGCTGGATTCCCATCGCCAAAATAAAATCCAGCCCATAAATTTGCTGTACAAATTTACTTCAATGGATGGTGTGCTAGGCCACCATACCAAGGTTCAGTAAGTAATTTTATAATATCATCTACAGAAGAAACGTGACTTTCAGTATTCATGGTTTTGACTTGCTAACAGTGGCTGGATATTAGTTCAGAGTAATCATCAGCAGCTGTTTGCCACCCTTGTTACGTACCTTGCTGTTGCTCGCAAAATGAATATGAAAAGTGTAAGTGGGCAACGTGGAGAGAATTTTTAATAAGATTTCATAAAATAATGTTTTACTGTTGTGTATTCATGGCTATCTTCACTGGTGAAATAATGCATTTGAAATATGCAAATGTATTAGTGTCTGTGTAATCCTAAGTACCATTATACACTGTGAAGTCACTGTTTGGTGACAAATACATTAACTTTGAAATATCTAAAATGATGCTGTGATGTATGAGAATAGATATATATATAGGAAGAGTATAGTCAGCTTTCTGAAGCCAGGGGCTTCCTTTTAATAGAGTTCAGCAACGATAATTTCAGTGTGATAAGAGGCGAATACAAAACTATTGTATGTAAATATAGAAAATGATTAATAACATGAACTTCCCTTCTCAATTTATTTGAAATGTTTCTATAGGTAAAAGGAACATCAGCCCCAGCACTGACTTTACTGTGCTTCCTCTTTTTATTCTACTTTGTTGTAAAACTGCTCGCAAGCAGTTGGATTCCCAGAAGTCTCCCATGTGATGTGAGTATACGGAACAATGGCGCCTCCATTCAATTAGACTGTAGAAGTCGCCACCTACACAGCATACCAGCAAACATTCCTCTGAATGCAACCAGTCTAAATCTTGCAGATAATCAGATCACAAATATTTCCCATTATTCCTTCTTCAACTTACAAAATCTAACCAAACTAGATTTGAGCGGGAACATTTTACCTGGAAGCACTGTAACGCATCCATATAGGAAGGGCATGAGTATTGCAGAAGACAGCTTCTCCTCCTTGATAAAACTACAAGAATTATACCTGGATGAAAACCACTTCTGCCAAATTCCTAAGAAACTGCCATCTAGTTTACAACTGCTCAGCCTCAATGGCAATAAGATTCTACATATAACAAAAGAGAATTTACCAAACCTGTCAAACATAGAAGAACTTTACTTGTCACAAAACTGTTACCATCACAACCCCTGCAATGTGTCTATCCATATAGAGGATGCGGTATTTTCAAGTGGCAACAAACTGAAAATTCTCACACTTGGCTCGAACAATTTAACTTCCGTTCCTCGTAATCTGCCAGAAACTTTAAGTTATCTGTGTCTCCAGAAAAACAGGATTCAAACTATAAACCAAGATGATTTTAGTCATCTAGTTGACCTAGAGTTCCTTGATTTAACTGGAAATTGCCCCAGATGCTATAATGCTCCTTACCCATGTGAACCCTGCCCTGGAGATAACTCCATTCACATACATCCTTATGCTTTTCAAAGACTTTCAAAGTTAAAGACATTAATTCTTTCCAGCAACTGCCTCCGCAAAATAGAAAGCAACTGGTTTCAGAACTGTACCAGCTTGAAAGTTCTGCAACTTCAACTGAATTTCTTGATTCATGAAATTGCTACTGGAGACTTTTTAAACCACTTACCCAGACTAGAAGAACTTGACTTGTCTTTCAACTATGAAATAAAATATTATCCAAAAGCTATCAACCTTTCAGGAAATTTTTCCAAATTAGTCTCCCTAAGGCGATTACGTATTGAAGGTTACGTTTTCAAAGAACTTGATTCACAGGATCTAAAACCACTGTACCGTCTCTGCAATCTTACTGTCCTCAACCTCGGTACGAATTTCATTAAACAAGCAGACTTAACAATCTTTCAAAAATTTACATCACTTGAGGTAATATATCTGTCAGAGAATAGGATATCCCCTCCATCAGATAATGGAGATCTTTATGTTTCTGCGCATGCAGGTAAACATTTTCCTTATGTAGAATCAAGTTTAAAAGATTCATATTTACGATCTGAAAATAGCAATCAGGGATATGAATCCTTTAATGACGATGATAGCAATATCCTTGGACTAAAGGTGAAGCCGGCTTGTCATTCTTATGGGAAGACATTGGATTTGAGTTTGAACAATATTTTCTTCATCACTCCAAAGCAGTTTAAAGGCTTTGAGGAAATAAAGTGCCTGAATTTGTCAGCAAATGCAATTGGGCAAGCTTTAAATGGTACTGAATTTGCATCCTTGCCCAATCTGAAATATTTAGATCTTTCTTTTAATCGACTTGATCCAGCTTATGATAATGCTTTTAAAGAACTGTGGCAACTGGAAGTGTTGGACTTAAGTTACAACCTGCACTATTTCATTGTTGAGGGTGTCACACACAAAATGGGTTTTATTGAAAACCTTAAATATTTGAAAGTGTTAAACTTAAGCCACAATGCCATCTTCACCTTGACAGAGTCAGGATTGAACAGTAACTCCTTGGAAGTTTTGAAGTTCCAAGGGAATCGCTTGGATATTTTATGGAATAAGGAGGACTGTAGATATATATGCTTATTTAAAAATCTAACTAATTTAACATATCTTGATTTATCTTACAATCAACTGCAACATATCCCCTTGGATGTTTATGAAAATTTACCACATAACTTGTCATATTTGTCTTTCAGCGATAACAGTTTAAACATGATTAATTGGGATAAACTACAATTATTGAAGAATCTGCTGACCTTAGATCTGAGCAACAATAAGTTAACCAATGCTCCCGATGGACTGTATAATAGCACCAAATCCCTCCAAAAACTTGTACTGAGAAAAAATAGAATTTCTCAACTTCCCGTAAGCTTCCTTACATCAGCAAACAGAATAAAATATCTTGATTTAAGCTATAACAATATTAAAGTGTTAAACCAGACAGTTTTTTCAGCAAGCGAACAACTTTTCCTAGAAGTGCTCATTTTAAAAGGGAATCCATTTTATTGCACTTGTGAACTTGCACCATTTATTGTATGGATTAATAATTGTGACCTGGACATTCCTCAATTGGCCACTGATGTTACCTGTGAATCACCTGAAGATCATCGAGGACAGAGCATTATTCTCCTTGATCAGCACACATGTACAATGGATGGCGTTGCCGCTTCATTAAGCTTGGCTTCTGCCATCATCATTTTTTGCACAATGTTTATAGTGGTGACCCATCATTTATTTTTCTGGGATGTATGGTACTTTTACTATTTCTGCACTAATAAATTAAAAGGGAATCCGTATCACTCTCTTACAATGCAGAGCTTTTCCTACGATGCATTTATTGCTTATGACACTTCGGATCTGGCTGTGACAGACTGGGTTGTCAATGAACTATTAGTTCATTTGGAAGATAAAGGAGACAGGCAATTCTGCCTATGTTTGGAAGAGAGAGACTGGGAGTTAGGAATGGCTGTTGTTGACAATCTTTCTCACAGTATACAGAACAGCAAAAAGACTGTGTTTGTGCTCACAAGGAGCTATGTCAAGAGAGGAACTTTCAAAACAGCCTTTTATATGGCTCACCAAAGACTGATGGATGAAAATGAAGATGTAATTGTGCTGCTCCTGTTAGAGCCTGTTTTAATAAACTCAAAGTATCTGAGATTAAGGAAAAGGTTATGTAGCAGCTCAGTGTTACGCTGGCCTCAAAACCCTAATACTGAAGTTTTTTTCTGGCAGTGCTTAAGAAATGTAATAGCCACAAACAATAGGTCAAGATACAACACAACTGTGGAGTTCACTTAACCTCAATTGAAGCTTTTTTACTTTTATCCACATTGTTACGACCAGGTGAGAAGGGTGTCTAGGGGTCCCTCTCAGTCTTCACCTGGTCTTACTGTAACAGGGTTTAATTTTAAACACATCATGTTTTTTTTAGCTCCACCTTGGTGAATCCTTGTTCACCGCTTTCCAATTATAAGGCAAAGAAATCAGCACAAACTAGCTTTCTTAGGTTTAAAGAAAAAAAGTTGAAATTTATTAAACTTAAACTCTAATTCGGTTGACTCCTATGGATACATGATGTGTCCACGCTAGCATGCATATGTGATACACACGTGCAAATAGAGACAGAAAAGAGCAGAAGAAAAAATAAAGTGAAAAGTTTGAGGCAATATCTGAAGAGTTTTTGTTACGGGTTTTCGAGCTCACTGTAGAGTCCATGATTGTAGGTAGTTCTTGCTTTTCTTTGGGGCCCAGTATTCTTCTTAAACCTTGTTCGCTGTAGGAGACTTCTCTCTCTTGGGGTTCATGTATCTTCAGTGGATTCAGAGGCTTGTGAGAAAGAGACGGGAGCAGACAGGAGAGATCTTCTCAATCCAGGAGCTAACAGTCTTTCTCTGAGTTCAAACTGTTTGTACAATTCAGAATATCCCAGGTTGCCAAGCAGGTTAGTCATGTGACTAACTGGTCTGCCCATGTCTCGGCTCTGTGGATTGGATCATCTTAGCAGGGCCTGGCATGCTCCTCTTACACACAATACTTGGTGATCCAGGTCCATTGTGGGTTGATCGTGTCAGGGAATAGTCCTTTGCCCTTCCAAGCACTACCTGTTAATATGCAAATGTCTTTTCCAACCACGGTTGGTCTGTTTAACAAGTCCTTTCTTCACTCCAGTAACAGTTTAAAAATTAATGTTCATGATAAAATTAATGTGCCTCATCTTTGGCAGGCGGGGGCCTAGAATGACAACATAATGTACCATCTCTAATCAGGCAGGCTGAAAACTCCAGTCTACTTCTTTCGCAATCTGTTCTCAAATCTAAGCTCAACTATGGTTCCTTTCCACGACCAAGTTATCTTAGCATTAAGGCCAACCTGGAGAGCAAGAGCAAGTCAAAATTGCTCATTTCCCCTCGATAATAAACTGTCAAACTGTCTCCTCTGACTGCAGCCTTCAGTTCCCTCCACCCTCACTATGAGGAGCTCATGGATTTCTGTGTGTTCAAAATTAGGGCATCCTTCCCTCAGCTCTACTGCCCAAACCACTTCTCCATCTGATCACCCACTGCCGTTTATTGCAGTTTCACTCCCATCTGCTCTCCCACCATCACAAAACTTATTTTGTTCTTTAGACTACCACCTAATCTCTCAATTTCCTCCCATAGAAATCTTTGATCACTAAACTCCTTTTCAGTACCATGATTGTAACATTATCAATCTGACTCTTTTCTCCAGCTCAGTCCTATATCCTTCAAAATGACCACCCTCTTCAAATCACACACTCAATCCTTACACTTTCCCAAATATTGCTCCAACTACAATAAATTGCTTTGCAATTGAAATCTCACCTCTCATACTAATCCCCATTTGAAGCCCACTAATCAGACTTCTGCTTCATTCACAGCACTGAGACAACACTGGTCAAAATCACCAATAAGCTCTTGTGTGACCACAGTTCAATGTCTCTTCTTACCCTGCTGAACCTCCCTACTCACTATGACAGCATCAACCATTCCACATTCGTCAAACTCCACTTTACCTCTTATATAATATAATATATAATATAAAAACAAGAAATGCTGGAACCACTCAGCAGGTCTGGCAGCATCTGTGGAAAGAGAAGCAGAGTTAACGTTTCGGGTCAGTGACCCTTCATCCACTTTACCTCTTCCTTGGTTCCATTAATGCCTGTTGCCTCATTAGTGCTACTTCATCTCAGGTGGCTTCTTCTTCCAATGCTCGCATAATGCAACATCCTTGCTACCCTCCTCTTTATCATTTACATCCAAATTCTTAAAAACCATCATTTGGAAGCACGGTTTCAACATGTATACCAGTAATGCTCATTACTTCCCATCTATCCTCTCCATCAACCCATCAATGACACCTCTCCATTCAACTACCATCCTGCACAAATTTGTGGAAGAGCCATAATTTTCACCAGTTTAATGTCAGCAAAACTGAAGTGATCACATTTCGCTCTCAGAAGCATCTATGATCTTTTAGTATTGATTCCATTTTCCTCCTCATCTACACAGACTGAGTGCTGACGTATAGGATTTGGGCATTTTGCTGGATGAGACTCCACTTCCTTTTCCACGTCCAATCAGTCACTAAGATTGCTTTCTTTCATCTCCAAGAACTTGCATGTTTCTTCCCCTACCTCTCTCTGTCAGACACCAAAATCCAAATTCCTATCTTTATCACCAGGAGGCTGGGTTTCTCCAAAATATTCTTTCTGTTTTTCCTGACTTCACCCTTCACACCCTTTGTCACTTCTTTTGCATAAGCTTCCCTAGCTCATATCACTCTTTGTCAGTAAAGGAAACAATATTATTAACAATATAATGGTAATTCAACCCATTAAACTTACTTTGATTTTACCTATTATTCAGAAAGGCGAGGGGAAGTCAAACTACTGGTGCATTGACAATTTAAAATGTCTTAAGTACTGCTTCTGAAAGCCCTTCACTTATTTTGGTTGATTGAAGATGTGTTCTGTTCCAATATATAAAGTGAGACCACTGTGCTGCTTTTTTTACTTGATGCTGTGTTAATAAACTATTTTTGCCTTATTCACTATGTCCAAAGTTTATTTGAATCTAGTGATGAGAAAGCAGATCTGGTCAGGTGCTGAGATTGGGGCAGATTTCGATGTGGTGCATAGTGCTACCTTTACACCAATGGAAGACGATTTGCACCCGCTGGTGATCTGGAGAGATAATTTCAAGAGAGTTTCCAGGGCCAGCTGATTTTCATATCCACTGGAGTAGTGATTGGCATAAATTCCATGTAAAATAGCTGTAATTATGGAAAGTAGTCTTTCAATAGATTGTTCTAACTGATCACTGCAACAACAGACAGGAGCAGTGCCTCGATCCCTCACTTGAATCTCATCTAACATCACTACACAGGATAGATTTTGACTTTGTGTGATAATGTAAAATGAAAGATAACAAGTCAGCAGCCTGGTTTACATCTCTCTTGGTTTTTATTTCCATCGACGTGATGGAAGGACTGCAATCACAGTGTGTCAGTTTTCAGTGACACTGCATGAAAATAGGCCTACCACAGTGATTAGCTGCATCCGCTAGGATGCATATCAGTGTCATCTGCTGCAAGGGCACCTGCAGATATTGTGCTGCATAGAGCTGGCACATTCAGTGGCAGTAACGGTCCACTATGGCCTGAAACTTTGCTCCTCTTCCTTGGAGGCATGCTGCAATGCTAACCTATCAGGAGATTCAGCAAAGAAGCATGGAAGACCAATCACCTAGTGTAGTACCATCACCACTTCAGAAAGCATTAAGGAGGGGGTTGTGTGCTAAGTTGCTCCATTACTTTCCTGCAGACTCATGGATGTATCTTGGGTCTCTTTTCCCTTCACTTATGCCTGTCTCTTAGTCCTCTGCCCCAGTAAATGCTGACAATGAGCCTTTCCAAACTTTTCAGAATCTTGTCACCGTATTGTGATATTCAGCGCCTTGGGGCATTTTACTACGTTAAAAGCGCAATATAAATGCAAGTTGTTTTTGTTGCTACTCTCCTTTAATTGTGCCTATCCCTTTACAATTAATTTAACATGCAGGCTTCTGCTCCCACTACTAGTGAGGCCTCGGGGCCTGTGCAAAGCTACTTTGAAGCTATGGTAATGAGCTGATCTAGGGAAACTAGATGTAAACAGCACACTTCCATTTGAGTCTTCTTGATATATCCACAAGTGAAGTATGCCTTAAGGTATAGCCCTCAGCAGAGTTACCAAGATTATTATCTTTAGCAACTTTATTATATAAAGAGGCCTTCAACAAATTAAAGGAGCCACAACACAGAGTATTGTTTTGGAGCCAGGACAGAAATTTCCTTAACGGACAATCTGAACTATTCCAAGATCCATATAGAACATATTTTCAGATACTGATGTGTCTGCAAGAGGTTTAGGACCGGAAGGAGCAAGCAACTGTTTGGGATAGACGGATGAATGAGAGCAGCTCTGGGTCAGTGGAGGAAGGTGATTAGGACATTCACTACCAACTCAATGATCCCACATATTTCCAATCTGTGCAGGGGAAACACCTGGTCACACAAGTAAGAGGAGTCAGCCACAGCTTCCAGAATGCACTGTACTAAGCACATTTGCCACTTCCAATATCCTCCCCTATCACACTATGTTGAAGTCTCCAATGGCTTGCCATCAATATCCAGGAGGCAGCACAGTGCCCTTTACACTCCATCCTTCACCTGGAAATGTTCATTCATTCATTCACAGCCTTACATACAATTGCCTTACTAGAAACCTCGCCTAGAATGTAATTGTTTCAGACATCTAGGTTTTACTGCACTTCATGACTACTGATATTAATTTAGCCCTTCTGCTTTACCTTTTTTAAGGTAAGACAGCCCATAAGAGTCAGGAGAGAATGGCAGCAAATCGCAGAATCCCAAATCTAAGACCTTGAAACCTCACCACCACTGCCAGCCCCTTACACTGGGTGAAGAGCTTGGGGATTTTCAGTTCATATGCAGAACATCAAGTAGGTTATATTAGAAAGTAAGTGGCAAGTGGAAATTTGGGTGGAGGAGTCAAGCAGCATACACAACATATTAGATGTCCATTTAAAAAAAGACGTCCACCATGGAATGTGGAGCACTTTCAGAAACACCTGCAAAAGAGGTCCCCAAGATAAGGTCCAAGAGGCAATTTTTGCTTCCTACTTGAGTGTTGGCATAGAGGCCTCTGGTGCCAGACAGGAGAGGGCTATCACTTTCAGTTTGGACAGAATTAATGAGGTTGCCGACAAGCATCACAAGTTTCACTGATCTCAAAGAGGCCATTCAGTTTGTTTGCTCGATTATCTGTGCTTAGTCTCCAGTACTAATAGCAGGACAGGAAAACACATAAGTGGTGGTATTTTCTCTTCAGATGCATGTGGTCCGCCTAAGCCCATTTGATGTCTTCTTGTTTTTTTTATTCATTCATGGGATGTGGGCTTCTGCTGGCTAGGCCAGCATTTGTTGCCCATCCATAATTGCCCTTGAGTAGCTGGTGGTGAGCTGCCTTCTTGAACCGCTGCAGTCCATGTGGGGTAAGGACACCCACAGTGCTGTAAGTTGAAACATGTTTCCAGGTTTTATTGTTGATTTATAAAGGAACACTATATTCTCTCCTTTTTTTTAACCTTGGCTTTGTCATCCAGAGGAAAAATGTTAAGTTTATATACTTTTCTGATAGATTAAAGTTTGTAGCTTTCAACTGTGTTCTATAATAAGCACATTTTTATTTTTTCTTTCTCCCCTCCTGAACGCACTGACTCATACTCGGGGATGGTTCCACAGGTGCTGGCTGTTCTCTAGCACATCATCAAAGTGGCTATTCTTTATGCGTGACCCTGGACACCGACTAACTACAAATGCAGTTGACAGTAAACTTGGGACTCCTAACTTGGTGATGTGTTTTTCATTAAATGCTGTACATTGCATTGCGGAAATAAAATGCTTGGTGGATTCCAATGAAATGGAAGCAGTTACAGCTCACCCACCAACTCAGGACACCACTCACTGTGGCTTAATGACATGTGGAAGACACTCAATGAAAAGTTATGTACTCACTGAATTGGGAAAAGTTTGCAAAGATTTGGTTTCCATTCATGGCATATTTCCAGTAACAGACAACTCCAGCACCCTCACTCACATACCTCACTGTGTATTGCATTGAATTCATACCCAATATATATTTGGTGCACTGATTCTACTGTCAGGCAAGCCCCCCACCTGCCAAGAATGAGGAAAATTAATTTTGCCACATGAACATTGATTTCAAACTGTTGATGGTGAAGAAAGAACTTGCTTTAAAAAACAATTGGAGACTTTGGCTGGAGAGAGACATTGGCATATCAACAGACAGGACTTCAAAGGACAAAGGAGTTATTCCCTGCTCCAATTTAATCCACAATGGACTTTTGATTACCAGACGTTGAAGGTGGAAAGGCTAGCATTCCAGGTTAACTGTTAAAATGACGGAATACACAAACGGACATGGTTGGACCAGTTTGGTTACATGCTGACTGCTGGAGTTTTTTGAGTTTGAACTTCCAACAGGGATTTGGAACTCAGAAAGCTTTGCTCCTGGACTGAGAACATCTTTCTAATGTCTGCTCTCATCTCACTCTCACCAGCTTCGGAAACTATTAAAGACGCAGGAACTCTAAGAGAGAAAAGTCTCCTACAATAAACAAGGTTTAAGAAGAATACTGGGCCCCAACGAAAAGCAAGACTACTTACAAAAGGACTACAGTGAGCTTGAAGCACAGTAAACAAGAAACTCTTCTGATATTGCCTCAAACCTCTCCATTTTATTTTTCTTCTCTTTTCTGTCTCTATTTGCATATGCGTATCACGTATGCATGCTAGCGTGGTGGGGGGAGGGGTGGTGTATCTGTAGGATACACCGTATTAGAGTTCAAGTTTAAGGTTTAATAAATTTCACTTTTCTTCTTTAAACCTAAGAAAACCTGTTTATGCTCATTTCTTTGTCTTATAATTGGAAATTGGTGAACAAGTATTCACCAAAGGGGGAGCTCAAAACACAGTGTGTTTAAAACTAAACCCTGTTACAATAAGATCAGGTGAAGACAGTAAAAGACCCCGAGACCCCTGGTTGTTACAGAAATTTGGGTACTAGCATCTGCAACTTTACCCACAGACAAACGAGAAAAATTGGAAGTGGGAAGGCAAATTGTCCCAATCAAGAAAAAAAGAACAAGATTCATACAAGTTTTCTTGTGGTTGTGTGAGATTGAAAACGAACATGTCTGCAACCGAAGCTAGTCATTCTCCAAGCCAGGGTGAAGTAACCTGGGATAAGTTCAAAGCACTGTCTGTGGAGGAGTTGAGAAAAATGGCTGAGCAGTGTGGGATCACTGGACATGGTAAGGCGAGGAAGTCTGAAATCCTAAGGCTAGCGGCCAACCAATTTTCCCTTGAATCTGAAGAGGCAGAAGCAGTGTTAGAAGTAGACCCAGAGAGGGTATTGTTAGCAAAGATACAATTGGAACAAAGGAAAAGCCCATGAGGTTTATTCCTTGTTGCCAGATGAGAGATCATCAAATTATGAGCTGACCAAAAATGCTATCCTCAGTGCATATGAATTAGTACCTGAAGACTATCGCCAAAAGTTTAGAACCCTCAAAAAGAAAGCTAATCAAACTTATCTGGAGTTTGAAAGAAGTAAGCAGCTGGCTTTTGACCAGTGGCCGTGGGCTTTAAAAATACAGCTCAGCCATGAGACTCTCAGGGAAGTAGTCCTGTTAGAGGAATTTAAAAACTCTCTCCGACTCTCAATAAAGACCCATATAAAGGAGCAGGGGGTTCATGGAGCCCGGCAAGCGGCTGTTCTGGCCAATGAGTTTGCTTTAACTTATAAGTTGGTTTCCCAGGGGAGAATCTTTCCTAATCATTCCCACAAATCCAAAAAGGACAGAGGGTAGGAAGGTGATAGGAGCCCAAACAATCCTAGGAGAGAAAGGAAAGCAGGAGACACAGAGGGCCCTCCTCCAGCCAAAAAGGAAGGTACTGTGAGCGAGAGTGAGACCCAGAGACCTGTGTGCTTCCATTGTAATAAAGCAGGGTATGTAAAAGCTGACTGCTGGGAACTAAAGGGAAAACCGGTAGGGTTAATCAGGGCACACCCACTCAGTGAAGACGGGACCCTGATGGAAAACACAGAACAAGCTGTGGCTTTAACTGTAGTAAAAGTGCAAACCAGGAACGTTGATACGGCCAGTTCAGGGAAAGTTAATAGGATTCCTGAAGGTTATCAGGGTTTTGTACTTGAAGGGGAAGTAACCCCATACCCCTCGAGTGGAGTTACTTTTACTGGGAAAAGGCCTGACCTTTTCCCCAGACAGTGCACCAAAATGGTGGTGAATGGTATTGGAGGGCAGTGTATGCCTGTGCCTGTACACCGGGTGAACCTGGAGTGAGATCTAGTTTTGGGACCGGTGACTGTAGGGATTGTCCCTACCTGTGGACAGGGTTGACCTGCTCCTAGGGAATGATCCGGCAGGGGTGAAAGTGGTAGCCTCCCCAGTAGTGCAAGAAAGACTGCAGGAGGTCAGAGAGACAGGGCAGTGGCAGGAGACTGTCCCCTTCAGAGTCCCTGAATGTGTAGTGGGTCAGGCCATGGTCAAACCAGCTCCCCCAGAGGAGACTGCATTGGCACTTCAGGCAGATGACCATGAGGTCTGCCTGTTCAGAGACTTTCTTTGGAAAGTTAGGAGACCTAGGGAATGAATTAAATGAATATTCCCTAGCTGAGGCTTAGCGAGCTGACCAGTATTGTGAGAGTTAGCACAAGCTGCCCAGTCTGAAAGGGAAGCAGAGCGAGTCCCTGATTGCTACTATTTAAATAATGAGGTACTGATTAGGAAATTGAGAGTTCTCCTCACAGACCTGAGGACAAGGAGTGGACAGTAGTTCACCAGTTAGTGGTGTCACTGAGGTACTGGGGAGAAATATTAAGAAGGGCCCATGAGACTACAGTGGCTGTATAGGCCGGTATACGAAAGACCAAAGCCCGTACAAGACAGCAGTTTGACTGGCCAAAACTCCACAAAAAAATGTTGAGGTTGCCACATTTGCCAGGTTGTTGGGAAACCCCAACTTACAGTGAAATCTGCACCCCTAAGTCCTGTACCAGTGTTAGGAGGACCATCCAGCAGAGGGCTGGTGAACTGTAAGGGACCTTGCCAAGAGCAAAAGGGAACAGGCAGGCACACAGCTGCCAAAAGTGACCAACAGGGCAGGTTAGAGGAAGTCCGGGAAGAATACTGGATGAAAACCCCTACTGTCTGGTCAAACAACCCTAGAAAGAGTGAAAAGTTAGACCCCACATCCTCCTATGTAAATGCAGACTCTAGAAGCACCCCACCAGAGTTGCTAACAGCATTTACAGGAATCTGCAGAGACAAAATGAGACCTCCAGGGGGCACCGAACCAGTGAGGGTGATGTCATGTGGCGATTCCCAGGAGAGTGCAGATACATCTGCACAAATACCTGCAGGTAGGAGTATCCCAGAGAGCAAAGGGGAGAGTAACAAAGACTCCTCCCCCGCAGTCAGAGGAAAAGGGAACCACCCATCCCCTGAAGTCAAAGGTCTTTGCATGACTCAGAGAGTTCAGGATAGACCCACCCACTACTAACTCTCCTGAGAAAAAAGGGTGGAAATTAAAACAACATTGGCACTCAGAAAAGACCATTTTTAACAGGCTTTAAGATTGGTGAATGAATGGAAATGAATGAGAGAAATGCATAGTTTTTCTTTCTGTATCTTATATTTCTCTCCAATCCTGTAATGAAATGCACCATTTTTCTTCAAATCATCTTTCATTCCCCTTGCTCTGGAGGTGTCAGGCAAGCCTCCCGCCTGCCAAGAATGAGGAACACTAATTTCGCCACATGAACATTGACTTTAAACTGTTGATGGTGAAGAAAGAACTTGCTTTAAAAAAACAATTAGAGACTTTGACTGGAGAGAGACATTAGCATATCAACAGACAGTACTTCAAAGGACAAAGGAGGTAAGCCCTGCTCCAATTTAATCCACAATGGACTTTTGATTACCAGACGTTGAAGGTGGAAAGGCTAGCATTCCAGGTTAACTGCTAAGATGGCAGAATACACAAACAGACATGGTTGGACCAGTTTGGTCACATGACTGTCTGACTGCTGGAGTTTTTTGAATTTGAACTTCCAACAGGGATTTGGAACTCAGAAAGTTTTGCTCCTGGACTGAGAACATCTCTCTCCTGTCTGCTCTCACCTCGCTCTCACCAGCTTCGGAAACCATTGAAGACATAGGAACATCAAGAGAGAAAAGTCTCCTACAGTGAACAAGGTTTAAGAAGAATACTGGGCCCCAACGAAAAGCAAGACTACTTACAAAAGGACTACAGTGAGCTCAAAGCACAGTAAACAAGATACTCTTCTGATATTGCCTTAAACCTCTCCATTTTATTTTTCTTTTCCTTTCTGTTTCTATTTGCATGTGAGTAGTGTGTATGCATGCTAGCTTGGGGGGTGGTGTGTATCCGTAGACATTGACCGTATTAGAGTTCAAGTTTAAGGTTTAATAAATTTCACTTTTCTTCTGTAAACCTAAGAAAGCCTGTTTGTTCTGGTTTCTTTGCCTTATAATTGGAAATTGGTAAACAAGAATTTACCAAAGGGGGAGCTCAAAACACAGTGTGTTTAAAATTAAACCCTGTTACAATAAGACCAGGTGAAGACAGTAAAAGACCCCTACACACCTTTCTCACCTGGTCGTAACAGAAATTTGGGAGCTCGTCCGCCCCTTTCTCATCTGGTCTTAACACTGCACATAAAGAAATACTTCTCCCTTCCATTTCTTATATCAACTATCCTGGTAATGTCCCTAATTTAGACAGGAAATGTAGGGACAATTTTATGATATAATAGTTTAAGTTTATAAATTACAGACTTGTCTTTGGTAACTAGCAATCCATCCCCAACTTTCCTTTCCTCTCCAAAATCCTTGAACATCACTGTAACCACCCCCATCACCTCTGTCCCAGGTAATGTCCTAGGGAATTTACACTGCACCTTTTTCATTACTCTAATATCATTCCTATAATGGGGTGTCCAAAATGACAGAGTGCTCCCAGATCTAGTTTATCTATGGTTTAGTTCAACAAGTTACCTGTTTTTGTACTTAGTGATACAAAAGCAAAGGTTTCATTTATCTTTTTTATGGTCTTTTCATCTTTAATGACTTCTGAATGTGCTCACCAAGGTCTTCCTCCGACATTTAAAATCTTGCCATTTAACAGAGTACTTATGGTTCCAAACTGTACTGCCTCATATGTTTCAACAAAAATATGATATAATCTTTTATTGAAATTAATTGGAAATGTGTACCTAATACCCTCAAAATGGAGAGCTCATTGTACCATCACTGCACAGAAGAATCCAACCTAATTTAACTCCGAAATGGCGTAGCTCTAATTTTAGTATGCTGGGTCTTTGATAGAGCAATCCACTGTGCTGCTTGCTTTCCATAGCACTGTTGCTTCTCCCGATTAAAATTTTGTTCATTTTTTTCCACAATAGATGCAATGGTGTCTCCTTCAACTATTCTCTGGTCAAAGCATTCCAAGCTCCAATGGTTTTCCCAAACTCTCTGCTCTCTTTCAGTGACTAATTAAATTTGTGGCCTCTGACTCCCCCAACCAGAGGAAGTACATTTTTCCTACTTACCTTATCAAAATCCTCCATAATTAAAAAATAACTCTTGAAAATCTCCTTAGCTTTTTCCGCTGCAGTGGAACTAGTCCTGCATCTCAAATCTTTACTGTGACTGTACTTTCTAATTACGGTTAACAGGAGATAGCTAAATCTATGAGCCTTAATCACAATAAGATAACAAAAAAATCCATCAAACCTGTCAAACACTTCACTTGCCACAAAACTGTTACCATCACAAACCATGCAATCTGCCTATCCATATAAAGGATGGGGCACTTTCAAGTGGCAACATGCTAAAGATTCTCACACTTGGCTAGAACAATTTAACTTCTGCTCCTTATCATCTGCCAGAAAGTTTAAGGTTTTTATGTCTCCTTAGAAACATAATTCAAAGGATAAGCCAAGGTAATTTTAGTCAACTGGTTGATCTGGGGTTCTTTGACTTTGAGGGTAAAGCAGTTGATCTAGTCTGTATGGACTTCAGTAAGGCTTTTGATAAGGTCCCACATGGGAGATTGGTTAAGAAGGTAAGAGCCCATGGGATCCAGGGCGATTTGGCAAATTGGATCCAAAATTGGCTTAGTGGCAGGAGGCTGAGGGTGATGGTCGAGGTTTGTTTTTGTGAGTGGAAGCCTGTAACCAGTGGTGTACCACAGGGATTGGTGCTGGGACTCTTGCTGTTTGTAGTGTACATTAATGATTTAGACGTGAAAAAAGGACGTATGATCACTAAGTTTGCAGATGACATGAAAATTGGTGGTGTCGTAAATAGTGAGGAAGAAAGTATTAGATTAGAGGATGATATAGATGGGCTGGTAAGATGGGCGGAGCTGTGGCAAATGGAATTTAATCCTGAGAAGTGTGAGGTGATGCATTTTGGAAGGACTAACAAGGCAAGGGAATATACTTGCCTTTATTAGCCGAGGCATAGAATATTAGAGCAGGGAGGTTATGATGGAGCTGTATAAAATGCTAGTTAGGCCACAGCTGGAGTACTGTGTACAGTTCTGGGCACCACACTATAGGAAGGATGTGATTGCACTGGAGAGGGTGCAGAGGAGATTCACCAGGATGTTGCCTGGGCTGGAGCATTTCAGCTATGACGAGAGACTGAAAAGGTTAGGGTTGTTTTCCTTAGAGCAGAGAAGGCTGAGGGGAGATATGATTGAAGTATACAAAATTATGAGGGGCATTGATAGGTTAGATGGGAAGAAACTTTTTCCTTTAGCGGAGGGGTCAATAACCAGGGGGCATAGATTTAAGGTAAGGTGCAGGAGGTTTAGAGGGGATTTGAGGAAAAAATGTTTTACCCAGAGGGTGGTTGGAATCTGGAACGTACTGACTGAAGTGGTGGTAGAGGCAGGAACACTCACAAAATTTAAGAAGTATTTAGACGAGCACTTAAAATGCCATAGCATACAAGGCTATAGGCAAGTGCTGGAAAATGGGATTAGAATACTTAGGTGCTTGATGGCCAGCACAGACATGATGGGCCGAAGGGCCTGTTTCTGTGCTGTATAACTCTATGATTCTATGACTTCAATGGAACCTGCCCAGATGTTACAATGCTTCTTACCCTTATGAACCCTGACCTGAAGATGACTCTATTCACATTGTGATGAAAGTCCATATTGTTAGTATGCTACAAAGCTATGTAGTCAATGTATAAGTGACTGTACACACAGCAAAAGTTGTGACTGAGAAGTTGGTCTAGTTTATCATTAGATATGGATTGCCGAAAGAAATTCAGTCTGACCAGGGGCCTAATTTCATGTCAGGTGTGTTTCAGGATGTCCTGTTTGAGTTAGGAGTAAAGCAGTTCAAGTCGTCTGCTTATCACCCATAGTCCCAAGGCGCTTTGGAGAGATATCACTGGAACCTAAAGAGTATGATTAGGGTATATTGTCATGAGTATCCCATGGATTGGAATAAATGGGTATCTTTTTTGTTTGTTGCAACTAGGGACACTCCAAATGAGTCTACTGTTTTCAGTTCATTTGAATTGGTCTATGGCCATGAGGTTAGTGGGACCCCCTAAGAAACATAAGAACATAGGAGCAGGAGTAAGCCATTCAGCCCATCGAGCCTGCCCCGCCATTCAATATGATCATGGCTGATCATCCACTTCAATGCCTTTTTCCCACAAGATCCTCATATCCTCTATGCTAATTAAGGAAAGATTTTTGGCACACAATAATGAAACTAACCTTCTGGATTATGTGTCAGAATGTTGGAAATTCTCTCAAAACCTTATGCAGTGGCTAGAGAACATCTCATGGCTTCTCAACAAGTGATGAAACCACAAGCAGCGCATAATATGCTAGTCTTGCTGCTTTTGGCTGATGAGCCAAGTTAAGTTTAGAAAGCTAAGTTTAGTGGACCCTACTGCATCAAAAAGAAACTCAGTGATGTAAACTATGTACCCCAAACAGAAGAAAGAGTATGTCATGTTAACATGCTGAAAATGTGAATATAGTTAGCCAGTTGTCATAATACAAGTGGTAGAGAATGTAGATGGTAATAATGATTTGTATAATGAACTGGATAAGGTGTCTAATACTGAATTTTCTCAGATTGAGCCTTCTGCTGTGAAGCTGTCAAACACAGAAGTGGTAGAATATCTGGATTAAGTGCTACGCCATCTACCAGAGCATCAGAAAAAAGATGTAACTGGCTTGTTGAAAGAGTATAAGCAAGTATGTGTAGATAAACCAGGACTTACACCTCTGGCCATTCATGATGTTGATGCAGGGGAAGCTACACTAATCAAACAAAACCCCTACAGACTCAATCCAAGCAAATTATCAAAGGTCAGATTGGAAATTCAGTTCATGTTAGACAATGACATAATTGAACCTAGTCAGAGTAATTGGAGTTCCCTATTGTAGTGGTACCACAACCAGATGGTTCCCAAAGGTTCTGTATTGATTAGCAAAAGTTTTATGCAGTAACTAAGACAGACTCCTATCCAATTCCAAGACTCAAGGATTGTATCGATAGGTTGGGGAACTTGGCCTTTGTTAATAAGATGAATGTAGACATTGTAGTTAAAGAGGAGGAGTGTGAAATATTAGATACAATAAGCATAATGAAAGAGGAAGTACTAGAGGGCCTGACATTCCTGAAAATGGATAAATCACCAGGGCTGGATAGATTGCAACCCAGGTTGTTAAAGGAAGCCAGGGAGAAAATAACGGATGCGGTGAGGATCATCTTCAAATCCTCACTAGATACAGGAAAGGTACCAGACAATTGGAGATCTGTGAACGTTTAAAAAGGGTGCGAGGGATAGGCCAAATAATTATCGGATGGTCAGTCTGACCTCGATGGTGGGTAAATTGTTAGAATCTATTCTGAGGGACAGGATAAACTGCCACTTAAAAAGGCACGGATTAATCAGGGATAGTCAGCATGGATTTGTTAAGGGAAGGTCATGTCTTACTAACTTAATTGAGTTTTTTGAGGAAATAACAAGAAGGATTGATGAGGGCAGTGCAGTGGATGTGGTCTACATGGATTTTTAGTAAGGCATTTGGCAAGATCTCATATGGCAGACTGGTCAGTAAAATGAAAGCCCTTGGGATACAGGGGAATGTGGCAGTTTGGATCCAGAATTGGCTCAGGGCCAGGAAACAAAAGGTAGTAGTCGATGGATGTTTTTGTGAATGGAAAGCTGTTTCCAGTGGCGTTCCACAGGGCTCAGTGTTCGGTCCCTTGCTGTTTGTGGTATATATTAATGATTTGGACTTAAATGTGGAGGCATGATTGGGAAATTTGCTGATGACACGAAAATTGGCTGTGTAGTTGATAGTGAAGAGGATAGCTGAAGACTCCAGAAAGATATCAATGGTTTGGTTGAGTGGGCGGGAAAGTGGCAAATGGAATTCAATCCAGATAAGTGAGAGGTAATGCATTTGGGGAGGGCAAATAAAGCGAGGGAATACACAATCAACGGGAGGATATTGAGAGGGGTAGAAGAAGTGAGAGACCTTGGAGTGCATGTCCACAGGTCCCTGAAGGTGGCAGGACAGGTAGATAGAGAGGTGAAGAAGGCATATGGAATGCTTTCCTTTATTGGCCGAGGTATAGAATACAAAAGCAGGGATGTAATGCTGGAACTGTATAAAATGCTGGTTAGGCCACAGTTGGAGTATTGCATACAGCTCTGGTCCCCACATTACAGAAAGGACATAATTGCTTTGGAGACAGTACAGAGGAGATTTACAAGAAGGTTGCCAGGTCTCGAGGAAAAATTGGATAGGCTAGGGTTGTTTTCCTTAGAACAGAGGAGGCTGAGGTAGAGGCCTGCTTTAGGTCGGGAAAAAGAACCCGACCCAAACCCAACCGAACCACAGCGGACCCGAGCCCGACCCGGCTCGAGTCCCCCCGATTTTGCCCCGAGGCCGACCCGACCCGACCCGATACCGCCACTACTCGAGCCGACCCGAGCCCAACCCGACCATCAGTTTACTTACCATCCTGACACTGAAGCTGCAAGAAGCTGCAGCGCATGTGCGATGATGTCATAGTGACGTCACTCGCTCACTGCGCAGACTCAGTTTCGTCCTGGACTCCCAGCTCTGGTAAGTTTTTTATTTTTAATACTTACCAGCAGAGCATTTACCGACCCGGCCGACCTGAGCCTGATAGCTGGCCCCGGAAGGAAGGCCCGACCCGACCCGAACCCGACACATGTTGCCGGGTCTTGTCGGGTTCGGGTCAGGTAGCAGGCCTCTAGGCTGAGGGGTGACCTAATTGAGGTGTACAAAATTATGAGGGGTCTAGATAGAGTAGACAGAAAGGACCTGTTTCCCCTAGTGGAGAGGTCAATTACCAGGGGGCACAGATTTAAGTGATTGGTAGAAGGTTTAGAGGGGACATGAGGAAAAACCTTTTCACCCAGAGGGTGGTGGGTATCTGGAATTCACTGCCAGGAATGGTGGTGGAGGCAGAAACCCTCAATTCTTTTAAAAGGTACCTGGACATGCACATGAAGTGCTGTAGCCTGCAAGGCTATGGACCAGGTGCTGTAAAGGTGAGATTAGATTGGGTGGCCAGTTTTTTTTCGGCCAGCACGGACACGACAGGCTGAATGCCTCCTTCTGTGCCATAATTTTTCTATGGTTCTATGATATTGGCATGTACTCTTAACCAGCCAAGCCAAATAACTTTCTGCTTTTGTGACACCAGATGGTCTGTTTCAGTGTCGTCATGCCATTCGGTATGAAAAATGCACTGGCAACATTTCAGAGACTGACAAATCAAATGATTGCCAGCTGAATAATTATGTGGTGTACCCTGATGACATTTTGTTATATAGGGATATGTGGAGTGACCATCTCAAGCATCTGAAGGCACAGTTTGAGAGGCTGACCTTGTCATTAAATTGGTAAAAAGCGAATTTGCCAAGACCAAGGTCGCTCATTTAAGACATGTAATCGTTCAAGGTCAAGTGTTACCACAAGAAGTCAAGGTTAAAAAAATAATAGACTTTCCCATACCTAAGAAAAAGAGAGAAGTACTATGATTGCTTGGTTTGTGTGGGTTCTGCAGGAAATTTGTTCCCAATTTCAGCACAGTGGTAACCCCATTGACAAACCTGCTGAAGAAAAACAAGAAGTTTGTGTGGTCAGAGTCATGTGAAATGACTATTGAGATGTTGAAGGCTATTTTGATAAATGAGCCAGTTCTTGCAGCTCCAGATTTTAGTAAGCCATTAAAGGTGTTATTGATGCCAAGGACTATGATTCGGAGCGGTGCTACTCCAAGATGATGATGCTGGTATGGAACAGCCAGTTAGCTATTTCTCAACCATTGAGAACGATGCTTTAAGTCTCGCACTGGCACTTCAACAATTTCAGGTGTATGTTACAAACAGCAGTGGGGAATTACTAATTTATACAGACCACAACCCACTTCTTGGAAAAGTTCAAAACAAAGAACCAAAGAGTGTTTTGTTGGAATTTGATGCTGCAACTGTTTGCACTAAAAATCATGCATGTTGCAGGCAAAAACAATGTAATTGCTGATAGTCTGTCTGGAATTTAAATAATGAATGTAGAAGAAAAGGAAAGCTTTGATATGTGATGATTTTATAATGTTTGAATCATGCTGATCTTGATTGTCACATTTGCATTATTTTTGCTATTGATTAAGCCCTTATGATTTGGTAAATAACCAGAGTTTGATAGATTTTCCCAAGATATGTATGGTTCCTGGATATGACTTTTTTTCCCTGAAGGTGGGGTGCTGTGTGATGAAAGTCCTTATTGTAAGTATGCTACAAAGCTATATAGTTAATGCAAAAATTACTTTACACACAGGGAATTCAGTTTCAATAGGTATAACAGAGATTAGAAGAGACATGTTTGGTTGTAACTCGAGGTCCTTCTATCTTACTCCTAATGCCTTGCATCAGATAGATGAAAGTGGTTACACCCAGAACATCTGGTACTTTAATGTTGCAGTAAAGGTTACGATATTTTAAAAAAGGGCAAAGGCTTCTCTCACAGTTTGCTCGTTATCCTGATAGTACTTGGAGGCTATAATGGAGAGTTCCCTTTTGGTCAGTTATATTTGAAGGAAAACCATCATCTTCAGAATTTTTGTCAGTTAGTGAAGCTGTCAGTTTGTTTTGGGATACCTACCTTTTGTGTGAAGGGTGACATTCATCTGCAGCTGTTAATAGTACTGGATTGGGGAAACCTGTTTAGGTGGTAGTGCGCGCCATTCTGGAGATTTGCCTGGTGATTATTAGTGGCAGCATTTGACATTATGTGCCTTTGGAATTTTGGTCAGTTGGAGTTTCATCTCCTCTCCTGTTCTTCAGACATATTGGACTCAGGCTACATGTGAGCTTACAGTCAACAAAATTACAATGGACCACTAGCCAGTGGCCTTGAAAGAAAGAAAGCAAGGTCCAACTTTGTTGTAATTCTTATTGACATTGATTTGACTGTTAAATTAAAATACAAAAATAAGGTTAAGTCTTGTTGATTGATTTTTTGTTGTGGTCGTTTGGTGAACACTATTCGTTTGTTTGGTTGATCCCAACATGGGTCGTAACAACATGCATCCTTACACTTTCCAAAGCCTTAAAAATTTACACATCATCCAACTTTCTGTCAAGCTGTTTGCTAAAATACTGAGTAGCTGGTTTCAGAACATAACTAGTTTCAAAGTTCTGCAATTTGGATGTAATTATTTGCTACAAGAAATAGCTTAAATTGTTCACACAAACTGGAGGAGCTTGACTTGTTATATAATTCATTTCATCAAGCATACCCAAAATACATGACTCTTTCAAGTAATTATGCTGAATTGGTTTCTCTGAAAACTCCCTCATTGCTATGTTTTCCAGAACAATGAGGAACAGTAACTAAAAGCATTATTCCGTCCCTGTAATCTCATAGTCCTCAACCTCGGCACTAATTTCTTCAATCAAAGTTAAGCATGTTCAGAAATTGCACATTATTACCAGTTTCACATCAATCTGAGAATAGGATCTCACCTCAATCAGATGGCAAAGGCCACCTTGATAACAGTCCTGCCAGTTGGTTTTCCAAATTATTTAAGTGTTGCAATTAACAGGGAATCCATTTCAATGCGCTTGTGAACTTTTGCCATTCATTGTGTAGATTAATTCATATGGCATGAATATTCCCTCACTAGCCACAGATGTCTCCTGCGCTAAACCTAAACAGCTTCAAGGAAAGAGTATCCTTTCATTTGATAAGCATTTGTTTGTAATGACTGACCTCACTGCCTCAGTGTATTTTCTCACCTTTCTAATTGTTTGGTGTGCTATGGTGACAGCAGTTACTCGTCATCTCTTTTACTGGAATGTGCACTACTTTTACCATTTCTGCACTACTAAGGCATCAGTATCACTCTCTTACAATGCTGAGCAATTCCTACAATGCATTTATTGTGAATGACACTTCAGATCTGGCTGTGACAGAATGGGTTGTCAATGGAAGATAAAGGAGAAAGGCACTATGCCTAAAGCAGCCTTTTGTATGGCTCACCAAAGACGAATGGATGAAAATGAAGATGTGATTGTACTTATGCTATTAGAGCCTGTCTTACAGCACTCAAAGTATCTGAGGTTGTGGAAGAGGCTGTGCAAGAGCTCTGTGCTGAATCGGCCAAGCAACCCCCATGTTCCAGCTTTCTTCTGAAAGTGCTTGAGAAATGCATTAGCAACTAACAACAGGGCACGATACAACAATATGTTTACTGAGTCTACCAACTTTGATGCAATTATCACTGCAAATTTCCCAATCATCCAACGTATCAAGGGACTTTGTTATTGAAAGAGGATTTGGTTTACATACATAAATATCTGTAAATGCATGAATGTAAAAAACCGATTCATACCATGGTAAGACCACTAGGATAGAAATTATTATTGATGAATAGTGGACTACTGCTTAATGTATTCATAGAATTACAGAGAAATTACAATTCAGAAACAGGACATGCAGCCCAGCCAGTTCATAGTGTTGTTTGTCCAGATATGAGCATTAGTCTTAATCCCATGTGGCTGCCATATTTCTATATTCCTTTCCTTTAATTACCTATCTAGCTTATTATTAAACAGTGATATGGTTTTGTTTCAATCACTAACTCCAGTTCATTCCAGAGCCTCAAAACTCTCAATGTAGAAAAGTTTCTCCTGCTCACTGTCCTAAATTTCTCACCTTTACTCATATCTATATCCCTTTGTTCTGGACCCCTCAACCACTGGAAACAGCCTGGGTGTCAATTTCCACTGGGGTTTTCCCAATCATCTGCCATACCTTCAGTATAAGAGTGAAGGTCTGGTGAACCCCTGTGGAAAGTCACCTCCTCCATTTGTAGCCACTCTGTCCTAACTCTTCAAAATTTTAAATGGCATCAAATCACCCCTTCATCTTCTTCATTCTAACAAAAACAGTCCCAATTGTCCCAAGCCTTTCTTCATATTTGTATTTCCTCATGCCACGCAGCATCCTAGTGAATCTGCACTCTCTCAATTCCCTCAACATCCTTCCTAGTCTGTATAGAACAAAACTACAGGTGGCCAAGTGGACCAAGTTTCTGTGGGTGAACATTTGGGTAACAGTGATCATTGTATCATAAGGTCTAGCTTAGTAATGGAGAACGGCAAGGAACAATCTAAAGTAGAACTTCTAAATTGGAAGAGGGCTAACTTCAATGGAATGAGAGGGGATTTAGCCTGGGTAAAATAGAACCAAAATCTGACAGGAGAAATGACAAGGGAACAATGGGCGATCTTTACGGGAGAGATGGTTCAGTTACAGGCAAGTACTTTCCAACAAGGGCGAAAGGTAAGGAGCTCAAAGTCAGGGCTCCTTAGATGACGAGAGACACAGAGAATATGATAAAACAAAAAAAGAGGGTGCATTATGCATGTCAGGTGAATTCTTCAAGCAAGAACCAGGCCAAATACATTAAGTTGAGAGGGAAAGTGAAGAGGAATATAAAACTGGCAAAGAGAGAATATGAGAATCAAATGGCAGTTAAAATAAAAGGGAAACCAAAAATATTCAACCCACATGTAAATAGTAAGCGGGTCGTAAGAGGTGGAGTGGGCCTATTAGGGGCAAAAGGGTGATATATGCTTAAAGGCGCAAGGCAAGTCTAGAATACTTAATCAGTACTTTGTATCTGTGTTTACTATGGAAGATGATGCTGACAAAATATCGGTAGAAGTGGAGATGGTAGAGGTAATGGATGGGGTGAAAATTGATAGGCAAGATTAACTGGAAAGGCTGGCTATACTTAGAATGGTTAAGTTGCCTGGTGCGGATGGCTTGCATCCCAAATACTAAAGGAAGTGGGGGCAGAGATAGTGGAAGGGCTTGCCATAATCTTCCAATCTTCCCTAGATACAGCGGAGGTACTAGAGGATTGGAGAGTGGCAAATGTGACACCATTATTCAAGAAAAGATGTAGGGACATTCCTAGGGACCAACCCTGGTTCAATGAGGAGTACAGGAGTACATGCCAGGAACAGCAGCAGGCATACATAAAAATGAAGTGCCAACTTGGTGAAGCTACAACACAGGACTAGATCCATACCAAACAGTGGAAGCAGGATGCCACAAAAAGCAGGGGCAAATCCAATCTGACCAATTACTACCCCATCAGTCTACCCTCAATCATAAGCAAAGTGATGGAAGGTGCTATCAACAGTGCTATCAGGCAGCACTCACTTAGCAACAACCTGTTCGCCAAAGCTCAATTTGTGTTCCAGCAGGGCCACTCGGTTCCTGAACTCATTACAGCCTTTGTCCAATCATGGACAAAAGAGCTGAATTCCAGAGGTGAGGTGAGAGTGACTGCCCTTGACATCAAGGCAGCATTTGACTGAGTGTGGCGTCAAGGAGCAAAATTGAAGTCAATCAGAATCAGTGTCATGCAGGCCCCCACCTGCCAAGAATGAGGCACATTAATTTCACCACATGGATATTAAACTTCAAATTGTTGCTGGGAAGAAGAGAAGGCCTGTTACAAGGAATTGCCAGGCCCCTGGCCGGAAGGACATTTTTTGCATATTAGCAGACAGTGTTGGAACAAAGGAGCTATGCCCTGCTCCCAATATACAGAACAGACCTGGTCAAAACAGTCAGTCACGTGACCATCCTGCTGGCCAACTTGGGGAGTTTTAAATTGTAGAGACAGTGTCTGAACTGGCAGAAAGCTCTTGGCTCCTGGATTGCAAAGAGTCATTCCTGTCTGCTCCGATCTCTTTCTCATAGAATTCCAAAACCCACTGAAGACAGGTGAACCCCAAGAGAGAGAAAAGTCTCCTACAGTGAATAAGGTTTAAGAAGAATACTGGGCCCCAACAAAAAGCAAGACCATATCTTCAATCAAGGACACTACAGCGAGCTCGAAGCACAGTAACGAAAAACCTTCCTCAGAGATTGCCTCAAACTTTTCCACTTTTTTTTCATCTGCTCTTTTCTGTCCCTATCTGCATATGTGTGTTGTACATGCATGCTAGCATGGACACATTGTGCATCTGTAGGCGTTAACCGAATTAGAGTTTAAGTTTAATAAAATTTCGCTTTTCTTCTTTAAACCTAAAAAAGCCTGTTTGTGCTCATTTCTTTGCCTTATAATTGGAAAGCGGTGAACAAGGATTCACCAAGGGGGAGCTAAAACACAGTGTGTTTAAAATTAAACCCTGTTGCAGTAAGACCAGGTGAAGGCTGAGAGGGAACCCTAGACACCTTTCTCACCTGGTCATAATAATCAGGGAGAAAACTTTCCACTGGTTGGAGTCATACCAAGCACAAAGGAAGATGGTTGTGGTTGTTGGTGGTCAATCACCTCAGTCCCAGGACATCGCTGCAGGAGTTCCTCAGAGTAGTGTCCTAGGCCCAACCATCTTCAGCTGCTTCATCAATGGCCTCCCCTCCAACAGAGCTGGGGATGTTCGCGAATGATTGCACAATGTTCAGCACTGTTCACAACTCCTCAGATACTGAAGCAGTCCATGCCACATGCAGCAAGACCTGGACAACATTGAAGATTGGGCTGATAAGTGGCAAGTAACAGTCGTGTAACACAAGTGCCAGCAATGACCATCTCCAACAAGGGAGAAACTAACCACCTCCCCTTGACATTCAATGGCATTACCATTGTTGATTCTTCCACCATCAACATCCTGGGGGTTACCAATTATCAGCAACTTAACTGGATATGCCACATAAATACTATGGCTACAAGAACAGGTCAGTGGCTAGGAATTCTGCGGCAAGTAACTCACCTCCTGACTCCCCAAAGCCTGTCCACCATCTGCAAAGTACAAGTCAGGAGTGTGATGGAATACTCTCCACTTGCCTGGATGAGTGCAGCTCCAACAACATTCAAGAAGCTCGACACGAAACAGGACAAAGCAGCCTGTTTGATCGGCACCCCATCCACCACCTTAAACATTTACTCCTTCCACCACCAGTGCACAGTGGCTGCAGTGTGTCCCATCTACAAGATGTACTGCAGCAACTTGCCAAGGCTCCTTCCACAGCATCTTCCAAAGCCGTGAACTCCACCACCTAGAAGGACAAGGGCAGCAGATGCATAGGAACACCAAGCCACACACCATCCTGATTTGGAACTATATCACCATTACTTCACTGTTGCTGGGTCAAAATCCTGGAAATCCTACCCTAACAGCACTGTGGGTGCAGTGGTTCAAGAAGGCAGCTCACCACCACCTTCTCAAGGGCAATTAGGGATGGGCAATAACTGTTGGCCTTGCCCGCGATGCTCAAATCCTAAGAATGAATGAAAAAAGTAACGACAGGCTAGTCACTTTAATGTCAATGATGGGTAAGGGTTTAGAAACAGTAATCAGAGAAAATATCAACAGGTACTTGGAGAAGTTTCCGTTAATTAAGGAGAGCCAGCATGGATTTGTAAGAGGCAGAAGGTGCTTGACTAATTTAATTTTTTAATGAAATAACAGAAAATGTTGATGAAGGAAATGCGGTGGATGTTGTTTATATGGATTTTAAGAAAGTGTTTGACGAAGTACCACAAAAGAGGCTGGTTAACAAAATTGTGACTCATGGAATATGAGTGTCGGTGTCAACTTGGATGAAAAGAAATTGGCTTAAGGACAGAAAACAATGAGTCGTGGTAATTGGTTGCATTTCAGACTGGAGGAGGGAAGACAGTGGTGTTTCCCAAGGGTCAGTGCTCAGACCACTGCTTTTTTGATATATATATATATAAATGATTGGATATTGGAATACAGAGTAAAATTTCAAAATTTGCTCATGATAGCAAACTTGGAGGAATAGCAGACAGTGAGGATGATACCAATCAACTGCAACAGGATAGGCTAGGAGAATGAGCAGACAAGTGGCAGATGGAATTTAATAGAGAACTGTGAGGTGATGAATTTTGGCAGAAGGAATAGGGAGAGGCAATACAGACTTAATGGCACTGTTCTAAAGAGTGTACAGAGACAGAGGGACCTGGGGATGCATGTGCACCGATCTGTGAAGGAGGCAGGACATATTGAGAGAGTGGTTAGAAAAGCATATGGGATCTTGGGCTTCATAAATAGAGATATATTGAGTACAAAAGCAAGGAAGCTATCCTGAATCGTTATAAAGCTCTGGTTAGGCCACAACTAGAGTATTGCATCCAGTTCTAGTCACCACATTTTAGCAAGGATGTGAGGGTCCTTGAGAAAGTTACCAGAATGGTTCCAACGATGAGGGATTTTAGCTACAAGGTTGGAGAAGCTGGGGTTGTTCTCCTTGAAGCAAAGGCGATTGAGTGGAGATTTGATAGAGGTGTACAAGATTATGACAGGTTTAGATGAGGTAGACAAAGAAAAACTGTTCCCATTAGCTGATGGTACAAGGTCTAGGGGACACAGATTTGAGGTATTGGGCAAGAGATGCAGGAGGGATGTAAGGAAGAATTTTTTTACGCAGCAAGCAGTAATGACCTGGAACTCGCTGCTGACAAGGGTGGTGGAAGTGGAGACGATGAATGATTTCAAAAGGAAATTGGATGGACACTTGAGGGAAATAAACTTGCAGGGTTATGGGGATGCAGCTAGAGAATGGGATTGATTGGAATGCTCTACTGAGAGCCATCATGGACTCAATGAGCTGAATGGCCTCCTTCTGTGCCATAATGAACCCATATTTTTATGGCTGGAATTTTACGCCCCTACCTGTGACCAGGCTGGGAGGCGGGAGGTTGGGGGGGGTGGGGGGGGGCACGTAAAATTGGGTGAGGTCATGAGGGGTGCCATGTCCATTGCCTACCCACCCCTGCTGGTATTTTACCAGTGACGGGGGAGGTGGCAGGCAGCCTGCCCGCCCTTAGGCCAATTGAGGCCCTTAAGTAGCCAATTAATTTTACCAGCAGTAGATGAGCTTCGCCACTTGGGAAGGCCGCCCAGTTAAACCTGCAGCCTCCTTATGGCACCCTGTGCTTCACAGGGGCTTGGCCACCCCCCCTCTGGAACAGCCCACCTGCCCTCACGAATGGCGCACCCCCCCCTCACTAGGAATGCCCAATTGGCCCCGACGTGCCCCAATCTCACTTACCTTCTTCTTCGGCCTCCATCATTCCTGGTGGCACTGCTGGGATTGAAGAGCTGCCAGCCCTCTGATTGGCCAGCAGCTCTTGGAGGTGAGTCATCCTCCCTCAGAGGGCCTGAGGACTGTTAAATCCACTCGTGACTTCCAGGGCTAGCAGAGACGGGTTCGCCCCTGGTTTTCCAGCTGGTGGGCAGAGCTAACCTCTCCTCGTAAAATCTACACATAGCAATCCAATTGTGCTGTTAGTAAGGTTTTGTATAGATTCACCAATGCATCATGATTTCTATGTTCTATATTAATTGACACAAATCCAGATTTTAGTGGCATTATCTCCTTTTAATGTCTTGTGAACCCAATTCTCTCCGATATGACATTTCTCCATCCTTTAACAAAGATATTTTTAATGGCCTGATAAGACAACGGGTAGGAGAATGCCATGTAAATGTGTCAAGTAATCACATAATATTATCACTAATAGCAATGTCTAGCCTGGTGAATCTGGTAGAAACAGACATTTTCCAAGGTTTGCAAACACAGGTGATGTGTTTGTTTCTTTTTCACATTTTTTAAAAACTTTAATTTGTTGACTAAGAAAACAAAAACTAGCGAATATAAAATTTCACGTTTTCCGGTACTCACATTTGTCCTTAATTGTTTGCTTTCTGCAATGTTGTGCATCCGTATCACTTTAAATATTGATTTCCAGCTCCCCAGTGGTTGAACTGATGAAGCCTCTGCGCAGTGTAACACTGAGCTGTAAAGAAGTTGGGAAATTCAAAAGTTGGACTTTCAGTTTTATATGGAGTAACCTGAACTCTGCCACAGCATCAGAATGGATGTCTCCGTTAACCTTAGAACCACTGAGTTAGAGACAGTAAAAGAATTGGCAAGGTTCTTACTCCAGAATGCTCAACTGTGATCTCTGCTAGCAGGTGCAGGCATGTAGACATAGGATGAGGACACAATAGGCTTGGCTGTGATGGCCTACAAGTTGAATAGCTTGCCAATATTGTTTAGTTTCCCAGTTGAAGGATTGTCACTTGCACAAGTCAGCTAGTCTCCATGAAATCCTGCCATCGCATCTGTCAGCACCTTCGGGAGAAAGGAAAAAACTGGGGAAATTTTGATTTCAAACTTCTCTCTAAAGCATTAACAAGAGGCTGGAGATTCAAGTTCTGAGCTGCCAAAATACAATTTTTCAACAGTTTGCATTTTATTATCACTAACTCTCTTCATGAGCAGTCAGAAATATCTGTTTGTAATGTAGTGTTGCAACAGGGAACAAAACATCTCAGTTATCTTGCAGGGCACTAGATGGCACTCCTCTTACTGTGTGACATTGTTCCTGCTTCATTGCTCAATGGCTCAGAATGTGCTGGAGGGACATCTCGTGGTGAAATTGATCTTTTCCCTCACACTTCAGCTCCAGTTATTTCTGTGCTGCAAATTGCTGGAAGTGCATTGATAACAGGTAACGTGGCATCTGAGAACTTCGTGAACAAGCTCAATATTCTATTACCAAATAAGTTTCAGGATGAAACTACAGAAAAGGAAATAGGGTGAATTAGAATCAAATCAGATACAGAAAGAGAAATAAAGAGAGGAAAAGAAAGATTGGATTAAGACAGAAAGGAAAAGTAGGAGATTAAATGTAAAATTCAAAATTTTAAAAATCTCTAGGAACAATTTACCACCTGTGAGAGTGAGACTCTAGAGATTTATTCAACTGCTCACTTTCTGGATCTACAAGGTTGTGTTTCATGTCAGGATCATCAGGCACATCAGGATCCTCACACCATGAAATAGCAGCCCTAAATTTCTGTGCTGAATATGATTCATATTTATGCCACAAATCGAGCAATTTCTTGAAACTTGTGGGAAGGTTGCCAGCGAGCACCCACTTCCGTGAAGTTAGCAGCAGAGAGGTGAAAATCGTCCAGCAATTTGTGGTGCTTCAAAACACATGGCCTGGTTCTTCCTCATCACAAATTGCTGGGTCTTTTACACATTGACAACGCCGTGTGCCGTGAACTCACCATTATTTTTCCAGCACATTCAGGACCACTAACTCTCTATTGATAATTTTATTCATTTCCCTCCCACTAAAAGTCACCTTCCTTTTTTCCTTCTCTATCTGTGTTTTCATGTGCGTGCGTGTGTGCGTGTGGATGCGATTGCGACAATTTTAGGATGAGATGTATTGATCAATAAACAACTGACTTTCCGTTGTTAAAACCTACAAGAAAACCTGTCGCTGTCTGTTCATTTAGAACATAAAAATATAAAAACATAAGAACTAGGAGCAGGAGTAGGCAATTCAGCCCCTCGAGCCTGCTCCGCCATTCAATCCGATCATGGTTGATCTCATCTCGGCCTCAACTCCACTTTCCTGTCCATTCTCCATAACCCTTCAACCCCTTACTAATTAAAAATCTGTCTATCTCCTCCTTAAATTTACTCAATGTCCCGGCATCCACCGCATTCTGGGGTAGTGAATTCCACAGACTCACGACCCTTTGAGAGAAGTCATTTCTCCTCATCTCTCTTTTAGATCTGCTACCCCTCAGCCTAAAGCTATGACCTCTCATTCTAGATTGCCCCACCAGAGGAAACATCCTCTCTATGTCTACTTTGTCAATCCCCTTAATCATCTTACATACCTCAATTAGATCTCCTCTCATTCTTCTAAACTCTAGACAGTAAAGGCCTAAACTGCTCAATCTCTCTTCATAAGACAAACCCCTCATCTCTGGAATCAATCTAGTGAACCTCCTCTGAACTGCCTCCAATGCAACTACATCCCTCCTCAAGTAAAAACTGTATGCAATACTCCAGGTGCGGTCTCACTAATGCCTTGTACAGTTGCAGCAACACTTCCCTACTTTTATACTCTATTCCTTCAGCAATAGATGCCAAAATTCCATTTGCCTTCCTTATTACCTGCTGCACCTGCATACTAGTTTTCTGTGATTCATGCACGAGGACACCCAGATCCCTCTGCACCGAAGCACTCTGAAGTTTCTCTCCATTTAGATAATAAGTTGCCTTTCTATTCTTCTGACCAAAATGGATAACCTCACACTTTTCCACGTTAAACTCCATCTGCCAAATTTTGGACCATTCACTTAACCTATCCATATCCATTTGTAAATTTCTTACTTCTTCATTGCTACTTACTATCCCACCTATTTTAGTGTCATCTGCAAATTTGGTTATAGTACCTTCTATCCCTGAATCCAAGTCATTTATATAGATTGTAAATAGTTGGGGCCCGAGGACTGAACCCTGTGCCACCCCACTAGTTACATCTTGCCAACCACAAAAGGACCCATTTATCCCAACTCTCTGTTTTCTGTTGGTTAGTCAATCCTCGATCCAAGCTAATAAATTGCCCCTAACCCCATGTGATCTTACCCTGTGTATTAATCTTTTGTACGGCACCTTATCAAATGCCTTCTGGAAGTCCAGATATACTACATCTACAGGATCCCCATTATCCACCTTACTTGCTACATCTTCGAAGAACTCTAGCAAATTAGTCAAACACAATTTACCCTTCATAAAACCATGCTGACTCTGATGGATTGTGTTTTGACTTTCTAAATGTCCAGTTATTACTTCCTTAATAATGGATTCTAACAATTGCCCAACGACAGATGTTAAACTAACTGGTCTATAGTTTCCTACTTTCTGCCTCCCTCCTTTTTTGAATAAGGGCGTTAAATTAGCATTTTTCCAATCCACTGGAACCTTTCCCGCATCCAGGGAATTTTGGAATATTATAACCAATGGATCCACTATCTCTGCTGCCACTTCCTTTAAAACCCTAGGATGTAGGCCATCAGGCCCTGGGGACTTGTCTGCCTTCAATCCCAATAGTTTGCTGAGTACTTTTTCCCAAGTGATGATGCTTGTTCTAAGTTCCTCCCTTTCTATAACCTCTGCATTACTTGTTACTATTGGGAAGGTACTAGTGTCCTCCACGGTAAAAACTGAGGAAAAATACTGATTTAGTGTTTCTGCCATTTCTGTGTTCCCCACAATTAACTCTCCAGTCTCATCCTCCAAGGGAGCAACATTCACTTTAGCTACTCTCTTCTCTTTTATATACTTATAGAAACTTTTGCTATCCATTTTTATATTTTGTGCTAGTTTTCTTTAATAATTTACCTTTGCTCTTTTAATTACTTTTTTAGTGACGCTTTGTTGATCTTTAAAAGTTTCGCGATCTTCCAGCCTGCCACTGGTTTTTGCAATATGGTATGCCTTAGTTTTTGTCTTTATGTTATCCTTAACTTCCTTGCTTAGCCATGGATGTTTTTTTCCCCCTTACAATCTTTCTTCCTCTCTGGAATATATTTTAGTTGGGAGGAATTGAATATCTCGTTAAACATCTGCCACTGCTCATCAACTGTCCTACCTTTCAGTCTTCCTGCCCAGTCCACTAGGGCCAAATCTGTCCTCATGCCTATGTAATTACCTTGGTTTAACTCCAGATCGCTAGTGTGGGACTCGCAGTTTCTCGCCCTCAAACTGAATTTGAAATTCTAGCATCACTCTTTCCTAGAGGATCCTTAACTATGAGATCATTAATTAATCCCCACCTCATTACATAACACCAAATCTAGAATAGCCTGCTTCCTGGTTGGTTCTGCAACATATTGCTCCAAAAAAAACAATCTCTAATACATTCAATGAACTCTCCCTCTAGGCTACCCTTGCCAATATGATTAATCCAGTCCATATTAAAATCACCCATGATTATTGCCTTTCTTACAAGCCCCTAGTATTTCCTGGTTTATACTGTGCCCCACTGCAGAACTACTGTTTGGGGACCTATAGATTACTCCCACCAGGGTCTTCTTTCCCTTGCTATTTCTTATTTCTACCCAGACTGATTCTATGTCTTGATCTCCAGTGCCTATATCGTTTCTCACTACAGCACTGATCTTTTCCTTTATTAACAAAGCTACACCACCTCCTTTTCCTTCCTGCCTATCCTTCCGAAATACTGGTACTCTTGGACATTCAATTCCCAAACCTGGTTTCCCTGCAACCATGTTTCAGAAATCGCCACTAATTCATACCCATTCGTCTCTATTTGCGCTGTTAACTCATTAATTTTATTCCGAATGCTTCGTGTATTCAGATACAAAGCCTTTAAGTTTGTTCTTTTATCAAATTTCCCTACTCTTGTACGATTCCTTGGTGCAATATCGTGTTCACACATTCTGTCCCTACATGAATTTTCTGGTAACAATCAGCCTCATTGCTAACCTGCACTCTGACCTTCTCCTTTAACTTTGACTTCCTAATTTTCCATGCAACTGAACCCTCCCCCCACTATTTAGTTTAAAGCCCTATCTACAGCCCTAGTTATGCAATTCGCCAGGACTCTGGTCCCAGCATGATTCAGGTGGAGCCCGTCCCATCGGAACAGCTCCCTCCTTCCCCAGGACTGGTGCCAATGTCCCACGAATTCAAATCCATTTCTCCCACACCAATCTTTGAGCCACGCATTTACCTCTTTAATCTTACTGACCCTGTGCCAATTAGCTCGTGGCTCAGGTAGTAATCTGGAGATTATTACCTTTTTGGTTCTGCTTTTTAATTTAGCCCCTAGCTGTTCATATTCCCTCAACAGAACCTCTATCCTCGTTCTAACTATATCGTTGGTACCTATGTGGACCGCGACAACTGGATCTTTCCCCTCCCACTTGAAGTTCCTCTGCAGCCCAGATGAGATATCCCGAACCCTGGCACCAGGTCGGCAACAGAGCCTTCGGGACTCTCGATCCTGGCCACACAGAACTGTGTCTACGCCCCTAACTATACTATCCCTGATTACGACTACATTTCTCTTTTCTCCCCCCACTTGAATGGCTCCCTCTACCACGGTGCTGTGGTCAGTTTGCTCATCCTCCCTACATTCCCTGCTCTCGTCCACACAGGGAGCAAGAATTTCAAACCTGTTGGACAAGGACAAGGGCTAAGGCTTCTGCAACACTACATCCTGGATCCCTCTGCCTGCCTCACTCATAGTCACACCCTCCTGTCCCTGACCACTGGCCGAATTCAAGGTCGTTAATCTAAGGGATGTGACTGCCTCCTGAAACACAGCATACAGGTAACTCTCCCCCTCCCTGACATGTCGCAGTGACTGAAGCTCAGACTCCAGCTCATCAACTCGGAGCCAGAGTTCCTCGAGCAGCCAACACTTGCTACAGATGTGGTCACTGGGAACCACAATGGGGTCCACCAGCTCCCACATCATGCAGGTACAACACATCGCCTGGCCCTGCATCTCTATTTTATTTAATTAGATTTTAATTTGTTTTTTAAATTTCCGACTGGTCTTTAGTTTTTAATTTGTAAAATATTTCTCCGATTCACCTTTACTCTGAAATCAATTTAGAATAGGTAATTCAAATTAGCAATTATTTACCAACCAATGTACATATGGTTTTCCTGTAATGTCACTCTTTTTTTCACTGTTTTTACTCCCTTAAATTACCCAAAAATTAGATTATTTACACCAGGAACCTTGATTCCCGAAAACAAACACTACCTCCTATCTTAAAAAAGAACTGTAGACCTTTCTCTTTACTTTAGTTACGAACCCAGCTATTAACAGTTATTCCCTCACAGCTGTTACTCACCAACCAATCGCCTTGCAGCCTTCCTGTGATGTCACTGTTGACTTTTTTTTCAAAACTCCGGTGCGCCTGGACTGCTCCCGGAAGGTAAATGAATGAACTCTCGCTCTGTCTCCCGGTCTCTTTGTGCTCCGGCTCTGCACTCGCTGTGTCCCGCTCTCTGAGTGAATTCTCTCTCTGTCTCCCAGTCTCTTTATACTCCGGCTCTGCTCTCGCTGTGTCCCGCTCTCTGAGTGAATTCTCTCTCTGTCTCCCGGTCTCTTTATACTCCGGCTCTGCTCTCGCTGTGTCCCGCTCTCTGAATGAATTCTCTCTTTGTCTCCCAGTCTCTTGTGCTCTGTCTCTGCTCTCACTGTCTCTTGCTCTCTGAGTGAACTCTCCGTCTCTCCCGGTCTCTTGTGCTCCAGCTCTGCTCTCACTGTGTCCCGCTCTCTGAGTGAACTCTCGCTCTCGCTCCCGGTCCCTTTGCTCCAGCTCTGCTCTTGCTGTTTCCCGCTCTCTGAGTGAACTCTCCCTCTCTCCTGGTCTCTTTGTGCTCCGGCTCCACTCTCACTGTGTCCCGCTCTCTGAGTAAACTCTCCCTCTCTCCTGGTCTCTTTGTGCTCCGGCTCCGCTCTCGCTGTGTCCTGCTCTCTGAGTGAACTCTCCCTCTCTCCTGGTCTCTTTGTGCTCCGGCTCCACTCTCACTGTGTCCTGCTCTCTGAGTGAACTCTCCCTCTCTCCTGGTCTCTTTGTGCTCCGGCTCCGCTCTTGCTGTTTCCCGCTCTCTGAGTGAACTCTCCCTCTCTCCTGGTCTCTTTGTGCTCCGGCTCCACTTTCACTGTGTCCTGCTCTCTGAGTGAACTCTCCCTCTCTCCTGGTCTCTTTGTGCTCCGGCTCCACTCTCACTGTGTCCTGCTCTCTGAGTAAACTCTCCGTCTCTCCTGGTCTCTTTGTGCTCCGGCTCCGCTCTCGCTGTTTCCCGCTCTCTGAGTGAACTCTCCCTCTCTCCTGGTCTCTTTGTGCTCCGGCTCCACTCTCACTGTGTCCTGCTCTCTGAGTAAACTCTCCCTCTCTCCTGGTCTCTTTGTGCTCCGGCTCCGCTCTTGCTGTTTCCCGCTCTCTGAGTGAACTCTCCCTCTCTCCTGGTCTCTTTGTGCTCCGGCTCCACTCTCACTGTGTCCTGCTCTCTGAGTGAACTCTCCCTCTCTCCTGGTCTCTTTGTGCTCCGGCTCCACTTTCACTGTGTCCTGCTCTCTGAGTGAACTCTCCGTCTCTCCTGGTCTCTTTGTGCTCCGGCTCCGCTCTCGCTGTTTCCCGCTCTCTGAGTGAACTCTCCCTCTCTCCTGGTCTCTTTGTGCTCCGGCTCCACTCTCACTGTGTCCTGCTCTCTGAGTAAACTCTCCCTCTCTCCTGGTCTCTTTGTGCTCCGGCTCCGCTCTTGCTGTTTCCCGCTCTCTGAGTGAACTCTCCCTCTCTCCTGGTCTCTTTGTGCTCCGGCTCCACTCTCACTGTGTCCTGCTCTCTGAGTAAACTCTCCCTCTCTCCTGGTCTCTTTGTGCTCCGGCTCCGCTCTTGCTGTTTCCCGCTCTCTGAGTGAACTCTCCGTCTCTCCTGGTCTCTTTGTGCTCCGGCTCCGCTCTCGCTGTTTCCCGCTCTCTGAAAAATAAAACACCAAGAGGCTAAACTCTAATACAAATATGCTTGCTGTGGTCAGGTGGGGAGTTAAACATTGGGAACCACCCACATCACACCGCATGGTTGTAACATTTTACTGATGATGGTGCTCCCTCAAAGCTGTTAGGTAATGAATTCCAACATGTTGAACTAGCAATGATGAAGGAATAGTGATAGACGCATAAATCAGGGTGCTGTTTTGTTTAGAGGGGAACTTGAAGTTGATGGTATTCCTAGGATATTGCTGCTGTTGTCAGTCTCCTGGGTAGCAGTCTCAGAGGGTGCGATTGCAATAAGCTTGGCAAGTTGCCGCAATGCATTTTGTAGATAGTACATACTGCAGGCACAATGCACTGGTGACGGAGGGGTAGATATTGAGTTTAGTGGCAGAGATGCTGATCAAGACGACTGTTTTGTCTTGGACAGCGATAAGCTTCTTGAGTGTTATTGCAACTGCAATGTTGCAAACTGTTATGACTTGGTGTAAATATTTGCCATTTCCCCACATTCACCTCCAGAGGGCAGTAGTAATCAAAAGAAAAATCCATGTTTGCCACATACCAACTAATCCCAAGTGACAGGTCAACTTCACCCAGAGCTGCCAACTTTGAAAAAACACAAGTGCTTATTCATGAATTAGCTGTTCATGCAAGAGGTTTTCTTGCAACGAGACTATGATGAGTTCTTTTTAACTTCTTTTTAATCTTCCTTTTCATTGATGCAGATATCTTCAACATCTCATAGCTGACACGCCTATCAGTGAGGTTTCTTTTCTGGTTTCACATCCCCACTGAGTTATTCACCAAGTACTTTACTGTCAGCTGCATGAAAACTAGATGGAAATGTAATGGAGGTGATTATGGTTTGAGTTTAGGCCGAGCACACTTACATATATTTTACTTTGGAAGGAACAACTCTAAACTTCTTCCAGAACCAAGACATTGCTTACTGTAGCTCAGAAAATCATAACAGTATTTAATTTCCAAGAGGCATCAGACAGCCTCTGCCAGGTCAATCAATTGGCTGTCTGTTCTTGTCTAAGGCAAGTAATTAATATATTGTTTGGCAGGATAGATCTGCCTTTTACATTTGATGCAGGAGCAAGTCAAATGGGTGAACGGTTCATTAATCTTTATCGGATCGCTGATTTTCTACAAGCACTTGGAGCTATAAATTACATTCATATAGTCATATAAGCACCTACAGTTAACCCACACCATTATGTGAAACAAAAGAGATTTCACTCCCTTAATGTCGATTGATGCGTGACTACAGACACAAGTTTCTATACCTCAGTGCTTGGTTTGCAGAAAGCTGCCATCAGACCTTCATCGTTCAGTGCTCCAATGTCCTTGCACTCTTTCAGAATCAGAGGCAACACTGATTGGCTTCTCAGAGACAAGGGATATGCAATACTGAGGCCTGTAAGAAGGACCACCGTGAAGCAGAGAAATAATGACTTGGATTTTGTGGTCAGTGGCAAAGGAACAGTGCTCGCCGTACACTATGCTGACAACTGCTCACAGAGTTTTTGCAGGCCTTTGAGTGTAGGTTTGCTGTCATCAGGTGTTAGATCCAGAACCACACCCTCTAAAAGGGATGTTTGGCATCTGTTAGAAGGGCAAGAAGCACTGAGGGTCTTCAAATAATCAGATTGAAGAATCCTCACTAAGATATGTAAGGGGAGAAATTGGACTCGGTAGCACCTGTTTTGGGGTAAAACAAATGACCTTAGGGTTCCAACATGGCATCCATGCTCTGTGCACATTTCTGATGTGTAGTGCACTGGCCATCACCTTCAATTAGCGTGTGCACGCTTAATGTCCACCACAAGTAGGCAGATTATGATATCAGTGTTCTGTCACCATTTTGGAGTTCCATGCTCTAGGAAATGCCATGTTTTAACCTTGCATAGCATTAAGCAGCATGAAGGACATCTCCCACCAGTGCTATTTAAAGGAATAATCATCTACTTACCGGTTAGTTGCCGGTTGATTTCTTCTGGCTGTTGCTGCAATTTGACAAGTGTTTGATGCTTTCTATAGTTGTTTCAAGTTTCAAAATCTACAGGGAGTGGAGTGACAGGTGTTGACCTCAAAGTTCCTGCACAAACAGGTTGCTCCCAGACATGGGTGCACTAGTAGACATTCCCCTTGGAATACAGCATGATTTATAGAATAAACAAAGGCCACACAGAGCTCAACAAACTGCTGGAAGAGAGAGAAGGAATGGGAGAAGGATTCTGAGCAAGAGGCCATATCTGGCTAGGGTGTTCAGGGAGCAATTCTCTGACCTGAACCTCAGCGATGACCAATGCCGGAGATATCTGCACTTCAGTAAGGACGTCTTCACTCAAATCTGCTAACTACTGCAGCTACAACTCCGCATTGCCAGTGGCTGTGAAAGTGACTGTGGTTATGAATTTCCATGTTTCTAGCTCCTTTCAGGCTGGTGAAGAGAGATAAGTTCATTTCATCTCTTCTTGCCAGAGAGAAGCAGGCGAAGCAAGCATGAGTGTTTGCTCAGCTAGCTGGCTTCCTCGTGGTGCAGGGTGCCATTAACTGCACACACGACACTTTGTCAACTCTGCCGTATACCAGAACTAATGGATCCCACTGTCTCAATATGCAGCTGCTTGTGACCATAGGCAGCACATCATGACTGGTATCCTGGCAGTAGTCATGATGCCTTCATTCTGCGGCAGTCCACTGTGCCAACTGTGCTTCAGACACCACGGCAAACCAAACATTTGCCTATTGCATGACAAGGGCTATCTGTAACATGACGCGGTCTGCAATCCACACAGAGGTGCCCAGCATGCACACAATGAGAGCCATGCTGCCTCAATGTGACAGAGCAGACCATTGGAGTGCTGAAACAACAATTCGGCTGCCTGGACTACCCTGGAGGAGCCCTGCTGTACTTGGTTAAGCGAGTCTCAACATTTTGTGGTGGTAAGTTGCATGTTGCACAACCTTGCTATCATGAGGGAACAGCTACATATCAGATGAGAAGCTGAGGAGCAGGAGCACAAGGAGGAGGAGGAGGTGGAAGAAGAGGAAGAAGAAGGGACGCTGCAACCTAGAAAGGCTCTTTCTGCCTGGGCTGTATGTGAAGAACTAATTCAAGTGTGATATGAGTTACCTCATCCCCAGTTCCCATTCACCAACAATTCCACAGTCTTTACTTTACCCCTGTCACTGACCATCACATCGTCCTCTTGGCCACAATGCAAAAATAAAAGCCAACACAAAATACACATTCCAAACCAAATTTATAAATTAAATCATACTTATATAGTGTACAAAATTAAACTAATCATCTTGTGCATTTCCTTAGGCCCTGTCTTCTTTGTGCCTTTGCCTATCCTAGTGCTCCTCTGCAGGGCTAACCCACTGGCTGCAGCGTATCTGGTGGAAAGCTGCTGACATTCAGTGGAGAAGACTGCAGATGGCCTGTGAGGATGATCTTGAGCACCTCTGGGCCTAGAAGGCCCAACTGCAGACTGGACCATCTCTGCATGGGTGGCAGCAGTCTGGGCTGGCTGGCTGACAGGCAACAGCAAGGGCAATGGTGGAGTGGCAGTGGTAGGAGGACAAATGATGCTTTCCTGAGAGAGGACATCAAGTCTGTGCTCCATGGAGCATCTGCCACACTCTGGGGTGGTTCCTCAGCAATCCCGGTAATCTGTCAGAGGACAGGTTGCTAGACTGCGGACCCTTTGAACACTGGTATCCACAGACATAATGGCAGCAGTCTGAGCTTGCATGACAGCAAGCTGAACTTGCATGAGAGTAGTCTAAAGTTCCACTGGAGGAGCCACACTGCTTGTGCTGCCATGGAAGCTGGGACATCGGCCATCGGACACTGCATGATAGTTGGGTCCACAAGTGTGTTGATGGAATTGACCACCAGTTCCATGCTGGAAAGGATAGGCTCCAAGCTCAATGCAAAGCCTTGTACCAGTTGGTGCCAAATTCCCCCTTTAAAGTCCTCATCTGAGTCCTCTGCAGTAGAAATCATGTGCGACCTCATGCTCCAGCGAGCTGGCACCTGCATTATCCTTGCTCCCTTCCTCAGCTACAGAGCACTCATGCCTGGTGTCTCACCACATACAGATCTTGCCTCTGCTACCCTACTAAGATAAGCAGGTGACTAGGCAGGTTGTACTTCTTGGATATGTGAAAGGAAAAAGGCACAAAGGTAAGGTTGTGGTGCAGGGAGATGGGAAAGTTAAAAAATGCATGCTTACACCATCTGCAGCTTGTAAATCAGAAGAGAGTGTCGGGGTGTTGTGAGTTGAACGTGGCTGAGGCTAGTAGTACAGTTGATGGGATACGGCTTTTGAAGATGCATTCACGGACCTTGGCCTTCGTGCAAAGTCATTAGACACTTGTGACACTGCATCCAAGTCCTTAGGGCTGCAGTCCTGGTATTGACCTTCGCAACTATCTGCTCCCACTGCCTTCTTATTGCATGCCTGGAGGGCCTCCTGTCCCCCTGTGGATTCAAACATATTTCCTCCTTTCCGCCTCCTCCACCAAGACATCCAGTGTAGCGCTGTAGAGTGCCCACTTTCTCCCATGGTCAGTCATTGTTGATTGTTGCACAGCACACTATTGCCTATGATCTCAGCACCTCTAGCAGCCATGATGCACATCCCCTTTAAGAGGTGCAGGCTCATTTTAAGCAGTACAGGCTAACCTTAAATAGTTCTAGAAAATAACATTATTGGGTCCTCTGCTGATGCGTGTAGCCAATGAACAGTGGGTTAGGGTTGGCTGCACACAACAATCATGATAATGAACAGGCAGCATGTGGAGGAACAGGGTAAACTGAACCACAGCTTCTGGATTTCCACGTTTTACTCTGCAAGTGCCTACTCCAGAAGTGGCTGTCCATTTTACTCCATGCTCGAGCGCTGTTAGCCTTAATGTCATCCTTAATACGGGCCATTACTACAAGGCTCACATCTGCACTTGAATTAAGTTTAAACAGGCAATAGACATGTTGAAGCGAAGATTCAAGTGCCTTGGTAGGTCTTAGTCATCTTTCAGGACGCTCCCAGTCTTATTTTGCGAATTGTACTAGCTTGCTGCATCCTCCGTAATTTTGCTTTCCACAAAGTATTGGAAATCACAATTTCTTAGGAGGATGGAAATTCTCTGAGACTGAGGAGTATGGACATGAAGGGGACACAGGAGGGTTGGAGACGTCAGCAGGGAGAAAGTGGTGAGACTGACTTATCTGGGTCACTCTGAATGATGCCTTATACTATTACTGCCATCATGCCCTGCAATGATCAGGTTACTCCATTGATTTTTACCTTACAATCCCTCAAGACACAGTGTACTTTATTAAAACAAAATCCCCTAAGACGCTCCTAAAGCCACAAATATTTCTATTTTACATAACTCAACAATTCACTGACATTCATGACTGTGCAATCCCCTTGTGACAGATTAGGAACTTATGAACAGAGGAACAGGAGTAGGTCCTTCAGCACTTCCAGCCTGTTCCAACATTCAATTAGATCATGGCTATTCTGTATCCTAAGTCCATTTACCCGCCTTGGGTCCACATCACTTAATACCCTTCGCTAACAAAAATCTATCACTCTCAGTTTTGAAATCTTCAATTGGCCCTAACCGTTTTTGGGGATGAGAGTTACAGATTGCCACTACCTTTTGTGTGAAGAAGTGCTTCCGGGCAACATCCTTGAATGGCATAGTTCTAATGTTAGGTTTTGACCCCTTGTTCAGGACTCCCTCACCACAGGAAATAATTTCTCTCTATTTACCCTATCAAACCCTTTAATTGTCTGAAACACCTCAATTTGATCATCTTTATTCTTCTAAATTCAAAGGAATATGAGCCTTGTATGTATAACCAGTTCTCATAACTTAACCCTTTCAGCCCCAGTTAGAGGCCTGCTACCCGACCCGAACCTGACGGGACCCGACAACATGTGTCAGGTTCGGGTCGGGTCGGGTCGGGTCGGGCCCATCTTCAGGCTCCAGCTTTCAGGCTCGTGACAGGTCGGGCCAAGTCCAAGTCGGGCCGGGTTGGGCCGGACACACAGGGTCTGTGCTGTGCCGGTAAGTATGGTAAGTATTAAAAATAAAAAACTTACCTGAGCTGGGAGTCCGTCAAAACTGAGTCTGTGCAGTGAGCGAGTGATGTCACCATCACGCATGCGCGGCAGCTTCATGGAGGTTCCGAGTCGGGAGGTAAGCAAAGGGATGACCGGGTTGGGCTCGGGTCGGGTCAATTCGAGGCAGGCTCAGATCGGGTCGGGCTTGGGGCAAAAGCGGAGGGACTCGTTCCGGGTCGGACTTGGGTCCACAGTGGTTAGGTCAGGGTTCGCTTTCCCGACCTAAAGTAGGCCTCTAGCCCCAGTATCATTCTAGTGAATCTGCGTTGCACCATCTCAAAGACCAATTTATCCTTCCTTACGTGCAGTGTCCAGAACTGAATGCATTTCTCCAGATGGGGTCCAAACATAGCTCTGTACAGCTGTAACATAACTTCCACCCCCTTGTATTCCAGATCCTTGAGATAAAGATTAACATTCCAGTTTTAAAAGCTTTTTAAAGAAAGACTTGCGTTTATATCATGCCTTTCACGGCCACAGGACATCCCAAAATGCTTTACAGCCAATGAAGTACTTTTTGAAGTGGAATCACTGTTGTAATGTAGGAAAAGCGGAAGCTAATTTGCACACAGCAAGCTCCCACAAACAACAACATGACAATGATCAGATGATCTTTTTCTTTGTAATGTTGATTGAGGGATAAATATTGGTCAGGACACTGGGGATAACTCCCCTACTCTTCTTCGATATAGCGCCATGGGATCTTTTATGTCCACCTGAGAGGGCAGATGGGTCCTCGATTTAAATGTCTTATCTGAAAGATGATATGTCCAACATTACAGCACTCCATCAATATTGCACTGGACTGTCAATTTTAATTATTTGTTGTACCTTTTCTCTTTTCCTTTGCTTTATTTCTACAATACCACATATCAGCCTACACTTTGAGATATGGACAGCTACAATACATGACTATGAGCCTCTTTAAATGGAGCTGACCTTCCTCTCAGGGTCACTGATTTTTGTCATAAGCTCATGACAGACTGCTTCTCTGGCTTTGGCTTTGCTACAGCATTGCTCTTTCTTCTACCAATTAAAGTACCTAAGGTGACTGAGCAGAGAGATCTCTTTGCTCTTGGAGTGCTCTCCTGCTCTCCTACTAAACATGTCAATAGGATATTGGTGGCCAATGATCTGCAGGAAAATAAAGCTTGTGGTAACACTAATAGTCCTTAGACCCTCAGAGAAAGAGTATACCAGCCATCATGCATTCTTTGCCAAATGTTGTTCTGAATATAGTGAAGTCCGGTAGATGTAGATCTCTCCATGCAGTCGATATAGATCTCTGTAGTAAATGCCTGCACATTGGATGTACTGAATTTCCTCAACACTCTGTGTATTTCAGACATTTACAAATGTTGCTGCACTGTCACTTGCTCCAGCAATACTGTACTGTGCTCCAAGTCTTAAAGGCACATTCTGATGATTTTGTTCCAATGTCACAATGCATTGAAATCTGCAGGGCAGTAATACAAAGAATTAATGTTCCTCATAAAGCTTTACACCATGGAACAGTGAAAACCTCCTGTTCCCCAACATTGGCCCATTGGAAAACCCAAAGCAAGTGCAAATCCAGCAAACAGCCTCTGCCCCTGAACAAAGAACAAAGAACAGTACAGCGCAGGAACAGGCCTTTCGGCCCTCCAAGCCTGCGCCGATCTTGATGCCTGCCTAAACTAAAACCTTCTGCACTTCCGGGGTCTGTATCCCTCTATTCCCATCCTATTCATGTATTTGTCAAGATGCCTCTTAAACGTCTCTATGGCACCTGCTTCCACCACCTCCCCCGGCAACAAGTTCCAGGCACTCTCCACCCTCTGTGTAAAGAACTTGCCTCACACATCCCCTCTAAACTTTGCCCCTCTCACCTTAAACCTATGTCCCCTATTAACTGACTCTTCCCCCCTGGGAAAAAGCTTCTGACTATCCACTCTGTCAATGCCGCTTATAACTTTGTAAACCTCTATCATGTCGCCCCTCCATCTCCGTCGTTCCAGTGAAAACAATGCGAGTTTATCCAACCTCTCCTCATAGCTAATGCCCTCCAGACCAGGCAACATCCTGGTAAACCTCTTCTGTACCCTCTCCAAAGCCTCCACGTCCTTCTGGTAGTGTGGCGACCAGAATTGCACGCAATATTCTAAGTGTGGCCTAACTAAAGTTCTGTTCAGCTGCAGCATGACTTGCCTATTTTTATACTCTATGCCCCGACCAATGACGGCAAGCGTGCCGTATGCCTTCTTGACTACCTTATCCACCTGCGTTGCCACTTTCAGTAACCTGTGGACCTGTACGCCCAGATCTCTCTGCCTGTCAATACTCCGAAGGGTTCTGCCATTTACTGTATACTTCCCACCTGCATTAGACCTTCCAAAATGCATTACCTCACATTTGTCCGAATTAAACTCCATCTGCCATTTCTCCGCACAAGTCTCCAACCAATCTATATCCTGCTGTATCCTCTGACAATCCTCATCACTGTCCGCAACTCCACCAACCTTTGTGTCATCCGCAAACTTACTAATCAGACCAGCTACATTTTCCTCCAAATCATTTATATATACTACAAACAGCAAAGGTCCTAGCACTGATCCCTGTGGAACACCACTAGTCACATCCCTCCATTCAGAAAAGCACCCTTCCACTGCTACCCTCTGTCTTCTATGACTGAGCCAGTTCTGTATCCATCTTGCCAGCTCCCCTCTGATCCCGTGTGATTTCACCTTTTGTACCAGTCTGCCATGAGGGACCTTGTCAAAGGCTTTACTGAAGTCCATATAGATAACATCCACTGCCCTTCCTTCATCAATCATCTTTGTCACTTCCTCAAAAAACTCAATCAAATTAGTGAGACACGACCTCCCCGTCACAAAACCATGCTGCCTCTCGCTAATAAGTCCATTTGTTTCCAAATGGGAGTAAATCCTATCCCGAAGAATCCTCTCTAATAATTTCCCGACCACTGACGTAAGGCTCACCGGCCTATAATTTCCTGGATTATCCTTGCTACCCTTCTTAAACAAAGGAACAACATTGGCTATTCTCCAGTCCTCTGGAACCTCACCTGTAGCCAATGAGGATGCAAAGATTTCTGTCAAGGCCCCAGCAATTTCTTCCCTTGCCTCCCTCAGTATTCTGGGGTAGATCCCATCAGGCCCTGGGGTCTTATGTACCTTAATGCTTTGCAAGACACCCAACACCTCCTCCTTTTTGTTAATGAGATGACTGAGACTATCTACACTCCCTTCCCTAGGCTCATCATCCACCAAGTCCTTCTCCTTGGTGAATATTGATGCAAAGTACTCATTTAGTACCTCACCCATTTCCTCTGGCTCCACACATAGATTCCCTTCTCTGTCCTTGAGTGGGCCAACCCTTTCCCTGGTTACCCTCTTGCTCTTTATTTTCGTATAAAAAGCCTTGGGATTTTCCTTAATCCTGTTTGCCAATGACTTCTCATAACCCCTTTTAGCCCTCCCGACTCCTTGCTTAAGTTCCTTCCTACTGTCTTTATACTCCTCAAGGGATTCGTCTGTTCCTAGCCTTCCAGCCCTTACGAATGCTTCCTTTTTCCTTTTGACGAGGCTCACAATATCCCGTGTTATCCAAGGTTCCCGAAACCTCGGTGTCTGACACATGGGAATAGAAATTCAGCACCCACCCTGTTCCCCCTTCCTCCCCATTGCCTATTTTTAAAGTTGTCGTTAGCAGAACTAGTTTTAAATTAGTCATTAATGTACAGGGTTTCCAGATAGAGGTTGCGTATTCATCTAACCTGTGTCAACACATGGGCAAACTAAATTTCTTTCAACAAATAATAACAGATGCTATTTTAAATGTATTACAATACTGGGTATAGCTAAAAATTCATAGAAATCCTTCAGATCTGAAACAGGGTGGGTCATTCAGTCCAGCAATGAACAAGGAGAACATCTCGTTACTCACACAAAAGTATTTTTATCATCTTATCTGACTTTGGAAAGAGAATGCTAAAATGGAGGTTTATCAATCCATTGGAAGACACATTCTCAACCACACACACAACATACTGGCCTCATTGTTTTTTTATCAACTGTTCCAAATGAGATTTTATCCAACAGTGAATATATTACTTAGTGACTAAAAATCTTGCCTTTCAATTCAAAGTCTTCTAGTAATCAGATACAAGAAGATTACAAAGTAGCATTCTCATCAATGAGCCCTCGTGGCACCATAGTCAGGAAAAACAGTACTCAAGCAGTACATGCTGAAGTTAAAGCCTGAATAGCACATCAAGTACACATATACATTTTAGAATCTGTATTATGTTAATGGTGGTGGACATGGCTTACTTTAGGATGGGGTTTTTAATGTAATAATAGCAGGTTGAGCTGCTACATATCAATGATGCATGACATTTACACTGATGGAGTCATCACCATGATGTAACCTCATCAAGTTGGTATACATTGTGTAAAAACAATGCCTATATGGGTATGATTACAAGACAATAATCTTGTTATCCAGCTCAGCAATGAACTTTGCCCTGACACCACCCCTGCATATCCTTTATTTGTGGCAAAATATTCGGAGGATTTTTTGGAACAATTTTAACAACAAAGAGAATTCACTGACTTTCTGTCTTCCTCTTCTGAAGGTGCTGACTCTTAGCGGGGCACAGATTTGCATCTACAGGTTAATCCATATCTCACCCTTGTGGTCATTCTTTATGTGTGCACCTTGATGGTGACCGTTGACAAGCTATTCGACTTCGGGGACACAACGCCTGAACCTGATTCGATCCTCACCTGAGGTTCATGCACGTGTACCTCCCACCAACAAACACTGGACAGTGACAAGAAGCTGGAACCTTGGCTGTGTCTACCCGTCCCTCCCTGGTCTAGGTGCCCTAAATCATATTGCAGCAACTCAACTAACTCAGGATCAAGGCTGAGGCAGTTGTTTACCATAATCTAAAAGGGAATCAAGTATAAAAGTAGGGAAGATTTACTGCAGCTGTAAAAGGCCTTGGTGAGACCACAACCGGAGTACTGTGTACAGTTTTGGTTTCTTTATGTGAAAAAGAATATAATTGCATTAGAAGCAGTTCAGCAAAGATTCACTCAATTCATTCTGGGGATGAAGGGCTTATCTTATGAGGAAAGGTTGAACAGGTTGGGCCTACACCCATTGGAGTTTAGAAGAATAAGAGGTGATCTTATTGAAACATATAAGATCCTGAGGGGACTTGATAGAGTGGACGTTTCCTCTTGTGGGGGAGATTAGAATTAGGGTCACAGGTTTAAGAATAAGAGGTCTCCTTTTGAAGATGGAGATGAGGAGAAATTTTTTCTCTCAGAAAGTTGTTAGTCTGTGGAATTCTCTTCCCCAGTGAGCAGTGGAGGCTGGGTCATTGAATTTTATTCAAGGCTGCGTTAGATAGATTTTTGATAGACAAGGGAGCAAGGGTTACGGGGGGCAAACAGGAAAGTGGAGTTGAGACCACAACCAGATCAGCCAGATCTTATCAAATGGCAAAGCAGGCTCGAAGGACCAAATGGCCTACTCCTGTTCCTAAGTCCTATGTTCCTATGTCTTATGTTCCCAAAACAAAAATACTACTGAATCCCACTCCCTTATATCCTTCATTTGTTAGCATAACAAATGTAGAGTTTGCGACAATTTTATGCCATTTTTCATCTGTCTTATATCAGAATTCAATTGGCTGATGGAAAGTCAGCCCTGTAGTGAGAAGCTGGAGTGAGACACGAACTGATTCATATAAAATAAAAGAGCTGTGCCACAAAACAATATAATGTGATGTCTCTTTAAAAGCAGATCTTCTGGCCATACAACCCATCAGGATCCCTGCTTCTTCCCTGATCAATGCAAAACTGGCTAATCTCAGCTAGAGGCAACTAAGAAGGTCAAGGAGATGTAACACCATACAGGGTCTCTATTATCCAGTGATTCTGTCTGGAGACACTGCCCTGGCTGTGGTGTTCCCTGCCATCACAGCAAGAGAATAGTCTAGTAGCACTTACAAATAGTCTGTCAACGCTCACAAACACATGAAAGAGTGGGCCCTGGAATTTAACTGTTGCTGTGCAACTGATCAAGAGGCTGTGTCACCATCTTCAGTAGAGGGGAGAATATTAAAACTGAAAAAAAATTTCTACCTGAAACAAGACACATATACAGATCGGGCTGTCTGCCTGTACTGAGCACCTGTGCTCTTGTGTGTGCCCAGGTGGCCCTGGAGAGGGAGCATACGATGTCAACTGATATGCTTGGGGCCTTCCATGGCCGGTTGCCACCATAGGAATACAGCACCTGGGAGACACAGATAATCAAATTATGATTTAGTTTATAATCTCCCTTTTGGTTTTGTTCACATTAAACTTTGTGCTTAAACTGGACTATTAGTTGGGTCTCTTTACAAGAGAACACTTGCAGATTTGTTTTCCTAATTATAACATTGAGGCAACCCAATGTCACCCTTGACTGATTTACTGAAAAAAAGACTTTCTGAGAGCAGGCGGTTTACAAGAATCAATCTATTTCTTTTCTGAATGCCTGGGGGAAAAAAGGTTGTGGAAATGAGTCAGTAGAAAAATAAGTACTCTGGCAACAAGTTGCACTTATCGTGCATTGATCCTCCGTTAGATTATCCAGCACCTATTCTTGAATACTTTGCCTGATGTTATGTAATGTAAAATAATACAAATGCTATTCTGTGGATTGAACATATTTCTCATCCTTCACATATCCAGTATATCCAACATAACAAGAAAAAATGTTTAAATGACAAGTTAGTAATATTTAAGTCAGAGACAAACTGGTTCATGGGGCAGTTACTGTTGCGCTTTGGATAATGTGATATAGAAATTGTTAAGCTTCATACCAGTTGCCGTGTAAGTGAAACCAATGGGAGGAAAATTTTCTCCTGACCAGGGCGCAACATAAGTGTCTGCATAAGACCACACATCAGGCTACCAACTACAACACATACAAATCTTCATAAGACAGGACACATTGGGAAATTGTGCATGTGCCTCTCACAACAACAACAAGAAGTTGCATTTATGTAATGCCTCTCACAAAGTAAAACGTCCCAAGGCACTTCACAGGAGCAGTATCAAGCAATATTTGGCATCAAGCCACATAAGGAGATATTAGGGCAGATGACCAAAAGCTTGGTCAAATAGGTAGGTTTTAAGGAGCATTTTAAAGGAAAAATGAGAGGTTACAGGAGGGAATTCCAGAGCTTAGGGCCTAGGCAGCTGAAGGCACAGCTACCCGCAGTGGAGCAATTAAAAGCAAGGATGCTCAAGAGGCCTGAATTGGAGGAGCACAGAGAACTCAGAGGGTTGTTGGGCTAATAACATCGGCTAACATGGGAGCCTGGAAAGGAAGTTGACTGGTCAGCAGTTTAGTGGAAATAGGATAGAGGGAGCAGGAAATGGATCTCGTGGACAAGATGAACTCAGAAAGGCCATGAGGGGAGAAAGGAGAGGAACGAGAGAATGATGCATGTTCAGGGCTAGGGCAGAGCGAAACCTTAGAGAAAGTTTGGCCTGATGGTCTAGGGAAATGGAACGAAGAAGCAGAGGCAGTTAATTGGATGGTCTTAGTAACAAAGAAGTCCATGAGCTCCTCACACTTATTGTTGGAGGTGGGGGTGGAGGAGACAGGGGAGCATGGTTTAAGAAGATGGTTGCAGTACAGAAAAGAAGCTGGGGGTTATCTTTGCATTCCATGATCATCCTGGAATAGTAAGCAGTTTTGGCAGATGAGAGCAGGACTTGATAGTGCTTTATATGGTCCAACTAGATCTTGCAGTGAATGGCTAAATCAGTTAGCAATAACATTCAAGTCTACATTCATTAGTCTTAAGGAGCAGAGATAAGGGCCATATCGGGGTAGGAATGGGATCAAAGGTGGAGGTGAGGGTGTGGTTGAGTAGATTGGCAGCTGCAGAAATGTTGTGGTGAATGAAAGTCCAAAAACTAGACTGTTGGGATTTTGAAAGTGCAGTTGTAAATGAGTTAGGAGAGACTTTTTCTCAGGGTAGACACAGAAGAAAACAGGGTTGGGAGGGGTTTCTCTGCATGGAAAGTCACAAGTGGTGTGCACACAAACAGCTGATATGTGCTGATGGCGGATGAGGTTCTGCACTGGGAGCACGTATTCACAAAGTTGTCAGCGTAGCCGAGAAATGCTGGTTGAGATCTTGTGCATGATGTTTCAGTTTGTAGTCATTTGATTTTCTGTCGGGTGATTGCAGTAAATCCACTTACATTAGGGTTTGTACTTTTACATATCTCAAGGACCAATGGCAGGAAGCTACCACTTGGTGAAGGGGCTGGTGCTGCCAGCCTGTAACCTGACTTACCATGTTCTCTCGCAGTGGAGATGTACTTTGATAAAAATTGGGTATATCTCTGCTGGTGTCACAGCAGATGCACTTCCTGAGCTGGTGCTTCCATGGTCAGTGTCTGGACTCATCTTGTCCTCCATGATGTAAGATTGGAGCCATGCAAGGCAAAAAAATTTTTTTGCTTTGTTTGATTCAAACAAAAATGATTCACTTAACACCTAACTGCCATTGCAAAGAATGGATATCACCAGAAATCGTGTCAAAGAGCATTGCAATATTTCAATTTGTTATTATTGCTGGCAAGGATGAAAGAAATGTTCAAGGCAGCAGCAGATGAAAAAACAAAAGATCAGACTCAGTACGTTATCCACATAACAGAAGGGCTTCTCGGCCTCTCCATTATATTGCAGAATTGCATCAGCAAGTTCTGGGTCTAAATACTGTTGAGCCCTCTCCATTTATATTGCAAGGTGAATTTTATAGCACCATAACCACAGAAAGATTTGTGTTGCTGATTCAAAGCCATGATTCAGCATTCTGTTGCTGTTAACTGTACTTTCCTCAAAAGCTGAGGAAGTGCACACAGGCCTAAAATTTAAAATCACATGACTGGCAGTGCAGGTGCTTTGAGATGTTCAGCTTGCAAGCAACCAGGAAATATGGCAGCAAAGCTTCCATACTTGAAAATCATAAAAGGCTACTTCTTACTTGGTAGGATGTTTTTATACTAACATTAGTATTACATTGCTGAAGAAGAAAGCACTGTCCATAAAGTACTTCATTCCCCAACATTTAAAAAATACCACTCCTTTATGAGGCAGGTCTAGCTAGAGTTTCTGGCCCTTTAGAATCTGGTACTGAAGGAGTAGATGCAAATAAGTTCACCAAGAAAGATATTGAGCTTGAATTTGCTGGAGAGGGGCATCAGTGCCTGGCTACTTAGACTTTTGCCTGCAATCTTCATGCCAAAAATGTTTTGCCCTGTAAGTTGCTGGAAAAGCATGCTGATAATGATGTGATGAGGACGTTAGGGCATCTGGGACTGCGGTGAACAACGGGACCACCAGTGAAATTTGAGGATTGAAAAATAACCAGAGGAAGGACTGAGAAGGTGGGTGAATTAGAATGGGTGAATTCAATGTCAAATCAGTTACAGAAAAAGAAATAGAGAGGAATCAAAACAGCGGATTAAGTGAGAGGGATAAAAAGAGGCAGAAAAAAAATAAAATTTGAGATTTTTCAAATCTCCTAAAACAATCTGCAACCTGAAGAAATGAGACTCCACACATTTAATTGTTCCCTTTCTGGCCAGAGAGGTTGATTGGCAGCCATTAACAATTATCATGTCATTAAAAGGATGTTTACCCTATTAGTTACCAAGCTTAGCTTTCTGTGGAGGGTTCACTGGGCAATTAATGTGCAAACTTCAAGAAAATCATGCAATGGCATGAATCATCCATCATCTTGTGGCAATTCACAATTAACAGGTATCTCTTCCGCAGCATTAATTGTTGGCTGATTTGCACATTAATAACAATGTGCACTGTGCTCATATTTTCAGCAAGTTCCAGTCCATTTCAACAATCCAAACACAGACAAATCTGATCCTCACAAATGCATGGAGACTGATGGTGAAGATTCTTTTTAATGAATTGCACAAGATGCTCTGCTGAGCCCTAAAGGAGCACAGCTAAGAGAAGTAAAAAGTTGATTTTGGCTGATTTAAACTATCAAATTTGCCATAATAATCTTTGTTGGAAATGTGACAAAGTATTCACTACCTAATTAAAATAAGTATAGTTTACTGCTAAGTGAAACTAGTTAAAAAATTTTTAAATGACTAAAAGTTATTTCTAAATAGGAACTTGTAGGAAATCTAAGTACTTACCCTTGGTAAGTCCCAGCAAAAAATAGAATTAATCTTTTTTTCTTTAGATTTTCCCATCCAATTACTTTTCTTCTCTCATGGAGGCACTGAGGCAAGCTGGGATACTGTGCCCCAACAATGCCTCACCTGAATGGCCAACTTTCTGTGTGAGAGCGTTGGCAGGCTTTTCACAAGGGGGAAGGTGGATGCCACAGGCAGTATGAGTCTGCGATGCAAAAGGGAAGCCCCCACGCTTCCCCTCAGCTCCCACACATGGCTTAAGGAAGTGGAGAAGTACCAGGCAGTTCTGGACCTCCCACCCTGGATAAGAGTACAACGCACTCTTGGGAAGAAGGGAATCGGCTGTTGCAAAAAGGAAGCTGAGTAGCACCACCTGCTCCAGCATGCATAAGGTTAGTGACTGAACTCAACTACACCACCACAAAAAGAACCCAATTCCAGGCCGGATGCAGAAGTGTGGAAAATCCCTCAGGCAATAGGTGCAATTGTGCCAAAAACTCAATGGCCGGAATTTTACAGCCCCCCAACGTGCAGGCTGATGGCAGGGATGGGGGGGGTGTTGGTGGCCGAAAAATTGAGTGGGAGGTGGGGGTGGCGGGACTGCTCCTGATGCCTTCCCACCTCCGTTGCAATCTTACACAGGCGTTGGCGAGAAATAGCCCGCCCGTCCCAGGTCAATCAAAGCCCTTAAGTGGCCAATTAACTGCCAGTTAAGGACCTCCTCCCGCCGCCGTGGGTAAAGTACGCGGATGGCAAATGCCCCAAAAACACCGCCGGCCTGCTTGCGGGCTGAGTGGCGGGGCTCTCCTGATTGGGCACCCTGTGCCCCATGCAGGGCCACCCCTGAACCCCAAACATCCCAAATGTTCAACACTGCCCCTCCACAACCGACCCCCCTCCTTGCCTCATCGGACCTGGTTGATTGTCCCCGGTGAGGCCCCAAAAACCTTCCTTCCTCTTGCTGCTGAAGCTGGGTATAGTTCTAGCAGTGGCCACCACTCCCGGTGACTCTGCTGGGATTATCAGCTGCCAGCCTGCTGATTGGCCATTAGTTGGGACCTCTTGCCTCAAGGATGTGGAAGTCCCACCCAAGGCCAATTAAGGGCCCAGGGAGCGAAAAAGCCCGGCGTGGCTCCCCAGGCCCAGCATAGGCGAACTCGCCCGTCTTTTCGGCTGGTGGGCGGGGCCTCCCGCCCAACATTAAATTCCAACCCATGTATCAGTTCTGATGAAATTCTATCAACCTGAAACATTGGGTCGAATCATATCAGGCCAGCAGAGATGTATTTGGAGGCTGCGGGGGATGCGGGGTAGATTTTTGAACGTTGCGTGCCAGATCAGCTCCCCGACGTGTTCCTACCTCCACGCAATTTTGCTGGAAGCGGGCTGGCACGGGAACCACAGAGGCAGGCAGTTAATTCGGGCAATTAAACCCCCCCCCCCCCCACCCCTCCCCACTTAGGGACCATTTCCAGAACCCATCGGCATCTTCCGGATGTCAGGTGAGCGTCCCGTTGAGGACGGAGCCCAGAAGCTACCTGGAAGTGGCTTCCCCCCAATCACAAAGTTGCTGGGATGAGAAGGCCAGAGCCACAGCTACAAGCAATCTTGTGGCGAGGATCCCCTTCCACACTGACGGCCATGACAGCTGTGGGCATTCTTCATTTTTAAATTCTCATCACGCTTCAGAAATCGCCTCCCTTTTGAGCTGCCCTTGTGGTCCCCTACCTGCCACTCCCTCTGGGCTGCCGGCTATACAGTTTTGCGGGCACTCTGATTGGGCCTCCCGCCATCCTTAATTGGATGACGAATGCGGAGGCAACTTGTTAATTGGCCGCCTTCTGGAAGCTCCCAACCGTCAGCGCAGCTCTGACCCGTGCTGGGTTGGGACATGGAAATTGTTCCGACCCCTAAAACATTTCCAAAGGCATAAAATTCCTCCCGTTAATTCTGTTTCTCTCCCCACAAATGCTGTTTGACCTGTTGAGCATTTGCAGCATTTCCTGCTTTTATATCCAGATACGTTCCATCAATAACTCCATCAATATGTAAAGCAGTATATGATTTTTCTTTTCAATAAAGTACAGCTGGTTTAATGACCAGCAGTAGTTTGTGGGGGAGGGATCAACATGCTAATCTGGATTGTCATGTGAACCTGCAACTGAACATTCAGCAGATGAACTGTTTTAAAGCGGGTTTGGCCACATTTGCCTATGTATTGATGTAACCGTGATAAAGTGAAGATGTAAATAATATTTGCTTTTATAGTGTACATTATTGTCATGCTGAACCTCTCAAATGATATACACAAATGACTTACAACGTTCAATGACTGTTAATATAGACACACTCAGCCATCATGCTGGGCCAGCAACATCCCATAAAAAGCAATAAAATGAATGAGTATTTTTTCATTGCTCTTGATTGAGAGATGAATGTTGTGTTATTCAATATTTAACATACATTTTAACCAGTGAACAAGCAAATAAGGCTGTCTCATATAAATAGCAGCAATCTCAGTATTGCACTGGAGTGTTAGTCTAGATTATTAGTTGAAATATGGTTTAGTGTTTACCTACAGCCAGACATAAACGTGCTATCAACTGAGCCAACAGGCGCTCGAACTACTAGTGCGGCAACTGTTACAGAAACATTTATGTACCAAAGATCACTGGACAAATTTTTATTCAGCAGTTAATTGGTTGTTAGAATAAGCTGTTTTGGAAACTAACCCTATAGACTAGATTTTACAGCACCCCACCCCCCGCCCGCCCCCCCCACCAATTCCCGGGCCCACCCCCGATGTCGGAGGTCGTGGAGGGGGTGGGGCCGGAAAATGCCTCCGGCAGAGCCCCGCCACTGGCCTTGATGCCAGGAAGGCCTGGGCCAATATTACCAGTGGCCACCCGCTGCTCGGAGACGGGATCCAAATTAGCATAGGGAAATTTATTCAGCACTTGAGTACTTACCCGCCATCCATTCTGGTGCCATTTGGTTTTGGTGGCCGGCACTCCCGCACCTTCGGATCCCCATCCGGGGATCCGATGCTGGACACTGGTGGGGAGGGGGAGCAGGTAAGTATCTCAGTGCGGGAGTGGGGGGGGGGGGGGAAGCGGGGTCAAACTCCTCCAATTGGTGTAGGGGATGGTGGGAAGGGGTAAAGATTAAAGTTTGTGAACTGTGGGCGGGAGGGTGGAAGGTCAAGTACACAAGGTAAGCATTTTGTGGGGGGGAGAGGACAAGAGATGAATTCTGTAGTTATTTGTGGGAGGGTGGGAGAAGGTCTAGAAACATTTATTTCATTTTGTCGATTCCATTTTAATAAACTATATCTTTCAATATTTAAATGAAGTGGAAGGGCTCGAAGCCCCTTAAAAGTGACGTCCGCGCCTGCGCAGTTGCGCCTGACACCATTGCTGGGGTTGGACCGCCCACCGCCTCCAAGTTATTGGGGGTGGGGCAGTCCGCCCCGTCCAATTAAATGAGCCGCCACATTTAATATCGCGGCAGCTCCGTGAAACCCGACCTGCATGTGCAGGTCGCCATTGTTTACGGCTGCTGCCGATCATGGCGGCTGCAACACAAATTTCAGCCCTCTGTGTAAATTAACTTATAAAGATGCCAGTGTTCAAGCTACACAGGTGGTCTTAATGATAAATACATTGGTTTACATTTTGTGGTTGTAATGATGTCAGAACTGCTAGCATTTGCCATCATTACTTCTCTGAAACTGAGAGCAATCTCTGGCGAATTCAGAAAAGCTGTCAGTGATTCTCTGCTCCTTCACAGGGTGGCCTGTTGAAGTCCTCGCAGATGGAAATCTTAGAAAACACTTGATTTGACATGAACATCCAGTTTTTATGCTGTTAGTATTGCTGTAAAAGCCCTTGTAAAGGTTACGCCTGCTGAATGAGACATGACTGTTTTTTAGATGGCGTAACCTTCCAAATCCGTAACCTCTACCACCTAGAAGGACAAGAATAGCAGATGCAAGTCAACAACATCGTCTGCAAGTTCCCCTCCAAGCCACACACCATCCTGACTTGGAACTATATCACCATTCCTTCGCTGTCGCTGGGTCAAAATCCTGGAACTCCCTTCCTAACAGCACTGTGGGTGTACCTAGCCCACATGGACTGCAGCGGTTCAAGAAGGCAGCTCACCACCACCTTCTCGAGGGTAATAAAGGATGGGCAATAAATGCTGGCCAAGACAGCGATGCCCACATCCCAAGAATGAATAAAAAATTTTAAGTCATCGTTACTTCTGACCTACCTCTCTATACCTAGGAAAATAATCTTATGTTTAAGGAATGTCAAACATTTCAATTTTGATTAAAAATCCCATAGATTTTTAAAATAATAAAAAATGTTTATTTTAATTTTGTTCAAATATTTCAACTTTTACCTTAATCCTATGTGCATGTCCCAATCTTTGTTTTGCTTCCTGTAAAATGATTAATAAGTGAAGGATAATCACTGCAGTTTATTTGCTGGTTTGCTGTCTGTGAGAATTCTTCAATGTGATTGGCAGCTTAGCCTGCTGATGGCTGACTGTTGCTGGACCCTGGAGATCCACTATGGCTGAAGCCAGAATGAAATTAATGCCAGGAAAGGTAAAATCCATGCCACAGAGATCACTAGAGGGCAGCTTTCTTGAGACCAGAAGCAAGCGGTCATTGTCACTGACTGCAAAATCCAGCCATTGTCTTTTTGTGGAACTGAGCCATATTTAGCAGGAAGTTTCAGTCTCTGCTGACTTAGCTTATCCTCTGCGGAGTGGTGGTTTGAGTGCTACAATTGTATTCAGCATGTCAGGTTGTTAATTTAGATCATGCCACACTTGTCTCAGAGTCAAACCCTGTAGATTCAACCCTGCAATAGGCACATAATGTAGGCTGACATTTCAACACAGTATTGATGGAGAGCTGCATTATCAGAGATGCCATCTTTCCGATGAATAAACCAGTGCACTATCTGCCTGTTCAGATGAACGTATAAGATTCATGGCATTATTCAAAGAACAACATGGAGTTCTTTTTATGTCCCAGCCAGCATTCCTCCCTTGACTAACATCATTAAACACAGATTATGTGGTCATCCATTCATTTACTGTTAACACATTCATTGTGCAGGTTACACAAACAATTTACTAATGACATCAAGGGATATGGAGATAGCATGGGAAAATGGCATTGAGGTAGATGATCAACCATGATCTAATTGAATGGCGAAGAAGGCTCAATGGGTTGAATGGCCTATTCCTGCTCCTATGTCCCTATGTTCCTATATTTACTGATCATTAACATTCATACTTAGATTGCTGGTAAAGCAGGAGGGGAATATGGTTTTTAGGAGTGATTATATTTCTATAATATCATCTCTGGTCTCTAAGTACCCTGATTATCGAGCTGACCTATGGATGAAAGCTTTCTATTAATACAATAAAACCTATAGTTTTCAAACCTTATTATTCCCTTGCCAGTTTTCCCCCTCCTCTCCTGAAGCCCACACATGCTGGATAGGCACTGGATAGGTCATAAATTGAACTTTGGACCTTTCTAGACTCTCTCATTTACTCACTAGATGAGTTCACTGTGCTGTCATGGGATCCTGAGCTTGTAGTTTTAATGTGGAAGTGGGAACATTCAGTACCTGAATGCCGAAATAATCTCACATACACAGTAACCTCTTGCTTTGTTTCACAAGAGAGCAGCCAAAATGTATAGCTTTTGCATGTGGGCCATGTGAGTGGTGAAGATAGAAAAACATAATAAGAGGAGAGAAAAGTGCAGCGAAGGGAAAAGAGAAGTAGAAATGGAAAAAAGGAAAACGGAATAGGATAAAGGTGAAAGTGGTTCTATTTCCACAGCCAGGCAAGCCACAGTCATGTTTTCACTGCCTTCACTATATGGAGTTTGGTTTTCCTACGTTGTTGTAGGAGAGGCAGGATTCCACACATGCATACACACACATCAAGGGTTGCTCACCAGTCTTCCAATTGTGGAGTAACATTTGATGATCGTAAAAGAACTGCTGAACATTTTAATGTTTAAAATGTGAATGATGGTACAAAAGCTTACCATCTTTTTTGGCAGGGCTTCACACCAGATGCATTTATACTAGAACTGATACCTATCCTTTCTGGTTTAAGCCCACAGCTTCTAGGTAATTTCCCAAATTGTTTTCCCCTACGATTGCCAGGAGATTAGGCTGGTTTTGAACTATACAGAAATTTAGAGGCTGATTATACAATGCTGTGGGTACGTGCTCCCTACATTATCAGGTGCAAAGGTCTGTAGCGTATAATGTACCTCAGGCATACCAATGAAATCAGCCACAATGGTAGGTGCCGATGATCTGTGTACAAACTGTACATGAGGTTCATTAAGGTCTCAGATTTTCTGCAAATTAGGAGGTTTCCGCAAACACGACTTGGAATGCCAGATAGGGCTCTGGCAGCACAGCACCATTTGGAATAGGTCCTCGAGAAGTTTACAATAAAGGCGATTTCAATATCCCTTTCCCTCTGTCCCTATGACCAATGAGATGTTAGTTCCAAATCAGAGAAATTCTCTAAAACTAGACAGGGACTGGGCTGGATCCTGGCTCCACCTTGAACAAACCTGTTGCCACATAATGGACACCAGCAGCAAACCATTGCCTGGAATTCTGCCCTCTGTGTTGCCCTTCCCAGCACCCCTAGCATAAATCACAGGTTGTACACTGGGGACACCTTCAAAATATGATAATCAGCTGACCTCGTGGTATAGGGTGAGATCATCTCATTCATTCGTAAGCACCTGAACCACATTATCGGGCCATAGACATCTGCTTTTTAGTTCAGCCATCCATTGTTTTCATCTGCCCCCACGGCTTAAGACCAACATTAGTTATTAAGTTTTCATTGAAGTTACATTGTCAGCCTGAGCAAACATCTGAACTCAAACCATGAACCAGCCCAATCCCTGACTGCTTTAGGAGTTGGAAAAAAATTTATAATCAGACTGAATACACAACTTAACTATCTAATCAGTAATTAAGAGTATTTGAACTCAAATCCATACAATTGAAGAATTTCTGTGACTCAGAAGACATTCAGCAATAATAAAGACAGTATACTCAGGTTAAAGCACAGACAGACTTTTATGGCCCATGTGATGAATACAACTTGATGCTCTTAACCACAGATGTGTTGTTAATGTGAGATGATTCCTGGATCTATATGCAGACATTATAACTAAGATTTGTCATTGTTGAAAGAACTGCTGTACATAACAGACAAAAAGTCTTCTGAATCTCTGAACATGATTCTGTGACCTAATCCATTTTTGTCTTTTGGCCTTCTTAGCTTCATAATATAGAGTCATAGGGGCCACATATCAAGTTAAATCCATGTTACTACGACTGCATTTATCTCAAGGCTGATACTATGGGCTGAGTTTTGTCAGCCTCAAAGAAGTCTGGCTGCTGGGACCGAAAGTGGGATCCGACCCCGCACTAATGGATGGTGGGACCCGGGGATGGCAATTTACCGGCAGCAGCCAATTAAGAGACTGTCGCCAGGACCGCCATCCGATAGAGGATGGTGGCACACAGCCCAGAGCTGCTGGCCCTATCAGCAAGCCCTCAGTAGCTTCAGCAGCACCATCTTGCAGGCAGCTACTGCTGAGGCTGCAGCATGAAGGAGAGGGCGCCTCAATGCTGAGGTGCCCTTGAAGATGAGGTAGATTTTGCTGAGCAAGCTAGTGCCTGCAGGCCTGGAAGCCAGGCCCTTGTCATCAGGATGCGGGGGGTGCGGGGGGAGCCACATTGCCGCAGTGGTGCCTCAGCCGCAAGCTATGGAGCAGCTATTAAGAAGGGCCCTCCCCACCCCTGGGCACCTGTTGGAGGCTGCCAGGGTTTACCTGCTCCCCACACAATGGTGGACCCTCCCGATGTGGGCAAAATGCTAATGAGCCCTTAATTGGGCTCCTAAGCTAGCAGCCTGATGGGCAGCTGTGCTGCTGAAGTTCCTGCTGCTGTTACTATGTCATGGCAGCGGGAAGACGTCAAGCTCCCCTTCTGAAACCTTCCCCTGCCATATTACCAGCCCTCCCACCTCCCAGCCTGTCGCCAGTAAAATTCAGCCCTATAAATCTTGGCTTTTCAATTTAGGATTTATCCAACTATGAGTCAACAATACTTAAATCAAACTTCTTCAAAATCTAACCACACAAAATCCAAAGAGGATAAACCAATGAATAATACAAGCCCTAATAGTACCTTAATTGTCTGGACTTCAAGGCTGGAATTCCAGGACACTGGGGAAGGCAACAAGGTTTGGGTAGGGGTGGAGGGAGCACAGGGAGATTGGACCTGCCAGGTTTTTTGGGGGAGGAAGAGAATAACTAAAGCTTGAAGTGCTACGCCTAGCAAAAAGCCTGTTGTCTTCTTGGAATGAAATGTTATGGCCGGGATCTTGGTCTGCTCCCGACGTCGGGCTCTGTGGCAGGGGAGGGGGAGGGGAAGGCCGGAAGATCAAAGTGGCAGTGGCCCGCCATGGAACCCGACGCTGAAATTGCCAGGCCCAATCTTCCCAGCGGTGGGGAAGCTCCGGGGCAGGCCCGCCGCCGCTCTGTGATGGGACCTGACTTTACATATTTAAATGACCTGTTTGCATGAACTAAACTGAAAACCGGAGTGATCTTACCTGCAGTTCCGGATCTTCAGCGCAATGTGCGGCACACACACGCCTTCACTTTCCTGTCCAAGGAAAGCTGGCGCCACCGAGGTGGGGAAGAAGGAAACTCTGCATTTGTTGTGTAGTGGGATGGGGATGGGGGAGGTCGGGGAAGGGGTCAACCCTGTATTGGTAGTGTTGTTGGTGAGGGGAATGGGGGCAACTCTACACTTTCTTCGCAGGACTGGCCGCCTTTTAAAAATGGCACCAGCGCCTGCGCAGTAACAGTTGATGCTGTTCACAGTGTTGCGGAGGCCACCGCCCTGCATATGACAATGAGCCATCCGGATCAAGATTGCGACAGCGTGGAATTTCCGATAACAATCAAAAAAAGAAAGATGCATTTATATAACACTTTTCACGACCAGCAGACATCTCAAAGCACTTTACAGCCAATGGAATACTTTTCAAGTGTAGTCACTGTTGTAATGTAGGAAATGCAGCAGCCAATTGTGCACAGCAAGCTCCCACAAACAGCAATGTGATAATGACCAGATAATCTGTTTTTGAAATGTTGATTGAGGGTTAAATATTGGCCAGGACATCAGGCATAACTCTCCTGCTCATCTTTAAAATACTGCCATGGGATCTTTTACATCCACCTGAAAGAGCAGATGGGGTCTTGGTTTAATGTCTCATCCAAAAGATATCACTTCCAACAGCGCAGCACTCCCTCAGTTGTTCACTGGAGTGTCAGGTTAGATTTTTGTGCTCAAACCCTGGAGTGGGACTTAAACCCAGAGCATTGTGATTCAGAGGTGACAGTGCTACCAACTGAGCCGCAACTCAAAACAATAAATACCCAATTGAAACAAGGCTTTAGACCAGTGGTTCACAAGGTGTGGTCCATGGACCACCAGTGGTCCATGAGGATCCTCCAGGTTTTCCGTGGGCTGGTCCAAAATGCAGGTCACTGATGTGCAACGCTGGGGCCATACAAGCAAACAGGCCAGAGCCCTTATCCCCACCACTTGTGTAACATCTTACAACCAGACTGGCTCTTGCATGCATGGCATGAGTCGTCATAATTGCAAGCAACAACAATGTAGTTTTAAAAGCAAGAGTTATGTTACTGTTGATTTTGTTTGATTAATACACATGTAAGATAAATATTAGTTTCTCAGAAGAAGACTATTATGATGATTTTATATGACATATTAGAATGTTTCAAATAAACATGCTCTATTGAAGTATTAATATTTATATTATAACATCTATACTTTTGTCTCTGCCATGAATTAATAATGTTTAATTTTTAAAATTTTTAAAATGCACATAAATTTATTACAATCCCATTAATTTTAATGAGTTCTTTTTACAGTGGCAAGTGAAAGTGGATGTGGTAGGAACGGTAGGTGGTCTGCCTTCGTGGCCCATGGTGATAAAGTTTGAGAACCCCTGCTTTTGACTGCTAGGATGATTGGAATGTGGTCCGTGTGGGCGATCCCTCTAACTGCCTGCTTTTCCTCCACCATGATGCCTCCGCCCAAATGACCCTCGAGAAAGAGCACACAGTGTCCAATGGTACGCTTGAGGTTTTCCATCAACGATGGGCACCACAGGGACTGGACTGCATAGCTGACAGTGGAAATAATATTGCTTTCTTTGATAGGTTTCCTTTTTCCTTGGTATGATTTCGGGTGTTTATTGTTTGCGTCCCTCTAAAAAAAAAGTGGGCACTTTTGTTAGATTTCTTTCATTTGGGTTGTTGATACTGGAGCAACCCAGTGTCTCCTTAACAGCGCAATTTAAAGAGTTAAGACCTCTAAGAACAAAGCGATTGTTTCAAAGCAGAATGAAAATGGAACTAAATCCTGCAGCATCCATAAGGAGCCTACAGTATGATGACGATACCAGACTGAACTCGCTTGAGGTCGCTATTGGTAAAAGTCTGCAGCTCATGAAACATTTCACGAACCAAACCTACTGTGAGCGGTATCTTACAACCCCCTCCCACTAAACTCAATGCAACACGGAACACTGACTCCGTATGAATGGAGAATGAAGCCAAGAAGCAACAGATGAACAAAGGCTGGGTGCAGAGGCAGCGTGTGACGTGACTGTGATTTGCATAAATCCCAATATAACAGCTCGGCCCCAAGGCGGTGCTTCTCAGTGCAGAGTGAGCTTCGCTTGAGTTTAGTTATTTCTTTGGAAAGTGTGAACGAGTGGTAAGAGGTTATTAAATAATTCATGCAGTGTATATAGTCTTAATCATATGGTTGCAGAAGTAAAATGCGACTATTGTTTAATTTTCTTTTGGGTCAGGTGCTCTGCTGTGATTTGTCTTTGTTATCGGCAACTGGAGTAGGAAGGGATGTTTTGCGAATCTTGTATTGAGTTCTGGGCGGTAGTCGAAGGTTCTTGATGAAAATAAAGTAATTCTTGGGAGGTTGATGGAGAGAATATTGTTTGGGGTGGTGAAGAGAGAATATAAAATGAGGAACCTCCTGGTGTGTTGGGGAATTAATATCTGCAGGAATTATACTAACGCGACTGGGAGTTGCTATTGACCCTCTGGAACAGTAGGTGCGCAGTGACTGCCCCTTGAATGTGAAGACGGCTGCAGACTGGCTTCTTTTAAACCTCCAGCAGAAGAAGTTGAGATCACCTTGTAGCTTTTATTTTAAATAGTAGGCCGAAGTGGGTGGCGGCTGCTGCTCCTTTTGTTTCCGCTTGAAGTAACGTTTGTGTTCTGGTGCAGATAGCCGGGGCTTGACTATGGCTGACCAGGAATCCAAGCCACAAGGAATTGGGGGAGAGCTGCAGCAGCAGATCACTGGATTCGCAAAGAATACGCTCAAGGAAACAAAGACCGAAGAGAAGAACCCGTTGCCCGATGCAGCAAGTAGGCGCAATTGAACTATGTCGACACCGCTCACTTTTTTCTTTGCTTCCTGTAGTGTAAATGGGGTGTGGTCTTCTGTCGGAACAGTAAACCAGCAATTGAAAACTGGAAAGATCAATATTTTAACAGCAGTCGGTGTAGTATAAGAAAATAAGGAATCCCTATTTTAATGCAATAAATGGCTTATCTAGCGTTGACAATTGCAAAAGATACTTACGCGCCGCTCTAACGTGGGGAGCTCATCCATTTTATTCTTTTTGAGGGAGGGGCTGTATTTAATATTTCTAAACGGCTATTGGGTCTTGCATTTTTCATTCCATATAATGAATGAGGTGGCAGCATTGCCCTTTAAGCTTTCAAACTCTCAATGCGATGAACTCTTAAGTTAGTGGATTTCGACTTATTTTTTGAGGGTGGCGGGAGAAGCAGTGATTTGGCTGGAATGCCCTTAGACTGGAATTTAGACTTGTTATAACTGAGTTGCCTTGTAACCCTCATTATTTTTTTTTTCAGCAATTGAAGCAGAAAAGAAAGCAAAAGATGATGCACCAGCACAATGAGAGTGATTTTCAGATTTGCACTGTACATTCCACAAGCATTGCCTTCTAGCTATGTATCTCTAAGAAAAAAAAAATACTTGGATATTGAATGAACTGGCTGACTCCTGCCCCAATCAATCTCCTCCCTCACCCCACCCCAAATTCGTTTCTTTCTTCCACTTGACCTCTCCCTTTTTATTTTTTGGAGAAAAACTACTGACCATTTGGCTGGCTTAGTACTTCTGGTGGCACTAAAGAGAGCTTGCATATCCAAGAGGAGCTGGGAAAAGACTGCAGGAACATTAATAACCAAATGCCTGTGAATGGAGTGAAGATGCCAAGGACTTGTGTTCAGTTAAATCAACTATGTAGAGTGCCATTTTGTTAGGTCTCTTGGCATGCACAGTAACTTTTGTTTTTGATATGCAAATAAACATTTGAAATCTAAACTGACTGGGTTTTTTTTTAATGGGAAGTGGGCTTTCAGACTGGTCAGTAGATCCCATTGGAGGAAGTTGGTGCCTGACACCTGATTTTGATACCAAAGCAAAATCCTGTGGATGCTGGGAATACTGAGCAGAACTTGTAGCATCTGGAGAGAACAGAGTTAATATTTCAGGTCAATGATTCAGTTTTCTGCTTTTATATCTGACTTTTAGCAAATTCTGCAGCAATAAATGCTTTAAGTAGATTGATAGTAAAATAGTGCCCATAAGTAAATATTTCTAGAACCATGTGTGTATTTAAAAAATCCATGAAGATGTGAGTAAAAAATAATATAAGTTGTATAACATGATTTCAATATTTAAGCAAGGATGCTAATTAACTGTGAAGCAATAGAAAGTTGAAGGTTTTCAAGACTGCTATGGCAGGCCCTAGTGGGAATTTTTTTAAACCTGAAGGATAACTCTAGTAACCAAGCACCGATCGAAGTTGTTCTCTCCCTTCTCTTTTCTTTGTGTGCTTTCCCCCCCCCCCCATGCCAGTTGATTGAAATGTATCAAACACTTCCTCTGGGAGGGCAAGTCATTAACATAACAGTTGAAATGGTTACCTTTGCTCCAAGTCACGTTTCCACATGGTTTTTACCATCTCAACACTTAGGGGAAATGGCTGTGGTACTAGTTTGGGAAGGGATTGAGGGAAGAGATGTTCAAAAGTGTAACTGTACATTTACCTTTTCCCCATCAAATTTTTAAATGTGTGAACCCAAGATTTGATGCTGACAGCATCCTATGGGCCTATTGTAATTTGTTAGTTTGCATTTGACTATTTTTATGGGTCAAGCAATATCTGCTGCTAAACATTTTAATTAAATGTTGCCCATTATTTGTAAAAATGAATTAATATAGTCAGGGTTGTTGCAATGGAATTCAATATGGGGCGGCACAGTGGTTAGCACCGCAGCCTCACAGTTCCAGCGACCCGGGTTCAATTCTGGGTACTGCCTGTGTGGAGTGTGCAAGTTCTCCCTGTGTCTGCGTGGGTTTCCTCCGGGTGCTCCGGTTTCCTCCCACATGCCAAAGACTTGCAGGTTGATAGGTTAACTTTTCCTGGGCTATCCTCTGACGGCATTCACTTCTAAATGCATTGCTTAAATGAATGTTGGCTAATTGACTGCAGGAAGCATCACAAACAAAAAATCTATACAAGCAGTTAATATACAAAATAGAATGGGTAGACAAGTGGCAGATGGAGCTTAATACAGAGAAGTGGGAGGTGATGGCATTTGGCAAAAAGGGATAGAGGCATTGTATGTTAAATGACAATTCTAAAGAATGTACAGGGACCTAGGGGTGTATCTGCATTGATTTTTGAAGATGGCAGGACATATTGAGTGATTGGCAAAGTATGGAATCTTGGGCTTCATAGAGTATAAAAGCAAGGAAGTTATGCTGAACTTCTATGTTCTGGTTAGGCCACAAATTAAACTATTGCATCTAGTTCTGGTCACCACACTTTAGGAAGGATGTTAGGGTCCTTGAAAGTACACAGGAGATTTACCAGAATGGTTCCAAAGATTAGGGATTTTAGCTACAAGGTTGGCTTGGAGACGCTGGGATTGTACTCCTTGGAGTAAAGGAGATTTGATAAAAGGTGCATGAGAAGATTGTGCTTCCCTAGGGGAAGACCTGTGTTGTTTTCTGTAACACAAATGCAGTCTGCTGGCACTTCATCTGCTGCAATTAGCATTACTTTGGCCCTCAAACTTTTTTGCTTCCAGCTTGTCCAGGCTGCAAATGGAATATCAACATCATCCATCCATCTGCAGATCATGCTTGCATTGAGCGAGTGATTGATACTGGATCAAGAACCGTTGTCCCAATTCCATGGCCAATGAAAAACACCAGGATAGGGCTCTGAAGTTCAAAAAGATTGCAGGCTTTCCCCAAATCCATCACCACATTGGCTGCAGACACACTGTCATGTGGGTTCCTGCAGACAAGCCAACTCCCTTTACGAATTGCAAGGGCTTGCATTTCATTAATGGGCAACTATTGTATGATCACCAGCAGCACTTAATTCAGATTCATGGCTGCTACCCTGGCAGCTGCATGATGCTTTTATCTTGTGCCAATCCTCCATCTCTATCTCCCTTTCCCCTTACATATCAAATAGAGAGGCTGGCAGCTTGGAAACAAAGGTGATATCTGCATACTTGGCTCTTAACTGCTCTCAGAAATCCATGTTCTACTCAAGTAACTATTCCTTAAGTCTGAGCTAGAACTAAGCAGACAGTTTCAACCAGGGATAGCTGAGCCCATGACTGCTCTCCACCCATCATTCAAATTGTAGCAGGAGGCACTAGATAATGACCAGGAGTGAGATCTCAGATAGATTGATCAAGAAAGTTGTTATGCCCCTCACCATCATCAATTAAGGTCAGCTAATTCGACAAAGAGCAAGAATTGAATCTTTGGCCTTTCTGGCCAGTGTGGTTAAGTACAGTGTTGTTTCATTTTACAGGACCTCAATGGCTATCACCTTGGATACACACATTGAGACAGCAATTTAATAATTAAACTAGTTTAATTGTGGGGCAAAGGAATTCTAAGCACTGTTGCAACTACAAGAAACATATTAGACACTAAAGCACTGCCTCTTGTTGCAGGCTGGAAAAAATAAAGACAGAATCTTAGCTTCTTTTTCATAACTGAAGTGTATCTTTGGTCATTGAGGTTCTGTAAAATGACACAATAAAAATGCTTTGCAGGAGAGGATGTTAATCACAAGGTGCTTGCAAATTTCAGTTATTTTGGTTCGCAATGTCCTTGTGATAAAGTACCACTTCCTTAACAACACCACTTCCTTAGCAACCAAAGACAGAAAAGAAAATTCTAATACAGACATCAAAGTAACTTCTATTGATCAGTCAATTGTGTTCCTTGCACAAATAAATTAAGCAGCTCAAAAAGGCCTGCTTCAATGCATTTATCACAATGCTCAGAATGTCTTGCACTGACCACGAAATACTACTGCTTCCTTATTTGGCTGTACTATAGTAACTGGCAGACTAGATTGGTGGTAATCACGCTAATACTTATACAAGCTGGTACTGAAAAATATATACCACAGCAGACTGATTTTCGCACTGTTGACTAAGTTCTGCTGCCTTTCCTTACTTGTTTTAATTGTGAAGAATTTTTCTGGGAGAATGGCAGACTGGGGATAAATGGTTTATGGTACTTTAAACATTTTTTATACTACACTTGCATAGAAATTCGGGTATTGCAGGACAAATAGCATTGTGAGGTGCTTACTGTTTAATCGAGATCTAACATAAAAAATGCAAAACAGCAACTTATTTTTGTAGAACTAACTTAATAGAGCAAAACATCCCAAGATGCTTCATGAAGAGAAAGGGGTGGGGGAGGGTGTTAAATGACACAGAGGAATTAGGGGAGGTTACTAAATGTCTAGTTGAAGTCGTAGATCTTGCAGATGCTTTTGAATGTGAGGAGAGGTGTAGCCAGCTCAAGGGGTTTTGCTGCAAAGCTCTTCACATACCTAGCCAGTACTATGGCCTGCAGCAAACAAAAATTGGCACCGATGCTTAGTGCACATCCCAGTTAAGAAAAGGGAATGTATTCACTACAGACATTGCATTCCACAAGTAATTCACTGTGCGAAGTGCTTTGAGATATTTTTATAATGTGATTTGTTGATATATAAATACAAGGTTATTTTTGGCTAAAATGTTTCTAAATGATGTCTTTTGATATGCATATTAGTTAATTATGATAATTTTCAGACAGAGAGAAACAAAATAGAATGCAGTATAGTGCGGATAGAATGATCTATATGTACCCCACCGCCCTACACTCTCACGATTTTTGCCAACTCAAATTGTCGCCGATGTGGATGGTTATCAAAGTTCAGATCAGCTTTTAATCATCCATCTAGGAAGTGATTTGATCAGTGTCCATACTGGCATAACATTGTCAATGGGACTGGACGAAAAATCAGACCAAGCTGTGAAAACCATTCAAGAAATATTTTCAAGACTTTGTTACTGAAAATAATATCCTGTTTAGTGTATTGCCTCCTGTCAATCTATTGCTGGGGTTTTGAGTATTGGGCTGCCACGGCCGGCGGGGGGGGGTGGGGGGTGGTGTTGGTGAAAGAAATCGGGGATGCACAAAAGGCCACAGATTTCTTAACTGAAATCACAAGATCTTTGCATGCAGTGTTATCTCGCTGTGCTACCATTGAAAGCAAGAGGTTATCACTCAGTGCAGCAATAAAAAAAAAACATGCTTCATTACACCAGAGTAATTCAAGGTATGAGCACAGGCTTTCGTGTCTGCTTGTAACTCTTTGACTAGCTAAATTTAATTACATGTGCGTTTATGCTGTGAGTGTGGTTGGCTGTGAATATGTGGGTCTCCTACAGTTGAAAGGACGATAAAACTTGGTTGCAATCTTGCAAAACCAAGTGGGAGATACTTTTTAAAAAGTCAAAATATTTCAAACTGTTGAAGTACAATTGTCTATTTTGTCCTTTGCCTCTGTTCTTCCATAGGCTTGCTGGAGGCTAATTCGTAAAATAAAGATTTTCCGTAGCTTAAAGGAAAATGGAAGTAAAACACAGTAAAACACAGGGCTGGCAATGTTTCAAACCGGTTTTGTAACACAGTCTAAAACCCTCTATGGCATAGAAGTATAGAGGGGACAATGCATTTACTCACAAATTTTGTCAGAACAGTGGGGCAAAACATATTTACAAGAACATAGGGATAACGGGACCACAACCTTCATGCTTGTTGAAAAAGAGTAGGATGAAGGATATTACCCTCCTTGAATTGTTCTTTAGAGTGACCAAATGGCTTCCTTCCTAACCAAGTGAAAAGAAATTTTCAGCACAGTCTAGCTAAAATCACCTGACAGAGGAGAAAGTCCAACCAATTCGTGACAGCATGCTTGACAACTATCATAATATTGTGTACTTCAGTGCCAAATAATAGAATAGCTGATGTAAGCTCATTTTCGGTGGCATTATTCCAGATATTGGCATCAACATTTAGGCCATGAAATCATATAATAATTAAGAGAGCTTGAATAAGAGAGATCATATACAACATAATGTGGCATTCAGGACCGGGAAATCATACACATGCATCACTGAAATGTTCCAAAAATTGCACAGCGAACAGAAGCCAACATGTTGGGTCTCAAGAAAGTATTTCCCTACAATATAACCATCACTACGTTGAAATTGTTTCATTGGTTGTGCAGCGCTTTAAGACATCTTGAGTTCATGAGAGGTGCCATATAAATGCAAGTTGTTTATTTCTTCCTAATATTTAATTATTAAATTATTCACATTTGTGTGTTGAGCTGCCAATAGCTCTATAGTCAGACCATTGGAATACATTTGGGATTAAACATATGCATTTTTAAAATTTTGGCCCCTCATCCCCTCATTTCCTAAAGCCACAAACCAGTGCTGAGATATGTTTCCACAGATGCTGGAAGTCCTTCAGTACCACATCAAAGCAATCATTCTTCACATGTGAGCCCAGCAGGGTATTTAACTACTGGGGGCTATCAGAGTCAAGCTTGTCCTTGCCTTATGCTGATAAATGCACACTCTCCAGCTAGTGTCAATGCATAGCAATCAGAAAGAAGAATTCTAAAAGATTTTATTTTCGCTTCCTAACCCAAATGTGATAAGGTCAATTGCGGCACCCCAAGTAGAACCCCAGGTGAGATCAGTTAACCAGCCCATATTGAGAACAGAATATGGGGCTTATAGTCCAGATGACCTAGCACTGGATGCATCAATTCCCACTTGGCCATTGGGAGCACTCGGTACATGATCGTTGAGTGGACCAGACTTTGGCATAGAAAGAGGAATGACTCTATCCAAAGTATTCAGATACTTCCTGGATATATTATTCAAGCGGTAGTCCATGTCATAAAGAGCAGTAATTAGACAAATCAATTTATTTTGTGGCTTTCAACAGATTTCTCATTGGAATTCAGTACTGTGCCTGGTAATTAGTTTAGGGAATTAACTCCTAAATAGACCTAGCCTTGCCACATCTTTATTCTGATACACAGATGGTTCTGCTCCACATACCAGTTCATCCCATTCTGAAGAGACATTCCTCCCCATCCCCACACTTTCTCAGATCTGCTGGTGGTCACCTGCAGCATTTTGTTTTTCTACATTGGCAATGGGGGTGGCAGGTCTGGGGGATGAATACAGTAAATTTAAACAACAAATGAATCCAATGTGTATATTGAGGTTTTGAATAGTATATTCATCTGGGACCTACAGCTCAAAGATTACTGAAGCTCAAATAATAATGGAAATTTTATTGATTTGTTTGTTCACAAGTACCAGGAACTCCAAAGGGACTCAGCAAAGAAAAAATGGAAAACTTCATCACAACCATGTGACAGCATTCTGCTGTTTACTGGCTAGGTGCTTATTTGCAATGGAAAATAACAATATCCACACATGAACGTGGCAAAAGTGGTTGGCGAACTTTTTAATTATCATGAAACCTAATTGGCTTACATAACTTGCTTTCTTTTGTTGGACAGAGTATTAGACTCTTGATCTAATGGGCTGGATTTTGCTGGAGTGGGGCATCTCACGGTATACGCCTTCAGACTTTTTCCTGCACCCGCACCCTTTCAGCTCAAGTCCTAACCTGCTGGAATTACGAGCTGATAATAGCGTGGTAAGGGCAATATGGCATCTGGGAGCTTAGCTAACGGAGGGACCAGAAGTGTATCTCCCTAACCAATGAGATTTAAGTATTGAGAAATAAACAGGAACAACAGAGAAGTAGGGTGAATTAGCGTCAAACCAAGTATTGAAAGAGAAACAAAGAGAGGGGAAGAAAGATTGGATTAAGAGTGACAGAAAGAAATAGTAAGAAAGAAAATAACTAAAATTTAACAGAATTGTCAGGTCAGATGATCTTGGCTGCAGGTCTTCAAATAATAATTCCGTTATGAAGTGATGAAGTGTATTCTTCTAACGCAGAGCTGCTCACTAAGATCATTATAGGATCTGCATGGCCTGTTCTGCTTAGGTTATTCAGATGTGGATGCCTCCTAGCCAGTGGCTGCCACCAAAAAGGTAAGTAAACGTTTTTTTAAATTCATTTGGAGTTGGAATGCTCCTCCTGGCTCCAGAGAATTCCTATGGTTTGCCATCGGCCCCCCAACTCCCAGTGTTCCACCCACCCCCATCCCCAGCAGTTACCTGAGAGCCATTTTCAACAAGGCAAGAAGCCCAAAACTATTTATTGGATATTGATGAAACCGGCACTGGTATCTTTCCCAAACTATTGAAATGAGACCTAAGACCTAATTTCAGGGCTGCCTTGGGCAACCGGTTTGGACACCACTCTCTGTCCAGCCCCAATTCTGAGTCCGGATGACTGTTTACACCAATGGAAAAGCATGGGTGTATTCCCTGCTTTTTTTGACTGATTTCATTTGAATGATTGGAAAATTATGTGGAGGATCCCCATGATTTCCTGATATGTGCTTATACTGAGCAGGTCAACATGCTGAGAGGTTGCATTTAGAAAATTGGTCCTGTTGCAACATATGACTCATTGTGGGAGATGTGATAGTATTACTTTAATAAACATTCAGCAAGATCTATTTTTTGCTTCAGACAATTTCCAGGATATTTCAGAAACTGACAAATTGTTCCTCTATCCTGTTTGAACTGTGGCCTTATCAGCGCAGCATGTTGTGATGTCCCTTGATGGTTTAGTAGCTGAATGCACCACCTGGTTTAGACTGCAAAGTTTCAAGTTCAATCTCTGGAGTGTGTTGATTTACCTTATCTCAGCTAGGGTGACAGTAATTTGGCTGTAGTTCACCTAAGTGTTGATGTATCAGAGAGGGAAATAAATTAGTCAGCATTTCAGCCTAATCACCAGCCAATGAGCCAACCAGAAAATATATATGCAGAGATCAGATGAGGATACAATGGGGTTTGGCATTGCGCCAGTGGTTTAGAATAGGGGTCTGTGGGTTGCATTACAGATGCTGAACATGTTGAATAGCTTGATGGCACTCATGATGCATGGGAATGACCATGGTTGAGATATTGAATGGCGGCAATTGTTAATGGAATTGCACATCAACACAAATCAATGTCTTCAGGGGAGGAAGAGGGATGGAAATGTATCTGAATTTTCAGGGACTCTACAATAATGGTATCATAGAATCATTTATGGCACAGAAGGAGGCCATTCAGCCCATTGAGTCCATACTGGCTCTCCACAGAGCTATTCAGTCAGTCCTGCTCCCCCACTCGATCTCCATAGTCAGATTTATTTTTAAATCCCATTTCATTTCTAAATGTAGCAGAAGGAATATGTTTCTCTACTTGGCTTCATATTGTATGGTTAGTGTTCTTCTCCATTGTGCGTTGGGGCTGGCTATGGTGTCAAACTGTATTTGGTGACTAGGGTTATACAGTTTTCACAGGCTGCATTTGTTGCAGAGTCTGTCAAGGTTTCTAAAGACAGCTATTGTTCAGTTATCAGTTACAGGCTGACAGGGTCAGAGGTCAAGTCATTTGCCCTTTATTTTCACCAAGGAATGGAGCAAAGTACAAAAGTTGCCAAGAAGTAAGGATAGTTTTAAAATCGGAATATAATCCAACCCCTAATATCATTATGACAGTTCACTGCGCATGACGCCACAAAAGAGTTGCTAGTTTTTGAGTGAAGATTATTACACCATACACATTAAGCATCATTTTTTTCAACAAAAAAACTGTGATTCTTTGCAGGGAGTCTGCATTAGCACAAACAGTTGTAGCAGTTATGGTCTTTGCTATGCTGTTTACATACTATATTCCTTTTTGTCTGATTATCTTTGGCTTATCATCACATTGTCATTGCACCTAGTCTTAACAGACTTCATTGATTTCTTGATACGCTGACCTTGTCAATTATTACCTGCCAGAATTGATCACAATTGGTTTGAGGTGCTCTTATTAGGTATATTAACTAAAAGATTGGTCCTTGTCATTAATGACTTCAGCTTAGTAGATGTGACATATGCAGTTTTTCTGCCTGCACTGCTGATGATTTTCTGTCATTTTACTCAACTAAGTCTTTGATCGTATGATTTTAGGTTGCTGAACAATGCCCCAATTTCACAGACTGACCTGCAAGCCTTCCTTGAGAAAATTGAGGTCGCAAGACAGAAATTGTTAGGCATTAGAAAACCTGCCAGAAAATCACACACTGCCACCTGGGTGGAAGTGGCACAGCCACTGAGTGCCAACTGTCTCATCTCCAGGACTTGTTTTCATTTTTGGCCACCCTGGGCACCATCACACTTTTCACCCTCTAAAGGGAACACTTTATAATTAATCTTGCATGATGCTGTCTGGTTAAGGGGTGGAGTTAAATCAGATCTTGCTAATTTCTACCCATTTTCCCAACAGCACAACACTAAAACTCTTTAACAAGCTGATACCCCCACATCTCTTCCTGTAGCTCGCCCATGCCTTTACTCAATTTTTTTGCAGGAGAAATTGGCACACGATACCTATAAAGGATGGTGCTAGAGTGGACATCCCCACCTTTAAACACATCATGCCCTACGAGGAGATGCCCGTGGAATTCATGGGGACCTAATCCCCCCTTTTCTATGGGAGATGGTGAGGTAGGGGGGCATATTGCCATCTCCAGGTTAGTGACTGAACACTTGCATTGTTTTCCTGGCATCTCGGTGACACGCAACGCAGACACCAAGATTCACCCGCTCAATCCCAAGCAGGTAACCAAATCTTAGCTTCAACTCATCTTGCTAGCAGATCCACCACAACAACAGGAAACACAGAAGGAGGAAGATGATGATGAGGAGGAGGAAGAGAAAGTGCAGAGACACAACATGCTGGATCACACAAAGTGAAGATCTACCCCAACTACTTTCTTGATAACTATGATGAGGCAGATGAGGAGGATCCCAATGGAAATAGTGATGAAAGAGATGAAGTTGGACTCAAACCCATCAATTAGTTTCTGCAGAGGCCACTTGCCCTGTGTTCCTCTTCCCCAACCATTTCCAACTCAATCCTTATGTTACTTGCTTCTTCATTCCAGCTCAGAAACCTGCACCCTGGGGGAATGAGATAGTGTTAGTGAGTATGTGGCACCAGGTGAATCACAGAACACGAAGCAACTGGAGGAGTGGGAAGCGGCTAACGATTTGCCACCTTCCCAGCAGAGGTTGAGGGAAAGGCTGGCCATGGCTGCAGAGTAACTGGACTCAGACCTCATGGGTACTTGCCTGAAAAGGATACTTGAGGAACATTGTAATTATATCCAGGCTCTGAATTTTGACTCTGAATATGTACAGAAACTATTCGGTGTGACTCTCGAGTTCACAATTCTCATTTCAGGCAATATCAAGGATGTTTTGTCTTCATTTCAGGCACCAATATAGTGTATGACAACGTCATTGGAATCTGCAGCAGACCTATGCCTAAGACATGTTCTGCCATGGCTCAGTGGTAGCAGAGTTGCCTCTGAGTCAGAAAGTTGTGAGTTCAAATTCCACTCTAGTGGTTAATCTTATCTGATACTTCAGTGGAGTGCTGCACTGTCATTGTCAGTGCTGTCTTTCAGATGAAGCCTTAAACCAACGCCTTGTCTGCCCTCATGGCACAGTTTGAAGAGGAGTAAGGAATTTGTCCTGGTGAACATTTATCCCTTAACCAACATCACTAAAGCAGATTATCTGGTTGTATATCTCTAAGATGTTTGTGGGACCTTGTTGTGCAAAAATTGCTGCTGTGTTTCCCCACATTAAAACAGTGACTTGAGTCCGTAATTACTCAATTTGCTATAAAGCATTAGGATACCCTGAGGTCATAAAAGTCTTTAGATAAATGCAAGTCCTTTCCTTTACCAGTGACCACGGAGCATCTAAGGGGTTTATGAAATCATATTGAACATTACAGCTGGTGCAATATCAAAGAACTTTGGCAGGAGCACTAGCCTCCCTTGAAAGCTACTTTTATGTTGGTATTAATGAGTTGCTAGCATTGCTGGTCCCCAAAAGGCAGATCTCGTGCAGCCAGCAACGACCTCAAAGTGAACTTGCCAGATGTCCCAAGGTCACCTCAATGATTCAGTAAAAAGTACTGTTTTCCTGCTGACTGACTGTATCAAATTCAACAAGTTCATTTGGATCTGTCAAGTGGGAGGCTAGCAGTACTAGCAATATAAAAGCTGCCTTAAGAAAGAATTTGCATTGACACCTAAGTGATACCTGGATCAGCAGCAAAGCATTTCTCTTCTATTCACCCTCTTTAATATTAGCTGTCACAGCAAAAAAAGAACCAATGCAACTCACATCCGTTGGAAAGAACAAGGAAAGGATACAGGTGTCAAAAGTTCTTTAAAACGTCTTTTTTTTTTGCCTTTAAGATCCCAGTTTCAACCTATCTCTCCCGGAGGGAGTGGAGCAGATTTTGGGTCCATCGCCTGTTTTACACCGCTCCACCTAATTTTATGCTCCATTTAAACCAATATAGAGCAACACCGGCAAAACGTACATCAGGCGGCTGCCCCATTCCCACTGAGTGGATTAGGTTAAATTCGGGGCTAGGCCTAACTCTAGGAGAATGTGTAAAGCTATTTTTATACTGGCAGCTAGGGGTGCAATGAGTGGGGAAATAAAGAATAACTCTTCTATGAACTCTCAGCAGAGGATGGGAACAATTTTCTTGTTTTATTACAATTTTATTGGGAAAGAGCAAGTGAATCAGGAAAGGGGGTGAAAGGGATAAAAATATCTTGGAAGAGTACCTTGGATTCTAAGGAGAAACCAGGACTACTGATGTCATTTGTTTAGGTAACTCTGAGGGACTGCTGGCTGTGAGCTGTTTTCCACACATTTACTCTACTATATCTGACCTCCTTATCCCAGCAGTAGAATCACAGGTTCAGTTTTTTTGGATTTTAGACAAATGTCAATCTTACACATGTCCAAGTTAAAACTATTTCAGAGCATTCTATGTGCACCTTAGCCACGCACGAGCTGGGCTGGGAAGACTAAGGTCGCAGGTGACCCTGAGACTATGTACAGTTGAGGCAAATAGTTTCACATCCTGCTGGGTCTTAACAGAGAAAATAACGTGTATATGTGGTCATGCTAGATATGACTCATCTCTCAGGAAGTGGGAGCATGTTCATGGGAGGTGACATTCATGGCTGATGTAAAATCAGAAGCAAATGGTAGCTGCATTCACATTGAAGATCATATCTTCCCACAATCTGGTGAAAATGGCATCTTTGAGATATGGGGAAGGTTGGCCATGCATTGTCCATCCTCTTTCCCACTTTTCTATGAGATCTCTTTGATACGTGAAGGCCCAGTTAATTTTTTTCCCTCTTTCATTGAGAAGGAAAAAACGGTGGACACTGAACAGGAGGGGGAAAGGAAGAAATGGGGAGGGTTTTAGATGTGAGTTTGAGAGGTGTGGTCAAAGAGGGGTTTTGAAGAAGTTTTTGAAAGCAAGGAAGGAGGGGGGTAAGGTGGAATTCCAAAGGGTCTCGGAGAACTGTGGAGAATCAGCATGAAAATTCCAGGCATACCTTTGCTGTCTCATTGCCAGAGCAAGTAAAGAAACAGAAGGGAACAATAGAAATAGGATAGAAACTGGAGTGAATGATCAAAATGAGAGAAGAGGGGTAGAAAAGGGTTGGAAGGATAGAAATAGGCAATAAATGCAGCGAACAACAAGATGCATCTATATAGATCCTTCAACTTAAAAATACATCCCAGTGTGCTACACAGGGGTATAGAGAAAAAATAATTTCTGAGTCAAAGAAGGAGGTATTGGGTGGGAGGGTGAGTTGTGAGGAGGATGCAGAGAGGCTTCAGGGTGATTTGGACAAGTTGAGTGAGTGGGCTAATGCATGGCAGATGCAGTATAATGTGGATAAATGTGAGGTTATCCACTTTGGTAGCAAAAACAGGAAGGCAGATTATTATCTGAATGGCTATAAACTGAGAGAGGGGAATATGCAGCGAGACCTGGGTGTTCTCGTACACCAGACGCTGAAGGTAAGCATGCAGGTGCAACAGGCGGTAAAAAAGGCAAATGGTATGTTGGCCTTCATAGCGAGAGGATTCGAGTACAGGAGCAGGGATGTCTTGCTGCAATTATACAGGGCCTTGGTGAAGCCACACCTGGAATATTGTGGGCAGTTTTGGTCTCCTTATCTGTTCTTGCTACAGAGGGAGTGCAACGAAGGTTTACCAGACTGATTCCTGGGACGGCGGGACTGACATATGAGGAGAGATTGAATCCGTTAGGATTATATTCGCTGGAGTTCAGAAGAGTGAGGGGGGATCTCATAGAAACCTATAAAATTCTAACAGGACTTGACAGGGTAGATGCAGGAAGGATGTTCCCGATGGTGGGGAAGTCCAGAACCAGGGGTCATAGTCTAAGGATACGGGTAAACCTTTCGGGACTGAGATGAGGAGAAATTTCTTCACCCAGAGAGTGGTGAGCCTGTGGAATTCACTACCACAGAAAGCAGTTGAGGCCAAAACATTGTATGTTTTCAAAAAGGAGTTAGATATAGCTCTTGAGTCTAAAGGGATCAAAGGGTATGGGGCAAAAGCTGGAACAGGCTACTGAGTTGGATGATCAGTCATGATCATAATGAATGGCAGAGCAGGCTCGAAGGGCCAAATGGCCTACTCCTGCTCCTATTTTCTATGTTTCTACGTATTAGGAGGGGAGAGCAAAAGTTTGGTCAAAGAAGCGAGTTTTAAGGAGGTTCTTAAAGCCAGAGAGGAAGATGACAAGGCAGATGTGTTTATGGAAGAGATTCCAGAGCTTAGGGCCTCAGTGATGAAGGCACATTGCCAATGGTGCATTAAAAGTGGGTTGGACAACAAGCCAGAGTCAGAGGAACAGAGAGTGTGGAGGGGGGTTTTACCACTAGAGGAGGTTACAGAGATAGAAAGGAGCAAAGTCATCAATGGATTTAAACACAAGGCTGAGAAATTTAAATGTGAGGCTTTGGAGGACTGAGAACCAATGTAGGTCAGCAAGAACATAGGTAATGGGGGAGTGGAATTTGGTGCAATATAGGTTGTGATCAGCCGAGTTTTGGAGGAGCTGAAGTTTACATGGTGGAAGGCTGGAGGGGTGAGCTTTGGATGAGACAAGTCTGTAGGTGACAAGAACATGGATGAGGGTTTCAGCAGCAGTTGGACTGTGATGTCTGGGAGCTGAGTGATGTTACAGAGATGGAAGTATGTGATCTTTGTGATGGATACAATATGGAGTGAGAAACGCAGCTCACAGATGAATAGGGTAACAATGTTGAGAACAGAATGGTTCAACCGAAGACAATGGCTGAGGAGGGGGATGGAATCAGTGACAAGGTTATGGAGTTTTAGGCGGGGGCAGAAGACAATGGCTTCAGTCTCCCCCAGCTGGAAGAAATTGCAGCTCATCCATGACTGTATGTTGGACAAACAGTCTGACAACACAGAGGCATTGGAAATGTCAAGAGATATAGTGAAGAGTGTTACAACTGAGGTTGAAAGAATGCACTGTTTTTCTCTAATTCCACTACTCCACTGGTCACAGCCATAAAGACAGGGCTAAATTGTGGCGAGTCGAAGAGACTTAGTAGTTGGCAGGAAAAAAGACAGAGGCGCAAGGGGAGAGCCAACTGTGCAACAGCCCCGACAAACAAATTTCTCTGCAGCACCTGTGGAAGAGCCTGTCACTCCAGAATTGGCCTTTATAGCCACTCCAGGCGCTGCTCCACAAACCACTGACCACCTCCAGGCGCGTAACCATTGTCTCTCGAGATAAGGAGGCCCAAAAGGAAAAAAAAGGAAGGACTGGTCACAATGTTTGTTTAAATGTTTTACCTAGTTACTAATACGGACAATTATATACTTTATCTATATTAGAGAATTAAAAAAATCCACCAACTAGGTTTCTTTAATAAACAACAAATTATTGATTTATTATAAAACAAGACTTATTCAATAAAAATGCGAAGCTTATTAACACGGTTTTAAATATGAAAGTATAAATACCTACCCTTCTAAAACAACCTAACACAAACATACGCACATGCACACACTGTTTAAAGGGAAAAATAAAGAAAAATTAGAAACTGGCTCTGTGGAGATCAACTTTTAAAAAGAATACTTTGGCCAAGTTATTGTCAATTCTTGAAAAAAAGGGATAAGATATGGAATGTTCCAGATGTCCTTTGGTCTGACATCCGGGTACACATAGACAGCTGTCACTGGCATCTTTTTGGAGCAGTTCTGTTCAAGAGACGTCGAAAAGTAGTCTTTCAGGCTTTTCAGGAGAATTATTGCATCAGTGGTTTCAGCTATCACACTGGATTCTCAGAAGACTTTCCAAATCAGGTGGAAAAGGATGAGTTATGTGCCTTTTCTCTTAGCAGGTGACAGACCAACTGAACATTCAAACAGTCCAACCCAAATCAAAAAGCCAAAACTCCTGACCACCATAAAACTAGACATGTGACTTCTCTGTAAACAACTCCAATAGCCAGCAAGCCTCCTTATGTTTGTTTTAGCACTTCGTTGTCTCTTCCAGTTAGTGTTTTTTTTAATCCAAAGTGTCCTTTCAGTAACCTTTAAAAAAAAACAAATCCAGGCATCACCTCAGTCTTTCAAATGAACCAATTTTCATGATCTTTTAAACATGAGTCCTCAAAAAATATTAATAATGGAAGCACCCTCATGACAAGAGGTAGAGATGGGTGGCACCGGCACACATGTGTAAGTCAACTCCATGTCATCAGATGTTGTTATCAAGAGAGGCAAGGAGATGAAATGGAGGTGCCAAAGGTAAATCCTTGGGGGATTTGGAGGTAATGATGTTATGACAGCAAGAAAAATTAATGCTGGAGATGCTGTGGCAAGAGTTGGATAGGTAAGAATGGATGTAAGCTAGGGCAGTCCCATTAAGTCGGACAATGGGGAAGAGGTACTGGAGGAGTATGGTGTGGTTGAACATGCTAAAGGCTGCAACAAGATGGAGCAGAACAAGGAAGGATAGGAGGAATGACAACAAAAGGAGAAAAACGTAGAAAAGCAGCTGTGAATGATAGAAACAGGAGAGTATTGAAGAAGAGCTGGAGTGAATCATAAAGAGAAACAGCAAAGAATGATAGAAAAAAAGGAGAGACTGACCCAAATAGGAGGGAATGACAAAATCTAGAGAGATAAAAAACACAGAACAGAAAGAGAAGAAAGAGCACTCAAGATTGTTGCAGCGAATTAGATGTAAGAGGGAAGAGAAACAAAAAATAGGCGAAGAGGAAATACGAGAAAATGGGAAGGAAGAAAGAATGAAACAAAGAGCAGCCAAGAGAACAATGGTGAGAAAGATACATTGAAGCAAAATAACAATGTAACATCAGAACCTTGAATCAATATTTTTGCAGCATACATGAGAAAGAAGAAAAAGTATAGAGATGGTTGGATTGTTCCATAGTGTTTGTATTTCCTATGGTAAATGCAGTTAACATCACTGCTTAGAACAACACAGAAAAGGCTACCTGTAGTGTTGCCCTGGGAAAGCATGCGAGAACACCAAGCTGACCCTTAGGACCAATCTGATGGTTTTTAAGGCCTGTGTTCTCAGAACCTTCTTGTCTGGCTGTGAAAGATGGGCAACTTGCAGCTACCAGGAAAATAAGTTCAATAATTTCCATCTCCACTGTCTGCGGTGCATTATGGGTACATCCTGGCAGGACAAAATCACAAATGTGGCAGTCCTCGCGAAGGCAGAGCTCCCAAGCATGATCCTAATCAAACAGAGGCAGCTTTGGTGAATCATACATGTCTGCAGGATGGAAGACGGTTGCATATCTTCTGTATGGTGAGGTATCAGGGACCAGATGACCAGTGAGATGCCCAAAGGTCTGCTTCAAGGATGCTTGCAAGTGTGACATGCATGACCTAAATGTCGATTATCACACCTGGAAGTCACTAGCTGGCGAAAGAGGGAAATGGCGACACATCCTGTGGACTGGTGTGCACTACCACAGTTGCTACAGCAGCTTGGCAACAGGTGCCAACGTCAAAAATAACAACTTACAGCGTCACTTGACAGCTTTGCATGTGGCATATGTGGTAGAACCTACCTTTCAAGGATTGGCCTTCACAGCCATCAGCAAAGGTGCACGAAGAGAAGGCACACCACCTAAATGGATTGCTCACTGATGGATTGAATCTGCCTCCACCACACGTTCAGGCAGTGCATTCCAGATCCTAACCACTTGCTACATAAAAAAGTTTTTCCTCATGTCGCTGTTGCTTCTTTTGCCAATCACCTTAAATCAGTGTCCTTTGGTTCCGGATCCTTTGGCCAATGGGAACAATTTCTCCCTATCTACTCTGTCCAGACCCCACTCATGATTTTGAACACCTCTATCATATCTCATCTTAATCTTCTCTTCTTCAAGCAGAACAGCCCCAGCCCTGGAACCATTCTCATGAATCTTTTCTGCATTCTCCCTAATGACTTAACATCCTTCTGAAAGTGTGGTGCCCAGAACTGGACACAATACTCCAGTTGAGGCCGAATCAGTGTTTTATGCAGGTTTATCATAACTTCCTTGTTTTTGTACTCTCTGCCCCTATTTATAAAGTCCAGGATCCCATATGCTTTATTAATCGTTTTCTCAATCTGGGCTGCAGCCATCAATAATTTGTGCACATATATCCCAAGATCCCTCTGCGTCTGCACCCTCTTTAGAATTGTACCTTTTAATTTATATTGCCTCTCCTCATTCTTCCTACCAAAATGACTCCACTTCACACTTTCCTGCATTAAATTTCATCTGCCACTTGTCCGTCCATTCCACCAACCTGTCAATATCTTCTTAAAGTTTATCACTATCCTCATCACAGTTCACAATACTTCAAACTTTTGTGTCATTCACAAATTTTGAAATTGTGCCTTGGGCACCCAAGTCGAGGCCATTAATATATATCACGAAAAACAGGGGTCCCTACACCGATCCCTGGAGAACTCCACCTTCCTCCAGTCTGAAAAACAACCGTTCACAACTACTCTGTTTCCTGTCACTCGGCCAATTTCGCATCCATGCTGCTACTGTCCCGTTTATTCCATAAGCTCTAACTTTGCTGATGAGCCTGCTATCAAATGCCTTTGGAAGTCACATCACCGTATCATCCTCATCAACCCTCTCTGTTACATCATCAAAAAACATCAAGCAGTTAGCTAAACACGATTTGCCCTTAACTACTCCATGCTGGCTTTCCTTAATTAATCCACATTTGTCTAAGTGACTATTAATTAAGTGTCATAGAGTTGGGGTTAATATGTTATAGATTGTAAATAGCTGAGGCCCCAGCACTGATCCTTGCGGCACTCCACTATTCACTGCCTGCCAACTTGAAAATGCCCTGTTTATACCCACTCTTTGTCATTAGTTGGTGGCCTATAGAATACCCTCAGCAATGTAATAGTACCCCTATTGTTTCTTAGTTCTAACAAAATTGATTCTGTCCTTGACCCCTCTTGGACATCCTCTCTCTCCAGCACTGAGAAAATACTCATTTGGCAGGATTTCCCTTTGAATACCACCTAATTTTCAAGTGATATTCCAATGGGTGGAAGTGGAAAATGAGGTGTGGCCTCATAATGTTGTGTCCCTGCCCATTTCTATGGCCATAAGATTTTTCCATGTCAAAATTTCCAACACCACTTTTGTCAGATGTTGGAAGTATCTTAATCTGGGCAAGCATATTAAAATGAAATGTAGTGCCTGTTATTACTGGATCTGTAATGCTGGACCTAATTCACTGCAGTGTACGATAGATGATGATGAAGGGCTACAAAATGCGGAAGTAAATTTAAACTACCACAGCAGGTATTCTCTTGGCGAGAGATGTGCAAAATTGTTATACTGTTAATAGAGGAATTTCAGTGGAAATTTTAGACAACTTTGTATTGAGAGTTGGGGATGCCATCTAGCCCTATAAGCTGCTATGCACATTAGAATCCTGCAGCATTCACTATTTCCTCTCTGATCTCCTTCCCATCCCTACCCCTCCCACTTGGTGAGCCCACGTATATTAATGGGAATACAACTGGGACCCCTCCAAAACTATTTAAATTGAGCAATTCCTGGAAAGTTTATCAGGCAATACCAACATATGTGCAATGTTAGGACTGTGTAGATGTCAACTACTGTCAGCAGATCCTGATGTACTGGGAGAATTGACCTGGGATTTAAATTAGAAAAGCATTGTGTTACACATATGGGCAGGTCTAATGTTAAATATACATACAAACTGCAGAGAACAGAAATGAAGCCTGTGGTGAAAGAAAGATATTTGGGTGTTTTAGTGTGCCACTCTCTAAACGTTCATGACCATTGCTGTGAAGCTAAAACTGCAGCAAAAATGGTTCTAGTTTGTATTCACAGCACAATTTGTTATAAAACAAAGCATGCCATTTTGTTCTAATTGTACAAGGCTTTAGTTAGGGTTCAGTTAGAATACTGTGTCCAGCTTGGTCTCCTCACATGGTGGGGGATGTTGAGGCTCTGGAAAGGTGTAGATGAGGACCTGTTTAAAACACCTTAGTTAGCCAGATAAGCTCAAGGTATTGGGTCTGTAAACGTAGACTCAGCAAAGATTTGACCGAGGGTTATAAAATCATGAAGAAACTAGATTGTGTTTAAGTGAATCAATTATTTCAACTGGGTAGTTTAGCTAGGGACATGATGTCACACTTACAAGCTATGTTAGGGCAGAACTAGGGTGGATGTTACACAGTTCATCTTCTCTGAGAGAACAGTGGACCTATAGAACAGGCTGCCAGCTCGTGCAGTAAACGTTGATTCACTGTATTCCTTCAACAGAGAGCTGGACCTGTTTCTGGATGGGGTGGGGAATCACCTCATAAAAGAGGTTGGAATGCTGTAATATAAATTGGTCAATGTGAGCTCCTGGACTAATTTTGATCCCCTTACATGGTAGGAGAGGAATTTTCCAGATATTTTCCTGCCTAACTGGCTTGCATTTTTATCTGATTTTTTGCCTTTCTGAGGGGATTACATGGCTTAGATGGATAATAAAGTGTGTTGTTACGCATAAGGCACCACAACTATTGGGATAGTCTGGATGGACCAGTGGGTCTTAGCTATCCATTCTGTTTGTATGTCAACACAAGTCCATCAGGTAAGGGGAAGTCTTATCCTCTTATACTTGTGGTTGCAATGCCAGAGGAAAACAGAGGCCATTATCTTGTGCACACAACTTTAAGATATCTAAATGCCATTTTAAATACAATTGTATGTATGTATGTGTGCGTGTATCTGTGGTGCGTATGTTTTTATTATTCATTCACGGGATGTGCGCATCACTGGCAAGGCCAGCATTTATTGCCCATCCCTAATTGCCCTTGAGACGGTGGTAGTAAGCTGCCTTCTTGAACTGCTGCAGTCCATAGACTGAGAAACGATTAGATAGACTGTGTTTGTTTTCTTTGGAACAGAGGAAGCTGAGGGACCTGAGGTATATAAAATTATGAGGGGCCTAGACAGAGTGGATAGGAAGGACGTATTTGCATGAGAGGTCAATAACCAGGAGCATAAATTTAAAGTAATTGGGAGAAGGATTAGAGGGGAGTTGAGAGTTATTTTTTTCACGCAGAGGTGGTGGGGACCTGGAACGTACTGCCTGAAAGAGTGGTCGAGGCAGAAACCCTCATTGTTTTGAAACAGCACTCAGATATGCACTTGAGGTGCCGTAACCTATAGGGCTATGGACTAAGTGCTGAATGGTGGGATTAGACTGGATAGCTGTTTTTCAGCCGACATAGACACAATGGGCTGAATGGCTCCCTTCTGTGCCTTAAATCTTACTATGTTTCTTACAATGTGGTGTAGGTACACCCACAGAGCTGTTAGCAAGTAAGTTCCAGGACTTAGACCCAGTAACGATGAACAAACGACGATATAGTTCTGAGTCAGGACAGCGTATGACTTACATAAGAACATAAGAGAACATAAGAACATAAGAAACAGGAGCAGGAGTAGGCCATTCAGCCCCTCAAGCCTGCCCTGCCATTCAATAAGATCATGGCTGATCTGCCCCAGGCCTCAACTCCTCTTTCGGGCCTGCTCTGCCTAACCCTCGAATCTCCGAGATTTCAAAAATCTATCTACCTCCTCCTTAAATATATTTAGTGACCCAGCCTCCACAACTCTCTGAGGCAAAGAATTCCAGAGATTCACCACCATCTGAGAGAAGAAATTCCTTCACATCTCAGTTTTAAATGTGTGCTCCCTTATTCTGTAATTATATCTCCTAGTTTGAGATTCCCCCACGAGCGGAAACATCTTCTCAACATCTACCCTGTCGAGCACCCTTAGAATCTTATATGTTTCGATAAGATCACCTCGCCTTCTTCTAAACTCCAATGAATAAAGGCCTAACCTGTTTAGGCGTTCTTGATAAGACAGCTCCTTCATTCCAGGAATCAGCCTAGTGAAACTTTTCTGAACTGCCTCCAATGCTAGTATATCCTTCCTTAAATACGGGGACCAAAACTGTACACAGTACTCCAGGTGTGGCCTCATCAACACCCTGTACAGTTGTAACAAGACGTCCCTATTTTTAAACTCTATCCCCCTAGCAATAAAGACCAAAATTCCATTTGCCTTCCTAATTACTTGCTGCACCTTGCTAACCTTTTGTGTTTCATGTACAAGAACACCCAGATCCCTCTGTACTGCAGTATTTTGTAGTCTTTCTCCATCTAAATAATAATCAGCCTTTTTATTCTTCCTACCAAAGTGTATTACCTCACACTTTCCCACATTGAACACCATCTGCCAAATTTTTGCCCACTCACTTAACCTATCTATATCCCTTTGCAGATTCTTTGTGTCCTCATCACAACATGCCTTCCCACCTATTTTTGTATCATCAGCAAATTTAGATACACTACACTCTGTCCCTTCCTCTGTCATTAATGTAGATAGTAAATAGCTGAGGACCTAGGACCGATCCTTGTGGCATCCCACTAGTTACGGCTTTCCAACCTGAAAAAGACCCATTTATCCTGACTCTCTGCCTTCTGTGTGTTAGCCAATCCTCAATCCATGCCAACACATTACCCCCAATACCCTGAGCTCCTATTTTGTGCAATAACCTTTTATGTGGCACCTTATCAAACACCTTCTGAAAATCCAAATACATAACATCTACTGGTTCACCTTTATCCACTGTGCTTGTTATATCCTCAAAGAACTGTAACAAATTTGTCAAACATGATTTCCCTTTCATAAAACCACATTGACTCTGTTTGATTGCATTATGTTTTTCTAAATGACCTGCTATTTCTTCCTTAATAATCGACTCGAGCATTTTCCCAATGACTGATGTTAAACTAACTGGTTTATAGTTTCCTGCTTTTTGTCTCCCTCCTTTCTTGAATAGGGGTGTCACATTAGCGGTTTTCCAATCCACTGGTACCCTACCGGAATCCAGTGAGTTTTTGTCTATTATGACCAATGCCTCCCCTATCTCTGCAGCCACTTCTTTTAAAACCCTTGGATGCAGGCCATCAGATCCTGGTGACTTGTCTGCCTTTAGTCCCATCAGTTTGTCAAGCATCTTTTCCCTCGTGATAGAGATTGTTACAAGTTCCTCCCTCCCATTTACACCTTGCTCATCTATTTTTGTCAGGATGTTTATAGTATCCTTCACTGTGAAGACCGATGCAAAATATTTGTTTAAATTATCTGCCATTTTCCTGTTATTAATTCCCCATCTCATCCTCTAAGGGCCCCACACTTACTTTAGCTACTCTCTTCCTTTTAATATACTCATAGAAGCTCTTACTGTTTGTTTTTATATTTCTTGCCAATTTAATCCCATAATCAATTTTCTCCCTCTTTATTAGTTTTTTAGTCATCCGCTGCTGGTTTCTAAAAGCTTCCCAATCCTTTGGCCTACCACTCGTTTTCGCCGCATTGTACGCCTTTGCTTTTGATTTGATACTCTCCTTAACTTCCTTTGTTATCCATGGGTGGTTCATCGTTCTCTTCGAGTCCTTCCTTCTGACTGGAATAAATGTTTGCTGAGTGATATGAAATATCTGCTTAAACGTCTGCCACTGCTCATCTACTGATTTTCCCTTTAGTCTATTTTCCCAGCCCGCTTTAGACAACTCTTTCTTCATACCTCTGTAATTGCCCTTGTTTAAGTTGAAGACACTGGTTTAAGACCCGTGTTGCTCACCCTCAAACTGAATTTGAAATTCTACCATGTTATGATCGCTTCCCCCTAAAGGATCCTTAACTATAAGATCTCTTATTAATCCTACCTCATTACACAATACCAAATCTAAAATAGCCTGTTCTCTGGTAGGTTCTGCGACATATTGCTCTAAGTAACAATCCCTGAGGCACTCTACAAATTCGTCTTCCATGCTACCCTTGCCAATTTGATTTGTCCAGTCTATATGCAGATTAAAATCACCCATGATAATTGCAGTGCCCTTCTTACACGCCTCCATTATTTACTGATTAATATCTTGTCCGACAGAGAGGCAACTCCTCGGGGGCCTATAGACCACACCCACCCGTGATTTCTTCCCTTGCTATTCTGTATTTCCACCCAAACTGATTCTACATCACGATCCATTACACCTATATCATTACTCACAACTGCACTGATCCCGTCCTTTAATAACAAAGCTACCCCACCTCATTTACCTTTCTGCCGATTCTTCCGGAACGTCGAATATCCTTGAACATTGAGATTCCAATCCTGGTCATCCTGCAGCCACATCTCTGTGATAGCTATCAGATCATATTCATTTATTTCTATCTGTACCGTCAGCTCATCTATCTTGTCACAAATGCTATGTGCATTCAGATAAAGAGCCTTAAACTTTGATTTTTTACCATTTTTACCTACTCTGGTTCTGGTTTCTGCTGTACTCTTGTGCTTGTATTCTCTGTCCCTTCCTGTCACTCTCTAATTAATGTATGTTCCTGCACTACCCTGCACCTCTGCTCTCTCATTACTTTTTGACTTTTTAAACTTCCCTTCAATTGAACCTTCCCCCCCACTATTTAGTTTAAAGCCTTATCTACAACCCTAGTTATATGATTCGCCAGGACACTGGTCCCGGGATGGTTCAAGTGAAGCCCATCCCAACGGAACAGCTCTCTCTTTCCCCAGTACTAGTGCCAGTGTCTCATGAATCGGAACCCATTTCTCCCACACCAATCTTTGAGCCACGCATTTACCTCTCTAATCTTATTTACCCTATGCCAATTAGCACGTGGCTCAGGGAGTAATCCGGAGATTATTACCTTTGTGGTTCTGCTTTTTAATTTGGCCCCGAGCTGCTCAGAGTCCCTCAGCAGAACCTCTTTCCTAGTCCTACCTATGTCATTGGTAACTACGTGGACCATGACAACTGGATCCTTCCCCTCCCATTCCAAGTTCCTCTCCAGCCCAGAAGAGATGTCCTTAACCTTGGCACCAGGTAGGCAACACAGCCTTCAAGACTCTCTATCTTTGCTGCAGAGAACAGTATCTATTCCCCTGACTATGCTATCCCCTATTACTGCTACATTTCTCTTTTCTCCCCCCACTTGAATGACACTCTGAACCACGGTGCTGTGGTCAGTTTGCTCATCCTCCCTGCAGTCTGTGCCCTTGTCCACACCAGGAGCAAGAACCTCGTACCTATTGGATAAGGGCACTGGCTGAGACTCCTCCAAAGCTAAATTCTGGATCCCCATACCTGCCTCACTCGCAGTCACACCCTCCTGTCCCTGACCACTGTCCAAATTGGATGTAATTAATCTAAGGGGTGTGACTGTCTCCTGAAACACAGTGTCCCGGTAACTCTCCCCTCCCTGATGTGTCGCAGTGTCCGCAGCTCGGACCCCAGCTCATCAACTCGGAGCCGAAGTTCCTTGAGCAGCCAACACTTGCTGCTGATGTGGTCACTGTGGATCGCACCGGCGTCCACCACCTCCCACATACTACAGCAGCAACACATCGCCTGCCCAGCCATCTCTATTTGATTTAATTAATTAATTTGGATCACAGTATTTAAGAAAAAAAACTATTTAAGTGTACTCTTAACCTGTAATGACGTCGCCTGATTTAAATTACTTGGCCAAATCCAAAAAAAAAGAAAAAACAACACGAGACACGGAAGAAGGAAAGAAATACCCACCAATCACTTACCAGCTCTCCTGTGATGTCACACTTTGATTTTTGCTGGTCAAGCAGGTCTACAGAACAGAACAGAATAGAGTCCTCTCACTGCCGTTGCTGCTGCTGCTTCTGTATCGGGCCTCACTCTCTGCCCTTTATACTCCGGGTCCTCTCACCATCGCCCCTGCTTCTGTGTCAGGCCTCGCTCTCCGCCCTTTATACTCCGGGTCCTCTCACCATCGCTGCAGCTGCTGGGGAACTTGGATGTGGTGGTATTTCCATGTGTCGGCTGCCCTTGTCCTTCTAGGTGGAAGAGGTTGTGAGTCTTGGCGGTGCTGTCAAAGGAGTCTTGGTGAGTTGCTGCAGTGCATCTTATATATGGTACACACTGTTGTCAATGTGTGCCGGTGGTGGAGGGACAGAATGTTTAAGGCGGTCAGTGGGGTGCTGATCAAGTGGGTTGCTTTGTCCTGGATGGCGTTGAGCTTCCTGAGTGTTGTTGAAGCCGTGCACATTCAAGCAAGTGGAAAGCATTCCATCGCACTCCTGACTTGTTCCTTGTAAATGGTGGCTGATGGTGTGTGTCTGTGTGTGAAACAAAGAAATTTAATCATAGAAATTTACAGCATAGTAGAAGGCTATTTGGCCCATTGTGTCTGTATCGGTCAATAAATATCTATGCAACTTAATCCTGTTATGACCGAGGTGGGAGGAGTGCAATGTCTTTTCCAGTCCCACTTCTCCACAGGTCACAACATATATTCAAATGTTTATTCAGTTACCGATTCAGTCAATCATATACTCTACTCTTTATCCCAGAATAAAATACACCAACCAGGTTTCTTTAATAAACAACAAAATTGTCAGTTTATTATCAAACAAGACTTATCCAGTAACAAAGCCAAGCATTAACACAAAGATTGAAATATGAAAGTTTCCTTTTTAAATTCCCCACACATACACTCTTTCACACACACTGAAAAAATACAGACATTCTCTCTGCAGAGGTTTGTTACAAAAAAGACACAAAAAAAACTTTGGCCAAATATTTGCTAACTTTTGAAGGAAAAAGAGAAGATATGGAAGGAAGTTAGTTGTTCCCTTTGGTTGGGCGTCCATAGATGGAGACAGTTACTGGGATCTTTTCTGAAGCAGTTCTTTTCAGGCAGCGTTGAGAATTAATCTGGCAGGATTTTTAGCTTCTCAGGAGAGTTGCAGCACCAGGGATTTTAGCTCTCTCACACTGGATCTTTGTGGGGTTTCTTCAAGGAAGTAGAGAAAGAGGTGAGCTGGGTGGTTTCTTTTTGCTTGGCAGGCAAAACACCAAATGTCTTCAAAACAGTTTACACCCCAACTGACCTGAAAACAATATCCAAACCCCAAACACAAAGTCAACCTCCTGACCTCATAAACCTTGACATGTGCCTTCTCTGTAAACATTTTCCCCAGGTCATCAAGGTTTCTGTCCTTTCAGTGAATTTAGTAAAAAAAAAACACATCCATGGAACCTTTTCAGTTTTAACACAAGTCCTGCAAAAATAAAATATTAATAAATGGAAGCACTTTTGTAACAATCCCACTTTCCAGTCCTTGGTCCATAGCCTTGTCTGTTACAGCAGTTCAAATGCATATCCAAGTACTGTTTTAAAAGCGATGAGGATTTCTGCCTCTACCACCCTTTCAGGCAGTGAATTTCAGTCTCCCACCCCCCTCTAGGTGAAAACATTACTCCTCAAATCCCCGCTAGTCCTTCTGCCAATTACTTTAAATTTATGACCCCTGGTTATTGATGTCTTTGCTAAGAGAAATCTGTCCTCATATCCACTCTATCTAGTTATAATTTTATTCACCTCAATTAAATCTCCCCTGAGCCTCCCCTGTTCCAAAGAAAACAGCCCCAGCCTATCTAATCTTTCATTATTGCTAAAATTCTCCAGTCTGACAACATCCTCATAATTCGCCCCTGTACCCTCTCTAGTGCAATCACGTCCTTCCTGTATTGTAATGACTAGAACTGTATACAGTACCCTAGCTGTGGTCTAACTAGTGTTTTATACAGTTGTAATATAACCTCCCTGCTTTTATATTTGTCCAATAAAGGAAAGTTTCCCATAAGCCTTCTTAATCACCTTATCTAACTGTCCTGCTACTTTCAGGGATCGGACGTGCACGCCAAGGTCCCTCTGTTCCTCTGCACTTCTCAATATCTTACCATGTATTGTATATTCCCTTGCTTTGTTTGCCCTCCTAAATGTCTCTTGATTGAATTCCATTTGCCACTTTTCTGCCCACCTGACCAGTCCATTGATATCTTCCTGCAGTCTACAGCTTTCTTCTTCATTATCAACCACATGACCAATTTTTAAACTTCTTAATTATGCCCCCTACATTTAAGTCTGTATGTGTGTGCATGTGTATATGTATGCACATGCATGTGGGTGTGCATATCTGTATGAATGTGTTTATTTGTGTATGTGCACATTTGCTTAAGTTTGTGCTTATGGGGGTGTATTTGCATTAGATAAAGTGTGTGTGCTATGTTCTGAATTTTTAACATCTGCTGAAAGATCTCTTGTGATTTGTAATATGGAATGTGCATTTACTTACCCCTGTGGTGTATTTAAAATTCAAATAGAGCAATGCATCTCAAGAAAGAAAATCATTCTTGTATTTTTCCCAGCAGTGAGAAAGGTTGCATTGTGGCACAAGCAGGCCCCCCCCACCCCCCGTTCCTCCTCTAACAATAGCAATCTGAGGGAAATGGATGAGCGGTCGAGAAATCCTTGCAATCACTTCAGTGGCTTCTGAATTGCAAAGTTTATAACCCAATAATTGAGGTTGTGTTGCTGACATTCTGAGATCTAAAGTCGATTGGAAAAGACTCTCTTCGATCCCTCAGGGCTTTTCTTTGGAGTCACACCCTGCTGAGAAACAAGACATAAAAAAGATGAATGGATCAGAGCCAGGAAAAGGATTGCCCTGTCACAGATCCGTTCACAAAGGTCCTATATCCTCACAAAGCTACAAAGAAACTAGCTCTGAAACTGATTTATAACACCTACAGGATATTTGACCCTGTTTTGGGAAAGTAACTTTCATGCTATATTGTTTCCCCCTCCTACCTTCAGTATTAGGAAACTAGTCACTGCAGCTCTGCAAGACTCTGCTATTATTAAAACAGAGACCCAGAGCAAAAGGATCTCTTGTCTTTGACAGGCTGCTTCTACTTGTTTCAATGGGTATGACGAGATACATATGGGTACTTCAGCCATTATCCCATCAAGCTGTATTCTAACTGCCCCCACTGTTTCTGCCTCACCTCCCTCACATGGCAAGTTATTCCAACCATTTCTCACTGAATAAAGAAGTCCTTCCTAGTTTTTGTTTTGAATTTGCTTTTCACTCAGTTGAAAAAGAAAAAGAAATACAACAAATGTCTGCCTTGTGTGCTTTAAAATTTCATGATTCTGCATTGCAAGTCTATGGCAAAGAGCTGGGAGTGGGACTAATTGGATAGCTCTTTCAAGGAGCTGGCACAGGTACGATGGTACGATAATATTCTATAATGTGATTCAATGGCCCCGACTTCACTGCCCTGGCAATATTGGCAACAAACCATTGTGTTCCCCGATCCTCCAGTGATGAATTCACACTACAAGTTGCTGGGAAAATAATTAGAACCTATCACAGCAAGCATAGCAGTGAATCGGGAGCAGTGTGAGGAATGTCTGATGCCCATCCAAGATTCAGGGGCCAAACACAGAATGGAATAACAGGTTATTTTACTGAGCCATGTTTAGGAGCAATGGTCCTGATCTAATAGTATGGTGATGGGAACAGTCTGTACAGTAAGAATGTCCAGGTTTAATTTTATTGATGAGTTTGTAAAGAAACGGTATAAATACGTAAATCAGCTTTAAGGAGGGACCTGTAAACTTCGGGTTAACTCCTGAACTGAGTACGATTCTGGCCATATTTCATTATAGGTTGCAGTCCATGCTTAGCGCACAAGCTCAATAAACATTGATATAAAAATAATATCAGTTGGGGAAAATTAGGATGTAACCGGCTGTCAAAATACTTATTTTATTACTTCATTGAAGTTTTGAAGTTCCTGGAACAAGTCACAAAAAATGTGACCCTCAGGAAACCTGCTGAGAGATTGAATACTTAGCAGATTCTAAGTCTTCCAGTGCCATTCGAAAGCGGTCTAAGTAACTGTAATTATTACAGTGGCCTTAATTTGCAAACTCAAACCCGACATTGATTTTAATGGGGTGTGGGACTGTGATAATTAGCTGTTCAACTTTCTCGTCAAGTGTATCTGTGGAGCAGTGCAAAAATCCCAACCAATCACAGCGTGTAATGGCATAAGTCTCTCACACCATAATTTCCTGGAATTTCTGCACAATAATTAAGGTGTGTGCCCTAGATGCACTGTTACTATGGCACATGTTTTCGGCAAATTCAGGCCCAAATTGATATATATATCAAAATAAAATTAATCAGTAGGCTACATACCTTGTTCCTGATGACTGCGACCCATGATGGTGGATTCCACAATATTGTCTACTACTGTTTTTTTTTATTCATTCATGGGATGTGGGCGTTGCTGGCCAGGCCAGCATTTATTGCCCATCCCTAATTGCCCTTGAGAAGCTGGTGGTGAGCTGCCTTCTTGAACCGCTGCAGTCCATGTGGGGTAGGTACACCCACAGTGCTGTTAGGAAGGGAGTTCCCAGATTTTGACCCAGTGACAGTGAAGGAACGGCGATATAGTTCCAAGTCAGGATGGTGTGTGACTTGGAGGGGAACTTGCAGGTGGTGGTTTTAGATTAGATTAGAGATACAGCACTGAAACAGGCCCTTCGGCCCACCGAGTCTGTGCCGAACATCAACCACCCATTTATACCAATCCTACACTAATCCCATATTCCTACCAAACATCCCCACCTGTCCCTATATTTCCCTACCACCTACCTATACTAGTGACAATTTATAATGGCCAATTTACCTATCAACCTGCAAGTCTTTTGGCTTGTGGGAGGAAACTGGAGCACCCGGAGAAAACCCACGCAGACACAGGGAGAACTTGCAAACTCCACACAGGCAGTACCCGGAATCGAACCCAGGTCCCTGGAGCTGTGAGGCTGCGGTGCTAACCACTGCGCCACTGCACCGCATGGTGTTCCCATGCATTTGCTGCCCTTGTCTTTCTAATTGGTAGAGGTCGCGGGTTTGGAAGGTGCTGTCGAAGGAGCCTTGGTGCATTGCTGCAGTGCATCTTGTAGATGGTACACACTGCTGCCATTATGCGTCAGTGGTATAGGGAGTGAATGTTTGTGGATGGGGTGCCAATCAAGCGGGCTGCTTTGTCCTGGATGGTGCTGAGCTTCTTGAGTGTTGTTGGAGCTGCACCCATCCAGGCAAGTGGAGAGTATTCCATCACACTGCTGACTTGTGCCTTGTAGATGGTGGACAGGCATTGGGGAGTCAGGAGGTGAGTTACTCGCCACAGGATTCCTAACCTCTGACCTGCTCTTGTAGCCACAGTATTTACATGGCTATTCCAGTTCAGTTTCTGGTCAATGGTAGCCCCTAGGATGTTGATAGTGGGGGATTCAGCGATGGTAATGCCATTGAATGTCAAGGGGAGATGGCTAGATTCTCTCTTGTTGGAGATGGTCATTGCCTGGCACTTGTGTGGCGCGAATGTTACTTGCCATTTATCAGCCCAAGCCTGGATATCGTTCAGGTCTTGCTGCATTTCTACATGGACTGCTTCAGTATCTGAAGAGTCACAAATGGTGCTGAAGTGGCGTTTCCTTCTGTCCTCTATTTTCCTTGTTGGGATTTAGTCCTATGGGTGGCAGTTGCTCACCAGCACCTCACCATTCTTTATGTATGAGCCTAGAGGATGGTTATTAGCAAGCTGACCATGAAGGGAATCTCAATTAAAACTGATTCTATACTTATATATGCTTTCCATTAGCAATCAGGACTGGAAATCTTGGCTAATAGTTCTCCTCCTTACCTTAATTATACCACAGTACCAGAACTGCTGCCTTTACTGAGATCGCAAACTGCGAATCATCCCATGAACCTTCTTCCCTGTATAGCTCTATATAAAAAAAGACTTGCATTTACATAGCGCTTTTCACTACCGCCAGACGTCTCAAAGCACTTTACAGCCAACAAAGTACTTTTGAACTGTTGTAATGTAGGAAACACAGCAGCCTATTTATGCGCAGCAAGTTCCCACAAACTGCAATGTGACAATCACCATGTAATCGTTTCTTTTGTGATGTTGATTGAAAGATAAATTTTGGCCAGGACATGAGCGATAACTCCCCTGCTCTTCTTCAGAAGAGTGCCATGGGATCTTTTATATCCACCCAGGCGGACAGATGGGGCCTCAGCTTAACACACAGCACCTCCAACAGTGCAGTACTCCCTCACTATTGCACTGGAGTGTCAACCTTAATTTTTGTGCTCAAGCCCTGGAGTGGGACTTGTACCCAGAACCTTATGGTTCAGAGGTGAGGGTGCTACCAATAGAGCAATATTTACTACATGAGCAACTCCGTCATTTCCAAAAGCACACAAATATTCTAATTGTAGCTCAACCAACAATTTTTATAGGTCTAGCTTTCATAGTCTGTACCCTTCTTTTTTAAAATAAAATTTAGGTTCCATGTACTTTATCAACATGACCTTCCATTTTTAATGTTTCGTGTATCCATGTACAATATCACATCGTGAAGGTCAATGAAACACTGTTTCATAGAGAAATGCTGCCTTTTATCAAACTGTGTAAGAAATAAGTTTCAAGAAACATTATTTTAACCCTTCGTGGACTGATTCCACTTGTATTGTTTGGAAGTATCTTATTGTATTTCACTGCCTGGATGTATTTTTCCATCCGGAAGTAAAGCCGAATATTTGTGTTAGTCTGTATACATTGGTTTGGTAGTGTCCACCTTTCAAAAGAGTTAAGAGAATGTGGTGCACCTACCACTTAATCTCCAGTGGTTGGTACCATGGCAGTTGTTAATTTTGGGCACACTATTATCATTCATGGCATTTACAGGTTGCATTTTATAGGAGACTCAGTTTGATAATGGAAATCATCTTTTTGTTGCAAGCATAAGACAGAAATATTGAGAGAAAGGCCAAACTGTAACAACCCCGAGCTCCTGCTGAGAGTTCAGCAAAGCAAAAAATCATCCAGGGTTCTTGGTCTTCAATATGCAGCAACTATGGTTGTGAATGTTAAATGAAGACATTAATAAGTTCTTTGCTATGCCCCTCAAAAATGGTCTCACTTAAAAGCCTATATTCATCCTAGCTGCATAGTAAAATTATCTCACAAGTAGCTGCTATTATATAACTTAATAACTGTTTTTGTATTCTGTCATGCTAGGCCCCCACCTGCCAAGAATGAGGCACATTAATTTTGTTATGAACATTGATTTTAAACTGATACTGGAGTGAAGAAAGGACTTGTTAAACAGATCAGCTGTGGCTGGAAAAGACATTTGCATATTAACAGGCAGTGTTTGGAAGGACAAAGGACACATTCAACCCATAATGGATCTTGGTCACCAGATATTGTGTTTAAGAGGAGCATTCCAGAGACTGCTAAGGTGATACAATCCAAGACGTGGTGAGACCAGTTAGTCACATGTCTAAACTGTTTGGCAATCTGAGGTTTTCTGAATTGTACAAACAGTTTGAACTCAGAGTGTCTGTTTGCTCCTAAACTGAGAAGATGTCTCCTGTCTGCTACCATCTCTTTCTCACAAGCCTCTGAATCCACTGAAGACACATGAACCCCCAAGATAGAAAAGTCTCCTACAGTGAACAAGGTTTAAGAAGAATACTGGGCCCCAACAAAAAGCAAGATCTATCTACAATCAAGAACTCTACAGTGAGATCGAAGAACCATAACAACTCTTCAGATATTGCCTCAAACCTTTCCACTTTATTATTCTTCTGCTCTTTTCTGTCTCTATTTGCATGTATGTATCGCATATGCATGCTCGTGTGGGTGCGTCGTGTATCCGTAGGCATCAACCGAATTAGAGTTACAGTTTAATAAAATTTCACTTTTCTTCTTGAAACCTAAGAAAGCCTGTTTGTGCTGGTTTCTTTGCCTTATAATTGGAAAGCGGTGAACAAGGATTCACCAAGGGGAGCTAAAAACACGGTGTGTTTAAAATGAAACCCTGTTAGAGTAAGATCAGGTGAAGGCTGAAAGGGAACCCTAGACCTCTTTCTCACCTGGTCGTAACATATACACATCAGTATTTACTCCTTTTCAATGCCCCCAGCATCAGATAGCACCAAGATAACATTCCAATAGTGTTCATTTCTGCTGTAAGCTGGGTTTGGATATAATGTGAAGCAATGGAGATGGTTGATAAAGGTGCTCTGATGTGGTGGCATTTGAAAATTGATATAGTTGGCTCCTATACTCAGGCAGGGCCTTGCAGTGAATTGCATATAAATAAATAGTGCTGACAAAACTGGTGCTTAAACTTTAGCTGTGAAGTAATGCATCAGAACCATGTCAAACATATTACTAGGATTTGTATAGACTCTGCACCATTGCTGTGCTTTTTATGAAAAAATAAATTGATAAAAAGAAAAAGACAAACCATCTCGCATGATGGCAGACATTGGATAAAGATCAGCGTCAATGCACAACATGATCTGCATAGAACTCCTTTGGAAGGCTTGCTCACAGCTTTTGAGTGCAGTGAGCATTTTGCTGTATTAATAATGGAAACTACAAAACCTTTCAATACTGTTTCTGTGATTGTTGTCTGTCATTATAACTGATGTTTTGAAAAAAAGGCAAAATGAAGGAGCTTTTGAAAATGGTAAAATCATTTATATTATTTATCTTAAAAGCAGATGGTCGCAAGTTTTGAATGAAGAATTATGTACAAGCAGTAGGCTGGGCAGTTTAAAGGTGCATAGACTTTTCAGTGCTTTAGTGGGGACTTGGAAGTGACAGATTCACCTAAGGTACCTTTCAAGATCCATGAAACATTTGGCCTCCATTGGCATTGGTGCTAGATGCCATGGGCGGGAGTTATAGCCCCTGATGAGGGTGAGCATGGAGGTGGGAGGGCGTGGAAGCCATTTTCTTGGAGGCCGAATGGGGGCAGCAGGGCTACCCACCTGCAAGAGGCGGGTAGCCAATTAAGGGGGTCAAATGGTCACTTAAAGCCTATTGTCAGAGGCCAACTGGAATTTTCCTTTCAGGCTCCGGGCCGCCTGAGGTGTCGGGGACTAGTCCAGCTGCCTAGAAACGTCCTCCCAGTGGCAGACCTGGGGGTGGGGGGCAGTGCTGCAGGCAGGCTTTGAGACCCTCCCCACCCCTGCCTGGTCTCAGCAGCAGCCACAGGCCACACTGTAAAGGAGTTCCCTCTCCACAATGGTGGCCCGGCTACTAATGACACTTTTCTATTTAAAATTTTTAAAAAGTTGGAGAGAGGGCACCTCCATCTTGAGGCATCTTCTCTAACCTGAAATGGCCACCTACCCCTTCTTCTAAGCTGGTAGGGCCTCCCATTGGCCCTCCAGCTTCGAGAGCCTGCCTGCTGTCCTTAATTGGACAGCAAGCTTGCCCTTTGGCCACTAATTGGCTAATTCAGGGAAAATCACTGCCTGGTGACTGTTTCACACAGAGTGTGGGGTTCTGACCCCCATTTGACCTTGATGTTGGAGTCCCGCCCTAAAAACCCAAATCCTGCCTCATGTCTGTTTACATTTCCCAGTGCACTTGTTTACACAAGACATGCATCTCTATCTCTCTCTGTCACCTTCACCCAAGTTCTTGTGTGTTTTCTCTCATACTCACGTACACACACAAACATTGTTCTCTTTCTTTTCATATATATATATATATATGAATGGGAAACTGTTGCAATTCAGTGCTTGGATCACAAATGGCGATTTTGAGCCAACTCTTGATATAGTCTCATTATATTCAACAGAATGAGTTCTCTTCGAGGCAGACTCAAGCCAGGCATTAAACTGAAGTCAGGCATTTCAACAGAGTAACCTCAATGAAATAAATGGAAAAGTTGGTGCATATTTTTTTTTAAATCAAGCTCTCCCGGCCTCTGTTTTACATCTTATAAATTTCCAGTTCCCTAAGAGAAGTGGACTGTAAAGTGTGGTACCGAGCCACACACACAGGAATGTCCTGGGTTAGGCCGCCAGGGTGACAGTTCAACAGCAGCAATTTACCTCAGTGTTCCTGGGCTAAGGAGGAGAAAGTCAGCTAGAGTTCCTATTGATTATTGTTAATCCAGATGGAAAGTGAGTATGTGTCCTTGCCAGGTAAGGGCAGGATCAGGCTTGGCTGTGACATGCTCCACAGGTGAATAGCCTGCCAATTCTAATGAACCAAGCTGACACATGAAGAGTAGATGCTTGGATGAGTGACTGAAACCTGTGGTGCTGTTGGCTAGAATGGGTTTGTGCTTTGCGGAGGGGAGATTATTTGGGGGCAGGGAGGAATGGAATGTATAAATAATACAGTCACTGGCCATTGAACTAATGAACCACATAGAAGAGGAGCATCCCATATTCAATCTCCAGTCTCTTGTGATTTTGCAATGATTTCTCAAATTGTAAGCAATGCTTTCCATAAAACATTCTACGTAATAATGACTTTAAAAGAGTGGTGGCAAAGCGAGCGAGCGAGCGTGCGAGACCAGCAGAGAGTTTAAAAGAGTGGCAAGAAGGAGCAAGAGAAAGAGCAAGACCAGCAGAGAGTTTAACAGAGCAGTGGGAAGGGGCAAGAGATAGAGGCAGTGAGAGGGGGGAGGTACTAAAAAGGCTGGCTATGCTTAGGGTAGATAAGTCACCTGGTTCAGATAGCTAGCATCCGAGGTTGCTAAAGGAAGTGGGGATGGAGATAGTGGAAGGGCTTGCCATAATCTTCCAATCTTCCCTGGATATGGGGAGGTGCCAGAGGATTGGATAGTGACAAATGTGACACCCTTATTCAAGAAAGGGTGTAAGGACAGTCCTAGCAACTACAGACCAGTTAATTTAACATCAGTGGTGGGTGAGGTTTTAGAAACAATAATCAGAAAATATCAACGGCCACTTGGAGAGGTTTGAGTTAATTAATGATAGCCAGCTTGGATTTGTAAAATCATGTTGACTAATCTAATTGAATTGTTTGACGAAGTAACAGAGAAGGTTGATGAATGGAATGCTGTGGATGTTGTTTGTATGGATTTAAGAAAACATTTGATAAAGTACCACATAAAAGACTGGTTAAGAAAATTGAGGCTCATAGAATAGGAGGATCAGTGTTCAATTGGATACAAAATTGGCTTAAGGACAGAATGCAGCGATTTGTAGTAAATGGTTGCTTTTCAAACTGGAGGATAGTAGATAGTGGTGTTCCCCAAGGGTCAGTGCTGGGACCACTGCTTTTTTTGCCATATATAAATGACTTGGATTTTGGAATACAAAGCAGAATCTCAAAATTTGCTGACGACACCAAACTGGAGGTGCGGTAAACAGTGAGGATGATATGAACCACCTGCAACAGGACATAGATAGGCGAACAGAATGGGCAGAGTGGTGGCAGTTGGAATTTAGTACAGACAAGTGTGGAGGTAATGCATTTTGACAGAAGGAATAGGGAGAGGCAATATATACTTAATGGCACAGTTCTAAAGATGTACAGGAACAGAGGGACCTGGAGGTGCATGTACATTGATCTTTGAAGGTGACAGAACATATCGAGAGAGTGGTTAGTAAAGCATTTGGGATCTTGGGCTTCATAAATAGAGGCATTGAGTACAAAAGCAGGGAGGTTATGCTGAACCATTATAAAGCTCTGATTAGACCCCAACTAGAGTATTGCATCCAATTCTGGTGACTGCCCTTCAGGAAGGATGTGAGGGTCCTTGAGAGGGTGCAGAGGAGAGTTACCAGAATGGTTCCAGGGATGGGGATTTTAGTTACATGGTTAGATTGGAAACGCTGGGTTTGTTCTCCTTAGAACAAAGGAGACCGAGGGGACATTTAATAGAAGTGTACAAGATTATGACAGGCATAGATAAGTTTTTTTAAATTCTTTCATGGGATGCGGGCATCGCTGGCAAAGCCATCATTTGTTGCCCATCCCTAATTGCTCTTGACAATTAAGTGGCTTGCTAGGCAATTTTAGAGGGCAGTTCAAAGTCAACCACATTGCTGTGGATCTGAAGTCACATGTAGGCCAGACCAGGGAAGGACGGCAGATTTCCTTCCCGAAAGGACATTAATGAACCAGATGGGTTTTTACAACAATTGACAATGGTTTCATGGTCCCCATTAAACAAGGAAAAACAGTTCCCATTAACAAATAGTACTCCAACTAGGGGGCACAGATTGAAAGTTTTGAGCAAAAGATGCAGGGGAAATATGAGGAAGCACTTTTTTACACAGCGGGTGGTAATGATCTGGAACCTGCTGCCCACAAGGGTGGTGGAAACTGAGATGATCAATTACGTCAAGGAAAAGTTGGATGGCCACATGGGAAAAATAGACTTGCAGGGCCAAGGGGATCGAGGCGGGGAGTGGGACTGATTGCATAGCTCCATGGAGAGCTGGCATGGACTCGATGAGCCAAATGGCCTCCTTCTGTGCCATAAATGTCTCTATGGCTATGACTCTATAATCTGACAAAACAATGGTATTGTCAAATTTGCTGTAAGGGATGAATATCAGTCAGTGACAGCTACAGAAGCACCAAAAACTGAATAAAGGTATAGCGACTGTAAATTTCTCATAACAAAGTAACCTTTATTAGGAAGGATTCCAAAATTAAGAACACAGCCAATATTGCACTACTGTTACAAAACAATGATGGTGACATTGCTACTGAGCAAGAACAAGTGTAATGTTTGAAGCACCTAAATTAAATTCATTAGCATTTGATGTTTTCGAGATAACGGGCTCAACTCTGGCTAATGGAGTGTAATGGATCAAATTTCTACTGCAATGGCTTCATTGAGTGGAAGCTGATATCCTGCACAGATCTTAAATGGGACGAACTTCACAGCTGGTGAGATTCTCCATCTCACCCCACCTCCACTAGCCGCAGCTGTAGTCACAGTTGTGTCACATCCTCCATTAAAAAGTAACCTTTCGTAATGCTTTCCGAGCTGGCCCTTCCTCAGATTGGCAGCTGATTCAGAAACAAAAGAATTGCTATCAATCATTTCCAGAAAAGTAATACCATTTTTAGAGTTCAAACGTTCTTCAAAAATTGATATAGTGATTTATTTAAACTGAAGCAGTAGACTGCAGCCTTACTGTGCTTTCACTAAGAGTGGGGCCCATAACAAGTGAGACCTGGGAGGAGGGATAAAAGCAGATAAACTGATGACCTGTTGACCTATGGGAGGGGTTCTTGTCACTCAGGTCCCAGGGGAGGGAGAGTGGAATTATCAAGGGATATAGGAGAATGTTGTTTCTCTAGCAGCAGTTTGGCTCATTTGAAGACTCACTGGGGTAAATTTTGACATTGTAGACTAATACCTAGGATGGGCAGGATGTCTTACGAGGAAAGGTTGGATTGGCTAGGCTTGTATCCGCTGGAGTTCAGAAGAGTAAGAGGCAACTTGATTGAAACATATAAGATTCTGAGGGGTCTTGACAAGGTGGATGTGAAAAGGATGTTTTCTCTTCTGGGAGAATCTAGAACTAGGGGTCACTCTTTCAAAATAAGGGGTCGCCCATTGAAGACAGAGATGAGGAGAAATTTTTGCTCTCAGAGGGTCGTGAGTCTTTGGAATTCTCTTCCTCAAAAGGCGGTGGAAGCAGAGTCTTTGAATATTTTTAAGGCAGAGGTAGATAGATTGTAGATAAGTAAGGGAGTGAGAGGTTATCAGGGGTAGGTGGGAATGTGGAGTTAAGGTTACAATGAGATCAGCCATGATCTTCTTGAATGGCGGAGCTGGCTCAAGGGGCTGAGTGGCCTACTCCTGCTCCTAATTCGTATGTTCGTAAAATAGTTTAAAATGGGTTATAGCGATTTGCTAGTCCTTTTTACATCTCTCTCAATTTTTGTTTTTTTCTCTTCGTTCATTCATGACAAAGCGATCATTTATTGCCCATCCCTAATTGCCCTTGAGAAGGTGGTGGTGAGGCGCCTTCTTGAACGGCTGCAGTCCATGTGGTGTAGGTACACTCACAGTGCTGTTAGGGATGGAGTTAGAACAAAGAACAAAGAACAGTACAGCACAGGAACAGGCCATTCGGCCCTCCAAGCCTGTGCCGATCTTGATGCCTGCCTAAACTGAACCTTCTGCACTTCCGGGGTCCGTATCCCTCTATTCCCATCCTATTCATGTATTTGTCAAGATGCCTTTTAAACGTCGCTATCGTACCTGCTTCCACCACCTCCCTCGGCAACAAGTTCCAGGCACTCACCACCCTCTGTGTAAAGAACTTGCCTCGCACATCCCCTCTAAACTTTGCCCCTCGCACCTTAAACCTATGTCCCCTATTAACTGACTCTTCCACCCTGGGAAAAAGCTTCTGACTATCCACTCTGTCCATGCCGCTTATAACTTTGTAAACCTCTATCATGTCGCCCCTCCACCTCCGTCATTCCAGTGAAAACAATCCGAGTTTATCCAACCTCTCCTCATAGCTAATGCCCTCCAGACCAGGCAACATCCTGGTAAACCTCTTCTGTACTTCTCTCCAAAGCCTCCACGTCCTTCTGGTAGTGTGGTGACCAGAATTGCATGCAACATTCTAAGTGTGGCCTAACTAAAGTTCTGTACAGCTGCAGCATGACTTGCCAATTTTTATACGCTATGCCCCGACCGATGAAGGCAAGCATGCTGTATGACTTCTTGACTACCTTATCTACCTGCGTTGCCACTTTCAGTGACCTGTGGACCTGTACGCCCAGATCTCTCTGCCTGTCAATACCCCTAAGGGATCTGCCATTTACTGTATACTTCCCACCTGCATTAGACCTTCCAAAATGCATTACCTCACATTTGTCCGGATTAAACTCCATCTGCCATTTCTCCGCCCAAGTCTCCAACCGATTTATATCCTGCTGTATCCTCTAACAATCCACATCACTATCCGCAACTCCACCAACCTTTGTGTCGTCCGCAAACTTACTAATCAGACCAGCTACATTTTCCTCCAAATCATTTATATATACTGCAAAGAGCAAAGGTCCCAGCACTGAGCCCTGTGGAACAGCACTAATCACATCCCTCCATTCAGAAAAGCACCCTTCCACTGCTACCCTCTGTCTTCTATGACAGAGCCAGTTCTGTATCCATCTTGCCAGCTCACCTCTGATCCCATGTGACTTCACCTTTTGTACCAGTCTGCCATGAGGGACCTTGTCAAAGGCTTTACTGAAGTCCATATAGACAACATCCACTGCCCTTCCTTCATCAATCATCTTCGTCACTTCCTCAAAAAACTCAATCAAATTAGTGAGACACGACCTCCCCTTCACAAAACCATGCTGCCTCTCGCTAATAGGTTCGTTTGTTTCCAAATGGGAGTAAATCCTGTCCCGAAGAACCCTCTCTCATAATTTCCCTACCACTGACGTAAGGCTCACCGGCCTATAATTTCCTGGATTATCCTTGCTACCCTTCTTAAACAAAGGAACAACATTGGCTATTCTCCAGTCCTCTGGGACCTCACCTGTAGCCAATGAGGATACAAAGATTGCTGTCAAGGCCCCAGCAATTTCTTCCCTTGCCTCCATCAGTATTCTGGGGTATATCCCATCAGGCCCTGGGGACTCATCTACCTTAATGCTTTGCAAGACGTCCAACACCTCCTCCTTTTTGATAATGAGATGACTGAGACTATCCACACTCCCTTCCTTAGGCTCATCATCCACCAAGTCCTTCTCTTTGGTGAATACTGATGCAAAGTACTCATTTAGTACCTCGCCCATTTCCTCTGGCTCCACACATAGATTCCCTTCTCTGTCCTTGAGTGGGCCAACCCTTTCCCTGGGATTTTCCTTAATCCTGTTTGCCAATGACTTCTCATAACCCCTTTTAGCCCTCCTGACTCCTTGCTTAAGTTCCTTCCTACTGTCTTTATATTCCTCAAGGGATTCGTCTGTTCCTAGCCTTCCAGCCCTTACGAATGCTTCCTTTTTCTTCTTGACGAGGCTCACAATATCCCGCGTTATCCAAGGTTCCCGAAACTTGCCAAACTTATCCTTCTTCCTCACAGGAGCATGCCGGTCCTGGATTCTAATCAACTGACGTTTGAAAGACTCCCACATGTCAGATGTTGATTTACCCTCAAACAGGCACCCCCAGTCTAAATTCTTCAGTTCCTGCCTAATATTGTTATAATTAGCCTTCCCCCAATTTAGCACCTTCACCCGAGGACTACTCTTATCCTTATCCACAAGTACCTTAAAACGTATGGAATTATGGTCACTGTTTCTGAAATTTTCCCCTACTGAAACTTCGACCACCTGGCCGGGCTCATTCCCCAATACCAGGTCCAGTACGGCTCCATCCCTAGTTGGACTATCTACGTATTGTTTCAAGAAGCCCTCCTGGATGCTCCTTACAAATTCTGCCACATCCAAGCCCCTAGCACTAAGTGAGACCCAGTCAATATAGGGGAAGTTAAAATCACCCACATTACAACCCTGTTACCTTTACATCTTTCCAAAATCTGTCTACATATCTGCTCCTCTACCTCCCGCTGGCTGTTGGGAGGCCTGTAGTAAACCCCCAACTGCACCTTTCCTATTCCTGAGCTCCACCCATATTGCCTCACTGCATGACCCATCCGAGGTGTCCTCCCGCAGTACAGCTATGATATTCTCCTTAACCAGTAATGCAACTCCCCCACCCATTTTACATCCCCTTCTATCCCGCCTGAAGCTTCTAAATCCTGGAACATTTAGCTGCCAATCCTGTCCTTCCCTCAACCAAGTCTCTGTAATAGCAACAACATCATAGTTCCAAGTACTAATCCAAGCTCTAAGTTCATTTGCCTTACCTGTTATACTTCTTGCATTGAAACAAATGTACTTCAGACCACCAGTCCCGCTGTGCTCAGCAACATCTTCCTGCCTGCTCTTCCTCTTAGTCTTACTGGCCTTATTTACTAGTTCCCCCTCATTTATTTCACTTGCTATCCTACTGCTCTGGTTCCCACCCCCCTACCACACTAGTTTAAACCCTCCCGAGTGACGCTAGGAAACCTCGCAGCCAGGATATTTGTGCCACTCCAGTTTAGATGCAACCTGTCCTTCTTGTACAGGTCCCATCTGTCCCTGAAGAGATCCCAATGGTCCAGATATCTGAAACCCTCCCTTCTACACCAGCTGTTCAGCCACGTGTTTAGCTGCACTATCTTCCTATTTCTAGCCTCACTGGCTCGTGGCACAGGGAGTAATCCCGAGATTACAACCCTAGAGGTCCTGTCTTTTAACTTTCTACCTAACTCCCTAAACTCCCCCTGCAGGACCTCATCACTCTTCCTGCCTATGTCGTTGGTACCGATGTGTACCCTCCCCCTTCAGAACGCCCCCTGTTCATTCAGAGACATCCTTGACCCTGGCACCAGGGAGGCAACATACCATCCTGGAGTCTCTTTCACGTCCACAGAAGCGCCTATCTGTGCCCCTGACTATAGAGTCCCCTATAACTATTGCTCTTCTGCGCTTTGTCCCTCCCTGCTGAACAACAGTGCCAGCCGTGGTGCCACTGCTCTGGCTGCTGCTGTTTTCCCCTGATAGACCATCCCCCCCAACAGTATCCAAAACGGTATACTTGTTAGAGAGGGGGATAGCCACAGGGGATTCCTGCACTGTCTGCCTGCCCCTTCTAGCGGTCACCCATCTATCTGCCTGCACCTTGGGTGTAACCACTTCTCTAAAACTCCTGTCTATGACACTTTCTGCCACCTGCATGCTCCTAAGTGCATCCAGTTGCTGCTCCAACCGATCCATGCGGTCTGTGAGGAGCTGCAACTGGGTACACTTCCTGCAGATGTAGTCGTCCGGAACGCTGGAAGCGTCACGGACTTCCCACATCTCAAAGGTGAAGCACTTCATCCCTCTAACTGACATTTCTAGCACTAATTAATAAATAAAAATAAATACTTATTAAATCCTTACTAAATTGTTATAATTAACTATATGGTCCCTAGTGCTAGATTCCTACTATAAATATTAAATGCTGACTAATTACAATAACCTCCTCCCTCTGGTTTAGTTACTCTACTTATTAATTAGTTAATTAGGGTTTTAATCAATTTTTACCAATGTTTTATTTTCAAATTCAGTACAAATTCCCTACCAGCCAATCAGGTCACAGCTTTCCTGTGATGTCACTTTTCAGTTTTTTTTACCAGAGGTAAGTTTTTTATACTTACAGGTCTGGAACTCCGCCCTCCGAGTCTTCTCCGTGAATGTAGTTACAAGATTTTGATCCAGTGATGATGAAGGAACGGCAATACAGTTACAAGTCAGGCTGGTGTGTGGCTTGGAGGGGAACTTGCAGGTGGTGATGTTCCCATACATCTGCTGCCCTTGTTCCTCTGGGCCATAGAGATTGTGGATATGGAAGGTGCTGTTGAAGGAGTCTTTGTGAGTTGCTGCAGTGCATCTTGTAAATGGTACACACTGTAGCCACAGTGCGCTGGAGGTGGAGGGAGTGAATATTTAAGGTGGTGGTTGAGATGCCAATCAAGTGGGCCATATGGTCCTGGATGGAGTCGAGCTTCTTGAGTGTTGTTGGAGCTGCACCCATCCAGGCAAGTGGAGAATATTGCATCACACTCCTGGCTTGTGCCTTGTAGATGGTGGACAGGCTTTGTGGAGCTAGGAGGCTAGTTACTCACCACAGGAGTCCTAGCCCCTGATCTGATCTTGTAGCCACAGCATTTATGTGGCTGGTCCAGTTAGGTTTCTTGTTAATAGTGACCCACAGGGGGTTTCTGTGAAGGTAATGCTGTTGAATATCAAGGAGAGATGGTTAGACAACTCTTGTTGGAAATGGTTATTGCCTGGCACATGTCTCTTGCCATTTATCAGCCTCAGCTTGAATGTTATCCAAGCCTTGCTGCATTCAGACACAGACTACTTTATTATCTGAGAAGTTGTGAATGAAACTGAACATTGTGCAATCATCAGCTAACATCCCCACTTCTGACCTTATGAAGGAGGGAAGATCATTGATGAAGCAGCTCAAGATGGTTGGGCCTAAGACATGACCCTAAGGAACTCCTGCAGCGATGTTCTGGGGCTGAGATGATTGGCCTCCAACAACTACAGTCATCTTCCTTTGTGCTGGATATGACTCCAACCAGTGGTGTGTTTTCCCCCGATACTTTGCTGCTTTGAATTTCCAGGCAGTCACTCTCACCTCACCTCAGCTGCTTTGTCCATGTTTGGGCCAAGGCTGTTATGAGGTCTGAGGTCAGATGGACCTGGCAGAACCCAAACTGGGCATTAGTGAGCAGGTTATTGGTGATCCAATATTGTCTGTTTTACACTATAGCTAAAAGTCAAAATGACTCCCAATGGTTAAGGACATAATTGGGCTCAGCAATCATGCCGTCCTTGGTGAAATGTTCTGCAAGTATTCAATACCTGGGATCATATGTGAGGAATAGGTCTGTTACCCAGGGTTACCAATAACTGTGACACTGTGCCACAGTTGGAGATACTGCTTCCAGGAAAGGAATTGCATCTATATAGTTTTTTCACATCCTCTGGATGCAAATTCATTACTTTTGAAATGCAGTCACTGCTGTTTTGTAGGCAAACATGGTAGCAGGGTCCCATAAACAGAAAATACAAATTTCTTACTGGTATTCGTTGAAATAGGAATGTTGGCCAGGCTAAAATTATGACTCCCTGCTCTTCCAGTAGTGCCATGGAAAGTTTTATGTCCACTTGGACAGACAGATGAGACCTCGGGTTAATATCTCTTCTAAAAGGTGCCATCTCCAACAACGCAGGACTCTCTCAGTATTGCACCGAAGTACCAGCTTAGTCAATGTGCTAAGGTTTCCAGTAGGGCCTGAACTCATAATCTTCTGACCCAGAGGTGAATGCGCACAAACTTGACTCAGAGGTGAGAAACAATGAAGCGAAGAAAATTAGCAGAAAAAAAACACAGCTTCATTTATTTAAATTTATTTACAATCAATTTCAATCTTGTTGATCCTAAGATTTTCCCTTTGTTTACCAGCACTGATCGCAATAAAGGGGAGTTTTAACTGCAAAATTGGATAGATTTGTGTTGGATGGGATGTTCAAATGTTAAAAACCTCAAACCCAAGCACATCCTGCCTAAACCTCCCCATTCCAGTTTTAATAGAGAAGGAGCAGGGGTTAGGCAACCAACCCACTCCCAGGAGACAGGTTGATGATTTAAATATTATATTGAGGCTGTGTACCTCAGAATTAATCTCCATTTTAAATTAACCTTGGCTGGCCGTTAAATTCAGCAGGACCTGACAGAAAACCAATCTTCTGAGTTACTATCTGCAAAACAGTTTCCCCACTCCATTCTTGGGAAATGAACATCTCCCATGTATCTCCTGCAATGCTAAATAGAGTATTTCTAAAAGGTCATCAACCAGTAATTTTTATATGGTGATCTCGTCCTCACCAACCTACTTGTTACAAACATGTCTGTTCACAACAGCTTTGATAGAACTGACCATGGCATAGACCCTGTGAAGAGAAAGTCTCATTGGAACAGTGAGGACACCCTCTATTGTGCCATGTGGCACTACCACTGTGCTAAGTGAAACAGACTAAAGACAGATCTAGCAGCCGTAATTGGCATTCATGTGGCACTGTCTGTCCTCGTAAGAAGCAGATTCCACTGTATTCTGTTACCTCTTGTCCTAGCAAATCTCTCATTTCTTGATTATCATCAAGCCAAAAGACCAACCCTCAATCAATGGGGAATGTAGAAGGGCATGTCAAGAGCAATACCAGGCATATCTTAGACATCAACCTAGTGAAGTGACAACACAGGGTTACCAGCATGCTAAACACCAAAAGTACCAGAATATTGGCAAAGCAGTGCCATTCATACTCAACAGCTAAGAGCAAAGCTCTGTATTCCTACCAGATCCAGTCTCGAATACTGGTGAGCAATCAGTCTCCATGAACATCCCCATCCCTACTGTGAAGCCCAACATGTGAATGCAAGAGGTCAAGGCTGAAATGTTTGCAAGTGTCTTCAGCCAAAAGTGCCAAGCAGATGATTCTACTCAGCCTTGCCCCGAGGACCCCACCATCATAGATACTAGAATCTAAGCAATTCAGTTCTCCCACACGGCAGTAAGAAGCAGCTGAATGCACTGGACGCAGAAAAGGTTGCAAGCCTTGACACCAGTCTGGCAAAGGCTGCAAGCCTTGAGACCAGTCCTGTAGTAAGCTAGAAGACCTGTGTATCAGAATTAGTCAGCTCCTAGTTGAGAGATTCCAATACATCTTTGAGACTAGAATCTACCTATGTTGAAAGTTACCCAGATGCGTTGTATCCACAAAAAACAGAACAAATCTAACTTTCAGGATGCTTCTGCCCCTTTAGTGGCATTCCCGTCCTTTCTGATGCCACTGGGATTTTTTGCCCTTGCAATAGGAGCCTCCTTGCCAAGCACAAATGGCCATAACCAAAGTGTCATATGACATGCTCTGAAACTGTGACCATGCTGCATTAACACTTCAGATCTTTCCAGACCTCCCTATAGATTTTGACATTGTGGATCACAGAAACCTCCTCCAAAGCATTTCCGCCATTGACTCGCTGAATGGAGAGGGATGGACTCAATGGCAGGGGCTCAAGGCAATGGCTTTCGTCTTCCCAATGTTTGACTGGAGAGAGAGAGTGTGCGGGACCAGCAAGCAGTGTAAAAGAGCGGCGTCAGCAGGAAGGAGTGAGAGAGAGAGAGCAGGACCAGTCAGCAGCGTAAAAGAGCGCTCCTAGCCAGTCCAGGCCACCAGAGTAGACTGACCTCATTCTAAGAGAAAAAAAAAATCAAAGTGTGACATCATAGGAAAACAGGTAGTCGATTGGTTGGTGAGTGTTTTTATTGTTTATCTTTCAAATCTCAGGTAGTTTTACTAATTGTTGTAAAGCTTAATAGAAAGGCTGGTGAATAATTAATTTGTTATTTAAAATACAATAAAGATGGCAGGGCAGGTGATGTGTTGCAGCTGGGAGTTTGTGGACACCAATGTGATCCATGGCCACCACATCTGCAGTAAGTGTCTACAGCTGGAGGAACTTCGGCTCAGAGTCAGTGAGCTGGAGGCTGAGCTACAGACACTGCAATGCATCAGGAAGGGAACAGGTTACCTGGATACTTTGTTCCAGAAGGCAGTCACATCCCATATGATAGGGTCTTCTGATTTGGTCAATGGTCTGGAACAGGAGGGTGTGACTGTGAGTGAGGCAGGTAAGGGGATCAAGAACGCAGAAGTAGAGGAGGCTTCGTCCTTGCAATTTTCCAACAGGTTTGAGGTTCTTTCAGCTTGCATAGATGAGTGTGAGGACTACAGAGTGGATGAGCAAACTGACCATGCCACCATGCTACAGGAAGCCATTCGTGCGGACAGTAAATAGGAATGTATTGTTAGTAGGGGACAGTTTAGTCAGGGGGATAGACACCGTTCTTTGCAGCCAAGAACGAGAGTCCAGAAGGCTGTGTTGCCTGCCAGGGTTCGGGACATCTGCTCGGGGCTATAGATGAACTTGCAGTGGGAGGAGGAGGATCCAGTTGTCATGGTTGGTGTGGGTACCAATGACATTGATAGGATTAGCAAAGAGGTTCTGCATAGGGAGTATGAGCAGCAAGGGGCTAAATTAAAAAGCAGAACCTCAAAGGTAATAATCTCTTGGTTATTACCTGAGCCACAAGCAAATTGGCATAATGTAAATAAGATTAGCCAATTAAATTCATGGGTCATAGATTGGTGTGGGAGAAATGGGTTTCGATTCATGGGGCACTGGCACCAGTATTGGGGAAAGTGGGAGCTGTACTGTTGGGATGGTGTACACCTGAACCGTGCTGCACCCAGTGTTCTGATGAGTCGTATAACTAGGGCGGTAGAGAGGGCTTTAAACTAAATAGTGGGATGAGGGAACAAGTGAGGGAAGATGTAATAATTTAAAGATAGAGGAGAAGGCAAAAAAGCAAGACAGCTATAAGGATACTGATATTCATGGTGTAACAGGAAAGGACAGTGCATACAAACTCAAGAGTGAGCCAGCAGATAAGACAAGAGGTTGTGAACTAACAGAGTGGGGGGAGGGTTCGGGAGTCCAAAGAGAAAGGCCAAAGCATCGGTACAATATGTGGGTAAAGACAAGCAGAATGGGACAGGAAGGGACAGAGAGTTTAACCGAAATTGTACATCAACAAATAAGATCATTGAAGGGAATAGAAGCAAAAATAATTTAATTAAAGGTTCTATATCTGAATGCATGAAGCATCTGCAATAAGATAGATGAACTAGTGACACAAATAGAGGTACATGATATAAATATAATTGCCATTACAGAGACATGGTTACATGGTGATCAAGGTTGGGAAATAAATATTCCGGGGTACACAATATTTCAGACAAACAGAACAGCAAAAGAGGAGGGGTAATACTGATGGTAAAGGATGACATAATGGCATTAGTGAGAAAGGATCTGGCCTCAGAAGATCATGAAGTAGAATCAGTTTGGGTGGAAATAAGGAATATCAAGAATCAGAAAACACTGTTGGGAGTAGTTTATTGGCCCCTTAACAGTAGTTAAAGACAGAGCATTAAACAAGAAATGAGTGGAGATTGTAACAAAGGCAACATAATAATTGAGGGGGACTTTAATCTTCATATAGACTGGGACAATGAAATTGGAAGGAGTGATCTAGAAGATGGATTTGTAGAATGTTTTCAGGACAGTTTCTTGGAGCAATATGTTGTGCAGCCAATTAGAGATAAAGCTATCTTAGATGTAGTATTGTGTAATGAAGAAGGGTTAATTAGCAGTGTCATAGTAAAAGATCCACTGGGAAGCAGTGATCATAATACCATTGAATTCCATGTTAAGTTTAACAGTGACAGGCTCCAATCACAAACAAGAATCTTAAACTTAAACAAAACCAATTATGTAGGCATGAGGGGAGAACTGCGTAATGTAAATTGGGTAAATAGACTAAAAAGTATGGCGATAAATGAACAGTGGGAAACCTTTAAAGAAAAAATTCAAAATGTTCAACAGAAATACATTCCTTGGAAAAACAAAAATTCAGCCAGAAAGACCCATCTGTGACTCGCTCAGGAAGGTAAGGATAGGATTGGATTAATAGAAAAGGCTTACAATGTTTCAAAAAAGAATAGCAGGTCTGAGGATTGGGAATGTTTTAGAAACCAGAAAGGGCCACCAAAAAGTGATAAAAAAGGAAAAAATAGAATATGAAAGTAAACTAGTCAGTAATATAAAAACAGATTGTAAGAGCTTTTATAGGTATATCAAAAGGAAGATTGTAGCTAAACATTGGTCCCTAAGAAGCAGAGACAAGAGAAAGTATCATGGAGAATGAGGAAATGGCAGAAGCATTGAACAAATATTTTGTAATAAAAACAGGAAGTGCTGGAAATACTCAGCAGGTCAGGCAGCATCTGTGGAGAGAGAAGCAGAGTTAACGTTTCAGGTCAGTGACCCTTCATCTGAACTGGAAAAGGTTAGAAAAGAATTAGGTTTTAAGCAAGTGAAGGGTTGGTGGGGAGGAGAACAAAAGGGAATGTCTCCATATTTAAGAAAGGATATACTTGCATTGGAGGCAGTGCAGCAAAGGTTCACTAGATTGGTCCCTGGGGTGAGGGGGTTGTCCTGTGATGAGAGGCTAAGTAAATTGGGCCTGTATTCTCTGCAGTTGAGAAAAAATGAGAGGTGATCTCATTGAAACAAAGAAGATTCTAAAGGGGCTGGATAGGGTAGACATTGAGAGATTATTTCCGCTGGTCAGGGAATCTAAAACACGGGGGCACAGTCTCAGGATAAGGGACCAATCATTTAGGACTGAGATGAGGAGAAATTACTTCACTCGAAGGTTTGTAAAATCTTTGGAACTCTCTACCCCAGAGGGTTGTGGATGCTCCATCGTTGAATACTTTTAATGCTGGGATAGACAGATTTTTAGTCTCTCAGGGAATCAAGGGATATGGCGAGCAGGTGGGAAAGTGGAGTTGAATCCTAAGATCAGCCATGATTGTTTTGAATGGTGGAGCAAGCTCGATGGGCCATATGGTCTACTCTTGCTCCTATTTCTTGTGTTAATGTGTATCCATGGCTGGATATTGGCCAAGCAATCTGGCAACACAGATGCAGTGAAGCAGCCAAGAGAGGTAACGGAGAGTAGAGCTAGGTGTCATCAGCATACTTGTGGAAGCTGACCATATACCTGAGGACAATTTTACCAAAGGGCAGCAGGTAATGAGAAAAATGAGGAAAGCCAAAGATAGATCTTTGGGGAACTTTGGAGGTAATGGTGCAGGGGTGGAAAGAGAAGCTATTACTGGAGATGCCTTGAGTATGACTGGATAGCTAAGATTGAAACCCTTCTTATCTGAGCTGGATATTCTGATCATTGCTCATACCTTTACTTCCTGAAAATCTCCATTTGTGTTGGATCACTGTTCTAATGGCAAGGTTGGTGATAGTTTACTTATTATTAAGTTAATCTTATGAAGATTTTTTAACTCCATATCTTGGGAGAGAAGACCATTACCTCTAACATTTCTTGTTCCAATGCTAGCAATCTGCACTTTCCTGTTTAAAAAGCAAAATCTACATTTGCAATATTAGTAGGCCCTTTGAAAAATTCTGAGAGAGTGTAGAAACTTTGCAAAGTGCACGTACAGGAAGTGTTCAGTTGGAGCAACTTTAGCAACACAAATTGACAAGGCCGAATGTGGCAAGTTTGAAAACCAGAACTATGGCTAGCCCTACTTTACATATGAAATACTTATCTAAAAGCCTTAGCACAATTTTGCAACATAGAAATGAGGAAGTGGCAAGGTACTCAGAAAAGGAAGGTTATTCATTGATGTCTGCTTCTGTATTTGAGAGTGAAAGGCTATTATATATTGAAGAATGAAGGCAAAGCCATCACAAACCTGAAACGTATACCTTTCTGGTATACGTGCCAACAACAGCAACAACTTTGCATTTATATAATGCCTTAATACAGAAAAATGCTAGAAAACGCTTCACAGAATAATCAGACAAAAATCAACATCAAGCTGAAGAAGGAGATATGAGGAGGAATGACGACAAACGTGGTCAAAGAGGCGGGTTTTAAGGAGAATCTTAAAGGAGGAGAGGGCGGTGGAGAGGCAGAGAGGTTTTGGGAATGAATTTCAGTGCCTAGGGCCTAGACTGCTGAAGACACGACTGCCAATTTTGGCCAAAGATATTTTGGGATGCACAGAAGCAAGAGTTGGAGGAGCACAGATTTCCCAGAGGGTTGAAAGTCTAGATCAGGTTATATATAAAGAGATGGGGCAAGGTTATAAAAGGATTTGACTACAAGAATAAAAATTTTATATTTGAAGCATGGGGGACATAGAGCCAATGCAGTTGGTGAGCACAGGGTTGATGGGTGAGTGACACATGGGGCTGAATTTTAATAGCTCATCTTGGATCCCGGGGGCAGGACCAGATGAGGGTGGCATCGCTGCTTGTCATGTGTGCGGCTGGCCGACGGCAATCACACTGACCTGAAACATTAACTCTGCTTCTCTCTCCACAGATATTGCCAGACCTGCTGAGTATTTCCAGCTCTTTCTGTTTTTATTTCAGATTTCCAGATTCAGCAGTATTTTTCTTTTGTTTCAGAACATACTGGAGTTGTAGAGAGATGTGAGGTAACAGCTGGCAGAGGAAATGTGCAGTCATGCACAGACGAAGGAGGAGACCGAGCTTGCAAGCACATGCTTCCACCATCAAGAGGTTGGCAACCCTCCTGGAGAACCAGATCCCAGAGATAGGCACAGACCTGCATACACTCGCCTTGACCAGGTGTTCAATGCAGCAGAGGCAAGCTGAGAGGAGGACAAGACGCCGGGTATCTTCTCCAGGTCCTTGTCCTTCTATGGTCAGCAGGGAGTTTCAAGACCTCAGGCAGCGGTTCAGGAAGGCAGCTCACCACCACTTTCTCAAGGGCAATTAGGGGTGGGCATTAATGCTGGCCTAGCCAGTGACACCCACATCCCATGAATGAATAAAAAAGAAGTTGAACGTTGATTGAATGGAAACTCTTCCGATTGATGAAGGCTGCTGGCTGCTCTGTTGGAGCCTTGATGGCTACATGTGTGCAGCCTATCACACCTTGCACCTGGGAGTATCCAGCGATGGCCCCGAATCCAATGGGCCTCTCCGCTTGACTCTCGGGATCGGTCCGGTAGCGCACATAGTCACCAGCCCTCTTGAACAGGGTATTGGTCACCTTCTTGATGTAGCGGTGGGCTCCTGCCTGGGAGACTCCACACATGTCCCCAATGGATCCCTGGAAAGATACAGAGGCGTAAAAGTTGCCACAGTGATCCTCAGACCCACGGCCATTGGACATCCACCAAAGCCCAAGGGTCACAGCTCATTCTGCAGCATGGCATATAAGTCGATGTCGGCCTTCCTGGAGAGCCACAAGTCTACACCGACACTGTCGCATGGACATCGGGAGGTAACTGAGGCGAGTCCGGTACACTCTCTGCCACAGATAAGTCTTTCTTGGTGTGGTTGGCTGCTGTGGTTCCCCTAGTCGATCTTCACCAGCTTGCCCAGCCATCGCCTGGTCCTGGCTTCTTCAGAGTCTCTGTTGAGCAGTGCGGTGATCTACAAAGACAGGGTGTATGAGCCCCATTCCAGCTGGTCGCTTCCTCTCCCATTCTCTGTCCCTGGAGAGAGGACCTTGCCTTTGGAGCCTTCCCCTCTGAACACGGGCTAATGGCCCTCTGCACCCACCCTTGCCTCGAGGGCTGTACCACCTCTGCACCCACCCTTGCCTCGAGGGCTATACCCCCTCTGCGCCCACCCTTGCCTTGAGAGCTGCGCCGCTTTTGGGGCAATGGCTGTTGCATTTCCCTTGTTCCCCTTCCTAGATTCATCCAACGCTCCCCATGTCTGTCTTCCTTTAGCTGCACAGAGAACTCGCCTTGGTGCCACCACCTTTAAATGACCGGGGATCAGAAGGCTTGTGATCCCCGTGTGACATTCACTGATTTGGAAACTCCCCATTAAATCTGAGCCAGGCTGATGCAAATACATGGTAAATACCCTTTCAGCAATTGTAATTGCAGTCCTGCCGTGCCGTAGCAGCAATGCCTCCTTGGACCTTTCCCGCTGCTGACAAAATCTGGAACTAACGCCACAACTTTGGGTTTCCCAGCAAGCACGTCCCCTTCCAATTTTTTGGCCCCCCCATGTCTCCACTCCTGCTCCTGCTGGCTGGATAAAATCTAGCCCATGGTGTGGAATAGGATATGGGCATCAGAGTTTTGGGTAAACTGAAGTTTATAGAGGGTGGAAGATGGGTGTATTGATAGGGTGGTACTTTCGCCCACTCCTCCTAGTCCACCCTAGCCCATTGTCCTGTATTGGTACTTATTAAAGTTGAATGGTGGGCTCCAACCCTTTAACAGCTGCTGACATTGGATATTCCACCCCTGACTTTAAGGACCCTTAGCATGTACTAGGCACCTGAGAAATCTATTTAAATCAGCTGGTCTTACTTTATAGTGTGAGGTCAGCACAAAACACGACAAGTAGTGCAGCACCCGAGGAACAGTGGTCTCATTTCCCTCAACACATGCATTATCAGCCTTAGTCATTTTCTCTTAAGAGGGAAAGGAAATGATCAGTAACACATTAAGAATGCGAATATATCATTGACCATAACACAGCAACAAAGGGAGGAAATTTGAACAAAAAAGAAAAAGGGTTAAGTCATGCTCACTAGGAAATTAGGACTGATATGTGTTTTTATTTAGGCAAAGGTACAAATATCCATTAGCTTGGTATGAAAGGTTTGTTTGCAACCCTACCTCACAGCGAGAGGTCATCCCCTGACAGCTGTGCATTCTGGAGCAACCATCTGTCACTATATCTTTGGAGCCAAAATTAATTTCAATGCAAAAGTGCACTATGTAAAAGTAATTCAATGTAAAGATAACCAGGTTGGTTGAGCTTTGTTCCATATGGCTGGGAAGAATGCATGAGCACTAGTTGCTGTTTGGCACTGATTGAAATGCTCTGACTGTTATGGTATAATCCAATAACATTGTCAAAAACAGCATTATTGATCAGAAAATTATGTTAGTGAAAAGTGACTGTGATCATGTTGTTACAAAAGAGATGTCATCTCACCCAGAAGGGAATCACACACTGTTTTATTATTTAATTAAGTTGAAAACTATTATGAGAATGCCTTCTTTCTCTGAAATTACATTACGGTAAGCCAAAGTGCCCAGCCGTAATTGTTTTTTTTCTTATTGGAAAGCCAAGGTGAAGGGCCAAGGCTAGTAACACCAAGGTCAAAAAGTAATTTACTGGACAGAACAAGAAATAGGGATGAAGTAATACTAATTTGGGATTTTAAATCTTGAAAACTGTTGGAGGAGGAACAGACTAATGGAGGTGAGAGTTTCATGGTTTAGAGGGTCTGTGCAAGAATAAGAATGGGAAATTGTGTGATAAATTGCGACTGAGTGTACACACTTTACACGGCCAAGTCAGCTTGGGATCTTTTGCAGTCCCCAAATTCTGAGTTACTTTGTTCCCATTTTCAATTTACCAGTGACACACACCTGGATGAGGGATTATTTCACATGGGTCTCCAAGACATGACACTGAACAGAGACTCAGTTGCTTGCTCACAGCGTTGGCATCAGATAGGTGGAGAACAGGAATGCAAGTCACTCAGGGTACACTCAATAACAACAGCTATAAGCTGTTGACAACATTGGTTGAATTATCTGGGACAGTGAATGAAGGGGAAGTTGGTTGGTCAGGAGCACACACTGTAAGGGTGCCTACCTGCTTTGTCTTTATTCACTACATTCAGGCAATCTAATGCATCTAGACCTGGAATGAGGACATTTGCCTCATTAACTCTTTGCTGGGGCAAGGCATCACAGTTGATGGTTGATCTGCAGCATGTCACCCAAGCAGTAAGCAGTCTTGTGGGAATCTGAGCAATAACCCGCAAAAGGCTACCAGAACTTAGGGGCTTAACAGCAAGGCCTGGTCCTGTCTCCATCTGATGGCCGTCTTCAACAGGAGTCATGAAAGACTTAAGAGGAATGACTGACTTTTTCTTTCTTAACCTGGGAGTCCTGAAACCAATTGCTGCTACCCTATTCAGCTGGAATCAGCTAGGTTACCACAGACCAGGGATCAACCCATGGACTGTGTGGCTCAGCTACTCACTGGAGAAACTCACTAGACCATCAGTTCTAAACTAGATCATCAGTTCTTCGGAGACAGACTGCCGCAGTTCAAGAAGTTCAATAAACAATGAAAAAAAAACAGTAAAATGACTGGAGAAGTTTTCAAAGCACGTTCACCTACTGTACATAACATAAATCAGATTAAATAGGTATGTCAATGAATCGTACCAGGTGGTGAAGTTCAGCTGTAAAATTTGATATGGAAAGAAACACAATAAAGGCATATATGAGACATTATTAATATAATGAAGCTGCTGGTTACTGTATTATGGCTAGCTCCCCAAGGACAAAATGCATCAAGTCACTGGTACTTTACTTGAGAGAAATATGTGTTTTGCAATTAATGATGAATAACATTTTGCAGCTCTTGTGATTCACTTAGTTCAATTCAGCTTGTATTTAGCATCTGGTTAGACTTGATTGAGGAAGGGCAATTGCTTAATATCTGTAGCTTCTAGCTAGACAATCAGTAACTCCTTGTGTGCTGCCCAATCTCTAGTACCTCACCTAAATGTCCATTTTCACATGTGAGATTATTCAGCTGTGTTTGGTATCCTGCCTTTGGCCAACATCCACACTACTGCACTTCCAAAACAGATCACTGAGTGCTCGTGAGGAGCAAAATCCCTGACAAATTTTCCCCTTCCGAACCCGGGAATGCCTTGGACAACTGCATCACCTCTACCAATGCCCTGGCAGAGATGACCCATTTTATCACAAACTGATTCAAATCCGTGGTCTTGCTGGTTTGTATGGCTCAGTTACTCAGGTTTAAATGACATTAAATTAAAGCATCCTTGTGAGAAACAAAACAGTAAAACAGACAAAATAGTGACGTTTTCAGGCACCTTGTCAGCAAGGTGTACCTGGAGATAATGGGGCAATATGTTAGAAGAACTTAAAATTATGAGAAGGCTGGTTCAGAGCAAATCGAAGAAGATACAAAACTAAAGGTAAGATTTTTGGAACAGAGGGCAACATTTTTACACAGTGTTCGAGGGTAAGCAGTTCACCATCAGAGCTAGTAGGTAAGGCAGAAACTAGGTTAACATTTAAACTACATCGACGAAGGGAAAGGGGAAAAAGGGATATGGAAACTATATGGCTAAATGTGATTATGACTATACCCTCACGTGGGGGGGTAAATGGCAAAATGGACTGGTTAGGCTGAATGGCCTGTTTCCTTGTTGTAACTTCTATAACTGTAATCAGGGAAGATTCAATGCTATTCATGAAGGCAGGATGGGCACCACAGAAGGGATTAATGTTCTCTATTAAGACAAATACTGCCCCCCTCCCCCTTATTAGAGTGGAATCTCAAGGTGCAAGGTAAAAGACAATAATGCCTTGTGCCAAAGTTAATGCCCTCCTTCTGAATTCTAGACAACAGCTATATTTTAGATTAGATTTGGTTTAACAGCAATTTGCATTTATATAGCACCTTTAACATAGGGAAACGTCCCAAGACACTTCACAGGAGCATTATCAAACAAAATTTGACACTGAGCCACATGGAGACATTAGGTCAGGTGACCAAAAACTTGGTCAAAGAGATGGAAGATCTTAAAGGAGGACAGAGAGGCAGAGAAGTTTAAGGAAGTTCTAAACATAAATCCTACGAATCTAAAATAAAAACAGAAAGTGCTGAAAAGGCACATGAGAAGAGTAAACAACTGAAAAAGGAAAGATGTTGTAATCAATATTTCAGCACTTTCAGCTTCTTCAGAACTCGTATATATTAAGCCTCACAGATTCACTAGCCAGTCTGAAATGTATCTTTACCATAGGATGATTCCAGATAAACAATTATTCAATCTGTTCCCATGCAGTACAGACATGGCTGATCGAACAGGAATAACAGTTACATAGTCTTATGTCATGTTAACAGCACAAAAATAGGCCATTTGGCCCAACAGATCTAAGCCGATGTTAATGCTCCACATGAGCCTCCTCCCATCTTTCTTCATCTAAGCTCATTAAAACATCCTTCTATTCCTTTCTCCTTCATATGTTTATCTATCTTTCCCTTAAATACATCAATGCTATTCACCTCAACTACTCCTTGTGGTAGCGTGTTCCACATTCTAACCACTCCCTGGAGAATTTGGAAGTTTCTCCTGAATTCCCTATGTGTATGTGTTGGGTTACTCCAAGTCTTAGGACCCTGGACTAGAGAAGGGAAGTACAGTCAAGCTTTGCACTCCTGGGGCCCTGAATCTACTTGCTGTTTTTAGCTTAACAGAAGTGTGCCAGTAACGTTGTGGGTTGTTCTGGCCTGTAACAGCTGTGCTGTAGCTTCCATGGGTGTGATCCCAATACTGCTGGGAATTTACTATAACATAATGACAGTGACTGGGTATTGGAGTGTCCAGACCCATAACCTGTGCTCTCATTGGTAATTACCTAGGAGTTAAAAGAGGCGTATCTGTTGCCAACGTCATCAGTGTCATCAGCATCATCAGTGTTACCAGCGTCAAGTTAGAGCCTGCAACATGGGGACACTTTGAGAAGTGTTGTCTTTACCTTCTATCTAGAGTTGGACATGCTTCTGACAGCCTGATTGCTCGTGACAGCCCTGAGATATTTTGGCTCCCTTTCCTTACAGTGAGAGGTTCTGAGTAGCAGTTATAAGTTTCCCTGTGGACATTGCCTTGTTTGCGATTATAATGGAGGAAGATAAGGAGCGGTGTAGCATGGACTAAAGGAGAGTGAGGTATCATGGAAGGAGAAGGCCCCCTACCAGATATTATTCTCCACTCAATAACACCACCACCACCCACCCTCCCCCCCTACCCTGCCCCAAAGATCTAACTGAGGAGCTCTTTGTGTGAAGAATGTACTACACTATAGAGGCAATATGTGAGCCATGTGAGCAATTCTATGTAGACCGAGATCATCTTCCCAGACCGCTCTGCCTGTGTTTGTGAAAGTGACGATGGTAATCAATTATTATGTCACATAGTTATTCAAGCAGTCATGCGGGATCTGTGTAATATCACCCAGGGAGCTGATTGGGTAACTGTCACACTGGGGAATTCCAGTTTGGCATGACAAGGCAGCAGCAAGATAGGACCATCCAATTGTATTATGTTGCTGGATTCATGGAAGTGCAGATACAAAGGTTAGAACCCACATATCATTGTAAGTTTCTAACTTTTAACACTGATCTGCAGAATACAATAAGCAGATATTAGGAGGTGTGTCTAAATGCTTGGTCAAAGAGTTGGGTTTTAAGGAGAATCTTAAAGGAGATGAAGATAAGTGTTGGAGAGGTTTAAGGATGGAATTCCAGAGTTGGGCCGAGACAACTGAAGGACTGGCTCAAAGAAAGAAGGAAAAGGCTAGAAGCAAAAGATTGAACTGCAATGGTCACCTGACTTAATCATGAATAATAAAATCCTAGAGTTCCACATGACTACCTTTGGAGTTTGTGTAGAAGTTTCACAGAACTGTACTTTAGATGTTTTACCTTAGATGTCCTCAGGAACTTGAATACATTAGTAAGAGTGCTAACAGTACAAATTATACACAGTATGTTGCAAGGAGCAGACTTTGGGATGAAGAACTTCTAATTCCATGCTTAACTTACTATGTTTTTTCTCCTTCCTCTCCCTATTCATAAAATCATAGATCTATCCGCCCTGATCTGAATTTGGAAATGATAACCAGAGATCACAGAGAAGACTGGAACGGGTAAAATACCTATGTTGCATTAATAACTTAGTGACAGGAAAATTGAAAGAACAAGTAAGTGAGCTTGTTCAAGCTTTTCATTTAAATACTGAAATTCTTTTTAAAATTTATTTAACTTGAAACGTGTTAGTTACATAAAAAATGATGTTTATAATAGGTGTTTGTTTTATGAAACAGCATGATCTTGTACAAGTTAATGCAAAACAGCTGCAATAACAAGGCAATTAAACAAAGTGCAAAAGCAAGATACTGCAGATTCTGGAAATCTGAAATAAAAATAGAAAATGCTGGAAATGTTCAGAGGGTCTGGCAGCATCCATGGAGAGTGAAACAAAGTTAACGTTTCAGGTCAATGACCCTTCATCAGAACTGGGAAAAGTTAGAAATCTAATAGGTTTTAAGTAGGTCAAATGGGGGACGGTGGAAAAAGAACAAAAAGGAAGATTGGAAGATGGGAGACATTACCTTCCCTCACCTCCCCATCCAAGGCCCCAAACACTCCTTCCAGGTGAAACAGCGATTTACATGTACTTCTCACAATTTAGTATTCACTGCTCACAATGCAGTCTGCTCTACATTGGGCAGAAAAAACGCAGATTGGGAAACCCCTTTGCGGAACACCTCCATTCAGTCTGCAAGCGTGACCCTGAGCTTCCAGTGGCTTGCCATTTTAATTCTGCACCTTGCTGTCACGCTGACATCTCTGTCCTCAACTTACTGCTCTGTTCCAATAAAGCTCAACATGATCTCGAGAAACAGCACCTCGTCTTTCGATTGGGCACTTTACAGCCTTCTGGACTCAACGCTGAGTTCAACAATTTCAGGTCATAATCTCTGCCCCCCCCATTTTGTTTCCTACTCTTTTGCAAGTTTCAGTCTTAATCTTGTTTTCTCCTGTTTTGCGTTCGGATGGCAACTGTTCATTATTCTGCCATTCACACCTCCTCTGGACACATATTTTTGTTTTTTTACTCATCCCATTATTATTCCCTTTAGCTCTGCCCCACTAACTTTTTTGTCATTTAATCTCTCCTGTCTTCCACCCTATCACAGACTTTCCCTTTTGTTCTTTTTCCACCCTCCCCCATTTGACCTACTTAAAACCTATTACATTTCTAACTATTCCCCGTCTGTTGAAGGGTCATCGACCTGAAACGTTCTCTCTTCACAGATGCTGCCAGGCCTGTGGAATTTAATTGAGTATCTGGATATAATCTAAGTCTTACTTTCTGCTCAAATGCTTAGAATGTTTAAATAATTGGGGGAGGGGTGGAAGTGGTGATATTTTAGTTCTTTTTGTGAAGGAGAGGTCACATGGTAGTTTTGATCCTGCATGAGATTTGCATTTTTTTTTCCAGTTGGGGAGGGAGGTTGCAACAATGTCTGTGACTCACAGATAGTCTGCACTTCCTCCAGAGTTAATATTGCAGTAGTCCAGATCAAAGTTTGTATTTTTTTGAATCTGTTCTATGTGATTGGATAACAAAAGTGAGCTTGTTGCTCTAACTGATGCAGATCATCAAATAATGCTGCCCCTCTTTCACCGTGCCAGAAAACTGTAATTTAATATGAAAATAATTATTCTATAAGCATTATGATAACATTTAGTTGCTGGTATGTAATTACAATCTGCTCTGTCAACATTGATTATAAAATGCAACAGTATTTTCTAATTATGAGGTCATTGCACCTCACTGGACAGCTACCGCCCGCCTGAAACCGGGCAGCCCCCGGTCAATAAGGTTCTGTCCCGCCACAGTCTGCCTGCTTCAATGGGTGCTTGGAGCTCAGGGTCATTGCCCGAAAGGTGGACTGATACACCGCACCAAACAACATGAAAAAAGGAAAGAAGGTACCAGCCCTTCGCTTTGCAAGCTGGAACGTCAGAACTATGTGTCCTGGCCTGTCGGAAGACCTTACACAAATCAACGATTCTCGGAAGACCGCCATCATTAACAACGAGCTCAGTAGACTCAATGTGGACATTGCAGCACTTCAGGAGACTCGCCTCCCCGCGAGTGGCTCTCTAGCAGAGCAAGACTACACCTTCTTCTGGCAGGGCAGGGATCCTGAAGAACCAAGACAGCATGGAGTGGGCTTCGCCATCAGAAACTCCTTGCTCAGCATGATCGAGCCTCCCTCAAATGGCTCGGAACGCATACTGTCCATCCGACTGCTCACCACCTCTGGTCCAGTACACCTACTCAGCATCTATGCTCCAACACTCTGTTCCGCACCTGAAGCTAAAGACCAGTTCTATGAACAACTCCATAACATCATTAGCAGCATCCCCAACACCGAACACCTATTCCTGCTGGGGGACTTTAATGCCAGGGTTGGGGCCGACCATGACTCATGGCCCTCCTGCCTTGGGCGCTATGGCGTTGGAAGGATGAATGAGAACGGGCAGAGACTGCTTGAGTTGTGTACCTATCATAACCTCTGCATCACCAACTCATTCTTTCACACTAAACCCTGTCACCAGGTTTCATGGAGGCACCCAAGATCACGTCGTTGGCACCAGCTAGACCTCATTGTCACAAGGCGAGCCGCCTTAAACAGTGTTCAAATCACACGCAGCTTCCACAGTGCGGACTGCGACACAGACCACTCCCTGGTGTGCAGCAAGGTTAGACTCAGACCAAAGAAGTTGCATCATTCCAAGCAGAAGGGCCACCCGCGCATCAACACGAGCAGAATTTCTCACCCACAGCTGTTACAAAAATTTCTAAATTCACTTGTAACAGCCCTTCAAAACACTCCCACAGGGGATGCTGAGACCAAGTGGGCCCACATCAGAGACGCCATCTATGAGTCAGCTTTGACCACCTACGGCAAAAGTGCGAAGAGAAATGCAGACTGGTTTCAATCTCATAATGAAGAGCTGGAACCTGTCATAGCCGCTAAGCGCATTGCACTTTTGAACTACAAGAAAGCCCCCAGCGATTTAACATCCGCAGCACTTAAAGCAGCCAGAAGTACTGCACAAAGAACGGCTAGGCGTTGCGCAAACGACTACTGGCAACACCTATGCAGTCATATTCAGCTGGCCTCAGACACCGGAAACATCAGAGGAATGTATGATGGCATGAAGAGAGCTCTTGGGCCAACCATCAAGAAGATTACCCCCCTCAAATCTAAATCGGGGGACATAATCACTGACCAACGCAAACAGATGGACCGCTGGGTTGAGCACTACCTAGAACTGTACTCCAGGGAGAATGCTGTCACTGAGACTGCCCTCAATGCAGCCCAGCCTCTACCAGTCATGGATGAGCTGGACATACAGCCAACCAAATCGGAACTCAGTGATGCCATTGATTCCCTAGCCAGCGGAAAAGCCCCTGGGAAGGACAGCATTACCCCTGAAATAATCAAGAGTGCCAAGCCTGCTATACTCTCAGCACTACATGAACTGCTATGCCTGTGCTGGGACGAGGGAGCAGTACCCCAGGACATGCGCGATGCCAACATCATCACCCTCTATAAAAACAAAGGTGACCGCGGTGACTGCAACAACTACCGTGGAATCTCCCTGCTCAGCATAGTGGGGAAAGTCTTTGCTCGAGTCGCTCTGAACAGGCTCCAGAAGCTGGCCGAGCGCGTCTACCCTGAGGCACAGTGTGGCTTTCGTGCAGAGAGATCGACTATTGACATGCTGTTCTCCCTTCGTCAGATACAGGAGAAATGCCGTGAACAACAGATGCCCCTCTACATTGCTTTCATTGATCTCACCAAAGCCTTCGACCTCGTCAGCAGACGTGGTCTCTTCAGACTACTAGAAAAGATCGGATGTCCACCAAAGCTACTAAGTATCATCACCTCATTCCATGACAATATGAAAGGCACAATTCAACATGGTGGCTCCTCATCAGAGCCCTTTCCTATCCTGAGTGGTGTGAAACAGGGCTGTGTTCTCGCACCCACACTTTTTGGGATTTTCTTCTCCCTGCTGCTTTCACATGCGTTCAAATCCTCTGAAGAAGGAATTTTCCTCCACACAAGATCAGGGGGCAGGTTGTTCAACCTTGCCCGTCTAAGAGCGAAGTCCAAAGTACGGAAAGTCCTCATCAGAGAACTCCTCTTTGCTGACGATGCTGCTTTAACATCTCACACTGAAGAATGCCTGCAGAGTCTCATCGACAGGTTTGCGTCTGCCTGCAATGAATTTGGCCTAACCATCAGCCTCAAGAAAACGAACATCATGGGGCAGGATGTCAGAAATGCTCCATCCATCAATATTGGCGACCACGCTCTGGAAGTGGTTCAAGAGTTCACCTACCTAGGCTCAACTATCACCAGTAACCTGTCTCTAGATGCAGAAATCAACAAGCGCATGGGTAAGGCTTCCACTGCTATGTCCAGACTGGCCAAGAGAGTGTGGGAAAATGGCGCACTGACACGGAACACAAAAGTCCGAGTGTATCAGGCCTGTGTCCTCAGTACCTTGCTCTACGGCAGCGAGGCCTGGACAACGTATGCCAGCCAAGAGCGACGTCTCAATTCATTCCATCTTCGCTGCCTTCGGAGAATACTTGGCATCAGGTGGCAGGACTATATCTCCAACACAGAAGTCCTTGAAGCGGCCAACACCCCCAGCTTATACACACTACTGAGTCAGCGGCGCTTGAGATGGCTTGGCCATGTGAGCCGCATGGAAGATGGCAGGATCCCCAAAGACACATTGTACAGCGAGCTCGCCACTGGTATCAGACCCACCGGCCGTCCATGTCTCCGTTATAAAGACGTCTGCAAACGCGACATGAAATCGTGTGACATTGATCACAAGTCGTGGGAGTCAGTTGCCAGCATTCGCCAGAGCTGGCGGGCAGCCATAAAGACAGGGCTAAATTGTGGCGAGTCGAAGAGACTTAGTAGTTGGCAGGAAAAAAGACAGAGGCGCAAGGGGAGAGCCTACTGTGCAACAGCCCCAACAAACAAATTTCTCTGCAGCACCTGTGGAAGAGCCTGTCACTCCAGAATTGGCCTTTATAGCCACTCCAGGCGCTGCTTCACAAACCACTGACCACCTCCAGGCGCGTATCCACTGTCTCTCGAGATAAGGAGGCCCAAAAGATGTAATTACAATCTGCTCTGTCAACATTGATTATAAAATGCAACAGTATTTTCTAATTATGTTACATCAATCAGTGTGGCTGGAATAATCTTTTAACAATTTTCATTTAATCGTGCAAAGTTTTCTGACTACCAGCTCTGAGCAGTGCTTCCTGTTTATGACAAGCTTTGCTCCTCTCGATGACCTAGATTTACAATTTCTGCTCTTAATGTTTAGCCTGCTTCAATGGTGCTCATTGTGAAGACTGGACTGGTTCCAAGTATGAATGATCAGAGTTCTGAGAAATCGCATTTCCCTGGCATGTCACGCTGTGGAGGGTTGATCTACTATTTGAAAAACTTCCATCCACTCAGTGGATTGGCCAGTTGCTTTATTCTATCATTATTTTAAAGGAGTGTACCAAATAACATTCACCCAGTAAAATATGGTGCCATCTCTTCCAAGTTGTGTGAGCGAGTATGACCTTTCACTTTTGCTCTGATAGCCCAGCTAATCACTGTTCTTTTTCTCAACATGTCGTTTTCTAATATGGGTGAATTGTGCAGCCCAAGGTACAAAAAGAATGAACATACTTTCACAAGATTATAAACAAGTTGATGAGACATTATGATAAATCATCAGATCTAAGGTTAGGTAGATTCCATACCATCACCAGGATGGGTTTCAGCATTAACTCTTTCCTGTGACTCATCTGTTCTTTTCTTCATTTTGTTTTTCAGAATAAGATACTCATTTTCAACATGAATTATACTATCATAGAATGGCTACAGCACAGAAGGAGACCATTCGGCCCGTCATGTCTGTGCCAGCTCACTGCAAGAGCAACTCACCTAGTCCCACTCCCCTGGCTTTTACCTGTGGCCCTGCAATTTTTTTTTCTCTTCAGATAATTATCCAGCTCTCTTTTGAAGACTTCAATTGAATCTGCATCCACCACACCTTCAGGCAGTGCATTCCAGATCCTAACCACCTGCTGCGTAGAAATGTTTTTCCTCATGTCACTGTTGCTTCATTGGCCAATCACCTTAAATCAGTGTCCTCTGGTTCTGGATCCTTCGGCCAATGGGAACAGTTTCTCCCTATTTACACTGTTCAGACCCCTCATGATTTTGAAGACCTCAGGGTCGGTGAATACACAACACAATCAAAACCTGCACTGAGGCTTTTATTTTAAATAGTAGCTGTGATAGAGTCATTTTCAGCACTGCTGCAGCTATTTTGAAACATCCATAGCCTTGTGGAATTATTTTACATGATTGTACAAATGTAACAAACACTCATCGTGAACTTCATTCCCACTCACATTGGGTCACGTGAAACATTCAGCCAGTTGTAGAAACTGCAAGTTGCTGATTGATCTTATCACCACCACAAATTCCAACCCCCTCCCCCACCACCACCACCCCTCCCCCCCACCCCAACTTTGTCCTAAAGGCTCTGGGTATCTTCTACTGGTAGGCCTCACCGAAGTACCTATTTTTCATTTGAGATCCTGAGGGATAGATTTTGGCCTTCATCACCTTGGCGAAAATCTGGAGCGGATATCCTTGCCTATTAAAAAAAGACTTGCAGTTATATAACAACTTTCACAATCCCAGGTTATCCCAAAGTGCTTTCCAGCCAATGAAGTACTTTTGAATTGCAGTCACTGTTGGAATGTAGGAAACATGGCAGCCAATTTGCGCAAAGCAAGCTTCCACAAATAGCAATGTGATAATGACCAGATGATCTGTTTTAGTGATGTTGGTTGAGGGATAAATATTGACCAGGACACCAGGGAGAATAAAACCCCCGCTATTCTTCAAATACTGTCCTGGAATCTTTTACATCCCCTGCCCTTCTTTGAAATAAACCATGGGATCTTTTATATCCATCTGAGAGAGCAGACGAGATCTTGTTTTAATGTCTCATCCACAGGACAGTACAGCAGTCCCTCAGCACAGTACTGGAGTGTCAGCCAAGATTCTATGCTTAAATCCTGGAATGTCACTTGAACCCACAACCTTTGGATTGAGAGGCGAGTGCTACCAAATGAACCACAGCTGGCGCCTGCCCAATTTACATCCATTCGAATGAATAGAATGAAAATCAGACGGGTTCTTAAATGGGCAGGCATGTGGGAGTGAGTAAAGTTGTCACTGGATAGTAATCAGGAAGAGAGACCGTAGCTTCTGTCTCCCCTCTAACCCAGAGGCTGATTGTAACAGCTTTATTACCACCCTGGCTCAGATCAGTCTAATTTGGCAAGCTGAAGATTGAACTTGGGATCTTCCTGCTCCGTATGACTCACTACCACACTGTGCATTCAACCACTGAGTCAGCAGCAAGTATAATTGGCTGATTTTGAAGAAATGTAATAGAAAGGAATGAAGTGACTCATGCCACAGTGCTGGAGCCAAGGAGAACCATGAAGCAAATCATTTGTTTTTATTTAAAACTGAAATGGCAAACGTCATGCAATATTTTCTTTTTAAATCTATTTAAAGCAAAAGAAGACAGGCATAGCAGCTAATTCAGAAGAGCCCTGTCATTATGCACAGGCACTGGCCTATTCTTCCACATTCCTGCACATTCCTCCCCATAGAATGCTTTTAAAAATGGCTGCACCTCCTCAACCCCCTCCACACTATAAAAGCCATTCATTTGACATTTTGTTGATTAATGTACCCTATGTAAAACATAGATAACTTATATGCAGTGATTTGTGATTAAGCCTATTGGTTGACTAGAATAAGTATGTTACAACCTTGTTTTCTGCTTCATATGAATGATAAGTTAAAGCTTAAAAATCAAACAACCCTATGATCCTATGATTCAAACCCCTCCATTGCACAGTGAATAATGAATGCTTGAGATTCATTAGGAAGCAGTCATGTAGTGACAGATTCAAGTACATTATAAACCACAGGAAAGAAGCTCCAGAAGTTAGAACCATTATACAAAGGCTTAGCTCCAAGTTTAACCTCCCATGTCTGATGAGAACAGGGCATATGTGGGGTTAAAGTTCTAGCGAGCTACTCACCTCATTCACATTGTCTTTCTGCCTGTCACCATTTTAACAGGCATGGTTTGGGCAGCAGCAATGTCCTCACCCCAGGTAGGCAAAGGCCTCAGTGACAATCAAAAGTCAGGATCTGATGATGTAATGCAGATCACTGTGACATTTTAACAGTGAACAGCTGCATTTGGCCCCCGGTACAGGCCTTGTCAGTAGTACTGGATGTGAAGGAGTAGCGGGCCCAGGGAAGGGCCAAAAAGGTAGTATCATTACATTTTTAAAAGATTTCCTTGTGGACGAGGGGAATAGAATTTCTCTGGACTCCACTAGAAAAGCTTGAACCAAGGGCTTGCCTTACCCCCGACCGCAATTGCCTACCCACCCTTCCCACATACCTGACTGCCGGGGTCTGTTCTAACCGGTCGCCAGCCGTAGACTCCTGCCATGGTCGCCAGATTTCTGCCCACTGGCACAACAGTATTAATGTCAGGTTCAGGCGGAAGTAGGGCCTGTTGTATTTAAATGAGTTTTGTGACTTAAAATGGCCCAGGCTTCACCTTGATGAGCTGAAGCTTTATGACTGCTTTGCTGGCCCAATCCCCATCCTGAGATAAAATCAGTGCTTAGGATTTAGTTGCACCTTTGACATCAATCCTCAATATCTATGTTGATGTGTAATATGCAATGGTATTTTCATTATCTATAATCCAGTTATCTGCTTTTCGGATTATCCATTATAATCATTGGTAGGTCAAGCCTTGTATGAGACATCGAAACTGCTAAATGTATCTTTTGTATGTGTATCCATTTATATGTCTTGAGCATTGTGATACCTTGTGGCAGAGTTTCTGTTTTGGGTGCAATTCTCGATTCTGGCACAATAGTGTGCGCATTTTGCAAAGCGTCTTTCTTTCTCTGAATTGCAGTTCAAACTTATTTTCTTATTGCTGAATGCAAAATCTGCCATCAATCAGCACAATGAGGCATCATTTTAAAATGTAATTTTTAAGAAAAATTTTGCTTTAAAATGTTTCCTTCGTATATTTCAGAGTGGTAACTTGAAATTTGATTAATAGAGCTGCAAATAGGTTTATAACAAAAATAAGCATGTTTAATCACAGACTCAATCCACCACCTCTGCATAATCCGATAAATGATTGAAAATCACTTAAAAAAAATATAAAACTATTTTCTAGTTATGCAGGGGTACATTAGACAACTTCATAGTAAATTCAAACAAAAATCTAATTTCAAAGATTATAAAACCTTTTACTGTCTTTGCGTTCAGAAGAACCAGTTTAATTTGTAAAGACTTCCTGAAGGCCCACAAAGAGGTACAATTAGTGGAAAGTTCCAATGATGAGTAATTCACTTTGGGGTCGTGGCCGATTTTGTGGGTGGGACCTGGTCTAGCATGATGCTTTTAAAACTAGCATAAAGGTTACCCCAATTTCAGCCACGTTGCAGAAAAATAAAACAGTGCAATCGAATGGAAACGACAGGTATTTTGGACGAGGGTGTTAAACCAAGGCCCCTTTCAGGTGGATTTAAAGGTTTCCATGGCAGTGTTCAAAAAGGAGCAGGGGTGGGATTCTCCCTGGTGTTCTGGCCAATATTTATCCTCAACCGACATCACTAAAACAGATGATCTGTTCATTATCACCTTGCTGTTTGTGGGAGCTTGCTGTGTGCAAATTAGCTGCCAGGTTTCCTACATTCCACCAGTGACTACACTTCAAAAGCACTTAATTGGTTGTAAAGCACTTTGGGGCACCCTGAGGTCATGAAAGGCACTACGTAAATGCAAGTCTTTCTGTTTTCTTTTCTGCTGACAGCAGTCAGGACTGTGAACTGCCCTGAACATAGTGTGATTTTTTTCAAGCAAAAGTATTAACAGTTGTGTCATTGTTGCTGCAGGATTACCACAAAACAGTCTGCCTTTGACGTCTGAGATTTTCTTTGGCTGGTGCGCATTATTGGCCAATGACCTGACACACACAACAGAACACAGTATGAGATAGGAAGGAACACAGTGAATGTTCAAACTCTTACAAAAAAATATAAAATGCTGGAAATACACAACAGGTCACCTTCATCCCTCAGAACATTATCTGGACAGAATATGTTGGTTATCATTTTAGCTGTGATTTTTCTTCAGAGCTCAGAGTTCCATGCATAGACACTCCAGAAAGAGGTCTGGATCTGATCTTTTTTATACCTTCTTTGTAAAGTCACATTTTCACAGAATCACAGAATAATACAGTGCAGAAGAGGCCCTTCGGCCCATCGAGTCTGCACCGATGTATTAAAACACCTGACCTGTCTACCTAATCCCATTTGCCAGCACTTGGCCCATAGCCTTGAATGTTATGACGTGCCAAGTGCTCATCCAGGTACTTTTTAAAGGATGTGAGGCAACCTGCATCTACCACCCTTCCAGGCAGGGCATTCCAGATTGTCACCACCCTCTGGGTAAAAAGGTTCTTCCTCAAGTCCCCCTTAAACCTCCCGCCCCTCACCTTAAACTTGTGACCCCTCGTAACTGACCCTTCAACTAAGGGGAACAGCTGCTCCCTATATACCCTGTCCATGCCCCTCATAATCTTGTACACCTCGATCAGGTCACCCCTCAGTCTTCTCTGCTCCAGTGAAAACAACCCAAGCCTATCCAACCTCTCTTCATAGCTTAAATAAAAAAAAACAAAGAACAAAGATAATTACAGCACAGGAACAGGCCCTTCGGCCCTCCAAGCCTGCGCCGATCCAGATCCTCTCTCTAAACATGTCGCCTATTTTCTAAGGTTCTGTATCTCTTTTCTTCCTGCCCATTCATGTATCTGTCTAGATACATCTTAAAAGACGCCATCGTGCCCGCATCTACCACCTCCGCTGGCAACGCCAGATTCCGCCAGGCAACATCTTGGTGAATCGCCTCTGCACCTTCTCCAATGCAATCACATCCTTCCTATAATGTGGCGACCAGAATTGCACACAGTACTCCAGCTGTGGCCTTACCAAAGTTCTGTACAACTCCAACATGACCTCCCTGCTTTTGTAATCTATGCCTCGATTGATAAAGGCAAGTGTCCCATATGCCTTTTTCACCACCCTATTAACCTGCCCTTCTGCCTTCAGAGATCTATGGACAAGCACGCCAAGGTCCCTTTGTTCCTCGGAACTTCCCAGTGTCAGGCCATTCATTGAATATTTCCGTGTCACATTACTCCTTCCAAAGTGTATCACCTCACACTTTTCAGCGTTAAATTCCATCTGCCACTTTTCTGCCCATTTGACCATCCTGTTTATATCTTCCTGTAACCTAAGACACTCCACCTCACTGTTAACCACTCGGCCAATTTTTGTGTCATCCGCAAACTTACTGATCCTACCCCCCACATAGTCATCTATGTCGTTTATATAAATTACAAACAATAGGGGACCCAGCACAGATCCCTGTGGTACGCCACTGGACACTGGCTTCCAGTCACTAAAACAGCCGTCTGTCATCACTCTCTGTCTCCCACAGCTAAGCCAATTTTGAATCCACCTTATCAAGTTACCTTGTATCCCATGTGCATTTGCTTTCTTGATAAGTCACCCATGTGGGACCTTGTCAAAGGCTTTGCTGAAATCCATGTAAACTACATCAACTGCACTGCCCTCATCTACACACCTGGTCACATGCTCAAAAAATTCAATCAAATTTGTTAGGCATGACCTCCCTCTGACAAAGCCATGCTGACTATTCCTAATCAAATTTTGCCTCTCCAAGTGGAGATAGATTTTCTCCTTCAGAATTTTCTCCAATAGTTTCCCTACCACTGACGTGAGACTCACTGATCTGTAGTTCCCTGGCTTGTCTGTACAACCTTTCTTAAATAGTGGGACCACATTGTTCTCCAGTCCTCTGGCACCTCCCCTGTGGCCAGAGAGGAATTAAAAATTAGGGTCAGAGCCCCTGCAATCTCCACCCTCGCCTCCCACAGCATCCTGGGACACAAATCATCCGGACCTGGAGATTTGTCCACTTTTAAGCCTTCCAAAACCTCCAATACCTTGTCACTCCCTATGACAATTTGCTCAAGAACCTCACAGTCTCTCTCTCTGAGTTCCATATCTACATCAACACTTTTTCAAACACATTTATTGTATGGTTATCTATGATCTATTTTCCCAAGTGGCATTGACAACTTTTCTGAATAAACAATGGACCTGAATTTCCTCTGTCTGCCACTGGGCGACTATAACCTTGCCGGCAGTGCGGTGGAACAGCCCTGTTTACATGCGTAAATATGGTTTCCAGTGAAGCTACTGTGGTGCAAGAGCAGAAAGTTGGAAGAAATTCAGGGCCAATATGTACATTTCTGTTTACACTCATGAATACTTGAACACCAGGGGATGAATTTCCATGGCGGTTCTTCACTGGGGTTGTGGAGGTTGGGGCAGAGAAATGTCAGTAGACAGCTGCATAAACTTCAGACAAATGGTGTAAATGGTAGCCTAAGAAAGAATCTGAAATTATATAGAGCCTTTCATGATCTCAGGATATTCCAAAGAGCATTACAGTCAATGAAACTCTTTTTGATGAGTAGTCACTGTTGTAACGTAGGAAACAAGGCAGCTAATTTGCATACAACAAGCTCCCAAAAACAGCAGAATGATTAGGAACAATTAATCCATTTTTGGTGATATTGGTTGAGGGATAAATATTGGCCAAGACACCAGGAAGAATTTCCCTTCACTTCTTTGAATAGTGTTGTGAGCTTTTTTACATTCACCTGAGAAAAGATGCGCCTCAGTTTAACATGTCATCCAACTGACAGCACATCTAGCACTGCAGCATTCCCTCAGTATTTCATTGAAGTGTCATCCTAGATTATGTGCTCAAGTGTCTGGAGTATGACTTGAAACCATAACCTTCTGACTCAGAGGCAAAAGTAGTTCTACCGAGCCACATTTGGCACCTAACTAATGGAGCAACCACTGTGGAAATTCCCACTCTGTTTCTGGGAGAAGAAGACATAATTGAATAAATGGCAAGATTTGAAGCAGACAATTCCATTGAATCCCAAGTACATTAACAGTCTATATTAATGTGCACAGTGTGAAATAAATACATTCTGTTCACTAGGAATGATGGATTTCCAATTCCTCTATTTTTTGGATACAGGACAGGAACCGTGCACGGGATAGCTCGGCTCTTAAACACTTTGGCTGGATTTTAAGACCCCCCAAATGAATGGGCTGATGGCAGCTTAGAATAGAGTGAGAGGCGGCGGAGGAGATGGTGCATTCCCACCCCCGCAGCACTTTTACGCAGAGCAGCAGCGGCAAGAAATGGCCCGCCTGCCCGAGGCCAATCAAGGCCCTTAAGTGGCCAATTAACTGGCACTTAAGGGCCTCCTCCCGCCACTGCAGGTATTTTACCCTTGGTGGCCGGACGGCAAAGGCCCCGAAATCCCTGCCTAGTAAAATCAGGCGACCTTTTTGCGGGCTGGGGGGGCCCTCCTGATCGGTCACCCCGTGGAGGGCAGCCCCTGAAACCCCAACCACCCCCAATGCACAGCACTCCCCCCTACCTCCAACCAACCCCCTTGCCTCACTGGAGCCTGGCCGATTGACCCCAGCGAGGCCCTAAAAACTTACCTGAGTTCCGGAGCTGTCCTTCCTATTGCCTCTGTTGGCTGAGTGTAGTCCCAGCAGTGTCCGCTGATTGGCCGACAGCTCTGTTAAGCAGGACGTCTTGCCTCAAAGAGGTGGAAGTCCTGCCCAAGACCAATTAAGGGCCTGGGGAGCAAAAAATCCCAGCCTGGTTCCCCAAGCCCAGCGGAGGTGGGCTCGCCACCGACTTTTTAGCCGGGAGGTGGGGCCTCATGTTCAACATAAAATTCCAGCATTTGTTTAAGGTGGTAGATGGGGTGCTTTGTCCTGGATCGTGTTGAGATTCCTGAGTGTTGGAGCCAACTCATTCAGGCATGTGGAGAGTATTCCATCACACTCCTGACTTGTGCTCTACAGATGGTGGACAGGCTTTGGCCTGCTTTTGAAGCTACAGTCTTTATGTAGCTGCTCCAGTTCAGTTTCTGGTCAATGTTAACCCCCAGGATGTTGATAATAGGGGATTCAGTGATGGTAATGCCGTTGAGTGTCAAGGGGAGGTGATTAGATTCTCTCTTATTGGAGATGGTCATCGCCTGGCACTTGTGGTGGCGCGAATGTTACTTGCCCCATATGAACCCAAGCCTGAATGTTGTCCAGGTTTTGCTGCATATGGACACAGACTGCTTCAGGAGTTGCAAATGATGCTAAACATTGTGCAATCATCAGCAAACATTCCCACTTCTGACCTTATGATGGAGGGAAGGTCATTGATGAAATGGCTGAAAGTGATTGGGCCTAGATCACTACCCTGAGGAACTCCTGTAGCAATGTCCTGGGCTGAGATGATTGGCCTCCAACAACCCCAACCATCTTCCTTTGTGCTAGGTATGACTCCAAACAGTGGAGAGTTTTCCCCTTGATTCCCATTGACTTCAGTTTGGGCTCCTTGATGCCTTGATATCCAGGGCAATCACTCTCACCTCACCGCTTGACTTCAGCTCTTTTGTCCATGTTTGGACCAAGGCTGTAATGAGGTCAGGAGCCGAGTGGCCCTGGTGGAACCCAAACTGAGCATCGATGAGCAGGTTATTACTGTTTAAGTGAGCTTGTTAGCACTGTCGATGACACCTTCCATCACTTTTCTGATGATCAAGCGTAGACTGATGGGGCGGTAATTGGCCAGATTGGATTTGTCCTGCATTTTGTGGACAGGGCATACCTGGGCAATTTTCCACATTGTCGGGTAGATGCCAGTGTTGTAGCTGTACTGGAACAGCTTGGCTAGGGGCATGGCTAGTTCTGTAGAACACGTCTTCAGTATTAAAGCCGGGATGTTGTCAGGACCCATAGCATTTACAGTATCCAGCGCCTTCAGCCATTTCTTGATAGCATGTGGAGTGAATCGAATTGGCTGAAGACTGGCATCTGTGCTGCTAATGACCTTAGGAGGAGGCCGAGGATGGATCATCCACTTGGCACTTCCAGCTGAAGATGATCATAAATGTTTCAGCCTTATCTTTTACATTGGTGTGCTGGGCTCCCCCATCATTGAGGGATGCAGATATTTGTGGAGCCTCCTCCTGTTCGTTGTTTAATTGCCTACCACCATTCACAACTGCAGAGCTTTTATCTGATCCGTTGGTTGTGGGATTGCTTAGCTCTGTCTGTTGCTTGCTGCATCCGCTGTTTGGCGTGGAAGTAGTCCTATGTTGTAGCTTCACCAAGTTGACACCTCATTTTTAGGTATGCCTAGTGCTGCTCCTGGCATGCTCTCCTGCACTCCTCATTGAACCAAGTTTGATCTCCTGGCTTGATGGTAATGGAAGAGTGAGGGATATGCCAGGTCACAGATTGTGGTTGAATACAATTCTGCTGCTGATGGTCCACAGCACCTCATGGATGCCCAGTTTTGAGTGACCAGATCTATTCTGAATCTATCCCATTTAGCATGGTGGTAGTGCCAAAAACACAATGGGGGAGTATCCACAGTGTGAAGACGGGACTTTATTTTCAGAAGGATTGTGCGGTGGTCATTCTTAGCAATACTGTCATGGACAGATGTCAAAAGGTAGATTGGTGAGGACAAGGTTTAGTAGGTTCCCAGTCTGGCAGTTATGTCCTTCAGAACTTGGCCAGTAGTGGTGCTATTGAGCCACTCTTGGTGATGGACATTGAAGTCCCCCACCCAGAGTACATTCTCTGCACTTGCCAATCTCAGTGCTTCTTCCAGGTGTTCAACATGGAGAAGTACTGATTCATCAGCTGAGGGAGGGCAGTAGGTGGTAATCAGTGGCTTTCCTTGCCCATATTTGACCTGATGCCACGAGACTTCATGGGGTCCAGACTCAGTGTTGAGGACTCCCAGGACAACTTCCTCTCGACTGTATACCACTGTGCCACCACCTCTGGAAGGTCTGTCCTGCCCTTAGGACAAGACCTACCCAGCAATGGTGATGCCTAGAACATTGTAAGGTATGATTCTGTGAATCTGACTATGTCAGGCTGTTGCTTGACTAGTTTGTGGGATAGCTGTCCCAATTTTGGCACAAGCCCCCAGATATTAATGAGGAGGACTTTGCAGGGTCAACAGGACTAGTTGTTTCCGTGTGTTCCTGCCAGTTTTATTCTTTTCCAACTTTTATGTAGTGGTTTTGTACAACTGAATGGACTTACTAAACCACTTCCGAGTCAATCACATTGCTGTGGGGTAGGAGTCACATGTAGGTCAGATGAGATAAGGTTTCCTTTTCTAAAGGTCATTAGTAAACCAAATAGGTTTTTATGACTATCAATGGTAGTCAATGCTGACCAGCTTTCAATTCCAGATTTTCATTAATTAACTGAATTTTTAAATGAATTGATATTAAATTCCACTAGCTGCCATTGTGGGATTTGAACCCATGTCTCCAGAATATTAGCCTGGTCTCGGGATTACTAGTCTAGCGACATTACCAGTGCGCCACCATCTCTCCACATACACGAGTGCTTGCCTTGTGGAGCACAAAATATGTTAGAGTAGCAAGCTGTGTTTATTTTAACATCCAAGAGACATTACTATAATCTTTTCGCCTTTTTATCTTTTTTCTCATATATTTTGCTTCCTATTTTCTACTTTATCTCTTTCTTCCGCTTGCTGCTCTCGTCACAGCCCACTTAGCTGTGAGATATCCAAGTGCTTTCCCTTATAACTATGAATATAGGATATCCCTCTATTCATAGCTGGAGCAAAAGCAGTTTATTGAAACTATTGACACTCCGGCAAGAGAAATGCCAGGAATTACAACTGGACGTGTGAGATTGCAGTCCTGAGACATGGGAGCACCCCATCACAATCTCACAGTTGAATCTCTCGGCAAATCGTGGAGAGTCAGTAGGCCTGAATGTTTATGTAGCTTAAAGGAATTGTATTTTATAAATTTTCCACATAGCGTCATCTGGCATGGTACATTTTATCTGATAAACCACATTCTATCAAGTTACTATTGTTAATAATTAAAAGAATACAACATGTTCTCCTCAAGTGTTGTTGACAGACAAAAATAAATTGTGTGTGTCTCTGTCTTTTAATGTAACTGTCTCGCTGCATGTCTCCCACATTGTAATTCTTCCTGTTCTGGTCCCTATCTTTCTGCTTGTTTTCAACTCTTTTTGCCCTTTTTCTCCATGGATCCCTCTCACATTTTTCTCATTTTCATCTCTATGTTTGTCAATGGACTCCCTTTGCATAAATGTCCCTTGAATGTCTCTTACTCCCCTGTATACTCTCATAAACTTTCTATCCTTCACACAAAAGCTAAAAGCTCCCTAGCAGTCATGTTGGCATAACCTTATCACATTTGCTGATAATGTCTTGTGTAAACCCAGCATTCTGTGTAGCCAATGATAATACACATCTCAAGAACCTTGCTCGTTGTTTTAGTTATTAATTAAACATAGAATAATAGCTCGATTATATTGGAGAAGACATCACAAGGAGGTTATCCAACGGAGGATTGCTACTGCTGCCATAAGCCCCAAGAACAACCTGTCATTAAGAGTCTGTAAAGATGCTATGAGGGTCATCATATCAGTTCAATGATGACAGCAATACCTTTCTGAATGGTTTGCATTTCTGAGAGGCACAGATATGACTTTTGTGAAGCCAATCTTCAAATGACAGACATAACCACAGATCATACCTCTGTGAGCTGATTGACCCAAAGTGTGCTGCAGTCTGCTGATCGTTTTGTTTCCCCCTTTCCCTCAGCTAATTTGCAGTTGCCTCAAATTTGACATGTTTTGCTGAGGAGCTTAAAAGAAATGGTCAACTTTCGATGTTGAGGAATGGAAAGTTTCTGGCTGTTGTACGTGTCGTGCCGATATTGGAAGAATTGTCTCTGTAAACTGTGCAACTTCAGAGCATGTATCAGTGCAAAGGTTTCTGTTTTCTAACTGCAAAATGCCTGCTTCTGAGGAGCACAGTGAGAGCACAGCATGATAACCACAGTTTTAGTACCTTCATAAACAGGAAATTAATCTTTCAATCTCATACAACACAATTAAAGCCATCCAGATGTATTGATTTGGAGGGCTGTGAACTATGCCTGTGCAAATAGGGAAGATTCCTTTAATTTTGGGGGGGTGGGGGGGGGGGGGGTACTGACTAAATGGGCACTGTCAGGCAGGACCCCACCTGCCAAAAATGAGGCATATTAATTTCTCCACATGGTCATTAAATTTCAAATTGTTGTTGGGAAGAAGAGAAGGCTTGTTACAAGGACTGCCAGACCTCGGCTGGAAAAAAATCATTTACATTCTAACAGACATTGAAGGCAGGAAAGTGCATTCCATTCCCTGCTAAAATGATACAATACACAGAGCCAAGACATGGTCAGACCAGTTAGTCACATGACTAACCTGCTTGGCAACCTGCGGGTTTTTGAATTGTACAGTTTTGAACTGAGAGCTGGCAGAAAGCTGTTTGCTCCTGGTTTGAAAAGACCTCTCCTGGCTGGCTCACCACAGCCTCTCCTGTCTGCTCCCAACTCTTTCTCACAGAACTCCAAAACCCACTGAAGACACATGAACCCAAGAGAGAAAAGTCTCCTACAGCGAACAAGGTTTAAGAAGCATACTGGACCCCACCAAAAAGCAAGATCTACCTACAATCAAGGGCTCTACAGTGAGCTTGAAGAACCGTAACAACAACGCTTCAGATATTGCCTCAAACTTTTCCACTTTATTTTTTCTTCTGCTCTTTTCTGTCTCTTGCATGTGTAAATAGCGTATGCATGCTAGCGTGGGCACGTCATTTATCCATAGGCTTTAACTAAATTAGAGTTTAAGTTTAATAATTTTCTGCTTTTCTGCTTTAAACCCACAAAAGCCTGTTTGTGCTGGTTTCTTTGCCTTATAATTGGAAAGCGGTAAACAAGGATTCACCAAGGGGGAGCTAAAACACGGTGTGTTTAAAATTAAACCGTAATTAGACCAGGTGAAGGCTAAAAGGGAACCCTAGACTTCTTTCTCACCTGATCGTAACAGAAATTTGGGTGCTAGCTTCTGCAATTTTACCCACAGACAAACGAGAGAAATTGGAGGTGGGAAACCAAATTATTTATTTTTATTTTATTTAGAGATACAGCACTGAAACAGGCCCTTCGGCCCACCGAGTCTGTGCCGACCATCAACCACCCATTTATACTAATCCTACACCTGTCCTTATATTTCCCTACCACCTACCTATACTAGGGGCAATTTATAATGGCCAATTTACCTATTAACCTGCAAGTCTTTGGCATGTGGGAGGAAACCGGAGCACCCGGAGGAAACCCACGCAGACACAAGGAGAACTTGCAAACTCCACACAGGCAGTACCCAGAATTGAACCCAGGTTGCTGGAGCTGTGAGGCTGCGGTGCTAACCACTGCGCCACTGTGCCGCCCTAAACTGTTCCCAAGCAAAAAAGAGCAAGATTTCAATACAGGTTTTCTTGTGGTTGTGTGTGCTTGAATACTAACATGTCTGCAACTGAAGCCAGTAGCTCTCCAAGCCAGGGTGAAGTAACTTGGGATAAGTTAAAAGCGCTGTCTATGGAGGAGTTGAGGAAAATGGCTGAGCAGAGTGGGATAAAGGCTGGCTACCCGACCCGAACCCGATGGGACCCAATGACATGTGTCGGGTTCGGGTCGGGTCGCACTTCCGGGTACGGCATTCGGGCTCGGGTCAGGTGGGGCCAGGTTGGGCATGCTCTCTAACAACCTCAGGTAAGTGGCTGCAATGTTAATGGTAATTTTTTGACTAGGAAGGTGGTTTTGTTACAGTTATTTTAAGCTTGTGCAGATCAGTAACAAAGTGAAAAACGGAAGGTAGGTTAACTGATGGTCAGGTTGGGTCGGATCAGGCGCGGGAAAAAATGGAAGGACTCGGGCCGGGTCGGGCTTGGTGCCACATGTGGTTTTGTCAGGCTCGGGTCGGGTTTCCTTTGCAGACCTGAGCCGGCCTTTAGTGTGGGATCACTGTAAGTGGCAAGGCCAGGAAGTCTGAGCTCCTAAGGCTAGTGGCCAACCAGTTTTCCCTTGAATCTGAAGAAACAGAAACAGGGTTAGAAGCAGACTCAGACAGGGTATTGTTAGAAAAGATACAATTGGAACAGAGGAAACTTGAATTTGAGGAAAGGGAAAGGGAGAAAGAGAGAGCCTTCCAGATGGAACGTGAAGAAAAACAAAGACAGGAGAAGGAATGAGATAGAGAGGAGAAGGAGAGAGAGAAAGAGTATTCCAGAAGGAATGCGAAGAGAGAGAGCAGAAGCGGCTTGAGTTAGCTAAGGGGCGACAGAGTAACCCCAGTGAAAGCATGGCCAATATGGAGCAGCATAATGCAGAGCTGGGTAGAAAATTGTTAAAACTAGCTCAACTAAATCCAAAATTCAATGAGGAAGATGTGGCGGCATTTTCTGTGTCTTTTGAGAAACTGGCAAAGCAGCTAAAATGGCCAGCTGAGACATGGCCTCTTTTATTGCAAAGCAAACTAAACAGAAAAGCCCATGAGCTTTATTCCCTGTTGCCAGATGAGGTTTCATCAAATTATGAACTGACAAAAAATGCTATCCTCAGGGCATATGAATTGGTACCCAAAGCCTATCGCCAAAAATTTAGAACCCTCAAGAAGCAAGTTAATCAAATTTATCTGGAGTTTGAAAGAAATAAGCAGCAGGCTTTTGACTATACCCCTCGAATGGGGCAAGCAAGCCCAGAGTAATTCTCAGGGACACAGGGGCCACTAGATCCCTTTTACTGGGAAAAGGCCTGACCTTTCCCTCAGAGAATGCAGTGAACACCAGAATGGTGGTGAATGGTATTGGACAGCAGTATATGCCTGTACACCAGGCGCACCTGGAATGTGACCTGGTTTCGTGACCAGTGACCATAGAGATTGTCCCTAGTTTGCCTGTGGCCGGGGTTGACCTGCTCCTCGGTAATGATCTGGCAGGATGAAGGTCATAGCCTCCCCAGTAGTGATAGAAAGACCGCAGGAGATCAGAGAGACAGGGCAGTGGCGGGAGACGGTCCCCTGCAGTTTCCCTGAATGTGTAGTGGATCAGGCCATGATCAAACCAGCTCCCCCAGAGGAGATTGTTTTGGCACTGCAGGCAGATGACCATGGGATCTGCCTGTCCGAGACTTTCTTTGGAAAGTTAGGAGACCCAGGGAATGAATTAAATGGATTTTCACTAGCTGAGGCTCAGCGAGCCGACCCAGTATTGCGAGAGTTAGCACAGACTGCCCAGTCTGAAAGTGAAGCAGAGGGAGTCCCTGATTGCTACTATTGAAAGAATGAGGTACTGATGAGGAAATGGAGTTCTCCTCACAGACCTGAGAGCAAGGAGTGGACAGTAGTTCACCAGTTAGTGGTGCCGCAGAGGTACTGGGGAGAAATATTAAGAAGGGCCCACGAAACTACAGTGGCTATACATGCTGGTATATGAAAGACCAAAGCCTGCATACACAGCAGTTTGACTGGCCAAAACTCCACAAAGCTGTGGTGGAGTACTGCAGGAGTTACCACATGTGTCAGGTTGACGGGAAACCCCAACCTACAGTGAAACCTGCACCTCGAGGTCCTGTACCGGTGTTAGGACATCCCTCCAGCAGAGGGTTGGTGAACTGTAAGGGACCCCCACCGAGAACAAAAGGGGACAGGCAGGCACAAGGCTAGCAAACATTTAGAAAGGGAAAGGGGAAAAAGTGACCAAGAGTACAGGATAAAGGAAGTCTGGGAGGAATCCTGGATGGAAACCCCTATTCTCCGGTCATCCAACTCGAAGAAATGTGAAAGGTTAGACCCCACATCCTCCTATATGAATGCAGTCACTAGAAACACCCCACCAGAGTTGCTAACAGCATTTACAGGAACCTGCAGAGACAACAAAAGACCTCTAGGGGCACAGACACCAGGAGGGTGATGCCTCACCTAGTCGAAGTGCCACAGGGAAATGCAGTAGAGTCTGCACAAATACCTGCAGGCAGGAATGTTCCAGAGGACAGAGGGGAGCTTAGCAAAGAATCCTCCTCCACAGTCAGAAAAAAGAAAACCACCCGTCCCCCTAATGTCAGAAGCCTTTGCATGACTCAGCAAAGCACTGAAAGAGAGTTCACGTTGACACACCCACTACTCACTTTCTTGGGAGAAAACTTCAGTTAGGGTGAACTAAATCTAACCGCACCGCTCCCTCCCTCTACCCACCCACCCACCCACTTTGGCAGACCTCAACAGGAGGCCCTAGGCAGTGTTGGAAATGGGCAAACTGAACTGAAGAAAAACTTCCTCAAAGAACCACATGTTTACTGGGATGCCAAAAACGGGGCAATTAAAGCAGCACTGGCACCAAGAAAAGGCAGGCAATTTTAATAAACTTTAGGATTTATGAATGAATGGAAATGAAAGAGAGAAATGCATTGTTTTTTCTGTATCTTATGTTTTCTCTCAATCCTTTTAATGAAATGCGCTTTTCTCAAATCGCACGTCATTCCCCTGGGTGTGGAGGTGTGTCATGCAGGCCCCCACCTGCCATGAATGAGGCATATTAATTTCGTCACATGGACATTAAATTTCAAATTGTTGCTGGGAAGAAGAGAAGGACTGTTACAAGGACTGCCAGACCTTGACTGGAAAACAACATTTACATACTAACAGACATTGAAGGCAGGGAAGTGCAGTCCATTCCCTGCTAAGATGATACAATACACAGAGCCAAGCTGTGGTCAGACCAGTTAGTCACATGACTAACCTGCTTGGCAAGCTGCGGGTTTTTGAATTGTACAGTTTTGAACTGAGAGCCGGCAGAAAGCTGTTTACTCCCGGATTGAAAAAACCTCTCCTGGCTGCCTCGCCACTGCCTCGCCTGTCTGCTCCCATCTCTTTCTCACAGAACTCCAAAACCCACTGAAAACACACGAACCACCAAGAGAGAAAAGTCTCCTACAGTGAACAAGGTTTAAGAAGCATACTGGGCCCCAACGAAAAGCAAGATCTACCTACAATCAAGGACTCTACTGTGAGCTCAAAGAACCGTAACAACAACTGTTGAAATATTGCCTCAAACTTTTCCATTTTATTTTTTCTTCTGCTCTTTTCTGTCTCTTGCATATGTGTATCACTAATGCATGCGAGCGTGGGCACGTCATGTGTCTGTAAGCATTAACCGAATTAGTGTTTAAATTTAAATTGAAGTTTAATAAATCTCTGCTTTTCTTCTTTAAACCTAAGAAAGCCTGTTTGTGCTGGTTTCTTTGCCTTATAATCGGAAAGCGGTGAACAATGATTCACGAAGCGGGAGCTAAAACATGGTGTGTTTAAAATTAAACCCTGTTACAGTAAGACCAGGTGAAGGCTGAAAGGGAACCCTAGAACTCTTTCTCATCTGGTCATAACAGGCATTAATCTTTGGTATTGAAACACGCCTCCTCTTCTACATGTCGCAAAACAGGCTTGGGTGGAAACAAAAAGTAAAGTGAACAGCATCTTCACCATCAAACTTGGCAGGAGAGGGAACACAATTTGACACTATAGAGAAAATCACTGTAGAGAAAGTCAGTTATTCAAACATAAGGTCCAGGTTGTCCACTGATGATACATCACAACAAGTTAAGGCCAAGTTAAGTTCTCCTGAAGCCTCCAAATGGTGGAGCTGCCATTTATTGGGGTAGGATGAGTATCTGTACTATGGTCAGGTTGGTGGCAATACATTTACACATTCTTTGATGAGTTGTGCTGCCCACCATGCTGCAGGGAAATCCTGGTACACCTCGTCTGTCTAGTAAGGGTTCAAATCAGCGCTTGTTATCTGTCTACTGACCAATGAGTGACTATCCCTCTTGGGCAGGTGGTCAGTGGGACCTCCTTGAGGCCAAGATGTCTCCAAGATGACATGGCTGCAAAACATTCGGAAACAAATCAAACCAACCCAACCCAGTATTCCAATATCTGAGTCAACGGGTTATATCTTGACTTGCAGTGATAGCGTAAAACTACTGGGCTGCTGATTCACTATCAGCCTTTTTGAGAGTACTTTTTCCTTTCTTGGTCTTGTGTTTTTACTTTGGTTCTTTGCCTCTCCCAGGAGACTACATGGCTGTAGGCTGTGGGGTGGGAGGAGGATGGGTAGGCAGTATCTACTCATGATGCTGCAGCCATCATGAGTGTGGGCAGACTTGCTGGCCAGCTGGTCTTTTCCCACCTTTCAATTTTGCATATTCGTGCAGATCAGACATGGTGCCTTAAGGAATTGTTTCAAGTAGTACAATGTATAATTTTTGAATATATTTAAATCACAAAAACTATATCCCTTTTAGTGCATTGATCAATATAAGATAGTGGGCATGATGTCCATTACCTCAAAGCACCTGACAATGTAATTTTACTGCAATTTGTATCATGATTCTTTGTGGCTGAGAGTTGACAGAGTGTATGTTGAGTTAAAACAGTCTTCAGACTATGGCACTGTGAAAATTGCATAACAGTTGCCAACTGCATCTATGCCCCAAAGGGCTGACCTCAATATAAAAAGGTGATATCAGCTCATTAACATAAATTGCCAGAGCTCCCAGGCCATGGCATGTGCCTCAATGGGAGTAGGCTGAGGTCATAAGGCAGGACTTCCCTGTGCAAGCAACTCTTAAATGGTCTCTAAATGTAAACATCCTTTTGATTGCAAAATGGTTGGGTCAGAGTGGGCCTAATCAAAGACCAATCTGCAACAGAAGGTTGGCCTGAAACAAGAGGTCTCTCATTTTGGAGGGCAGGACTACCCTATAATGTGGGGAAAAGTTAGAGCAGCTTTGGGAGAAGGTGAGGAAGACATTTTCTGGCTTACGCCAGGCTTACTCAAGGTAAGTGTGCAAACATGTAACAATAGGTTGTCTTGACAAGATTCTGTTTTGCTCCTCATATGGTTCGCCATCACAGAGGGAGAATGCCGGGATCTTTTCCAAATACTTATCTTTAGAAATGTACAGACATGATCATTTTCTTTTATTTTGCAGTGCCAAGTTGCCATTTTAAAAAAAAATCTTTCTTAGGATATGGGCATTGTGAGCAAGACCAGCATTTGTTACTCTTGAGAGGGTGGTGGTTGCTAATCTTTGGACAGCCAGTTGATGAAGGATAGTACTGGAGCCAAAGTTTACTCAGTCTTACATTTATTTACAGAGCTAATCATTGCAAGCATACACCTCCTAACCTAACTACACCCCAGTTTTAATGTGTCTTTTCATATATGCTCAAGTGAAACCCCAGTTAATGTCCACCACATGCATTCCAATTAAACACAATTAATATACAATTAACAGTGATGAGCCTTCTTCTTGAACTGCAATCTATGTGGTGAAGGTACTACCACAGTGCTGATAGGTAGAGAGTTCCAGGATTTTGACCCAGCAAACCTGAAGGAATGCCGATATATTTCCAAGTCAGGATGGTGTGTGACTTGGAGGGGAACCTGGAGGTGATGATGTTTCCATGCACCTGCTGCCCTTGTTCTAGGTGCTAGAGGTCATGAGTTTGGAAAGTGCTGTTGAAGAACTCATGGGAAGTTGCTGCAGTGCATTTTGTAGATGGTACACACTGCTGCCATGTTGCACTGGTGGTGGAGTGCCTGAATGTTTGTGATGGGGTGCCAATGAAGTGGGCTGCTTTATCTTGGATGGTATTAAGCTTTTTCAATGTTGTTACAGCTGCACTCATCCAGGCAAGTGTAGAGTATTCCATCACACTGCTGACTTGTGCATTGTAGATGATGGGCAGGTTTTGGGGAATCAGGAGATGAATTACTCAACACAGAATTCCCAGCCTCTGAGATATCTGTACTGGTTACTAAATGGGTCAAGTACCAAGCATCACATAGCATGCATGCATACCAACCCAGCAAATTAGCCAAAGCTGACCAGCAACTTCAAAGAAAAACTTTGTCAAGGCCTACAAAAGGCTGAGAACTTAAGAACATCCTTACTTAAAAAGCAATGAGTTGTGAAAAAAAATACTTGTATTTATATAGAATCTCACACGACTTTAGGACATCCCACAATAATTTTGAAGTGTAGTCGCGGTTGTAATATGGGTAACGCGGCCACCAATTTACACACAGCAAGCTCCCACAACCAGCAATAAAATAAATGACAGGATCATCTTTTTTAAGCGTTGGTTGAGGGATCAATTTTGTACAGAAGACGAAAACAATGCCTGCTTTGTAACTTAAGCTGTAAGAATACCCAACATTCCTCCACTTGTAATGAAGAGAAAAGAAATGTACATAATAACAAATTGAAGAGGTTAATTCAAATGTTGAAGGCAAAGATTTGGTAGTGCATTTTGTTGGGGTGTTCAGTACATGCTTTCCTAGAAAAATGCAATTTTACACTTTTTGGTGTATTTTAAGTACCTTTTTTTGATTCATTCATGGGATGTGAATGTCGCTGGCTAGGCCAGCATTTGTTGCCCATTCTAAATTGCCCTTGCGAACGTGGTGGTGAGCTGCCTTCTTGAACCACTGCAGTCCATATTGTTAGGGAGGGAGTTCCAGGATTTTGACCCAGTGACAGTGAAGGAGAGGCACTATATTTCCACGTCAGGATGGTGTGTGACTTGCAGGAGAACTTGCAGGTGGTGGTATTTCCATGCATCTTCTGCCCTTATTTTTCTAGGTGGTAGAGATTGCAGTTTTCGAAGGTGCTGTTGAAGGAGTCTTGGCAAGTTGCTGCAGTGCATCTTGTAGATGGTACACACTACTGCCACTGTAGGTTAGTGGGGGAGGATGTGAATTTTTAAGGTTGTGGATGGAGTGCCGATCAAGTAGGCTGCTTTGTCTTGGATGGGTCAAGCTTCTTGAGCGTTGTTGGAACTGCGCCCATTCAGGCAAGTGGAGTGTTTTTCATCACACTCCTGACTTGTGCTTTGTAGATGGTGACCAGGCATTGAGCAGTCAGGATGTGAGTTACTCACTGCAGAATTTCTAGCCTCTGACTAGCTCTTGTAGCTGGACCAGTTAAGTTTCCAGTCAATGGTAACCACCAGGATGTTGATGGTGGGGGAATTCAGCAATGGTAATGCCGTTGAGTATCAAAGGAAGATGGTTAGACTCTCTCTTGTTGGAGATGGCCATTGCCAGAGGCATGTTTGGCATGAATGCCACTTGCCACTTATCAGCCCAAACCTGAATGTTGTCGAGGTCTTGCTGCATGCGGGAATGGAATGTTTCATTATCTGAGGAGTTGTGAATGATACTGAACAATGTGCAATCTTCAACAAGCATCCCCACTTCTGACTTTATGATGGAAGGAAGGTCATTGATGAAACAGCTGAAGATGATTGGACCTCGAACGCTGCCTTAAGGGATCTTGCAGTGATGTCCTGGGGCTGAGATGATTGACTTCCAACAACCACAACCATCTTCATTTGTGATAGGTATCCTAGACTAGGTATTGTGCAATAAGAAAGGATTAGTTAACAATCTTGTTGTGTGGGGTCCCTTGGGGAAGAGCGACCATAACATGATAGAATTCTTAATTAAGATGGAGAGTAAGATAGTTGATTCCGAGACTAGGGTCCTGAATCTAAATAAAGGAAACTATGAAGGTATGAGGCACAAGTTGGCTATGATAGACTGGGGAACGTTACTTAAAGGGTTGACAGTGGATAGGCAATGGGTAGCATTTAAAGAGCGCATGGGTGAATTACAACAATTGTTCATTCCTGTCTGGTGCAAAAATAAAACAGGAAGGGTGGCTCAACCGTGGCTTACAAAAGAAATTAGGGATAGTATTAGATCTAAGGAGGAGAAATATAAAATGGCCAGAACAAGCAGCAAACCTGAGGATTGGGAGCAGTTTAGAATTCAGCAAAAGAGGACAAAGGGATTGATTAAGAAGGGGAAAATAGAGTATGAGAGTAAGCTTGCAGAGAACATAAAAACAGGCTGTAAAAGCTTCTATAGATATGTGAAGACAAATCTGGGTCCCTTACAGTCAGAAACAGGGGAATTTATAATGGGGAACAAAGAAATGGCAGACCAATTAAATACATACTTTGGTTCTGTCTTCACAAAGGAGGACACAAATTACCTCCCAGAAATGTTGGGGAACATAGGGTCCAGTGAGAAGGAAGAACTGTATGAAACCAGTATTAATAGGGAAACGGTGTTAGGGAAATTGATGGGATTGAAGGCCGATAAATCCCCAGGGCCTGATAATCTACATCCCAGAGTACTGAAGTAAGTGGCCCTAGAAATAGTAGACGCATTGAAGTCCCCCACCCAGAGTACATTCTGTGCCCTTGCTACCCTCAGTGCTTCTTACAAGTGGTGTTCAACATGGAGGGGGTACTGTTTCATTAGCTGTGGGTGGACGATAGGTGGTGATCTGCAGAAGGTTTCCTTGCCCATGTTTGATCTGATGCAACGAAACTTCATGGGATCTGGAGTCAATGTTGAGGACTGCCAAGGTAAATCCCGCCTGACTATATACCACTGTGCCACCACCTCTGGTGGGTCTCTCCTGCCGGTGGGACAGGACGCACCCAGGAATGGTGATGGAGGAGTCTGGGACATTGGCTGTAGCGTATGATTTGGTGAGTATGGCTATGTCAGGCTGTTGCTTGACTAGACTGTAAGACAGCTCTCCCAATTTTGGCAGATATTAGTGAGGAGGACTTTGCAGGGTCTATTGGGCAGGGTGTGCCTTTGTCATTTCTGGTGCCTCAGTTGATGGTGTTCATCCGGTTTTATTCTTATTTGACTTTTCTGTAGCGGTTTGGTACAACTGAGTGGCTTGCTAGGCCATTTCAGAGGGCAGTTAAGAGTCAACCACATTGCTGTGGGTCTAGAGTCACATGTAGGCTCGACCAGTTAAGGACGGCAGATTTCCTTCCCTAAAGGGTATTAGTGAACCAGATGGGTTTTTACGACAATTTGATAGTTCCATTATCATCATTACTGAGACTAGCTTTTTATTCCAGATTTTACCAATTAATTGAATTTAAATTTTACCAGCTGCTATGGCGGGATTTGAACTCATGTCTCTGGAGCATTAGTCTGGGTCATACGTGCATCTCTGTAGGCACATGAATAGGTAAACAATATAGAAATAATTTAGAATCAAACAAGTCACTGTCAGACACGTTATATGATTTACTGGAGCTTCAGGTCCTCTATTTAAACAAAAGCTAATATTTTTGGCCTCACATATGTATGATAATATATCTAAGAGTGTGTTTTACAACTGGAAGGTTTTTAATCTAAATAAAAAGAAAAGCTATAGAGTCTGGATTTTCAATAGATTAATTGCGCCATCATTTCCCCAAAGGTACGTTTTGTGCAATCCTGTATTTTCTAGATTTTGGCACTGGACTAATTATACCTATACCCAGAAATTCACTTCCTTGATATCCTGATGCTAACTGGTTTGCGGCAAAGCTCAGTTCTTCAAAAAATTATGTTGAATCGGATCAATCAGCTCTTTTCTGAAATTGCCAAGGCCACCATTTTGAAGTCACGATTCTAAAGCAGCTGGTATATCTCACCACACAGTTGGAGCAGCGCAGTAACCTCTTCTTTCTTTTTTTAAAACTCAAGATATATTAAACCACTGAAAAATGGATTGTGCTGTTAAGGGTAAACATTCCAGGGATTCCTTCCATTACAAGGGCTTCAGTTAGGCAACATTTATGGCTCATCGCTCCCTTAACTCACTCTTAGATATATTACTATACACATGTGAGGCCAAAATAATACCATTTGTTTTGATAAAAGACAAGAATTTCCAGAAGATAATGTGATGCGTTTGACAGTGTTTTGTTGGAATCTAAATTATTTCTATATTATTTGCCTATTTGGGTCCTTACAGAGATGCATGTATGACAGACAAGGGTTCAAATCAAGAATGAACAATGTAGCAGACACAAACCTTCTTAATGTCAGTTTATTTTGAACAAAAGTACTTCCAAAGGTTCTCTGTAGAGTCATTTTTATACCGGTATTGGTTCAATTCAGATTCCAGGTGAGTTGCTCCTGTTTAAATCTGGCTCCCTTACCCTGACAGTGGAGGAGAAACTGGGGGCTAGATTTTGTGGAGGAGGCGGGGCTCCTGCCATGGGCCGAAAAGGCAGGGGGAACCTCGCCTCGGCCGTTTTGTGCCCCCCCAACCCGGAGTGATCCTCCGTCGTTTTGCTGCCTAAGTGTCCTGCGTTGGGATCCCCGTCCCTTTAAAGAAGGGGACCCCGCCTCCAAGAGCTGCTGGCTAATTACAGGCCGGCAGCTCGGTAGTATCGGCAGCACCAGCAGGAGCAGTCCCCACTGCCAGTACTGCAGATGCCTTGGACCCAGGCCCAGGGCTGGAACCCTGAACCTCAGTTAAGCAAGGCAGGGTCGACGGGACCAGCTCGGATGGCCCCAGCGAGGGTGGGGGGGGGGGGGGCTGGTGGTGAGAGGGTGGATATAAAGTCCAGGGGGAGGTGGGGGGGGCGTCCGTGAAGCTGGAGGATTTGCCAGCGGGGTCCTCTGTGGGCTACAGATTTCCCACAAAGGAGGGCCATTCCCCCCCTAAACCTGCAAGGAGGGCGCCTCATTTTTTTTTTTAGAGATACAGCACTGAAACAGGCCCTTCGGCCCACCGAGTCTGTGCCGAACATCAACCACCCATTTATACTAATCCTACACTAATCCCATATTTCTACCAAACATCCCCACCTGTCCCTATATTTCCCTACCACCTACCTATACTAGTGACAATTTATAATGGCCAATTTACCTATCAACCTGCAAGTCTTTTGGCTTGTGGGAGGAAACCGGAGCACCCGGAGAAAACCGGTGCCCTCCCCGTGTGGCAGAGACACCTCCACCACTGGTTAGATCTCAGCGGCAGTGGGAAGAGGCCCTTAAGTGGCCATTAATAGGCCACTTAAGGGCTGAAATTGGCCTCTGAGCGGGAAGGCTGTCATCAGCCTCAGAGAGGGCCATAAAATCCAGCCCTGGGTCTGCGAGTCTGTCATGGGGATAAGTGAGCAAAATTCAGCAGGTCTGTCTTATCAAGTTCAGTGACGTCAGTTGCTTTGGTAATCCCTCATGCCCTTGGAGCTGACTCACATGGCTCAATTTCTGCTATAGACAATGATGTCACAGAATCACAGAATTGTTACAGTGCAGAAGGAGGCCATTTGGCCTATCGTGTCTGCACCGGCTCTCCGAATGAACATTTCACCTAGTGCCATCCCCTTGCCTTCTCCCAGTAGCCCTGCACATTCTTCCTTTTCATATAACAGTCTAATTCCCTTTTTGAATGCTTCAGTTGAACCTGCCTCCACCACACTCTCAGGCAGTACATTTCATACCCAGGGGTGTAGCTGTGTAATTTCTTGCGAGACAAACTGGATATCATATACTCATACATTCCCCCTACCACCCCCGCACCCCTATGGATGTTTCTTCAATCTTTCGATAGGCAGATGCATGTTCTCTGGTAAGATGAGGTCAAATCAACAAGCTGTGTTATTTATCCAGAGAGTTCCGTGGGCATAGAAAGTGTAATCAAGACTCAATTATTCCACTCAGCTCCTCATACATAAAGAAAATCATGAATGATCCACATTATTTTACATTGATGGGCAGTCTTACCTGTAAATTCAGAATTACCCTTCATGCAAATACTAAGCTAGAAGAAACAGAACCTGTATATCAGGGGTGTCCAACCTTTTCGCATGAGGGGCCGCATTATAATTTTTGTCCTACATAGGGGGCTGGTCGGTAAATTTCGGAAAGATAAAGGTATAAGAAATTTATTTTACTATTAATCAAAAACACAAAAAAATGTGCATTTTTGTGAACAAGCTTTAAATGAGACATATTTATTAATTACTTTCTCGTCATTATATTGAACACTGATTTAGTGAGATACCTGGCATTGATTTTGCTTGCAGAAGACAATGTCTGCACGCACGCTTGATGTAGCGATGTAGAGTATTCCAGATAGATGTCCAACTGTCAGGAATGATCTTGATGCTCTCTCTTCCCCCTCTCTCCCTTTCTGTCTCTCTCCCTCTCTGTCTGTCTCCCTCTCAGTGTCTCTCTGCCTCTGTGTGTGTCTCTCTCTGTCTGTGTCTCTCTGTCTGTGTGTGTGTGTGTCTCTCTCTCTCTGCCTGTGTCTCTCTGTCTCTGTCTCTGTCTCTGTGTGTGTCTCTCTCTGTCTGTGTCTCTCTGTCTGTGTGTGTGTGTGTCTCTCTCTGCCTGTGTCTCTCTGTCTCTGTCTCTGTGTGTGTCTCTCTCTGCCTGTGTCTCTCTCTCACTGTCTCTCTCTCTCTGTCTCTCTCTCTCTGTTTCTGTCTCTCTGAATCGTTCTCTCTGTCTTTGTCTCTCTCATTGTATCTCTCTTATTGTCTCTCTCTGTCTTTCTGTGTGTGTGTCTCTGTCTGTATCTGTCTCTCTCTCTCTCTGTTTCTTTGTGTCTCTCTGTCCCTGTCTCTCTCTCTCTGTCTCTGTGTGTCTCTGTCTCTCTGTTTCTGTGTGCCTGTCTTTCTCTTTCTCTTGCTGTCTCTGTGTGTGTCTCTCTCTGTACCTGTGTGAATCTCTCTCTCCCTCTGTGACCCCAGTCCTCTATGTGTCACCACCCTGCCCCCAGGGCCCGGTTACCCTGCCACCTGCCCCCAGGGCCTGGTTACCCCGGCACCCTGCCCCCAGGGCCAGGGCCTGGGCCCTGCCACCTCCTCAGGCGGCTCCTCCTTGGTGATGGTGGTGGAGTTGAAGAGCCCAGGGCCCGAGGCTCAGGCTGGGTCTGTACACAGGCAGAGCTAATGCTAGGCCTGGGGCCTGAGCTAAAGGCTGGAAAGGCCACACTGGGAATGGAGATCTGGCGGGATGTGCCAGCAGCCATGCAGCTGAGCCCGGGCACCGCCATCTTACTAAAGGAGCCAGAACATACGGTACTGAAGAGCTTCTGCCATCTTGGTTAAGGAGGACATGCGCAGTGAGGTGTTGCGGCCATGTCAGAAAAGGAGCTGCAGCCATTGTCAGTCACAGAAAGTTTTGGTGGCTGGAAGAAGCCAAATGCCAGAATTCCAGTGGAAACTACTCAACCTTTGGCGGGCCTGTTCTGGCCCGCGGTCGTATGTTGGACAATCCTACTCTATATCTTGCCCTTTCACACAGAACAGAACCTGGTTCCAGTGTTACCTTTTAGTCATCAAACTGATAACCCCACCTCCTACATAAGAGCCAAATTCACCAGCCTAACTTGGCAAAGAACCCTGCAGAGTTCCAATGAAAGAATTGTTGTGGTAGCAATACATGTGACTGACCACGGGAACGTTAAATTATCTTCCATTAGCAAATGTGCTCTGACATAGACAATCTGCCCAAATCTTAATCTATATCTCCCAACCCAGTTGTTCTGTGAATTTAACATGTTAAGAGCTAAGTTTAACTCAATAATAGCATTTTGGGGATATATTACAACACCGGCCCCCCATGGAGGCACAGTCGGAAATCCTGAACTGTGACATATTTCCTCCTGGAGCAGCTCTCTCATGTGTGGGTCCTCCAGCTCATTCACAAAGACTAGGTGCTTAAATGAGGTATCCCACCAGGACAGCCAATCCTCTCAGACCTCAGGAATCCATGAGATGTATAGGACCCTGCTTGAGACGTGCAGCCCCAAAGTGTGACAGCTCTGCCCTGTTATGGAAATAGAGTTGTGTGCTTTGTGTGGAATGGCACAGCTGCATGGCTGGCAGGGCTCAAATCACTGGTGTGGCCCCTATGTACTGAGCTTTGTCTCAGGATGGTAGCTATGTGTTGTTCCTGGGTTCTACCACGGATTTCCTCAGCCTGCCCATCCACCACTTCGCTGAGGCAACCATTCCCTATGGGTTGCTCACTGTCCCTAGCCATGAAGTGTCCCACATTGCTTTTCACTTCTCCCCCTTGACCAGGTAATGCACATAAGACTATTTCATCTTGAACAAGGTGTGGTGCAAACTCTCTTCCTGAACAGCCTGGTTTCCTTCTATGTGAATGTATTTGCTCTGCCCATGATATTGTAGCTTTGTAAATTCCAATTGTGAGTGCTGAGCTCTCCGTCTCTCCGTCTCTGAGCCCTCGAACATGATTGGTCAGCAGCACGTCTTCCAACCACTACTCACTTTGTCAGATCCGGACCTTCCTGCAATTCAAAAGCCATAAAACAATTTGGTTCACTGCTCACTGCTGCCCCACCCACCTCCATGGTGATCAGATCCAGCCCAGCGAACTATCTGCGTGAGTCTCTCCAGTTGTCGGAAGCTCTAGACCTTATTAAACTCAGGCAGCAAATTCTGCAGCTGCCTGAACCAGACCAAAAGGTTAGCTTTGCATTGTATCACCTGATCTCTTCCCCTCTGAGCTGCTCGACTATAAATTCCCCACCCCTCCTGATATCTATGTCATTATCTACTAAAACATCAAATAGCATGAATGAATAAGCTCCCAGTTCCGTAACCAAACCTTTGGCCTTTATACAATGGTTTACCATCACTGGGCTGAAATCTGTGAATAGAGCATAAGAAATAGGAGCAGAAGTAGGCCATTCAGCCTCTTGAGCCTGCTATGCCATTCATTCAGATCATGGTTGATCTTCTACTTTAGCCACACCTTCTTGCATTGTCCCCTACCTCTTGATTCCCTTCATATCCAAAAATCTGCCAATCTCTGACTTCAATATACTCAACGACTGAGCATACACAGCCCTCTGGAGTAGAAAATTCCAAAGACTCACAAGGCTTTGAGTGACGAAACCTTTCCTCAGGTCAGCCCTAAACGGCTCACCTCTTATTCAGAGATTGGAGACTCCAAGGCCGGAATTTTACACCCCCCACCCCCCCCACCCCACCCCTGCAGCAGTGGGCTGGAGGTGGGTGGTTGTAAAATTGAGTGGATTGAGTGGGAGGTGGTGGTGGGGGAGGGGGTGTGCCATTCCCATCATCTTCCCACCCCCATTGCAATTTTACGAGGGATAGTGACGACGAGAAACGGCCCACCCACCCCAGGCAAATTAAGGCCCTAAAGTGGCCAATTAACTGCTACTTAAGGGCCTCCTTCCGCTGCTGCTGGTATTTTACTAGCGGCGGGTGGGTGGCTCAGGCCCCCCATGAGGCCACCCAGTAAAATCTGGCGGTCTCCTTGCGGGCTGGGGGGTGCGGGGGGCCCTCCTGATCAGGACAACCTACCCCCACTGAAATTAATTAGCCCTTTCCTAATCAACCTCCCCCCTTGTTTCGTTGGGGCCAGGCTGATTGACTCCAGCGAGGTCCCACAAGCTAACCTTTTTTCCAGGACCAGCAGCCCTCTTGCTCCTCTCCCTGGCTGCAGTCCCAGCTGTGGCCACCACTCCTGGTGGCACTGCTGGGACTGGGAGCTGCCGGCCCGCTGATTGGCCGACAGCTCTTGGAGGCGGGACTTCCTATCTCAGAGGGGCGGAAGTCCCACATGAGGATATTACGGACCCTTAATATCCTGAGCCATGTAAAATCAAACCGTGACTCCCAGGCCCAGCAGAGGCGAGCTTGCCCCCAACTTTTTGGCTGGTGGTGGAGCCTCTCGCCCAATGTAAAATTCCGGCCCTACTTCCAGAATTCCCCAGCCAAGGGAAACATCATCCCAGCATCTATCCTGTCAAGCTCCTTAAAAATGTTATATATTTCAATGCGATCACCTCATTCTTCTCGGGAATATAGACCTAGTCCATTCAATCGCTCCTCATTGGACAATCCCCTCATCTTAGGAATTCTAGCGAACCTTCATTGCACTCCCTCTAAGGCAATGATATCCTTTGAGTGTCAGCTGTGACTCAGTTGGTAACACTCTTACCTCTAAGTCTCAAGATTCAAGTCCTATTCCAGGACTTGAGCACAAAAAACAAGGCTAACACTCCAGTGCAGTACTGAGGGAGTGCTGCACTGTCAGAGGTCCTGTCTTTCTGATTAAACGTTAAACTAAAGCTGCATCTGCCAACTCGGGTAGATGTAAAAGATCCTCTGGCACTATTTTGAGGAAGAGCAAGGGAATTATCCCCAGTATTCTGGCCAATATTTATCAGTCCATCAATATCGCAAAATAACAGATTATCTGGTCATTATCACATTCATGTTTGTGGGAGTTTGCTGTGTGCAAGTTGGCTGATGTGTATAATTTATTCATTCTTCGGGTGTGAGCATCGCTGGCAAGGCCAGTATTTATTGCCCATCTTTAATTGCCCTTGAAAAGGTGGTGGTGAACCACCCTCTTGAACTACTGCATTCCATGCAATGTCAGGTGGTCCATCTGGTTTTATTCTCATTTGGCTTTCTGTAGCAGTTTGATAGAACCGAGTGGCTTGCAAGGCCATTTCAGATGGCAGTTAAAAGTCAACCACATTGCTGTGGGTCTGGAGTCACATGTAGGCCAGACTGGCAGATTTCCTCTCCTTTAGGGCAGTAGTGACCCCAACATGTCAGAAGCGTGCCTAGTTCCTTTTTAAACGTGATGGGTCTGGGGGTGTCTGGACAACCTACTCTGCAAAGGTGGGCCCAACATAACAGTCCTGGTGGCAGCAGAGGAGGACAGGTCAGGAAGTAGTTGAAATAAAAACAAGAAATGCTGGAAGGAAGGAACTTAAGCAAGGAGTCAGGAGGGCTAAAAGGGGTCATGAGAAGTCATTGACAAACTGGATTAACGAAAATCCCAAGGCTTTTAATACGTATATAAAGAGCAAGAGGGTAACCAGGGAAAGGGTTTGCCCACTCAAGGACAGAGGAGGGAATCTATGTGTGGAGCCAGAGGAAATGGGCGAGGTACTAAATGAGTACTTTGCATCAGTATTCACCAAAGAGAAGGACTTGGTGGGTGAGATCTGGGCGTACGGGTCCACAGGTCACTGAAAGTGGCAACGCAGGTGGATAAGGTAGTCAAGAAGGCATATGGCATGCTTGCCTTCATCGGTCAGGGCATAGAGTATAAAAATTGGCAAGTCATGCTGCAGCTGTACAGAACTTTAGTTAGGCCACACTTAGAATATTGCGTGAAATTCTGGTCGCCACACTACCAGAAGGACATGGAGGCTTTGGAGAGGGTACAGAAGAGGTTTAGCAGGATGCTGCCTAGTCAGGAGGGCATTAGCTATGAGGAGAGGTTGGAAAAACTCGGATTGTTTTCACTGGAATGACGGAGGTGGAGGGGCGACATGATAGAGGTTTACAAAGTTATGAGTGGCATGGACAGAGTGGATAGTCAGAAGCTTTTTCCCAGGGGGGGAAGAGTCAGTTACTAAGGGACATAGGTTTAAGGTGTGAGGGGCAAAGTTTAGAGGGGATGTGCGAGGCAAGTTCTTTACACAGAGGGTGGTGAGTACCTGGAACTTGCTGCTGGGGGAGGTGGTGGAAGCAGGTACGATAGCGACATTTAAGAGGCATCTTGACAAATACATGAATAGGATGGGAATAAAGGGATATGGTCCCCGGAAGTGCAGAAGGTTTTAGTTTCAGCAGGCATCAAGATCGGCGCAGGCTTGGAGGGCCGAATGGCCTGTTCCTGTGCTGTACTGTTCTTTGTTCTTTGTTCCTTGGAAACACTCAGCAGGTCTGGCAGCATCTGTGGAGAGAGAAGCAGAGTTAACGTTTCAGGTCAGTGACGCTTTCTAGCATTTCTTTTTTTTATTTCAGATTTCCAGCATCCGCAGTATTTTGCTTTTAATTCAGGAAGTAGTTGGCTGGATTGTCTAATTTTTCTCTGAGTTATCTTTTGGAAGTGGCATTGCAAGCTTGTGTGTTTGCCCCTTGGGGCATCACAGAAAGAGGCCAGACTGATGGATTGGCGTGAAATCCCATATCATCCACCTCAGTTGCCCCAGTGCTACGTGCACCTACAAACAAGCTAGCATGCCACAAACAGATCATGGTAGAAGTGCGGCCTGGCTTTCTTTTAAGGGTTGGTGTGCTGACAAATTTAAATATTAGACCTTAAAAAATCTTTTGAAATTCTATCTCTGGCAGATTGTTGCCCCTCATCCCACCCCCCCCCCCCCCAACCCTCACCTCCACACCTCCCCCTTATGCGGCAAGGCACTGCTGTACTCTGCTGCTTTCCCGTACCCTGCTCCCTGTCCACAGTAGTGGCCATCCCAGTTACGCTACACAATGGTGTAAGTGTCCCGTTTCACCGTTCCTGCCCTGAAATTAGATAAATGACCCTGACCCCAAGCTTTTGAACAGGCCCAGGATCCAGCTAAGGGGCGAACAGAAATTCCGCACTCCACCCGTTATCAGCTCCCAGAAGGCTACCACATGAAAGCCAGAAATAGGAAAGAACTTGTATTTGCACACTTGCCCCTTGTGCAACTTCAGGACATCCCAAATCTCTTTGAGGTTTCAGGTTTCAATGAAGTTCCTGGAAGCAGTTGGTAAAAATGTTAACCTGCTAAATAATTGAATACTTTGCAACATATGAGTCCTCCAGTGCTATTCAGTAATGGTCTAAGTGGCTGTTACCATCACAGTGCCATTAATTCAGCAAACCAGATCTCACTATTGATTTTATTGGGAGGCTGAGCTGTAACAATTAACTATTCAACCTTTGCGGTTCCGCTCTCTGTGGAGCAGCCCAAAAGTCCCAAGAAATCATGATGTGGTGAGCATAAATCGCTCACGCCATCATCTCCTGGAATCTCTGTATCATAGTGATAGCATATGCTGCAGATGCATCGTGACTCTGGTGTAAGTTTTCAGCAAATTCAGGCCCGTTGTCTAGCAAAATGTCGGGGTGGGGGTGGGGGGGCGGGGTGGTGCCAAATCAAACCTTTGCACATGGCTTCCTCAGTTAGGTAAAGGCAGCCCCTTCCTCACGAGCGCCACCAAAGTGTAATTTTGTGTCTTTGACTTATCATTATGGAAGGAAATTATAGTAAAGCACATGTGATGAAAGAATAGATATGTGCTGGATTGTGTTTTCACAGGTTAAAATGATATCTGTTGCTTGCATAGGTGAAGCCCCATAATAACAGCACTTATCATAATGCCATATACATAACTAATGTCCTAAATAGAGTTGAAATGGATTCAATGCAGCAAAAAGTCAATGAATGACAATGACGCTTTAAGATAGTTAATTGTAGCCCTAACCAACAAAACTGCTGATTTCTGTCCTTAGTATCACTTAAAGCAAGCAAATTTTATTTGGTTTTTCTGTATCGTGACTCATGCAGTTATCTTATGGGTTCTTCTTTGGCAGGTTCAGTTAAAGATTGTGGTGAGATCGTTGCTCAAGTTCCTCCCACACTACTGCATCTTTCGCCCATTAGCATTTTTGAGGGGCAGGCAGAAGTTCTAAGAAACATCCCTTTTGTAGTTTAAAATAGGCAGGGGAGGTGGTTCTGTGCTGCCATGAAACTGCATGCACTTATGCCATTACAATTGTAATCAGTTTACGAGATTGTTGTGATGATGCTTGCTGCTTTGACAAAGGAACCAGATATTCTTACTCTTTGTGTCATGGTAGAGCCATGATACACTTTGTAACACCAATGCTACTTAGAAATGTGCAGAAATTCCCATGTGTATGCAGATCACTGCCCATTCAGCAGCACATTCAGCCTGTGCTGCTTGCAAGAGCTGGGGATGGGTAAATTCCTATTCATTCCCAGTTTCAAGGACTGGGAATTCTATCCTTTTCTCCATGTCACATGAGACATTACCTTTTCGGCACCTTGAAGGAAGTAGGGAGGGGTGTCTGTATCAGCAGACTGCATATGCAACACCCCGCCCAACCCCTGCCCCCCCTGTCCTATATCCAACCTTACAAGAGCTCTGCTCTAAATGGAATGAATGCCATTTCATGCTTTCCTTATTCTTAATAGAATGCAGCTGGAGAGCAGGGGGAGCATTCTTTAGTACTTGGCTGAGTGTGTGGCATAAAGCTCGCTTCATTCTGCTAAATCCAAAACCAAGCAGGGTGAAAGAATTAGAATTAGAACATTACAGCGCAGTACAGGCCCTTCGGCCCTCGATGTTGCGCCGACCTGTGAAACCATCTGACCTACACTATTCCATTTTCATCCATATGTCTATCCAATGACCACTTAAATGCCCTTAAAGTTGGCGAATCTACTACTGTTGCAGGCAGGGCGTTCCACGCCCCTACTACTCTCTGCGTAAAGAAACTACCTCTGACATCTGTCCTATATCTTTCACCCCTCAACTTAAAGCTATGTCCCCTCGTGTTTGCCATCAAAGGTGGCAGTGGCCAGCACAGTGGGATCATGGCTTGAGTTGTCAGGTTTGCTTTTCTGGAAGTGGAAATTCATCAAAAGCCTTGATAAATATATAATGTGGTGCAGACGTAGATGGAAATAATAAACTTTTATTTTCAATGTTAGACTTTGGTTGCTTGGTTTATATACAGAGATCAGTCTCTCTGCTACAAAAAAAATTCTGTTGTTCATCTCTATCACTCCAGGATATTGATCCTGATGTGGAAGAGTGCAACAGGTGTCAGCAAATTGTGATTTACATGCAATATTTATCCAGCAAAATGAAATTTCTCTCATATTATCAAAGGCAGTTCACTTCTGAGTTGTACCGCTAGGAAACACAAAGTGCAATAATTCACTCTTGTGCCCTGTCTAATAAACAGATTAAGAACAGCATTGACAGATGCCTTCAAGCTATATTCTAGAATACAAAATATATAATTGTGCGATGGAATTAAACAACAGGGAATTAACAACTCACTGAAGACCATTAGAGCACACCTGTTGCAAGAAAATTGTGGCAACAGTTAAAAGCCAAGCACAATTTACAGTAATGGGGCCTTAATCTATATAGGTCTTCACATTCTCCTCAACAAGCATTGCTTTGTGGAGTAACCCAGATAATATTTCCAATAACACAACTTTAACATTTCTTGACCAGAAGCAGATTGACAATGGTTTTTGATTCGTGCTGAAAATAATATTATGCCTAATGCTTTTGGAGAAAAAATGTTTTAGATTCGAGAGTCTGCTCTCTGCTCCACATCAAATGGAAATAATACTTCACCAATGTCACCACCTTCTTCATTGCATATAGTGCTACCTAACCAATCGTCATGCTACTCAACAATTGTTGGTGTAATGTTCTTCACAAAATCACAACCACCAGAAACTAAGGCCTCAATACCCAACACCCCTCCACCCAACCCCACTGCACCCTCATGATGGCCAGGAAAGGGTTAAAAATTGGACTACACTGAAAGCAACCCAACACACCACTTTTTATGGCAGTCGATATTAGGCATCCAAGTCTTTCCCCGTGGAGAGGTTCAGTGCCTAATTAACACAGTTCAATTGGGTGCCTGCTTTAAAATTTACTGCTGCTGCGCAGGTTTTCCAGGGGTCAGGAAACTCAGCAGTGAAAGGGAGGTGGAAGTTGCCGACTCCACAAGGAAAGTGCCTCTTTACAGCATCCCTTGTGGACCAGCGGGAGAAGGAGTGCTTTTCCCGAATCCTGGCCCCTCAAAGAAGCTTTTGGCCTCCTTCAGCCCTGATTGGCAACCTCCACCACCCCCAGTCACGGCCTCCACCCAGCCCCAATTTGCCAACCTCACCCCCAACTCAATGGCAGGACCTTCCCCCAATCACCACCTGGCCCCTCAAACAAGACTTCACCCTCCTCCAACTCTGATCGCCAAAAGGGCTGAGGGAGAACTTATTTTTGAAGATGGCACAGTTATAACTGACTGTTCCTTATCATTTTCCTTTCCCCAGAAAAACACCTATTTTGAAGGGTGAGCATTAGGCCCTGTGCCCAACCTATCCCAGATCAGAGGCAACCAGAAGATGGAGACCAGAAAATTGCAAGTATCTTTCCTTTACAGGCACTGGGCATCATCCTGAGGCCGAGAGATCTTCTGGCTTCTGCATTTGAAGAACAACCAGAAGGCCCCTCAGCCAGGGACCATCACTCCTGCTGCAGATGACTCAGGCTTGCAGCAGTAGTTGGATGTTTCCAGGTGCATGACCCTCTCAGGAGACAGGCCTGTGCTGGGGGAGCATCTGGCCTAGACTAATGACCTGAGCCTGGAAATCCAGCTAGGTTCAGGTCATGTCAACCAGATTGCTTTCCATCTGACTTGTGCCCAGACCTGCACGGGGCTGAGTGAAAGAGGAAACACCCTGAGGCTTTCACATTTAGTACATTCTCTAAACAAAGCAAGGAATTATGAAATATTACATTTTTATGAGTGTGATATGTAACTATAGATGTTAATATTACTTTCTTAGTTTTGATTTCAGCTTTACAAAACGTACATTGAATTATTACAAATTATATTCTCCCAGCTTAAAAAATTTGCATTCAATCATCAGTGAAGTTCCGAATATCTTTGAAGTTATGTGAATGCATTTAGCCATGTACTCCAGATCTCAAGATCTGGCAGACCTCATTCTGCTAACAGAATTGATTGTATTACCTGGCTCCTAATGCACTACTGTTTTTATTCCCCCTTTTTTTACTCCCACAGCAACCACCAGCTGTTGCTTTAACTGAGCATGTTTAACTTTTAAGTCATGGGAGCAGTCAGCAAGAATGCAGTGTGCCACCCTGAGCTTGGATTACACATTACTGTAACTCAGGACTGACCAAGTACCTCTACACTGATAGATGCATAATTTAAATCACACAGTGGAAGTACGTCATTTCATCCAATGCTGATAATGGAATTGGCCTAAATTTTTGTGAAATGTAGAAGTACAGGAGGTAATGTTAACCCATCCTGCTTGTTGGAAAACTGACGAAATCAGGTGCAATGCTGGTTACACCTCATTCAATTGAAGTAAATGGAAGGTAATGTTTGGCAGGGTGTAAAACTGGTGATCCACCTAAATGCTCAAGTTATGTTAAAATTACCCCCATTATTTCTGAATTACAACAATTTATGATTCCTCCCCAATCCCCACCATGCCCCACCAAACACAGACAGCTTCTAAATGTTGTGGGCATTTTTACAGAAGTAGTGTAAAAGTAGCCAAAGTTTTGAAAAGGTAATTACAAAGCCTAACTTTGATTCTCCATCGATTTACTGGAAATGTGGCTGTCCTGAAACTACAAACTACATGAAGATACTTTTCCATTTGGTGTTTGTTTAGTTCAGATAGCAGGAGAGGAATACAGAAACTGTTTCCACTGGTAGGAGGAAGATATAAGGACATGGATATAAAGTAATTGGCAGCAGAACCAAAAGAAAGATGATGAGAAACGTTTTGTACACAGTGTCGTTGTTGTGATCTGAAATATTCTGCCTGAAAGCATGGTGGAAGTAGATTCAATAGCTCCATTCAGAAGGGAATTGGATAGATATTTGAAAAGGTAAATATTGTAAAACTATGGGGAAAAGAGTGGGACTAATATGATAGTTCTATCAAAGAGCTGGAACAGTCAGAATGGGCTGAATGGCCTTCTTCTTTGCTCTAAGCATTAACACATTGTCTCCCTGCCTCTCCTTTGCTAAAATTGGGCGTCTTTCCCCAATGGCAGAATTGCAGACTTACATTCTGTAGGCTTTTTTGCAATGGAAACACAGTAAACAGATTCACAGACAACATCTGAACTAAGCGAGTGACAATGCACAAAATCTATTCAAATTCAGCTGTGACTGGGGCTCATGTTACAATTCGGTTGCCAATGTTTTCCCCTCTATTCGTGAGGACATTGACATCTGCTGGGGTCAAATTCTGGAGGTGGCATCAGTTCCTCACCCATGAGACTGTTCTTCAGATGTGAGCCATGAAGTCAGCAAACATTTTCTTACACGGAGGGTGGCTAATGTGGAATTCTCTGCTGCAATCCGTTGTTGAATAGAGTCCATAAATTCTTTTAAAGTAAAATTGCCTGCAAAAGAAGAATATCAGTGAGTATGGGGAGAATGGAATTAGATTAGGCAGCTAAAAGTATCAGTGCAGGTTTGATACATACCAACATTTGCAGGATAAAGGTAGCAGGTCCATCAAGCCTGCCCCACACTCCTGATGTCTGGACTATCATGACGTGGCCCCTCAGGTTTGTAATCTCCAGGGAGAGACAAAAAACACAGGAAAACACAGGGTCAATAAGGGGGAAAAAAATCTGAAAAATTCATCTCCAACCCCCTCAGATGATTGAATCAAGTCCAAGAGATCACATGGACCAAATGTACATTAATTGCCCTTATCCTGTAACATTCTGAAATGTGTGTTGGCAGCCTGCTAGACCATGGAGGTGTCAAAACTAGTTCAATCTGATCCTTACCCAACGTCTGAATACATGTTAACTTTCCAGCAGGTTACTGGATTATAATCGGGGGTAGGAACCCTGGCAGTTTCCCCCTTCCGTCACCTAGTATTTTGAGGCTTATTGTGGAACCCCAAATGCTTCCCTGGGTGACAGCAGCAAGCACAACACAGAATCCTAAAGATAACTGTCAGTGTCTCTTTTCTGGACTGTATGTTTCACTATCACCATGGGCCATGCATTTACCCATAAAGCCATTTACAGACCGGCAGATTGTTTATCTTGGTGATTTTTTTATATTCATTGAAATGAAGAATATCAGTGCTGGCAAATAAAGTACTTCTTTTCCACTGTGTGTCAGAATTGAATACTCCTTGGTCAAACAAATATATACCAGAATTAATGCAAAATTGTTTGGCAGATCCTTTTTTGGATGCAAAGGAGAAATAAATGAGCTATGCATCATTTTGGCACAACAAAGTTACATATGACTCATGTGAAGTGGTGATTGATTTTGGCTTGACCATGTCATTGCATCTAGTGTTTGCCAGCAATAAAAGGTTAATCAAATACTTTTCCATGAAGATAGCCTCTTTAATCACAGCACATTTTATATTACTGAAATTTCTTGAAGCCATTGTGCAATCACACCAGACAATCTGAGCTTTCTGGAATCTATCCTGTTTTTAATAGGGGACACATTCCATATCACCAAAACAGAAAAAACACTCAGCAGCTTGCCATTGGCTCGCCGTCCCTAATAATTCAAATTGAAAATCATCGTCCTAATCCTCAAATCCCTCCAGTTTCTCTGAACTCCTTTAGCTCAATAGCCCCCTTCCTCCCCAAACAATCCATTACTCTGATTTTGGCAATTAGTCGATCCCCCTTCCATTGATGGCAGTCTTCATTCGCTTAAATCTTGCTCTCTTGAATTCCCTCCCTAAACTTCTGCACCACTCAGTCTTCTTTCAAAAACCTCCGCAAAATGGTTCCATCATGCTTTGGATTGTCTCTCATAATCTCTCTTTTCTTGATTTAGCATCCATTTTCCAATGCACCAACCTGTGTAACACCTTGGGATCTTTTCTGTTAATGATAAAGGAGCTACATAAATGCAAGTTACTGCTGTTCCTACTTTAGTGCTGCTGTTCCCATGTTCGAATGCACAATACAAAGAAAAGAAACGTGTTGGCATAGCAACTTATTACATCCCCAGTACATCCCAAAGTGATTTACAACCAATGAATTATTTTTGAAGTATAGTCACTATTGTTAAGATCAGAAATACAGGAGTCAACTTGTGCACAGCTGTGTATAAATAGCAAATGAATAACTAGATAATCTGTATTTCATGGTGTTAATTGAGGGAAGGATGTTGTCCAGAACATTGGGAAACTTCACAACTATCTGAGCAGGCAATCAAGGTTAAAAGTTACATCCCAAAGACTGCATCTCCAACAGTGTAGCACTTCCTCAGTATTTCACTGAAGTGTCACTGTGTTAGTCCAGCCTATATGCTCAAATCTATGAACTGGGTTCTAAACCTACAGCCTTTTGGCTCAGAGGTGACAGTGCTGCTAACTGAACTAAACTGGCACAGAAAAGTGTGAGAATTGTTTTCTTCTGCAATGGTTCCTGGCTGCCATATCTTTCTCTTTATTGCAGGAAGGTACTTACGAATCATATCTCCATCAGTGCTACTTCCAGAGCTGTTAGTGAAAACTATCTCTTCATGTCGCTGTCTGAATTTTCAGAGGCTGCGACAATGTCTCATTTACCACACTGCTGCCAAAGTCAGTTTGCAGTTTCCTTTCTCCCCAAAGGAATCATACATTCAATTTGGAAATACACAGGAAGAGCTTTAACTATAGCATGTACCCTCCCCAAACTTGATACATACCTCAAGGGAACCGTATGCAACCAGGAGGTGTGTGGCTCAGTCCATTGACATATCCACAACCCATGCTCGTTTAGCTCTGTGCTAGAATTGTATTCTGGAGATACTGAGCAGTTACATTTTCTCTTACCCCCCACCGGCCCCGTACCCCACCCCTCCAGTCCCTCCTCCATTTTCACAAGGGGCATAATCCACTTGCCTTGTTGAGATTCAAAGCACCTTAGAAATGCTGTTGGTAAGTGTAAGTATCAATCCCCACTGGTGAATGCTCAGCCATTTGGTTGCAAAACCAGAGTTGTTGGAACAATAGGGTACACTTTTCAGTTTTGACATAACTCTGTAACCGGGGTGATGAGCCGGGCATGGATTCAAGCTCAGAAGGGGATAGGTGCACAGACAATTGATATTTAACTACATCACACAGATGGTGGGGAATGTGTGGATCAGACTATCCACGGAGACAGTGGAGGTGAATAATGCTGGCAAACTCACAAAAGCACAAGATTATATTTTGGCAAAAGTATTGAGGCACATAAGAGACAGTGTGCTGTATGTTTTTGAACTTTGCAACCAGTCAGAAGGACTGCAATTGTCCTTTATTTGGTCATGTATATATGTTATGTTCTTAGAAAAAAATAACTTCCCGGTTTTAGTTGAAAAACAGAATCTCAAATGTCAAATTCTTTACTCTTTAGTCTCTTATTTCCTCTGTCATTCCTGGTATTTCAGCTAAGTTCCTTCAATTTGTTTCACTACCTCTGCCACCACTTTACATTTTACAAAGGAAGAGTATATGCTTTTGAATTTAAATTAAAAATTGCAGTGATCACACAATTCTCCAGCTTATTCCACAAGTGCTACATATTAAAGGTGCTTTTACACTTGCCACTTCTGAACTTGGATCACAAGAGAGGGACATGTGAGACACTCCCAGCATTTCATAAAACATATCACAAAAGGAGGCTATTCAGCCCATCGTGACTGTGTCAGAACTCTGAAAGAGCAAACAAGTATTCCCACTCCACTGCCCTTTCCCCATGGTCCTGACTTTTTTCTTCCATTTTAAGTATTTTACCAATTCTTTTTTGAAAATTACTATTGAATCTGCTTCCTTTGACCTTTCAGGCAATGTATTCTAGATCATAAGAACTTGCTGAGTAAAAAGGTTTCTTCCCACCAACCAAGGCCCCTCCCCAACCCCAGCATTGTTTTTGCCAATTATCTTAAATCTCTGTCCAGTGGCTACAAGTAGAAACAGGTTCTTCCCATCCATGGAATCGAGCCCCTCATAACCTAGAGCACCTCTATTAAATCTCCTCTTAACCTTCTTTGCTGTAACAAAGTCCCCTTGTCCTGACAACAAAATTTGTAAAAATGTTGATAAGGGAAACCTACAGAGGTGGCAAATGAGATTTTGCTTTAAGAGATTAATTTTGATGTTGCATTTCTCTCAGCCGCTTTTATAAATGTTTCATGAAGCGAAAGCAGCGTGTGTTTTTAAAGCTGGAAAATAAATCTTTTCACTACCCAAATGTCTAAGGCTGGGACCTGGCATCAGTTCAGCTGATCTAAACTCCTGCAGCATTTTAAGCCGTGCCCCACTGATCAGCACGTCTCTAATTGATTTGAAAGCTGATGGACTCCAGAGCTAGTTTATCAGATTACAGTGCAAGTGTACTCCTGAGCTGCCATCATGACTTCTGTTCAATCTGACAGTGGGATGGTACTATGGGATGCTAAGGCACCCCATTTCATATTAAATGTTTGTGCCCAGCTGCTGGAAATAATAGGCAAATATGTCGTCAGTCATTGATCATCACAGACTCCCAAATAAATGTTAGGATGGCAGCTGCTTTTTTTTTCACATGGATTTTGTTCCAGATTCACTTTTCCCCATCTAAGGTCACCCACAGAGGAAGCTAAGCAGTGAGATGCTTTTCTCATAAAATGACTGGTTTGAATTTGGATAGCTCTTGTTATGTTTCCACCAGCTTCCTATGAATTTGCACATGCTCTGCCGATTTTGATGCAAGCCAGCTGTTCTTTAGCCCATGTTCTTTCCCACCCCAACAATTTCAGAGACAATCAGCATGAGCCACTTGGAACTGTTCTACGTGCTTTCACCCTCCCCCCCCCCCCTCCCCCACCCCAACCCCTTGTCGGGGAAGGAGGGAAACTTCCTTTCAGCTTTTGTAAAGCAGGATCAAGCTTTCAGAGGGCAGTAGTCAGAGTTGATTCACTCTGAACGGGGAAAGTCTTTTCGCCTCATTCTCATTAATTTGAATTATTTCACTGACAAGACTTTTCATATTGTGTCCCACAGGGCCACAATTACTCTCTGAACCATGCAAAGGATAATAAACTCGGTGAAATGGCCATAGTTCCCATTATTCAGTATCTGTGAGAATTTATACATTAATACAAAAGATACTGCAGAATTTTGAACTGCAAGCAGGCTTCTTACATGTGGGTATGTTGATGGTCAGGTTCAGAGTTTGTAAGTAGTTATTTACAGTATTTAACTTCATCATATCAGTACTAGCCTTGTGCAATGGCATATTGCAGCTCAACAGTTCTGTCATGCAGGCCCCCACCTGCCAAGAATGAGGCACATTCATTTCACCACATGGACATTAAACTTCAAATTGTTGCTGGGAAGAAGAAAAGGCCTGTGACAAGGGGTTGCCAGGCCCCTGGCTGGAAAGACATATTTGCATATTAACAGACAGTGTTTGGAACAAAGGAGATATCCACCGCTCCAATACAATCCACAAACAGACTTGGTCAAACCAGTTAGTCACATGACTAACCTGCTTGGCAGTCTGGGTTTTTTTTCTGAATTGTACGGTTTGAACTGACAGCCTGCAGAAAGCTGTTTGCTCCTGGATTGAAAAGACCACTGGCTGACCACAGCCTCTCCTGTCTGCTACCATCCCTTTCTCACAGAACTCCAAAACCCACTGAAGGTACATGAACCCCAAGAGAGAAAAGTTTCCTACAGCGAACAAGGAGAATAATACTGGGCCCCAACGAAAAGCCACATCTACCTACAATCAAGGACTCCACAGTGAACTCGAAAAACCATAACAACAACTCTTCAGATATTGCCTCAAACCTTTCCACTTTATTTTTCTTCTGCTCTTTTCTGTCTCTATTTGCATGTGTGTATCACGTATGCATGCTAGCGTGGGCACGTCGTGTATCCATAGGTGTCAAACGAATTCGAGTTTAAGTTTAATAAATTTCAACTTTTCTTCTTTAAACCTAATGAAGCCTGTTTATGCTGGTTTCTTTGCCTTATAATTGGAAAGCAGTAAACAAGGATTCATCAAAGGGGAACTAAAAACACGGTGTGTTTAAAATTAAACCCTGTTACAGTAAGACCAGGTCAAGGCTGAAAGGGAACCCTAAACAGCTTTCTCACCTGGTCGTAACAGAAATTTGGGTGCTAGCATCCGGAATTGACCCACAGACAAATGAGAAATTGGAAGTAGGAAGCCAAATTGTTCCCAATCAAAAAAAAGAGCAAGTTTTCAATACAGGTTTTCTTGTGGTTTTGTGTGCTTGAATACTAACATGTCTGCAACTGAAGCTAATAGCTTTCCAAGCCAAAGTGAAGTAACTTGGGATAAGTTAAAAGCACTGACTATGGAGGAGTTGAGGAAAATGGCTGAGCAGTGTGGGATCACTGTATGTGGCAAGGCTAGGAAGTCTGAACTCCTAAGGCTAGTGGCCAACCACTTTTGCTTTGAATCTG